>NC_134498.1:22335849-23030849 GCF_040206685.1 Ascaphus truei
GACACTGTGGGGTTACGGCCCTGCGAGGCCTACAGCTGCAGGGGCTGTTATTCAAACAAATCACACGTTGTGTACTGTATATCGGAATACCGATGTCATGATGCGGGATGTCTTCCAACCTTACCGCCTTAAGACGCGAGTGCGGCGAGTGCAGAAAATGGCATTTTAGAGTTCAGGTTTTTAAACACCTTAAATTGACACAGTAGCACAGTACTGTGCACATTGCAATTCATTAATTTCAATGCACGCAAAGAAACAGAATCCATGAAATTCAACAAATCAATTGCAATAAGTGTGGGTGCCTGGGGCGTTTGGCCGCGTTCATGCTGCATGGAGTACAGCAGAGAACATGAAATCGGCGCCGTGATTTGTTTGAATAATGGCCGCTGCAGCTGTAGTTGGTGGGGACGTGGTACTATTGTTTGTTATTCTTCTTGTGCATGCGCAAACTGTTATTATTACTATCAGTGTGTATTACTGTATAGGGTCATCCAACATTGTAGGATCCTGTACAAGTGGAGGCGCTGTCATGAGACAGATCAGGCACACCCCAGGCTCCCAGCAGCGGAGGCTCAGGTCTCTTTTGAGCCGCAGGTAACACACCATATACACTGTAGCCACCATATCTCCCAGGGGGTGGGGGAAAGTGTGTTACAGTTGGTTGGTATGAAATTAGATAGGTTAATACCATAAGCAGGGAAAGAGGTAGCAAGGAGGCATGGTCAAGAGCAGGTGTGTATATGGCTAGGTCCAGGATTAGGAGAGAGATCCCCAGCAGCAAGGAGGAGGAGTAGAGAGAGGAGGGGTGTAGAAGTTGTTGGGAAGGAGGTGCGTAAAGGTGCAGTGTCTGGGCACATGCATAGGTGGAAGTTACAATTTACATTATATAAAATGTTTAAATGTAATGTATAAACGTCTGTGTACCATCTTCCCTCCCCTTTCTTTTATTTTCTGTACCCTTTATTCCTATTAATGTAAATGAAACTTTAGTACAATTGGTGTTAAAAATAAAGAAGGCTTATTCTTCCAGGGTAAGGGGGATAGAGGTAACAAGATACAGCGACATACATTATTACTTATGCGTTTCCAGCTGGCTACTCTGATACGGAAATCATTGCACAAGGGAAATATTACATCCATTGACATCCTATCACACTATAATGTTTTTTTTTAATATACTTTCCTTTAAATCTTCTAATAATGCTTCAGATGCTTTTGTTCTCTTTTGTACAGCATTTTGGTATTTCAATAAAATATATGGCCAATTCAAGTTAAACACATTTTCTTAACCCCTGTAGTGCGTGTGGCACATTGTAAAACAATACTCGGCAGGCTCTACCACCGCCGGAGGTTGGAAGGAACGCATCTGCGTTTGGATGCCTTCCAAAGATATAGTATGTGTAAGAATGCTGAGCTTTCTACTCCTCGTTGACATTGAAGATTCAGTTTCAAACCCTGTTGGAAGATTTCTGTCTTTTTCATGTTGTTCTTCAGTGAAATGAACAGTTCAGTTTAATATTTTGCAAGGTCCAGAGGCTCTCAATCTCAACTTTCACTTCCCTCATTGTTCTTGAATGCCCCCTAGCAATGTTTGATGAACTTTGCTTTGATTATTAAGTGTGCTTATTGAAGACTAAACTCTGCGGGATGAGAATCTTTCAAATATTTATTTGTTACCTTTTTATTATTTTTGGGGGCATCAGAATAACACCTATTGCCAATTCTATGTAATCTTGGTAAACTGCAGTAGTTGCTTATAAAGGAAAACAATATGTTCGGATATGCTTATATTGTGAATTGTAGGAGAATCAGTGCATTACATTTAAAGCAGGAATCCAAGCTGCGATGGAATTTATTTTTCCCTCTTTAATATGTGCATCAATACAATCCACACAATAAGTAATTAGCTAAGTTGCCAATCGATCCATTCTCCTGTGATCGATCGGAGAAGATTTGTCTGCGGGTGTTCACTAAATGGCTGTCTGTGTAGCAGAAGAGGACCAACGCTGCAAAGTTCTGTGGGGAAGATCATGTGACCAGGCAGTCCCTAGATACAATTGGTGAACTGCTAGAATGAGGGCAGGGCTCAAAAAGGTGTGTGCCAGAGCTTGTTTCAGAAGAGGAAGGGTGTGCATCTTTGTAGATGGTTGCTATAGAAACAAAATGCTTGTTACATTATAATACATTAAAAATATAATTTCAGAGTTTTTTTTTTAAAATGCTACAAATATTTTCTCATAGTACAGAACTGATGTATTAAAAAAAAACACACATTTAGGATATTGCTTGGTCTGTAGCTTTAAGACAAGAGCTCTTTTCTATGAGAAGCTTTGAATAGATGCACCCAAAGCACAATATTATATACTAATGAGTCTGCTAGCTAGGGGATCATGCTGTCATTATTGTGTATTGCCTGGTAAAGATATTCACATTCTATTTTTTTAGATTTGCATATATTTTTGCCTGTGTTTTTCCATATTGTTTTCTTTGATCTATTGGCATTGATATTGTATGTGTGCTGTCTATCAGGCTTTTTGATCATAAGAAATTCTCTGATAATTATTTGCCATGTACGTTTTTTGACATATAAAGGAATAGTCTTTTTGAATCTTATTGAGGTGTTTGCCTGTTATTTCTTTACACAAACTGATCAGAAGCTGTAAGGTTTTTTTTTGCTTAGTCTATTCTAATACAGGTTAACATTCTACAGTATATATGTATGCTTATCTTTATTTAAACACCATCCTGGTACATAGCTTTTTACAGCAGTAATATACATGACAATATTATAACATAAAGGGAATAAGCACTTCAGACATAAGCAATAGGAAAAGGAGTCCCTGTCCCGAAGAGCTTACAATCTAAGTGGTAAGTGGAGAGAACTTACAGAGACAGTAGGAGGGTGTTCTGGTAAGTGCGTCTGCAAGGGGCCTGGGTGAGTTAAAATGAGTTGTATAGTAACCACATAACAAATTCTGTCTCTTACTCCAAATTCATCTTTATACTTCATTGAATTTCTACAGAACCTGTTAGAATTTATGTATTGAAAATTAAGGTGCAGTGTTCGAAAACAATTCTCCTTTCTAAGCTTATTGCTTGTAAATACTACACTCTGCTTGAAAATCTGTCCTCTATTGTACAGTATTGTTTCAAATGTCGTATCCACCTAGTTGTTCTCATCTGCTTATGAGTTTATTATAAGTGCAGGTACTAACATTCCAATAACAAATCTTTAAGTATATTGTACAATTTAGTTCAAACTGGTCATGTGACTCTGTTCTTTTAAGTAAGGTGATTATCAGGACTATAAATATGACTTATTATGATTTATAGAATGACAACGATATATGTCTAATATTTCATATAAAATGACTTATACCATTCACATCATGATAAGGAAAATTAATAGGGAAAAAAAGTTATGGTTGAATATTCATGGAGTCAATTGTATAGTTAGGCCGGATATCTCCTTTCTTTTTCAATTAAGGTTTTTTTTTTGCAAACGATATATAATATGTTTATATTATTTATTGTTTACTCCCATTTGGAGTCTATTTTAACCTAGGGATTATTTCTAAATCTGTTGTTTTTGTATACGTTTATTATTTGTTCACAATAAGTGTGTTTTGTAATTTATATTTTTTTAGTCATTAAAATGAATCTTTAGGTTAGGATATATATATAGGGGTTTATAAGTCTTTTGCATACTTGAAGGTTCAAACATCGTTGGAATGGACAAACATTATATGCAATATATGTTTTGGTTAATAGCTTATTATGTATGTTTTCATTGTATTTTTAATGTATGCTTATGTCAGTTTGAATAGGCTTAACCGGACCTACTGTTAGGTATTATGCTTACATTGTTGCTGTGTACTGACACTGTGTGCCTAAAAAGTAATTAACATTGCATATCATGTGTATTATTTTAAACCTATGTATGTACAGAACAGGGGAGGGTACACGTGATGTTTGTATAAGTGGAATTTTTTTCATATGGGCTGCCTGCTCTTTAGGCACAGATGCGTGGCGACTCACCCCCATATACCATCAATTTTCCAACATCTGTTGAACATCAGAGATTGAGGGGAGGAGCCATGCACCGGTGCACGGGAGGAGTGGCTATATATAGCTGGGTCCGGTTACCCTAGATCACTCTTCGATAAAGTCCCGTAAGGACGAAACGCGTCAGAGGATCCTCCTCATGTGGTTTTAACCTGGGCTTGTATGCCTGAATAAAGTTATTTTTGCAGCACCTTGCCTCCCGCCTTCCTCACAGCAGTGCTCGTCCGTACTTTTCACTATCCTTGCTCTATCCTGGGACCGAGGCACGCAATTGAACAGGGGCCATCCAGCTTTTCAGCGAGGGAAGCGCAGCAGTATCCAGCTTGGAAGAGTGAGTACACTACCATTTACAATTGAGATTATGGGAGGTTGTGTTTAGCCCACCCACAGAGGGACCACCGGGTGGAGTCATATACTCACCGGTTGGGTCAGTCGGCTTTCTTCCCTCATATCATGGACTGTGGATTCTGTACTGTTGCTTCCTTCCAATATTACATGGACTTTGAATATCGCTGGTATTATTATTAAGGAAGATGGTCACCCTGTTCTAAGTGTTTATACTACATATGCCTTAATACATGATTGCACTGGATTAATACAGCGCACCCAATTAAGGGAGTTTCCCTTATTCACTTTATTGTACAGTATATATTGTCATCACTTTCCTGAAATTGGTACAAGACACTCAGGCCAGGCACAGTTAACCCTGACAACACAAGAGCAGAGTGTAATGACCCAAGTGCTGTGTAATGCACATGTACATGTACACCCAAGTGTAATGACCCAAATGACCCCTGGATTGGAAGAGATTGAGTCATTGGGGGTTTGAGGAGGAAGAGAAGAGACCCCAAAGGAGGTATTTAAGGGAGGGTCAGTGTCACACCCTCTCCCTCTTTTGGCACACGCGAGAAACAGATGCCTCCCACTATTCCTATGTTAAGAATGGGGAGGGGGGTATTAAAGGATTGTTTGGGTCTTAAGGTTGTATGGTTGTTATATTGTTGTACAGCTGTATATGTTATCTATTGAAATAAACACAGAATGTATTTTAATTGTTTTTTAAAAAGAGGAAATAGAGAATAAGAAATTAAAGAGGAAATGGAAAACGCAAAGCAACATTTGGAACATTGTTTGACATGTACTGTATGTTGTGGTAGTAATATTTGTTACAGCTGGAGGGGTGCGTGCTGGTCCTTTTGTCCAGGTGGTGAGTTTGGGGGAATGTTGATGCTATTTCATGGGAGGTGGTCTTAGGTCCGAATCAGGTGGGACCGGTCTGAGGTTGTCCTCTTAAAAGGGACACTGGTTTTTAGATCTGAAAGTACTCACTGGGTCAGAAGCGGCAGTGAGCATTAACGGGTTTACATGGGGATAAAGTTGGGGGCTATGTGCTGACCAGGTCCAGGGACATTATATATGTATGGTTTATTTTGGTTAATTATAGCTGTGGCCGTTTGAACCAAAGTAAGGTGTTTGTTGTTATTGGGAGGTTGTTTGGACAAAGAAAGGGGTCAAAGAAAAATCGAGAGTACAGAGGTCAAGCTATTCCAATATATTATGATAAGCACAACAGTGTAGGGTGTGCATCAGTGGCACAGACACCTACTCAGCAAAATAACCACCTTTGTATCACCATTTAGGGTATTTTTCTATATATTCAGAAGTGGCTGTTTTCACCTGAAAATACCCCTTAAAGTCAACAAGAATTTTCAGCTGGAAATGGCTCAAATGGCTGCTTAGGAATTTGTAAAATGAGCCCCTTTGTACAGTATACCATGGTTTCGCATTCTGCTCTATGATTTGGAGGTACTGTAGGCATCTCAAACATTGCCAATATACGTACCATAGACCCAAGTCACATTTGTCAGTGATGGAAGAATAATGAACATGACTTTATTATGTTGTTTTCTTTCCCATCAAGCCACGAAAAATAAAATTGCTACTTGGCCTATTTTTATTTTATTTCACACTTCTTTTTTTTCTTTCTTTTTCTCAAAGGCAAATGTGACATCGGCATCAATAGTCAGACTATAGCATACAGAGTTGTAATCATTTATAGCTACTCTTATGGTGCACATCTTTTACTGCTGTTCTCTGTAACATTCTGTGGATAGCTCTGAAGTTATGCTTATTATTTGCTGCAGTAGGGGAGAGGGATTGTAAAGATTGGTCCTGGAGACAACAGCAATTGTAGCGTAGTAATCAGTAGCAGTTCTGGGGAGAGAAATCCCTTTTATTATTTGTAATGCTTTTGCATCAATTTGGGGAATAGTGACGTAAGGAGTTAAGAGGGGAACCACTTAATGCAGTAAAACTGTACAACAAGAGAATTTTGCATTTCTGTCTCATTTTTCATTCCCATGCATAGCAAAACCCTGCCATCCCCTGTGACGGAACGGCCTTTAGGCGAGGTCGGATAGACGCTTAGACAGAGGATTTCGCTTAACTGGATTTGTTTAGTAGCCACAAACCAAATAAAACATTGGATACACTGTCCCTATAAGCAAAACAAATCATAAACCAAAATCCTATTCCCGTTAGGGAAACTAACTACACAAGCAGATCCCTAGCTAATGGGCTGTTAGCTAAGCTGGTTGTCAGCCCCAAAACATGTAATACAGCTGCGGCCGCCTTTAAACTAGTGCGGCCGTAGCGGCACAACTCTGATAAACGCGGGCAGGTGCAGTATGTTTTTTTTTTTACGGAATATGTTGCGGTATTTTAGCGCTCGTAATATTAGCATTTTATTAGCGCTGTCTGCAATACTGCAATACCGTCTAAAAACTCAGGGGGGCGTTCACGAGCTGTTGTCTTCAAAGTCTAATACTTTAGCAGTTCAACCTACAGTACGTCAGTACACAGTCTGCGTGTGCGCACGCAGTAATTGTAAATTTGCATATTTATACATGCATGTGCAGTGCTGTATGTCTCATTTGAACATTGTTGAAACGCATAGGCGTGTACTGTATCACATTTCGGCATATACAGCGCTCTCCCCTCGCTCGCCCCCGCACACACACAGGCTAATTTACTGCACTGCAGTATTTCAGCTTCTTATCTTATCTACAGTACAGTATACCTCTCCCACACCATTACTTTGAATGTGTGTCTTTCTGGTTTCAATCACATTCCTGCTTGATAGCTGATGATTACTGCGCATGCGTCTATAACTTCACCAGTGCTTGCTTGCGAAGTTCAAGAGTGAGTGACTCGTCATTTTTTATTTTTATTTTCTCCACAAGCCTGCCGAAACCATCTTGATATTACGATATTCAATCTGTGCTGTAGCTTTGGACTGCGACAGTGTGTGTTTGACTGCACATGGTTGATTTGTGTGCTTTTTCTGTATTTGGGGGTGTGGGGATCAAATTATTATGATGGCCTGTCTGTTGAAAATATGTCATGTCTTTCAACTACAGTACAGCTAATCCTTCATGCAGCTGTACCCTGTACCCCCCTCCCCCACGCACACACACAAGGCTCGCTCAAGGATTTGAACCTATTATCGACATCTCTCCAGAGCCATTCCGTTTCTAAAGCTTGTCATTGTGTTTTTAATCGTCCGTCCCTAGCCGAGTATCACCTCTCTGCGCCTGCGTGCCTACCATTCATTAATTTTCCTATTGTTGGCTTTGAGTCACCTCTCTGTAATCCTCCTTGGGAAGGGAGCTAGCTGATGATTACTGCACATGACTCACCCATCCGCCCCCCCAATCCTTTGAGCTTTGTTTATGGTAACGCTTGTAATAATCCCTTCTCGAATTTGATATGTAAATCTGATTTGCACAGCACTGTGAAATTGAGAGTTAAAAAACCCATAATCTGATTCATGTTTTTGATGCAGCGAGTTACCACTTTTTGTCATTCTTTCTTTTTCTTTGGTGTATAGGGGGGTCAATGATTATGATTAGCATTTATGTAAAGAAATATTTATTTTATTTTATCAGGAACAAAAAATACAAATATACAAATAATCATGAATAATACAAAATGCAGTCTTTATTCAGACCTTCAGTCAGTTGAAAATTGAGGGCCGGTGGATAATCATGAATAATGCACATTGATAATAATATTAATTAATAATATATAATATATAATAATATATATATAATAATATTACATTTTCCTTATTTATCTTCTTCCTCATTCTGTGTAGAGTAGTTCATTGAGAGAGGGGAGGTTTTGTGTACATCATGACTGCAGTTTAGATACACTTAACTGTACAAACAGTTCACATACTTTACACATACTCTTGGTATTCGGAACAAAGCTCTATCCTGGATCTTATCCTACCTCTCCCATCGTACTTTCAGTGTCTCTTCTGCTAACACCTCCTCCTCCTCCTCCTCTATTGATCTCTCTGTGGGGGTACCCCAGGGCTCTGTCCTGGGACCTTTTCTCTTTTCTCTGTACACACTCTCTCTCTCTCTCTAGGTGACCTAATAACATCTTTTGGGTTTAAATATCACCTCTATGCTGACGACACACAAATATACTTTTCAACACCTGACCTTACACCTGCTGTACAAACCAAAGTTTCTGAATGTCTCTCTGCTATATCATCCTGGATGGACCTCCACCGCCTTAAACTCAACATGGCTAAAACAGAGCTCCTCATACTTCCTCCCAAACCTGGCTCTACTACCTCCTTCCAAATTACTGTTGGAACTACGATCATTCACCCAGTAGCCCATGCACGCTGACTAGGGGTCACACTCGACTCCTCTCTCACATTCGCCCCTCACATTCAAAACATTTCTAAAACTTGTTGTATTTTCCTCCGCAATATTACAAAGATACGCCCTTTCCTCTGTTGCTCGACTGCTAAAACTCTGACTCAGGCCCTCATTCTCTCCCGTCTTGATTACTGTAACCTCCTGCTGTCCGGCCTTCCTGCCTCTCACCTGTCTCCCCTACAATCTATCCTAAATGCTGCTGCCAGGATCACCTACTCTATCCTAGATCTGTCTCAGCATCTCCCCTCATGAAATCCCTCCCCTGGCTTCCGATCAAATCCCGCATCTCACACTCCATTCTTCTCCTCACTTTTAAAGCTTTACATTCTTCTGCCCCTCTTTACATCTCAGCCCTAATTTCTCACTATGCACCATCCCGACTCTTGCGTTCTGCTCAAGGATGTCTTCTTTCTACCCCCTTTGTGTCTAAAGCCCTCTCCCATCTTAAACCTTTTTCACTGACTGCCCCACACCTCTGGAATTCCCTTCCTCTCAGTACCTGACTAGCACCCTCTCTATCCACCTTTAAGACCCACCTTAAGACACACTTGCTTAAAGAAGCATATGAATAGCACAGTGGATATTCTGAACACATCTACTATATATTTCTGAAAGCACTGTATGTTTGTCTGCATGGCCTGTGTCCCTATGGCCAATCGCATTGCACCTTTGGCCTGTCACTCAGCCTCAAGCCATGCCCGCCCCCACACATCTCTCATTGGCCTGCGGCCAACACCACTGACACACTGTCCCACCCCTCACTGACTCTCATTGGCCTGCGGCCAACACCACTGACACACTGTCCTACCCCTCACTGACTCTCATTGGCCTGCGGCCAACACCACTGCCACACTGTCCCACCCCTCAGTGACCTTTGGGAACGCTTCAAAGCACCTAACACTCACTGCTCTGGGAGATTTGGGAACGCTACACAGCACCTAATCCTCACTGCTCTGGGACCACGCTTCAAAGCAACGAATCCTCACTGCTCTGGGGCCAACTCTCAACCCACAAAACCCTCACCGCCTGCTACCACAGATCAGGTACAGAATCTGAACTATATAAACATTGCTTTCAGCACTCCAACATTACACACGCTCACACAACACCGCACGATCACCTCCACACACCGCACGAACACGCAGCGCATACCGACGGACAATGCCTCTTAAAAACACACCCCTCGACCACCACCCCCCCCCCAACCTCATGCACACCACGAACGCACGCCACAGCTCTCCCGCTACCGCAGCCCCTCACCCCCCCCCCCACCCGAACAGCCAACGCACGCTGCTCCTCCGGAGGCCGCAAAAACCACACAACCTCATGCACACCACGAACGAACGCCACAGCTCTCCCGATACCGCAGCCCCTCACCCCCCCCCCCCACACGAACAGCCAACGCACCACACGCTGCTCCTCCGGAGGCCACAAAAACCACACAACCTCATGCACACCACGAACACACGCCACAGCTCTCCCGCTACCGCAGCCCCTCACACCCCCCCCCCCACCCGAACAGCCAACGCACGCTGCTCCTCCGAAGCCCCTCAAGAACAGCCAACGCACGCTGCTCCTCCGCAGCCCCTCAACCCCCCCCCCACCCGAACAGCCAACGCATGCTGCTCCTCCGCAGCCCCTCAAACAGCCAACGCACGCTGCTCCTCCGCAGCCCCTCACCCCCCCCCCCACACGAACAGCCAACGCACCACACGCTGCTCCTCCGGAGGCCACAAAAACCACACAACCTCATGCACACCACGAATGCACGCCACAGCTCTCCCGCTACCGCAGCCCCTCACCCCCCCCCCACCCGAACAGCCAACGCACGCTGCTCCTCCGGAGGCCGCAAAAACCACACAACCTCATGCACACCACGAACACACGCCACAGCTCTCCCGCTACCGCAGCCCCTCACACCCCCCCCACCCGAACAGCCAACGCACGCTGCTCCTCCGCAGCCCCTCACCCCCCCCACCCGAACAGCCAACGCACGCTGCTCCTCCGCAGCCCCTCACCCCCCCCACCCAAACAGCCAACGCACGCTGCTCCTCCGCAGCCCTTCACCCCCCCCCCCCCACCCGAACAGCCAACGCACGCAACTCCTCCGGAGGCCGCAAAAACCACACACACACACTATTAACCTCTCCTCCCCCTCCCGATACCACTATCATACTTACATAACCACATGACAACGCACGCAGCTCCTCCGGAGGCCGCCAAAACCACACACACCATTAACCTCCCCCCCCTCCCGAGACCACTATCATATTTACATAACAACCCGACAACGCACGCAGCTACTCCGGAGCCCACAACACCACACACACCATGACCCCTCCCCCAAACACCCCCCACCCCAAAACCAGTCTTATACTTACATCGGCACCGGACAACGCACAAAGCTCCTCCAGAGGCCACAACACCCACAAACACACACAAAAACAAACAATCACACACACACAACCAATAGCCACACACACGCCCTCACACACGCACGCACACAAACGCACTCACACATGCCACACCCCCTCAGCCACACCCCCTCAGCCACAAAAACACACACACGCACAAACACACCCTCGTCCACACGCACTCTGGCACGCCACACGCCATCACCCACGTCACACACACACTTCCTCAGACATACTCGCAAACACACGCAGTCAGCCACGCCACACGCCCTCACCCACTCAACATGCCCTCACACACACACACAAACCTCCTGTGCTGATACGACACACAAAACAACACTTCAACACACCACTACCTACCCCCCACAACACAACCAGCGCTAAACACCCCAACACACCCAATCCACTGGGAAAAAAAACTCCCATTCACCATGCTGCCACACACACTACACTCAATACAATGCAAATTTACATGTCTGACCAACTACTCCCCTTGCACTTCAACACCCCACCCCCCCAAACCTATACACCAACACACACCCTCCGCTGCCAAGACACCTACCACAGGAACTCAGCTCTTCGTTTAAATAAAAGTGATTTGAAAAACAATTAAAAACAATTAAAATGTATCCGTCTGTCTCATTTATTGCACAAACACTCATCTCACCACCACTCACACACATCCACACAACACTCACCCAATCAACACGCCCTCATCCACACACACACCAAAACCTCCTGGGATGATATGCCACACACAATAACTACTCAACAATCCCCTACCCCCACAACACCCTCTCCGATGGAAACACACCTGACCTTCACCATGCTAACACACACACTAAACTCAAAATAATGCTAATTTGCACTTTTATGACCAACATACACTTGCACCTCAACCACCACACCACCACTCCCCTACAACGACAAAACAACCCAGAAACAGGCACACCAACACACCCCCTCCACTCCCAACACACCTCAAACGGTTGTTCGTTTAAAAAAAGAAATATTTTAACATCATACTACTTTCACAGTATCTCTCATTTGGGAAACAAACACTCATCACATACACACACAACACTCACCCACACACAAAAAACACTACACAAAACACACACAACGAATACTACACCTACCACACAAACAATACTACAACATACACACACACACACACACACCTCACACCCACAAACACGCAACACTCACACATACACACACACAGCCAACACACAACCAACAGTGACACATAACACTCAATCACACACCCACCCAACACTCACACACCCAACACTCACCCACACTCACAACTCTCACTCACCCACACAACGCTCACACACCGCACACTCACTAACACATCCCACACTCACTCACCCACACACTCACACACACACGCACTCACCCACCCACACCACACTCACACACCCACACCACACAAGCAACAATCACACACAACACAAAAACAAACTACATACCCACACCCCACAAGCAACAATCACACACAACAACAAACTACATACACACACTATTCACGCACACACCACCAACATTCACACTACACTCACAAACAAACACACACAACATTAAAACACACACGCCATCACCCACCTCAAACATACGCCCTCAGACACGCCCACAGACACGCGCCATACACACACACATGCCCTCAGCCACACCACACACACACATGCCCTCAGGCACGCCACACACCATCATCCACAACACACACACACTTCCTCAGACATACTCGCAAACACATGCAGTCAGCCACGCCACACGCCCTCACCCACGCAACACGCCCTCACACACACACACACAAACATCCTGTGCTGATACGACACACAAAACAACACTTCAACACACCACTACCTACCCCCCACAACACAACCAGCGCTAAACACCGCAACACACCCAATCCACTGGGAAAAAAAACTCCCATTCACCATGCTGCCACACACACTACACTCAATACAATGCAAATTTACACGTCTGACCAACTACTCCCCTTGCACATCGACACCCCACCCCCCCAAACCTATACACCAACACACCCCCTCCGCTGCCAAGACACCTACCACAGGAACTCAGCTCTTCGTTTAAATAAAAGTGATTTGAAAAACAATGAAAATTTATCCGTCTGTCTCATTTATTGCACAAACACTCATCTCACCACCACTCACACACATCCACACAACACTCACCCACACAACATGCCCTCATCCACACACACCAAAACCTCCTGGGATGATATGCCACACACAATAACTACTCAACAATCCCCTACCCCCACAACACCCTCTCCGATGGAAACACACCTGACCTTCACCATGCTAACACACACACTAAACTCAAAATAATGCTAATTTGCACTTTTATGACCAACATACACTTGCACCTCAACCACCACACCACCACTCCCCTACAACGACAAAACAACCCACAAACAGGCACAACAACACACACCCTCCGCTCCCAACACACCTCACACTGCCAGTAGGTTGTTCGTTTAAAAAAAGAAATATTTTAACACCATACTACTTTCACAGTATCTCTCATTTGGGGAACAAACACTCATCACATACAAACACAACTCTCACCCACACACAACAAACACTACACAAAACACACACAACCAATACTATACCTACCACACAAACAATACTACAACATACACACACACACACACCTCAAACCCACAAACACGCAACACTCACACATACACACACACAGCCAACACACAACAAACAGTGACACATAACACTCAATCACACACCCACCCAACACTCACACACCCAACACTCACCCACACTCACAACTCTCACTCACCCACACAACACTCACAAACCGCACACTCACTAACACATCCAACACTCACTCACCCACACACTCACACACACACTCACCCACCCACACCACACTCACATACCCACACCACACAAGCAACAATCACACACAACAACAAACTACATACACACACTATTCACCCACACACAACCAACATTCACACTACACTCACAAACAAACACATACAACATTAAAACACACACGCCATCACCCACCTCACACACACGCCCTCAGACACGCCCACAGACACACGCCATACACACATGCCCTCAGCAACGCCACACACACACATGCCCTCAGGCATGCCACACACCATCATCCACAACACACACACACACTTCCTCAGACATACTCGCAAACACACGCAGTCAGCCACGCCACACGCCCTCACCCACGCAACATGCCCTCACACACACACACAAACCTCCTGTGCTGATACGACACACAAAACAACACTTCAACACACCACTACCTACCCACCACAACACAACCAGCGCTAAACACCCCAACACACCCAATCCACTGGGAAAAAAACCTCCCATTCACCATGCTGCCACACACACTACACTCAATACAATGCAAATTTACACGTCTGACCAACTACTCCCCTTGCACATCAACACCCCACCCCCCCAAACCTATACACCAACACACCCCCTCCGCTGCCAAGACACCTACCACAGGAACTCAGCTCTTCGTTTAAATAAAAGTGATTTGAAAAACAATGAAAATGTATCCGTCTGTCTCATTTATTGCACAAACACTCATCTCACCACCACTCACACACATCCACACAACACTCACCCACACAACACGCCCTCATCCACACACACCAAAACCTCCTGGGATGATATGCCACACACAAAAACAACTCAACAATCCCCTACCCCCACAACACCCTCTCCGATGGAAACACACCTGACCTTCACCATGCTAACACACACACTAAACTCAACAGAATGCTAATTAGCACGTTTCTATTTCTTGATGCTCCAGGTGGAACAGGCAAAACATTTCTAATAAATTTACTCCTTGCAGAAATAAGAATGCACAATCATGTTGCACTTGCACTAGCATCATCTGGCATTGCAGCCACACTTATGGATGGAGGAAGAACTGTGCACTCAGCTCTTAAATTACCGCTAAACATTGCTCATGAAGAAAACCCAACCTGTAATATTACAAAAACATCTGGCCAAGCCCGTGTTCTTCAAATTTGCAAACTTATTGTTTGGGATGAATGTACCATGGCGCATAAAAAAGCACTTGAAGCCCTTAATAGAACCTTGCAAGACTTGCGTAACAATAAACAAATAATGGGTGGCGCTGTCATTCTTTTAGCTGGTGATTTCAGACAAACCCTTCCAGTCATACCACGATCCACACCAGCAGACGAACTTCATGCATGCCTCAAATCCTCTATTTTATGGCGACATGTCAAACATTTCTCATTAACAACCAATATGCGAGTCCCACTTCTCGGCAACTCAAATGAAAAACTTTTTGCACACACCCTTCTTCAAATTGGTGAAGGTACTTTACCTACTGACTTGACATCAGGTGAAATTGCTTTTCCAACAAATTTTTGTAACATGATGACATCACTTGAAGATCTCATACATCACGTCTATCCAAATCTCTTACAGAATTACACAAACCACCAGTGGCTCTGTGAAAGAGCCATCCTTGCTGCCAAAAATACTTCTGTCAATGACCTAAATAATCAGATTAAAGACATTCTTCCAAACACAATTACTCAATACAACTCAATCGATACAGTTGTGGATACCGATGAAGCCGTCAACTATCCACCAGAATTCCTACACTCCCTGGAACCATCGGGAATGCCACCACATCACCTTCGGCTGAAAGTTGGATCACCCATCATGCTACTTCGAAACCTACACACACCTAACCTTTGTAATGGAACCAGACTGTGCATCAAAACATTGATTCCCAACCTAATTGAAGCTACTATCTTAACTGGCAACGCCAAAGGCCAAGATGTCTTCATCCCCCGCATTCCACTCATTCCAACAGACATGCCTTTTACTTTCAAACGGCTACAGTTCCCCATCAAACTAGCTTTTGCTATCACCATTAACAAAGCACAAGGACAGTCCATCAAGTGCACTGGTATCAACTTACAATTACCATGTTTCTCCCACGGCCAGTTATATGTTGCGTGCTCTAGAGTTGGATCCCCCCAACAATTGTACATCTTTACTCCAAATGGAACAACCAAAAATGTGGTTTACAAACAAGCCTTACAATGAATATACACTTTGGTAAATTTCCATCACCTATCAATATTGTCATACCAACTTAAACAAACCACAAACACACTCAATGCATTGCACTCATCTTTTCTTAACAATTTTCCCAACACACACTTCAACATGACATTAAATACACTACTCTCAACAATGGACATAACCATATTTCAACAAGCCTTTCCAATAATAACATTTTATAAACTAACAACCGTAACAAATAACATACACTTCGCTAAATTGCCCTCATATACATGTTCTTTCTACTGCTGTTGCTTTACAAACACAATTTTCAATAATATTACATAACATTCACATGACATTACAACTTTCAAATACAACATTTACACATACTTATTCACACTTCACATCCTTGGCAACGCCGGGTCTCTCAGCTAGTGATATATAAAGCTTGGCCCCCTGCAGACGCACTTACCAGAACTCCCTCCTACTGTCTCTGTACGTTCTCCCTACCTACCAATTAGACTGTAAGCACCTCAGGGCAGGGACTCCTCTTCCTTAATTTTACTTTTATGTCTAAAGCACTTATTCCCATGATCTGTTATTTATATTATCTGTTATTTATTTGATTACCACATGTATTACTACTGTGAAGCGCTATGTACATTAATGGCGCTTTATAAATAAAGACATACAATACAATACAATACAATACATGATACCCCCCCTCTCCCCCAGTCCATCATTTTTTTTCTTAAAAGACAAGAAAACAAAAAATGAGTGCAGTTATATGCATACTGTATTATGGCATTGTGTGCTGTATAGTACTGTCAAACTAGTCTATACTGGAAGTACTGTATACTGTAACTTCTGTAAAATATTTTGCAACCAGGTGGCTAGTGCTGCTCTCTCAGGAAAGAAAAAAATTGTGCAGTTGGGTGCATATTATGGCGCTATACTCCATATTGGACTACAGTATGCAGTTAGTACTGTCAAACTAGTCTACAGTATACTGGAACTACTGTATACTGTAACTTCTGTTAAATACTTTGCAACCAGATGGCTGGTGCTGCTCTCTCAGGAAAGAAAAAAATTGAGCAGTTAGGTGCATATTATGGTATTGTGTACTGTATAGCTACTCCATATTCGACTACAGTATGCAGTTAGTACTGTCAAACTAGTCTATACTGAAACTACTGTATACTGTGACTACTGTTAAATACTTTGTAACCAGATGGCTAGTGCTGCTCTCTCTCTGTGCCATACTTACACTACCGACACACTTTATTGAAGTGTGGTCGGTACCGCAAGCCGGGAAATCTCCCGGCTTGCTAGTGGCCGCCCCTCGGCGTGCCGCGCGTCATAGACGCGCGGTCACGCGTCATCGGGAGCGTGCGCCCCCTGCACGCGTGTCCAGGGGCTCCCCGAGGGAGCCCTGGTGTCCCGCGATCGCGGGACAGCGGCAGGGGGTTCCGGGGGACCCGGCGGACCCGGCAGCGGTAGGGAGAGCGCCCCGATCGGAGGGCGCTCTTCCGCTGCTTCGGCGCGCGCCCGTCACACTCGGGCGCGCGCCAGGCTACTGCTGCGGCACAGAACGGGCAAATGCTCGAATAAACTGTGCCGCAGCAGTACCTGTATCATACTATACTTACAATACTACAGTACAGTACTATACCATACTACCTTCCTGATGCTTGCCCATTACGCGTGATCACAATGGGCAACACAGTCGCAATATGGTCAATATATTTATTGCATCGTTCCACGGTGAGTACATCGTTCCAAAAACTCATTATGCCTTGCGCCAACTCATCCTTTCTGGAGGGTTTCACGACTTTTCGGATATGGTCCTTCAGCTGATGCCAGAACATTTCGATAGGATTGAAGTCTGGCGATCTGTTATTGGAGGGGGAAAAAAGGACAATTAGTTAAAGAGATACACAGTAAAAAACGTGGGAAAAAATGAGACACGGTTACCGCACTTACTCCGCTGGCGTCTTCACCCAGTTGATACCGCGCTCAATATGGTGTTCATGCCCCTGTATCCCCGACGCCGGAGCAGGAGGGTGGCATGAATGTGATGAATGGAACCTTCGACCGCCTTCCAACACCAAGCGCACCCCCTCCACCAGAAGAATTTGTGTACATGTATGCTGTTGAGGAGGAGGATAACATGACAACCCCGTCAAGACCACGCCAGGAGACAACACGGCGACCAAGACAGGAGGAAAGCTTCCTCCCAGACAACCTACCCTCGCCCGCCACCACAAGCACACCCGCTCCCAGAAGCACACCCGCTCCCAGAACCCAACCTACATACGCTTGCATCGATACGGTGCCTGACATCATCCTGCGCGAGCTGCCACCGGCACTCAGGGAGAAGTATAGGGTGATGAGTGCTGGTTTACCCCAGAAGTATGACATGTTAATTTTTAAGCACCATGTGTCCTACTTGGTGTATTGCGGGTGGGCCAAAAATGTCAACTACCAAGGAAATCGCGAAAAATTGCGCTTCCTGAAAATGTAAGGAGGACTATTGTGGAGGAATTGCGGCGCTATTTTTCAATTTCAAATCCTTTAATGAAAATCGTTTGAGACTCCATTAATGGCATTTTGTGCCATACAAGGCATCGGCCCTGGAAGGACAATCTGGTGGTAATATGGGCAAGGGGCCATACCCTCTTCTCCTAGGTCACATCTTGTGGTAAGTTATTTTCTGCACTAAGCAGAAGCATTCACCCCAATTTTTCACCTGCAGAAAATGGTCCCACACCCTTTTTATGTTAGGGTATTGTGAGATTATTATAAAGAGAGGTTGCTCAGAGTTTGTATAAGATAAGGTTGTTATTTATTGTAATACAACAAAATAACAAGAAAACATGATAAGCAAAATACACTAACAATCCATATCTATCCATGCAGAGATTATTTACTTAGTATGCCTGTCATACTCACTAACACAAAAGTATTAGGATATGTCATGCCAGTCTCAGAAGGTCTCGTCTCATGTGGCTCGCCACTCGGTTCTGTCTAACATGGCCTTATGCTAACCTTTTATTGTACGTGTGGTACGTGATCATTATCTGTGGATGCTGACTTGTCTTACTGGCATTACAAATTAACCACAGGGTGCTTACAGTTCAAGTAACTTCTCATTTATGCTAAATACCTGCCTCTTAATGACATATGTTACAATAATACATCCTGGCCATTTCTCGGCAGATCAAAGAAATTACATATGCAAATTTCTGGTAACTGATATTATCTCCAAAGCAAGAAAAAGTAGTTAATATTGCGACAGTATTACTTAAGACACATTACTTATGCTATATATGTACCTTATGCTACCTGTAATCTATAACACTTATGCTATATATGTACCTTATGCTACCTGTAATCCATAACAGTGGGGATCGAATTTGCGTGACTGTTGTTTATTTTTTGACTTGTTACATTTTTTAACTTGTATTAATAAAGAAATGTTTTTACTTACACAAGACCTGCACAATTCCAGTCTTCGAGGGCCGCAAACAGGCCTGGTTTTCAGGATAAAACCGGGCCTGTTTGCGGCCCTCGAGGACTGGAGTTGTGCAGGCCTGACTGACTGTTCTGTACACCATCCTACTGTAAATGTTTTTACTTTCTGTACTTTAATAAAGGAGATGTTGCGTGTTTTAAATTTTATTAATAAATATTTTTTTTACTAACACCATACTGTTGTGCTATAAATGTTTTGACTTTCTGTACTTTAATAAAGCCCTCGAGAACTGGAGTTGTGCAGGCCTGACTGACTTTACTGTACATCATCCTACTATAAATGTTTTGACTTTCTGTACATAAATGTTTTCACTAGCAGTAAACCATACACCTGTTAATGTTTTGAATTGCTGTACACTTTAAATGTTTTTAAATTGTATTTGTAAATAAATGTTTTTGTACTTACTCCACCAATAAAAGAAAATGTTGATTTGTTTTAAATTGTTCCATTGTCTCCTTTTATACTGTAACAAAATACAGTGCTTCTAGAACATACACTACAGTACTGTCCAGGCATTCTGTACAGTACAGTACTGTATATTGTAGGCATGCTCAGTACTGTACATCACAAGAGTATTAAAACAATACATGCTGTACGGATATAGAATACACATATGTACCGAAATACATGTAGAATAAATGCATACTTTTTATTTTTCGGGTTTATTATACAGTATATATAAAAAAAGTATTGTATACGGTCTGAAAACAACAGTATACTGTTTCAAGTTTTCTATGAAGCTCTCAGTTACAGTATTTTATCCTAATCAATAACAACGGCCACTAAACTGTAGACTCCGATACGTGTTTTTTTAAATCCGATTCAGCAATGTACAGGCATTGTAACACAAAGCGATATTATCCATCGAAATTCCTCCATTTGCCGTTTTCCTCATGAGATGACAAAGTTTTCTTTTCTGAGGAAAAACAAAAGTACAAGTTTTACTGTAAGTTCCCACAGTCAGTCACACCAATAATTTTCTAGGGGGGCGTCTCCTGTTCACATGCACATGCGCCTACTGTCGATGTGATGACAAGCATATGCGTTTCAAGAAGGTTCCAATGCGCATGTGCCTAGTTTTCCACCAATTGTTCAGTATCTACTGTAGAAGCTGCTCAGCCAATGATATTGCTTACGGGAGATATTGCTTACAGGAGAATCACTTGACTGTGCATTGAATTGATATTTCACAAACAGAATAAAATACGGCAACATTACTCACCATAGACTTTGCCAATCAGCTGGTGCCGAGCCACTGCCAGTCCCGTATTCTTGATTACACACGTAGTTGACAGGTGACAGCGGGACTACTACACCTGTAGTCAGCTGATGAGGCTGGAAATCGCTTAGGTACATGCAAGCTTGCTGGAATCTGTAGACGAAATCCGGCTCAGGCTGCAGGTATCTGGGCAGGGACAGACAGCAAGGGTTGTCGGTCACCAGGTTTTCACTGACAGTCGGACCGTTATTGGAAGCCGGTGCTGGTACTGGCGCATTGCTTGCCTACGACTGATGTTTCTTAGTTGGTTTTAACATGACCTTTCGCCTTTTGAAGTCTCCATGATCATAGATACGGGAGAAATCTGGTGATACACACCAATACCCTCCAATAACACCGGGATCAATACGAAAAAAACACGGATCAATACATAACTTTTTCCTTATTGCATGCTTCTGGCGAAAATTTGTAAAAGTCATAGTTTTTGATAAAAAACTGATAAATTTGACCAACTGTTGCCATCTTATCATCTGTTGCATTGATTGCGGCCCATATTAAATAAGCGTACGTTCTGTCGGGTTTTTGGAACATGATCTGCAGTTGTGCACTCATCTCAGAACTCTCAGGACAATAGAACACCAGGCACTGCGCATTTAGTTTTTAATATGAAAAGCCTACATTGATACATTATTGTAACTTCTTCAGTCCCAAAGCCAATTTACAATGGACCACTGTGGTATTCTTTTAAACACCTGCAAGTCGACACATTACTGAAGCGCATGCGCATTTCAATTCATGAATATCTGCCATCTGGCAGATACACGAAGAATTGCAACCAATAAAATCCGAACCATTATCAATAAACACATCAACCGCGGGTGTGAAAGCAACATGAATGCGGTATGAATGCGGTCAGAATGCGGCATGAACGTGGCGAATTGCGGTGAAGTGCGTGACATTCGGAAAAAATCCCCGAAAAAATTCGGAGATGTTTGAGAATAAAAGGGGCCGCGGCTGTATTGTGTTCAAACAAAATAGTCTTTAGGCATAGTAGTATAGTTTTAGATCTTATCTGGTATGTCGCAGGGATTACTTCACTCCTTCAGGAACACAGGTTCTGGGGACCATTATTCATCCTGGGTATGATTCCCAGCTGGACCCCACAGGCCTTCTTCCCTCAGTCCTAGGGTCCATAACAGCCAGGGCCTCTGCTGGCTGGGAGAAGTCTCTCTACCCTCCTGGGGAAAAACCTAGCTCTCTGTCTCTGGCAACTTCCTGCCTTTTATGCCTGCTTAATCAGGAGTTCATTGTCCACACCTCCCTGTTTAGGTATGAAAGCCGACACCCATGCCGTCTGGAAAGGGTGTTAACCTCTTCACTCCTTTACAGCCCCTTATAATGCATAACCTTTCTGACTAACAATGTGAATCCAGTGTAAAAACCTTAAAACCTGTCTGTTTTGTCCCCCGTACATTTTTTTTATGAGAAGAAAATAGGCACATATGGTTAGGTTCATGGACTTTAGCAAACATTTTGCACATCTTTAGTGTTAAAAAAATCCCCTATGCAAGTGAAGACAGAACACTTCAAAATGTTAATTTTATGATGTTAATTTGTTACCTCTTCAAAGGAAAATAAGGGTTTAGATCAATTTAGCACATTTTCAATGTTGATGGTGACTAGAGATAACCACTGGACGGTGTATCATTGCATATCACCCTTAAAAATGGGTTTGAAACGACCCAGTAACACTGATTTCTCTATTTATTTATGTTAACACGGACTTGGTCAGATTGTACACATATGGGTTACCCGCCACCAATACTATTAATGCCCACCCGCCGTACGAGCCAAGAAGGATACTTTAGACAACTATACCACATGGGAAAGGACATCACCGGACTGGCCACTCTAGCCACATAATGCCTTTGCCTATATAATCTTATAAAGTAGCACTGCTTAGTAATACGGCCCATAGTAAGGGACTATTCTTGAGCTGTGAAAGAAAAACTCTCCGAATTATATATACAGTATAACATGGCTCACACTGAGCGATTTTTTTTCATAAGCTGGAGAAACAAATACATCCTCAGTAGCACACAAACTCTCAGCAGTTTTTTTTAATCAACTGCAGTTCTTCTGCAATTCCTTACAGTAATCTGTCATACATGTATGAATTAGCAAATGTGTGGTAAAAATCCATTTGCATGTAAAGACCATTTTTGTGAAAGAAAATTAAGTTTGGTTAAACTGTGGAATGTTCTTTTGTGTACGCACCCCTAGTAACGTGTCTGCAGTACTTTCATTTCTGGGATTCTGTACAGTCAAAGCATCCTATTATAACATGTGAATAGCATAACCAATGTTTTCATTGCCTTAGGCTTCTGGCTTACCATTAATGCATTATTTGACCACAAACCACTGTTTGTATTGGTTTTCACATTCGTTAACATCGGCTACAATGGATCCACTGTTGTATATTGAAATGCTTCTTATGAAAAGATCTGCCAGGGTTTTAATAAAATAATATTGTTTTGAGTCTTTTAATCAACATCTTGGTGTCTATATTTTATCGCCAATATTGTCCGCAATATATTGCTTATTCAGACACCACTAGCCGTTAAAGAGCTGAATATTTGATTGTCATAAATACTAGAAGCCATTTGATTTAAACACCTCCAGTGGTGCATGGTTTTGATACATCCCTCTGGGCCTTTTTTGCATTGGCTAGTTATTTTTTAATAAGACAGTTAGGAATCGGTGGCATTGTATGGCTTCTTTTCATCGACCTCCAAGCAATTAATATATTATTTATTTGAAAGAAACCACAACAGAAAGACATTTCTTCCCGAAGTGTTTCTATACTGATGTCTTATTTAGAACAAATGCAATTAATGGTTAAAGATCTGTTTCTATTAAATAGGTGAGGTATGGTACATTAAGACACAGCCATTGAATGTCTGCCGGGTGTGAATGTGGCATGGGGATATTACACGGGATGCAGTCCCATGAACTCTGAATTGGAGCAGAAAAGATACTGACCTTAGATATCGTTAAATTATTAAAGATGTGAGCCTGTAAGGATCCCCGCTTTAATCCTGTCCATCTTAGTAGGTCATGTAACACGCTTAAGCAATACATTTCTTGGTTCGGGGGTAATACAAGGGTTAAATATATATATTTGCCTTGAAAGTAGATATTTGAGACCAGAATCCAGTTCGACATGGGGTTTGCTGGCCTCAATGCCCTGAATTTGTTTTAAAATCAAATCTCCCCTGCCCTTTGAAGCTGAAATCCTTGCTACATTTTACAAGGTGAAACAGAAGCAATTCTTCAATTTTGAGTATTTAAAAAAAACCTAAAAATAATGACTCCTAAAAGTAAATAAGATTGAAGCAGACTGTGACCTAGTTGGGGATTTTCCTAGTCTTTCCTGCATCTGCTGACTACCATAAGTGTGTGTGTGTGTGTGTGTGTGTGTGTGTGTGTGTGTGTGTGTGTGTGTGTGTGTGTGTGTGTGTGTGTGTGTGTGTGTGTGTGTGTGTGTGTCTGTGTGTGTCGGTTTCAGTTTTACAAGGATAAACTAGGATATCTGTATGGACAAGTAAGACTTCAACTGTATAAGGCTAGCTTTTGGAATTTACTGTAGATCTCTTTGTAACATTACTTCAACAACTTGTTTTTTTTAAATTTTATTTATTTCTATTATTCCTTGAAAATGCAAACCTGGACCGTTTTCCCCTTCTAAGGAAGATTTCAGCTCCATTCGTCCAAACAAATGGAATTTATCTTTCCAAGGAAGGGGGAGGTGGCTGCATGGCATATTGAATAAGGCTCTAGGGTAGGAATCCCCAACTTTGTGGTGCCCAAGGGTGCACTTGAGCCTTCAGGAGAGAGGGGCGGGCACCAACCAATGCACACACAATACACTTACCTTGTGGCGAGTCCTTCAGTTCCATGCCGGTCCCACTCGCTGATGCAGACGTTGGGCCTGACTTCACACCAGACCTAACTACCGGTGCAGACTGGCATGCAGCAGCTGTCAGTGGTTGTCGCGTGCATGCACAAATGGAATGGCAGGTGCCATGGTGGACCGTGTTGGGGAACACTGCTCTATGGGGTTTGCTAAGGAAACTGTAATAGTGCACAATCACATGCAAACACCCATTAAAGTCAATAGTAGTTTCTTATTCTGTATCCACTGAAGCAGCTGTTTGGGCCATTTCCAGAATTCCTATTAACCGCAGGCAACCGGGGAGGTGTGGCCCAAAAATGGCCAGAAATGCCACTTAGGTGCATGTAGAATTACCACCAAAGTCGGAAAACTCCAATTGATTTCCGTTTGGCTACTTCGGACTCCGCAAAATAATTCTTACCACTGCCAGTCTATATCTATTTGGCAGCTTATTTCTTTTAGGAAACACAGGATTCTGTTTACACTCTCTCTGTAATTACTCTGTCATTGTAAGTTGCCCAAACCCATAAATGAATCCCTTTCACTCTTCATAGAAAAAAGGGAAACACATCTCAAATAGTTGATGGAACATAACAAACCACTTGGTAAATGCCAGCATAGCAGACAGGGCCGACGACAGTGGGGAGGAAGCCGGTACAATTTACCGGGGCCCGGTGGTCCGAAAGGGAGTCCGGGTCCAAACTACATATACATGTGCCGCACTCTCTGGCCTATTGGGCCTGATGGGACGGCACTTACATGGGGCAGCCGCCTCCTTGCTGCCGCCCTCCTTCTCCTTCTGAACCTGAGCATCAAATGACGCCGTGGATGTCACCAACCTGTTGTCACACGGCATCTCGTTGTCATGGCAATGAAGCGTTACAGGGGCAAATGACGTCACAATGTCGCATTACCATGGCAATGCGACAGTGTGTGAATTCACATTGGTGACGTCTGCGGTTTCATTTGTTCAGAAGGAGGAGGAGGGTGGCAGCAAGGAGGCAGCCGGCACAGCTATGTGCGGGAGAGAAAAGAGCTGCTGGGGGGCCCAAACCTTTTTTTTGCACCGGGGCCCAAACCACTCACGGCAGCCCTGATGACAGAGGAGGGGAAATAGTTTTAACAGGGTCATTTCTTGTAAGATAGAGGTGACCAGCGCTTAAAAAACAGGTAGAATCCTTTTCATAAGGTATAAATCTCCGCTTGGACAATTCACTATATAGGATAAAAATACAGCATCCCTGGCAGGGGATAGAGGACTAGTACCTAGTGCTTTCTAGCACATACTGTATGTGTAGTACAAATAATGTCCCTACTGAGGCTGATAAGTATATAAATCCACAAGGGTAACTCACTGTTAGGTTCCCAGGTCCTCTGTGCGGTCCACTTGCGGTTCCAAACGGCGTACAAATCCACCAAGAGCAAACAGGAGGGAAAAAACAACGGAGAAAGGCAGTGCACTGCCAAAAAGACAGGAGGAGGCGCACAATAAAATTAACCCTTTATTCTTGATCTGGATACAACATAACCCCTAAAGAGCTCAAAAATCACACACCTACGCGTTTCGGCCGTGAACACCTTGATAAAGGGCACACAGCCCGAAACGCATAGGTGTTTAATTTTTGAGCTCTTTAGGGGTTATGTTGTATCCAGATCAAGAATAAAGGATTAATTTTATTGTGAGCCTCCTCCTGTCTTTTTGGCAGTGCACTGCCTTTCTCCATTTTTTTTTTTTAAATTTCTTGTAAGGCCAGAATATTAGCCTGTCAAAGAACTGAAATAAAACCCTTTTTGGTATCTGTGGATATATCCTTTGGCCGCCCTCATCAAAGGAGGCCCAGAGCTGGCTGTGCAGTATTCTTTCTTTGCAGGCATTAGCTGTAATTCAGCAAGAAAATAGGTAAGTAGGCAAAGATTAGGAGATACAGTGTTTGAAATTGGGTAAAATTAGAAGTTGGAACGGGTTGCTTGCTGGTTGCTTAAGACAGTGTGTGCTTTTAAATATACAGTAGCTGCTATAAACTGCACTAAACAGGACATCATGTTGGATGTGCAGCTCTGGTGAGAACTCAAGGTATAAGGATCAGTAGGTATAGAACATACTGCTTTAACCTCAGTCTTATGTTTTTCCCTTTTCAATTACTACACTGAAACTTAGTTACAGTGCTGGGTTTATGGCACAACCTAAAACTACAGCTCCCCCTCCCTCTGCATAGCAGCCGCCTGAACAGTGAAGACGTTAGCCAAGATGAAAGAACAGCAAAGCTGTTTGATGCTCATGCAGAGCAAGTGATACTGTAACAATAAAGGAAGTCTGTGAAACGCACAACTACAGGTTTACTGCAATGTTAAAACATTTTTGAAATGCACACATTTTCTTATCATTTGTTTGTGTACATCAAGGGTGGGCAACTCCAGTCCTCAAGGGCCACCAACAGGTCAGATTTTCAGGATATCTCTGCTTCAGCACAGGTGGCTCAATCAGTGGCTCAGCCTTCCAGTGAGCCACTGTTTGATAAATAAAGTTTGGATACTCAGCCACTGGCCATTTCACCACTAAGGTTAAGAGATTTTAGCAGCTAGGGTAGGGGGTTAAGGGTTGGTGGCCCTTGAGGACTGGAGATGCCCACCCCTGGGTAATATGCATTTTTATAATCGTGATAAGCAATTACCCTAATAAAATAGAAAATGCATCTAATAATTCTACTCAACAATCCAATATTTAACTTTGTCCTTCATAGTCATCCTGTAAACACAGAAAACAAAAATGAGAAACAGAAAATATATTAAATGCCCCTACAACAACTTTACTATTAATATTCACTCTGTAGCATTCTCCAACATTTAGCAAATAAATGTAGTGATTGGGAATAACAATATTATTAATGAGCGAGGTTCTAAAGGGTCGTTAGTTCATTACTTCTTTCATTCTAAGTGATAGAAAACACCTACAGTAATGTATATTTTACTTATTTGAGTAAAACAATGAGTTAGTGTTTATGACCCAGGAGGATAAAGGACTTTGAAACCAGAGCTGCATCCAATCTGAACCTGTTCAGTCTAAATCTGCGTCACCCAAAAGTTGGACTTTGAAAGGGTTCCCATAGAACTGCTCCCCTCTTCACAGAGCCAGCGTGCTAAGGGTTAACATAGGCATTTGCTTACTGCTGTGTGTTTTGTCAGCCCCGCCCACTAGAATGTTAATGACCCAGAAGGACAAAGGACTGACCACAGCTGCATTCATTCTGAACTCCATCAGCCTGTCTTTGTGTAGCCCAGAAGGGCAGCCAAAAGGTGTGAGCCATTTGCTGCTGTTCGCTGATGTTTGGTGATGTTAAAGCTGCTCTATTTCAATCTGAAACTCACCAGCCCTTTTATCCCCTGTATCCAATTTTCCAGCTTACCTGGCCTTATAGATTGTACTGTCCTTGAGGCAGGGCCTCTTCTAACACATTGCAGGCTTATCCTACCTCTTCAAAAACAATTTTAATCTTGTCTGTAAATGTTACACAGGCCAATAATCCTATATTATCTCTAACTGTCCATGAAATGTCTGTCAATTGACTGAATAACCTCTGTTCATTTAATATAACCATGTATTGTTATCATAACTCTGTGCCCAGGACATAGTTGAAGTGTATGAGAGGTAACTCAATGTATTACTTCCTGGTACAACATTTTATTAATAAGTAATAAATACCTCTGTAATAATGAACCTGGTATGCACCTTAACTTTGTTCTTTCTCGTGGCCTCATGGAAATGTTACTCTCTCTATCCACTACAAACTCCTCCCTCCTGGCCCACACCCAACATCAAACATACAACCTGGATTACTCAAAAGCCTTGCACTATCTACTGAATGTTGGTGGAGAACTCTGAAAACCAGCACACCAACCTCCGCTCGCTCTAATGGCAAACATCACAAATTTACAACTTGCAAGTCACAACTACTCAAATTTCTATTTATACTGTTACTCTCTTTAGCAGGTGATATTGAACTTAACCCAGGCCCTTCCTTTTCAACTCTGTCCCATAGCCCTGAGAATAACCCCTTCAAATTCCAAAAAGGCCTAGCTGTCTTCCATATAAATATCCAGAGCCTGCTGCCCAAACTGGATGACCTAAGGGCATGGTGCCTTATGCATAAACCCAAAGCCATTGTTCTCACAGAAACATGGCTAACCACTAAAACATCCAATGCAAATATCACCATTCAGGGATACTCCCTTTCTAGGAAAGATAGGTCAAAGGGAGGAGGAGGGGTGTTATTTTATATTGCAGACACCTTACAATTTACACTGTTAAATTTCCTCTAATGACCACCATCTTTTGAAATCCTACTTGGCAAATTCCGCCTCCCCTTTTCTAAGCCTATCTTGGTTGCTGACATCTACCACCCCTAAAGCCCTCTACAGTCCCTGACTCATATCACCCAGTTTCTTGGCTCCATTTCCTCTCTGAATGAAAAGAGTGAGCTGCTAGTTCTTGGGAATTTCAACTACAATTGGCTCGACCCTAAAAACCACAAAATCCAGACACAACTAAAGTCACTTAAACTAATGCAACTTTCCCAACCCACACTAACAACCTGAAATCTCACAACCATTCCTTGCTAGACTGGATTCTCTCCTCAAATCCCAGCAGAATCCAATCCTCTGGCATCCTTCCTGACATTTTCAGTGACCATGCAATAGTGTAATGTGCAAGGAAAATTAAACCACCCCAATCAAGCCCTAAAGTTCAACTCACTAGAACATCTGGAAGCTTTAATCCACAACAGTTTCTAGCAGACCTTACCAACTGCCCTTGGTACAGAATTGACGTAATTCCCGACCCTGATTCTGCGCTTGACTATTTCCAATCCGAGTTCTTAAAACTCTTTGATACCCATGCTCCTCTACACAGAATAAGAGTACGGGGGCCCACCTTCCATGAGTTACAACTCACCTTACTGCACTCTACCATTTCAGGGATGACTTGTGGAAAAACTACAAAGTAACTGGCACTACCAAGGATCTTACTCACTACAGATGCCTGTGGAAAATGTGCCCTAGGCAAACAAGACACGCAAAAGCACAATATTACTCTGACAATCTTCACCAGAATACATCAAACCCAGCTAACTTCTGGAAAGTTATCAGCAATATATTCCAGCCTTCTAGCCATCAACAACCAAGTAATATCACTAATGAGGGCATTACTCTAACATACCACACTGACATTGCTAATGCATTCAATGGTTACTTTGTGGGATGTGTTACTAACTTATTAGTGAAACGCAACCCAAACCACAAACATGAACCTCATTCTGAGAGTACCCCAATAGTCCCACCCTCCTAACACTGCTGACCATTTTCAATTTGTCCCAGTATCCATGGAGGAGATTACACAAGCGCTCCTCAAATTAAAACTAAGCAGCCAATGTGGACCTGACTTACTGCAATCTAAGTTCTTAAGACTTGGTGCCCCAGCCATCGCCAAACCAATTGCTTCCATAGTCAACTCTATTCTGTCTGCAGGCCATATCCCTAAGACCTGGAAAACTGCCACAGTTGTCCCAATCTTCAATAGTGGGGACAAAAACACTATCTTAAACTACAGGCCAATCTTTCTTCTCCCAATTCTATCCAAAGTCATGGAAACTGTGTTCACTCCCAATTAATCGATTACTATACAGTACCAAGACAAATTTCTCTAGCTAATTCCAATCTGGCTTTCACCAAGGTAACTAGTTTGCAATAAAATCCAGAGTGGAATGGAATGGGGACAAGTCACTTGTGCAATATTCCTAGATTTTGCAATGGTTTTTGATACAGTTGATCATGTTATCTTGCTTAACAAACTCCAGTGCTCTGGAATAGGGAAGCATGCTTTAAACTGGTTTCATTCCTACCTATCAGGTAGATCCCAACATGTGTCCATCTCAGGCTCTAACTCCAACTCCTTGGATATCACTCTTGGTATCCCAAAAGGCTCTGTTCTGGGGCCCCTACTCTTCTCAGTGTTCATCAATGATCTTCCTACAGCTTGTAAGGGAGCTTCAATATACATGTATGCAGATGACACAATCTTATATGCACACAGCCATAGCCTCTCCGACCTTGAACACGTACTTCAATCTGACTTTTTGAGACTTGAAGATTGGATTTCCCAAAACAAACTGTTTAAAACACTGACAAGACTGTAACAATGGTATTTGGGACCAAGGCTACATTTTTAAAGCATCCAATGACTGAGCTCCAGATCAGAACTAATGCTAAAACCACCCTAACTCCTGTTACTAGTTTCAAATACATAGGCATATGGTTTGACTCCAATTTAACATTTGGGGTGCACATTGATACCCTGACATACAAAACCTATGCCAAACTAGGTGTACTTTACAGGAACAAATCCTCCCTAAGTCTGCTAGTCAAAAAAGCGTATCGCACAGCAGATGCTAATGTCAATTATCAACTATGGGGACATAGTATACAGCTCGGCACCCCAAACCCACCTTAGCAAACTTGATACCCTCTACAATTCAATACAGTATGTCATTTTGTTCTCCAATGTAACTACAACACACATCACTGCGAAATGCTTAAAGAACTAGATTGGTCATCACTTAAGTCTAGGCGCAATGTTTATCTTTCCTGTCTTGCCTTCAAATACTTTCTAGGCAAGCTAAACATCTATCTGAACAAGCTCCTCACCCCCACCACATGCAGCACTTATCATCTGAGATATGACTCCAAAAGACTTTTCATGGTCCCAAGGTTTAGCAAAGTATCCGGCTGCTCCTCCTTCTCTTACCTTGTTCCGCAAAACTGGAACAGTCTACCAGAGACTCTCACAGCCACCACCAGTCTAAGTTCTTTAAAAACTAAAGCTGTCTCACATTTTAATCTGGTCTGTAACTGTTACATACGCCTATGATATTTATTATCTCTAACTGTGCATGCAATGTTTTGTATATAATGTATACGCTGTTCACTTATGTAACTGTATTTGTAACCATGTATTATTTGTCACCTTAACTCTGTGCCAAGGACATACTTGAAAACGAGAGGAACTCTCAATGTATTACTTCCTGGTAAAATATTTGTATAAATAAATAAATGTAGGGTCAATTTAGCTACAGTTTTACACGTTTGTATTACTGGCACGAGGACACTTGATCACCAATTGCAGTATTGTAGCACTGTGATCATAAAAAACAGAGCTAACAAATAAAGATACAAAACTAAGAATAATGTATGCAAAAAATACAGTATTTATGTATTGGGGTTTAAGATGTTATCTCAAAAGCAGAATAGTTAGCTAAATAGAAATTACAAAGTACTGCACAGACACACTAGAAGTAGACTATTTTGTATGGCTTCTACAAGTGGATTCTGCGACTATAAGGTAGGAAACTTAGTAATACGCCCACTGGGTGCTTATTTCCATATCACTACCCAGAATCCTTGCCTGCATCTTAAACACTGTATGAAATGGGATAATCGGGTAAATGAAGCAGATTCGGGACTCGTGGACAACATCCAAGCACATTAATGACTATGTATCATTGCCCAGATTATAAATAGGAGGATTCAAGAACTGTTCCTATTGGAACAACATAAAGTCATTATCAACAGATGAGGATCTTTTAGGCCTGTATTTACTGTAATCTACTAATATACCCAAACTACATTGTGCACTAAAACCTCATACAGTTTTTTTTAATCCCATATGAGTCCCTATATTAAGATACTGTATCCTAAATATTACCAAACTCTCTTTTTTTAAAATTTATCCTAACTTCCACCCTCCTGTTTGATTAAACTATTTAATCAATGTGTTTTTTCACTTTTCCGCTTAGTTTGCCACAATCTGCAGCAGCATAGCATTTTGTTTTTAAACTTTTCTTCCTGTACTTGATTTATGTACTTCAGGGATTTGAAAGTCTGTTCTATCTCCTGTGTCCTTCCTATATTTCACACTGTTACTGTCAAGACCTTGTTTCTTTGCTTATTATAGCCCTGCACCATTTGAGTGGCTCTTCTTTGAGTCACTCTTCCTCTGCAGGCAAAACGTCCTTCAAAACTAGACTACTCCATCACACTCTTATACATGTTACTATCCCAAATATTTGGCAGTAACTACAGTTACACAATTTCTTCAAAGTGCAGGTCTCCTCTAAGACAGAGATACAAAGAAGAACTCTACTGACAAGTTGATAATGAAGTTCTCCATTTAATGTGACAGCCAAGAACAGTGGAAAGATAACGTGATGAAAGGTCCACATGGGACCTGAAATATTGTCTTTCCATAGTCTTTCACTGTTCTGTAGTGCTCTACTTTGTACCTCTGTCCTAGAGGAGACCTGCTCTTTGAAGAAATTGTTTGTCTATGTTGTGTTGGCTGCACAAGTGGGATTCTCCTCACCTGAAACTGTTTCACCTCACTTTGGAATTGCCGTAACTACAGTGCCAGTGCCTACAGTGTTTCATGAACCCACTGCCATTTAAGTGATGTTTTCTCATATATTTTCCTAAATTACCACAACGTAGAACAGCTTAGATCATAACCTTTTGTTTCAACTCTTGCTGTCCTCGATGTCTTTCTTTGCTTTCAAAGTTGTATCTGTGTGGAAATTCCTCTTTCTTTGTCACTCACTATAGTTGTGGTACTGATAGTAAAGTGATAAATAGGTGCAAAACAACTAAACAGATGATCACTGTGAATATAGTGAAGTGATAGTGACACTTTAAATAAAGTGAATAAAGTTTTAAGGTGCAAAAATCATACACATGTATGTGAATAATAGTGATAAACCAAATGATGGTAACACAAAAATAATGGGATTTCACCCCCTGCTCAAACCCTCTGGTAGGATTAGTCTTCACTCGTCCCAAATGTTGTAGTGGATACACGAAATCCAGGGGGAGCATAAAGGAGAAAAATACAGAAGCACAGAAAATCTAAGTGCAGAGGAATAACAAGATGGACAATAATCAGCTCCGAAACTTGGCTCGTATAGAGTATCTACTTACAAACCGTTAGATTAGTGACAGCAATAAAGGCTAAGGCAGTCAATCCATGGTGGGTATCAACTAGAGTCATCAAGGCAGCCACAGTACTCAAGATGAGAAACCCCAAATGTAGAGAGAGAGAGGAAAACACTGCAGAGCACAGATCAACCAGATATAAAAAGTGACTCCACACTCCTGACAAAGCCGACGTGACTACGTGGTGAAACGCGTAGAGTGGGAGTCATTCTGTCACATGGAGCAGCCTGGAGAGGAACTGTGGGAAGCTGAGCTGCCACCGGAGTGCAACCGGATCTGACGTCAGACACCCGGTCTTGCCGTGACGCGACGGAGCAGGGGATGGAGATGGAGGTCTATCGGGAACCACGGGATGGTGAGCTGGCTTGCTGACGGTCTCTCCTATACACTATTGCAGTGTGACATGCCCAATTTTATTTGACACATTGTGAGTGCATATTTTTTATTTAGATTAAACTTTTTATATCTGGTTGATCTGTGCTATGCAGTGTTTTACTCTCTCTCTATACATTTGGGGTTTTTCATCTTGAGTACTGGGGCCACCTTGATGACTCTGAGCTGATACCCACCATGGATTGACTGCCTTAGATCTTATAGCTGTCACTAATCTTACAGTTTGTAAGTAGATACTCCATACTGTACTAGTCAAGTTTCGGAGCTGATTATTGTCCATCTTGTAATTCCTCTGCACTTAGATTTTCTGTGCTTCTGTGTGTTTCTCCTTTATGCTCCCCCTGGATTTCGTGTATCCACTCACTATAGTTGCACTTAACTTGACTTGCTCTCTTTTGGGTCACTTCCTCTTTGTCTGCAGCACATCCCAGTTTAGAATTGTCTTCCAAATTTACTGTATGAATCCCATCCTGTTCTCTTTCAACTATTCCAAGTATTTGAGAACTCTTTTATGATACAGTACACCTGGTACTCTCCTGTTTTATGAACCCACTAGCCTTTCGGCAACAGAATCGGATATTTGGTTGTGGCCATTTTGCCGCGACCAGGTTTCTGTGGGCGTTTGACCACCAAGGAGCCGTTTGCTGCTGGACACTCAGCATTCGGCCATTGCACCAATAAGTTAAGATCATGTAAGAGGTTTTAGCGGTTAGGGTAGGGGGTTAAGGATAGGGGTTTTAGGGCAATGGCTTAAGTTTTTAGGATAGGGACTTAGGGCAAAGGATAGAATTAAGATTAAGGATTTTAAGGGTAAGGATTAAGGCCAGTCACTTACCGTAGTGGCGAAATGGGCGGTGAAGAGATGTCCCTGCTGCGAGGTGAGTAGCGGCAAAACGGCCACAACGAAATGTCCTAGACTTTTCGGTAAAGTGTTCTCACATGTCCCCTTAGTTTACTCAATTGTACTTTCCCTTTGACGCGGTCCATTTTGTCCTGTGCTTACTTTATATTCTATATTTGAGTCGGGAAATCCGAGAGAAAATTGCTTCTTGATGGTTGACTAATTCCGTGGGTTTTGTAGTAAATAGCTATTGTTTCAGGGCATTTTGGAGATGGTCTTTTGTACAATATTAACAAAAATGTTTTTACTACTATAGAATTTGCGCTGAAGATTACATAGTTTTCAAATAAGAAATCAAATATAAAATACCCAAAAGGGGTTTTGACAAATTGTAAAGGATTTGCTTGTTGGGATACCCCAATATTCATCTTATCTACATGTATTAGCATATTGTTTTCACATTTCTACATTTAACAGCTCTGTCTACATAAGCTAATACTGTGCTCTCCTCCTCACTGCCTTGTTGATAATCACCTCCAAGATCATTGTAATTATATTTCAAATTGGGCTATTTAGAACATAGGGCCTTGCAGCATTGGGTTAGGAAGCTATGGTTATGGAATCCGCTCATACCTGTAAGGATACTTATCACAACATAGTCACTTTCGGTTTAACCTCTTTGCTGCACAAAAAAATGACAAAGTGATTACATAACTATATGGTATTGCTAGACAGGGCAGATGTGTAACTCAACAATCATTAACAAAAATACAGCCCTTACATTTTGATAGTCAGCCACGTTAACACTACAGGATAACTCAATGTTGGTAGTACAGTACAGTACTGCACACTTTGTATGAAAACCTTATTATCCCCAATAATTATAGTGGTTCTCCCCCTCTCATTGTCGTTTCTCAAGGTGATGGACCTTGTTGCCTTTTCCAAATATCAACAAATAAAATATCCTATAGGGCAGGGAACGCCATCGCTAGTCCTCAAAGGCCACCAACAGGCCAGGTATTAGGGATATCCCTGTTTCATTCTGACTGAGCCACTGATTGAGCCATCTGTGCTGAAGCAGGGATATCCTGAAAACCTGAGCTGTTGGTGGCCCTTGAAGACTGGAGTTGGCCACTTTTGCTATAGGATGAGGTCAGAATAGATGTGTACCACAAACAAAAAGCTGCAGAGAGACCCGGCACTGTGTTGGGGCACAATACACACATTCTCTAAGTAGAAATCGCTTTGAAGGACTATAGGTAATAATCGCAAATGTAATGTATTTTTTTTCCTATGGGCGGCGGGGTGATATTCCGCATTTACCTTCGTTGTACTGACAGATAGTGAGTTGAAGAATTTTGTGTATGAATATTTTAATAGCTGTTAAGGAAGACAGCCTTAATCATTATGAATGCTACTTATGTTCATTTTTCTTTCTCAGTATGATGTTAAACACTCGTTTATGGTGAGCATTCTAAACACAGCCACAGAAAGCAGTTTCCCCAGCAACTGAAACTGTGCAAAAGCTTTGAACACCACCTTTACTCTATTTACTTTTTGCTGTGTGCACACACGGTAAGCTCACATTGAGAATTGGATAGGAAAATGCTATGAAGTCCAGTTCACATTCATCAGAAGAATATAAACAAGGGTAAAAACTCAGTTGGAACCGGAACACATTCCAAAGTTACCAGCTAGGCATTAACCAGTTTGTGTTGGGTATATTTAGTTGACAACACTTGTAGACTCTAGAATTAGAAAACAAAGAATGATTTCAGAAGTGAAAATACAGAACGAGAATAGTTCATGATGCCCGAGTATGGGACACAGGGTTTGTCAGCTTCCCCATATCAATAGTGTACAGCCGCGGCCCATGCCCCAGGCTCGTAATCTCAGCATCCTCTGAGCAGAGTCTCAACATGCAAGCCCAAGAGGTCGCAGTTGCTAAGCCTGTCTTTTTTTTTATATGAGACTGCTTTGAAGTTTGCGTCCACTCTTGTCATCTATGGACCTTGAGTTACTGGTCCATGCCTTTGGACTACGGGAATATTTTATATGCAAGACTACCTGGTGTGCCCGATGCGGACGCACCAGCGTATGCAAAACGCTGCAGCTCGGATGCTGAGACGTGTTTCTGGCTTTGAACATGTCACTCCTCTTACGCGACCTGCTGTGGCACCCAGCGATCTTCCGGGTTGGTTCACGTTGGCCGTAATGGCGTTTAAATCCTTGCAAGGCCAAGGGCCTGCCTATCTGCAGTCTTATTTGAAGCCACGGAGGGATACTGGCTATGATCTCAGGTCCTCAGTGGGGGTCTGCCTCTCCGTGCCATGGGTACTGCACCCTATACTGGTTGGGCGGTCTTTTCGTGTGCAACTTCAGAGGTATGAAATGCGCCAATGCCTGAGCTCAGTTAACTACTGTTTCGGGATCAGTGTAAGACTTACCACTTTCTTCTGGCTTTCTCTGTCTAACAAAACAATTGTATAGCATTTTAATTTGTTTAACTGTAAAGTATTGCAATGCCCACTTAAGTGGAGGTGTATTTATATGGAGAAAAAAAATATTGATGATGATGAAAAAGAATGTAGCAATAGCCTCCAAAACCCGATAGAGGAAAAAAAGGTTATTGCACCTGCTCATACGCAGAATATTGTGCTATATTGCAGAATAACTCAAGATTTCCCATATGATTCAATGGTAGTGAATGCACCTATTGGTGCAATAACCCCTGCTACACCTGTACTTAATTGGTGTTACTGGGGAACATAAGTATATTAGCTAATAGTGGGCACTTCTACTGTTTTGGTTCTTTAAATGTTTTGATTTTGCTAGAATCAATCCTGTTTGGGGTTTTGTTTTTGTTTTAAATAGGGAAATAACTTAACAAGCAGGATTTGTGTTGACATTTTTGCCAACTTTTGCTTAGAACTTTTTTGCCAAAATTCGCAAGTTTTTTCGTTTTCAATCAACCCTTTTGTGAATTTTTCATTAAAAAATCACTGTTGGCTGCAGATCTTAGGAAATCCTATCTTAGATTTAAGTCGTTCTGCTGACATCGAAACAATTGACATCTTTTGTAGAATTATGGATAAAAGCTATGCAACATTTTGTGATCATTTTTCTCTCCATCATGAACGTGATTCCCTCAACTTAATGTATATGAAGTACAGTACTTCTGCATCATTATTACATTGGGCTAGTGGTCATACTTGGAGACCATTGATCATGCATCACTTCTAACTCCTTCTATTTGCAAAGATTGATCTTCACAGGAGCTTGTATAGAAACAGGAAGACTGTTAATGAGCGTTTATTTTCTCTGGTGAACTCCCTTGAGGCCTTCTATCTCGCTTTAATACCGAAAGGAAAGTTCTTGCTTGCAATAGGATTTCTTTAATGTGTTAGAGGTTATGAAGGGTGACAGTAGGGTTTAGCAGTTCTAAGCATTGGAGAGTCCCAATAATCTTGTGTTGAATCTCTTTTCCCTAAGTAAAGAGAACTTCAGGCAATGTGAAGTCCGAGTGTAATTGTACACAGAATTACTTTACATAGCAGCATGTGCTTTTTAACAAGAATTGTAATGACTCATTCTCATCCAAACACACAATGGTTCTTAAAACACGTACTACTGTACAAATGTACAAAATCAATATCCACTATTTAGCTTCATAATGCACCATATGGAGAATTCGAAATCATGTCCATATCAAGTCCGTGTGTAGCTGTACACAGAATTACTTTACACAGCAGCATATTCTTGTTATCAAGAATTGTAATGATTAATTCACATCCAACCACACAATGGTTCTTAAAACACTTACTACAAATGTACAGAATCAATATCCACTATTTAGCTTCATAATGCAGTATTTGGGGAATAGGACATGTACATATCAAGACACTATATATTTATTACAAAATCATATTTGTAAATTTCATTAAAACAATTATTTTAGACAGATTTAGGGACTTGATACTATAACTGTAAGTTTTACAATATCTTAGCTCGTGTCTGGTTTGGATTCTTTTTTTCAAAGCTGTCTGTGAGTAGGTTTACTGGCTCTCCACTTCTGTAACCCTGGAAATCTACTGGATTTTCTGATTTCAAACTTTGCATCCAGGAGGTTTGAATAGGGACCTGTTTCTGTTAGCTTTCCAGTAATACAGTGTCCTAAAAACTTTTGGATTTCTCTAGCTTTCATTACCCCTGATCTCCACTGTACTTTAGGGATTAGGGAAAAGGTGAAGAAAGCAGTCATTATCGTATGGGTTAAATGCTGCAATGGTAATTTAATTTTAAATTATATTATCAATCAGAATATTTATATAAAAGAACCCTTTACTTTTGCTATTTTTATTTTGAATATATTTGTGCTATTAGATACATTTGTGAAACCCATCAACCCTATACCACCATGGGTATTGTGTTATGTTTCATTTTAAGGTTGTTTACAATTGAGACATGAATATTAGTGTGTGTTTTATACAATACGATTGCTGAAGAGTTTCATATGGTTCACCGTACAATTGGAAACTGTACAAGACATTAATGATTGATAGCAAGTTGATAGGTTATCTAAGGAATATGATTATTAACCTTAATTATAAGGTAGCAGTTGGGGTAATCCATTACTGCATAACAGGACACCTTATATGGATAACAAGTTTTTAGAGAAGTGTTGGAGTTTTTTATATATATACTTTCTCTGTCTCATTGACCGCTAGTAATTTAAGTAGCTACTGTTAGATTTTCTAATCAATTCCATCTAATGTCTTCTATCACCTGCATAACAATTCTTAATTAGTCAGCCCACTGTTAAGCAGTATAATTTGTACTAATCTACATCACTATAACTATTGTGATACCATCACTGTCTCAAGGTGCTCGAATAGGGCAGCTGTGGGACTTTCCAGCGTACAGAGAGTTATTTTCCCCAAGAGTAGCTAGTTCAGCTGCAGATAATCAGGATGAACTGCTGATTGAACAAGGAAGTGTTTTAAGGCAGACACAGAGAGCTACCATTGAGAGAGTCTTCTGTTCCCAGAGAAGGGGACATTGAAGAATTCTCCCCAGCTGTGGATGTTGGCACAGTTTCCTAGATCCGCTGGACGTGGTCGTGGAGTATGCTGGGACTGCCTGGGTTCTTAATCCCAGGAAGAGGAAGGAACAACGCGAGACCATGCTGAAGCAGGGATGTCCTGTTCTTAACATTGGACTTACAGAAGAGAGATTCTCTGAGCTCTCATGGGGCTAAGCTCCCCTAAGAATGAAGGATGCAAGACCGTGCTGAAGCTGGGACATCGGCTCCATAACCTTGGAATAACAGATAAGAGAAACCCTATATTGCTGTGTGCAGAGACTGAATATGTTTAGCTATAATAGTACCTGTTTTGGGGTGGCAACCAGCTTAGCTGTCCATCCAGTTAGTAAGGGCTGAAGCTGCATTTATAGTTAGTCTCCTAAGAAGAGTAGGCATTTATTGTATGATTTGTTTTGACTTAAAGGGATGATGGGCCTGTTAGTGTATTATGTATCCCTGTAAATAAACCCCACATAGAGAAACACTATGTTTCCTGCCTTAATCTGGGACTAAAAGAGACTGCAACGTGGCCTGGGCATCACACTATTTATTGTTTATTATTTTTCAGAAACACATTCTATAATTATCTTATGTTTTTTAATATCTTATATTTTAGCTCTCAAGTTACATTGTTGAGTATATTGTTGGTAGTACAATGTGACATGAACCACAGACAGGCAGAGATGACCCCACTGAATACCTCGTAAAAGCAAATAGCTCGGCTAAGCAATTAAGCAATTTAGCATCCACATATTAAGTGAGGTATTTATATGGGGTGGAACTCGCCCAGTAATTAGCCCTGAGAAGGTCACATTATGTGGTGAAATGCGTAGGATTGATCGCATCAGCACACCATTCCCTGACCAATAGGAGGTAACGATGTAGCCAAATATGGATGTTCAGCCTAATCTACAGTGCTGTAGCCCAGGGGATCCTCTGCTCATGTCACACTGATGCATTAATCAGGCGCGTCACAGAGGACTTCACTTCCGATGCACGGAGGGGCAGAGAGGATGCCATCCACTGCAGAACGCCACTGAGGAGAATCCTAGGGGACCAACACGTTGTTGGATCTGGTCACATCAGGCGAGACAAATCGGATGCTCCCTCAATCCAGAGTCAAACGAATCCCCCCAATCGGGTCAGATTAACAGCAGTCCCAATATCAGGCTATTCATTTTTTAGATCATGTGAGTGCATTCTTTATTTTGTTTTTAATTTGCTGAAAATATAAAAGATGTGATGCTATTTTGTGCCCCTGTTTTTTCTTTTGAGGTCCTGTCAGTGGAGCAGTCGTTATCCTGCAGTGTGGGGCTGCAACATCAGAGATTTATTTCATCAACAGGAATTTTCACCTTAAAGAACATACAGCTAGGTCCGGAAATAATTGGACACTGATACAAGTTTTGTTATTTCGGCTGTGTACCAAAATAAATTCAAGTTACAATTAAATAATGAATATGGGCTTAAAGTGCAGTCTATCAGCTTTAATTTGAGGGTATTCACATCCAAATTGGAGAAAGGGTTTAGGAATTACATCTCTTTAATATGTAGTCCCCTCTTTTTCAAGGGACCAAAAGTAATTGGACAATTAACTCAAAAGCTGATAAGGATAGGTGTGGGCTATTCCTTCGTTATTTAATTATCAATTAAGCAGGTAAAAGGTCTGGAGTTGATTCCAGGTGTGGCATTCACTTTTGGAAGCTGTTGCTGTGAACCCACAACATGCGGTCAAAGGAGTTCTCAATGCAAGCGAAACAGGGCATCCTTAGGCTGCAAAAAAAAAGAAAATCCATCAGAGAGATAGCAGGAACATTAGGAGTGGCCAAATCAACAGTTTGGTACATTCTGAGAAAAAAAAACACACTGGTGAGCTCTGCAACACAAAAAGGCCAGGACATCCACGGAAAACAACAGTGGTGGATGATCGTAGGACCCTTTCCATGGTAAAGAAAATCTCCTTCACAACATCCAGCCAAGTGAAGAACACTCTCCAGGAGGTAGGCATATCATTATCCAAGTCTACCATAAAGAGAAGACTTCACGAGAGAAAATACAGAGGGTTCGCCACAAGGTGCAAACCATTCATAAGCCTCAAGAATAGAAAGGCCAGATTAGACTTTGCCAAACAATATTTAAAAAATCCAGCCCAGTTCTGGAACAGCATTTTTGGACAGATGAAACTAAGATCAACCTGTACCAGAATGATGGGAAGAAAAAAGTATGGAGAAGGCTTGAAAGGCTCATGATCCGAAGCATACCACATCATCTGTAAAACATGGTGGAGACAGTGTGATGGCATGGGCATGCATGGCTTACAATGGCACTGGGTCACTAGTATTTATTGATGATGTGACAGAAGACAGAAGCAGCCGGATGAATTCTGAAGTGTATAGGGATATATTGTCTGCTCAGATTCAGTCAAATTCAGCGAAGTTGATTGGACGGCGCCTTACTATACAGATGGACAATGACCTAAACATACTGCAAAAGCAACCCAGGAGTTTTTTAAGGCAAAGAAGTGGAATATTCTGCAATGGCCGAGTCAATCACCTGATCTCAACCCGATTGAGCATGCATTTCACTTGCTGAAGACAAAACGTAAGGCAGAAAGACCCACGAACAAACAACAACAGAAGACAGCTGCAGTAAAGGCCTGGCAAAGCACCACAAAGGTGAAAACCCAGCATTTGGTGATGTCCATGCGCTCCAGACTTCAAGCAGTCATTGCCTGCAAAGGATTCTCGACAAAATATTAAAAATTAACATTTTATTTATGATTGTGTTAATTTGTCCAATTACATTTGAGCCCCTGAAAAAAGGGGACTGTGTATGAAAACAGTTGCAATTCCTAAATGTTTCATACAATATTTTTGTTCAACCCCTTGAATTAAAGCTGAAAATCTGCACTTTTATTGCATCACGGTTGTTTCATTTCAAATCCATTGTGGTGGCGTACAGAGCCAAAACGATGAAAATTGTGTCAGTGTCCAATTATTTCCGGACCTAACTGTATTACTCACATTGGGGCACATTGCATGTCATTTGTTGTTACATCCCGTTTGGTTTAGCAAATAGTATTTTTTGATTTCCTGAATCAGAAGAGACTATATATTCAGGGGTTCATGTCAACATCCTGCAGTTGTTGAGGTTAGTAGTCACAGTGTGAACACGTCTGCCAATTATGCTTTAACATGGACATCATCCATACAATACCCACATTGGGTTTACCATATTGGTCATGAGGCTGTAGTATATACAGTCGCATCCTTTCCAGACTTTATGAGTTTCATAAACATCACATCTAAAGTAACGGGGATCTAGGTGTGAGGTGGCTTTGGGGGTTGCAGTCCACCTAGCGTGTTTGCTACCTCATTTTCTCAAGAAGACTGATAATGAGCGTTTATATTCTCTGGTGAACTCCCTGGAGGCCTTCTATCTCACTTTAATACCAAAAGGATAGTTCTTACTTACAATAGGATTTCTTTAATGTCTTAGAGGTTAGAGGTTATGAAGGGTGACAGTAGGGTTTAGCAGTTCTAAGCATTGTAGAGTCCCAATAATCTTGTGTTGAATCTCGGTTCCCTAAGTAAACAGAACTAAAGGCAATGTGAAGTCCGTGTGTAAGTCTACACAGAATTACTTTACATAGCAGCATGTGCTTTTTAACAAGAATTGTAATGATTAATTCTCATCCAAACACACAATGGTTCATAAAACACGTACTACTGTACAAATGTACAGAATCAATATCCACTATTTAGCTTTATAATGCAGCATTTGGAGAATTCGAATCATGTCCATATCAAGATACTGTATTTTAATCACAAAAACATATTTGTACATTTCATTAACACAATTATTTTAGACAGATTTAGGGACTTAATATTATAACTGCAAGTCTTACAATATCTGAGATTGTGTCTGGCTTGGATTTTTTTTTCCAAAACTGTCTACACTTACTGGCTCTACACTTCTTTAACCCAGGCTGTGCTGAAAAGCTGTATATACGGCAGGCATAAGCTTATAGGATCCCATGTCAAAATGGATAAGAATTAAAAAATGACTCACTGTGAATGTTTATTTGCATATCATTACCCAGAATACCTGGCTGCATTGGAAGCACACTACGCTAGGAGATAATGAGGAGATTATTATGAATGTGCTCACAAGTGATATTTTTATTTGCTGATTCCTTTTTTATAATGCATACTTTTATTTTGCATGCACATATTGTAATAAAAGTCCCCATATTCGAATACTGAAAATACCTGCATACATGTAGCAAGAAGTTGAGATGGATGCTGGGAGAATCTGATTCACAGCTTTATCGATTCTAAGACAGTGATGCAGTCCTTTCTCAAAGATGCATCAACATCCCTTCAGTATAAGAGTTATTGCAGAATTATTTCCTCATTTACTAGTGCAAAGGAAGTACAGTATGAATTGCATATTCCCTGCCATTTCCCCATTGCGCGTGGAGTATGGCTTTCACACCTAACTCAAACCTTTTTTCAATCTTTCAAATGAATATTTACATATAAGGGAAGAAGTAATCTCGGTGATTGATTTTACTGCATAACACCTACAATATACATTGCCAAGTGGCAATATAGTTTTAACCTGGTAACCTTGGAAAACCTGAAAATATTTCGCTATAATACTGTATTTTCCCGGGCAACACAGGGCAACCAGCCTCGTATATTGATGCTTAACCTCCACATATACTCACAGGCCAATTCTTATATACTGTAATGATATAAGGGAGATTTTTATTTAAACGCTAAATAAAAATAAAACGTGTAAGCATATTCACATGCCTCAGACTGGTCTGCAGCCCTGTCTTTCCCCATTATCACCTGGCAAACAATGCTTCACTGCAGCCGGGGATTCTGGGTAATGACATGCAAATGACCACTCAGTGAGCCACTCTTTACTTCTTATCCATTTAACATGGATCCCTATAAGCACTGGAATGCACAACGGTTTGCCTGGCCTGGGTAGCTACTGTAGTTTCACCATTGGCAAGGGGCACAGCACGGGTTAGTCAGGAGTAATGTCTAATCCGATTCAGAATCTGTAATTCCAGGTCTACAGGGAAATGGGAAGCTCTTCCTTTCATCTTCCCTTGGACAAATATTGTGGTCCTTTTCTAAGGCTTCTCCTCACATCAATAGATATCCCAACCTACTGTACAACAAAGAAGCCTATCTAACATTTGGGTGCAACACAAAACATACATATGTACACAACAGAAAATACATATACATTTCCGTGCTCTACTCAAAGGGGTTATATACAGTATACACAGTGGTGACAGCTTGCCTCCATACCCTATGTTCTCTCTGATGCTGTACTATCAGTACTTAATATGTAAGTGAGAATTGGGGCGTGTGGCCCATGATATATTAATTGTATTGCTTATATATAAATGCTACATGCTACATTTTCGATCACAAATTTTAACACATCTTACTGTAAGTCAATTATTAATGTGGGTCACTTAATCACCATCTGTGTGACAGTGCTAATTAATCTGCTCCTATCAGCCTCACTTTTCAGTCAAGATCACAACAAGAGCACTTGTGTTACACTGAGCACTGATCTTTTAATTGAATCCAACACTCTTAATTATGTCCCGGTCCAATATGAACCATTGTAGTGGATATTATTATTAATAATAATAATCATTAGAATATGAATTTATATCTAAATGTTTTGGAAAATAGTTTTCACAAATAAAATCATACAGGATGATCTAAAAACTCAATTAGGTTGTGATGGATATAAAAATGTAAAAAAAAAACGCTTCTCCCTTTGGGATAGCAATAATTGGGAATATATATATATATATATATATATATATATATATATATATATATATATATATATATATATATAATATATATACAAACAAAAAAACTGCGCCCCTGGGTATCTATATCAACTGCAGTAGCCTAATAGAAATCTGTTATTGTGAACCCCTATATATATATACGGGTCACTGTAGTGATATATATACAGAAATGTTGATCTAGCAATGTAAATAACACACAAATATAAAATAATGTAAAAATTATATAGTAAATAAAATGCAATATCTGAATGATATAAACCAATGTATAACTAGTGACTAAAATAATCTAATTATTAAAAAAATCTATACATATTAATGAAAAATGAATAAAATAGTGATGACATTAATGGGATATTGTATTAAAAAATGAATAAAAATAGAGTCCCAAAAAAACCCCATATATGAATATTCCTGTTGTGATGAACATGAAATTGGATGATGGCCCTCTATTCAGGATGCTGGCAGCTTTCTATAAGAAGCAACGACCTCCCAGTAGATCTATGAAAAACGAGAAAAAAGAAAGCGCCCAATCCTAGTTTAATATGAAAAAATACACAATTTAATATTTCCAGTAAAAATCCAACAAATTTAAACTCACAAACAAAAATAGTATATCAAGCATGTAATGAGTAAAGAAGATGGTAGAATCTTGTGGATAAATCGTCAGCCTTCTTTCCTCCTATCCGGAACCCCTGTATGCTTCAGTTTGTTTCCGGGCGACATCAGGAGAAGTTGTGCGTTCTCTGGGGCTCCTGCTGGATGGTAGCTCAGAGGTGCCAAGACTATACGTGGGAGTAAGGCGTGCAAGCAGAGCAGTGGAGTCCAGCGTCTGGTGAATGAGTATTACTCATTACATGCCTGAATACTATTTTTGTTTGTGAGTTTAAATTTGTTTGGATTTTACTGGGAATATTAAATTGTGTATTTTTTCATATTACACTAGGATCGGGCGCTTTCTTTTTTCTCGTTTTTCATATATATATATATATATATATATATATATATATATATATATATATATATATATATATATATATATATATATATATATATATATGATGTAAAAATCTATAAGATTAAGGAGACTTTTGGTTTACATCCTTTAATCAAATAATGCCAAGCCTGCTAACTACGTCAAAGTAAGTCTCTATAGAAGGTCCCTACGCTAAATGCATACTAATGTTATGTGAAATTAACCCAGAAGTGGTTAATATATCCAAGCATTTGCTTTTTATAACATAGTGCAGTTAAAAACTGGTATATACCAGTGAAGATACTCCCATGTCTGCAAGTAAAGTGAATAGTGAAATACAGGGACCTTGCTGGGAGATTATATACCTATAAGAAGGAGGGGCTGGCTTCCCACAAGCTGCCAATAAGAAGTTGTAGGTGATTGGCTAAATATATACAGTAAATGTAAAACATAAGATGTGAACACCACCCAAAAATCTAAGAAACATTAAGGGCATCATGCAGTAAAGTCTGATAGAAAAAAATCGCCACAATTTTTAATTCACCATTTTTGACAGCGTTGCTATCATTGTCTGCAGAAAGCCCTGAATACCAGTGATAGCAACATTTGCAAACATGGCAAGTAGCCGGCGACGAGAGAATCGGCCCTCTGAAAAGAGCTCACCTGGCGAGTTGATTCTGCTGCAGAGAGTGAGAGATGCATCTCTCTGCGCAAATCTCGGCCGAAAAAAATCCCAAAAATAATCATTTACATTTTATTACTTGTGTAGATGAGCAGGGGATCTCTGGAGCAGAACCGAGTTTTTTTTCAGGTCCGGGGACCCCCTGCTTCCCGAAATACAGGCCTCGTTATGGGGTGCCGGTATTTCCAAAGCATTGAAATGTCCCAGTCATGTGACGCGGGACATTTACATGCATAGGAGATAATGGCACCCCATCACAGGGCCTGTATCTCGGGAAGCACGAGGTCCCTGGACCTGAAAACAACGCGGTTCTCCTCCGAAGACCCCTTGGTCATCTACAATAGTACAGCAATACAATTTAAATTAAAATATGTAGCAAGCACGAATACACAACCCACCCCCTGTGCCCCCACATAAAACCATTATTTATTTGAACACATGATTGATAATATAGGCCGACGGGGGTCCCAGGGTGTTCCCCACGGGAGTACCGGGGTCCTTGAGTGGTCCTTTGTGTCCCGAGGTGTCATTCGTGTTGTAAAAAATAAATAAAAATTACCTACATTTAAAAAAATGCACCTCCCTCCCACCCCCCAAACACATACAGTACATTAATGTGCAAACTAACTATTATCCAGATATGGGTAATAGATAATTTGCCCATTATTAAACAAAACATTAGTCGGGCAGCATAAAAAAGTAAATTAAACCGTTCTACTTACCCCTGCCATTATGAATGGTGTCTTTGTCAGCAAACTGCAGGGCCATGTCCTTCGTTGCCAGAAAGAATGCTTAAAAAAACAATCTAATGGCCCCTAACCTCTTAATCACCTATGTTAGGCAGTTAATAACCGCTATAGTAATTGACCCACCCTCCTGGGAGGCCTAACCACCCACCCGGACCACTATACCCACCCTGTACCCATTGAGTGGCATAGTAGTGCATCATACCCATATAATATGGGCATGATAAGACTTTACCATGACAAGGGGAACCAAACTCCTACAGTATGCTTTGGGTGGCCCCAATAGGCAGAAAACTGGAGAATCTCTTTTGTTCCGCTATCTCCTGCAACCAACGCTGGTTTCCAAATGTGCTGCTATCTACCTTTCATTCTGCTCAATAAGTGAGAGGCAAAAAGGGGCATCCCAGGACCTCCTCATTTTCGCACAAGTTTTCTCCGTGTATATATACCTTGATTTCTTTACCGAAACTACATTACATACTCTATGTGGTTTATGACTGCAAGCTATTAGGGGCCCTTATTCTCCTCACCTGCTCCCTTCTCTCTAAGGGTAGGACTTGGAGTTTTTGTAACTACAGTATATATCCCTTTTCCCTAGTGCACCCTCCACTTATTATTAAATACAGAGACCGAGCGGGTCTCCCCTTCTTCTTTTGACTTCAGTTTTGCTTATTATTAGGGGAATATACAACACAGGAGATATCAGTTACGGGTATAAATTACCCTTGATTGTCATAGAGAAGAGACACCACGGGCAAATGTATTAAAGTTTGGCCCGTGAACGTTTATTCAAACTTTCTGTTATTCAAAAACCATGCAATTTTGCCTAAGGTCCAGATCCCCAAAAGTTTGCTTCGACGAACTTAAACTTATGTAAAGTTTCTCAAAGTCAAATTGAGCAGAAAAATTATATAGAAAAGTCAAAGTGGCAAAGAAATGCCATTTTTGAACTTTGGCAAAACTTTTGCCCATCTCTACAGTTGTTATTCTTTCATCACTAGATGGTTGAACACCAATAATATCCTCATGACTCGCACGTGCCATATTTATAACTCTGACACTTACCTTTCACTTGTTTACAGATGAAGACATGTTTCAACGCCACAAACTAAAGTCTTCCCTGTATTAACACAACCTGCAAATCTAATCATGAGAAAGCTCTTCTATATGTGTGGAGGCTTTATAAGAGGCTGTTGCTGAGCTACACTTACGCAAGACTGCAGAAGAGAAAGGCAAGAATTTGATGACATTCCAAATGTTGAGGAACTCCGTAAAGACATTCATAAACTGGATAGTGGAAAGCCCTTAGCAAAGATGCAATTCTAGTAAATGTGAGCATGTGTGGAAGGTCGGTATTATTTGATCAGTTACATTAGTTTCTTACACTCTGTTGGAAACAAGGAGCAGTGCCGCAAGATGTGCATGATGAGATTATTATAACACTGTAGAGAACAAAGGCAAGTAACTGTAATAATTATTGTGATACTACCTTTTGCCCACGACGTACTATCTAGCCAAAAGATTCTAACAGTTCGAAGACACCCAGAGTCCCAGTGTGGTTTCAGGGCCTGGTGATCCACCGTCAATATGGTGTTATCAATCAGAAAAACAAGAAAAATGCAGCAACAACAACCTCTCTACAAGATATTTGCTTTTGTCAGCAGAAAATGCATATTCAAAACTACTGGAGTAGATTGGCTTTCCACCTAAATTGCTTAGTATATTTCGCTATTTTCATGTTGGTTTAAATGGTACCAACAATTTTGGTGACTCAACGTTGTGAATCTTGAATTTCAAAACATAGATGAGCAGTGCTTTGTTCTTGTCCCTATACTCTTTGGAATCTTATTCTCTCTCCTTCTAGCATATACTTTTGATTCTTCAACTGAAGGAGTCCTACCTATAGCACACACAGGGTCAGATGAAAAATGATTTAACATTGTGCGCCTTCAAGATAAGATCAGCGTGTACTCCGTTTTGATTTGTGAGCTGCTATTAGCTGACGTTGCTGCCTTGATAGCTCACATTGAAAGCGATCTGCAAAAACTCATCAGTCGTTTTTCACTTACCTGCCAGCATCATGATGTAGGGTATTAAATCATCAACGGTCATTACAGTGGGTGACAATGTATTAGATGTTGTGAATAAATTCACCTACCTGGGCTTAATGGTCACTGACAAATACCTCTACAATCCAAACTAAAGATCTGCCACTGGGAAAGCATCATCCATCATGAATAAGTTAGGAGTATTGAATAACAAAAAAAAAATAAACATTTTAATTAAAGTAGAACATGCCTCAGCACTATGTATTACAGCAGTGAATCTTGGATGTTATACTCTAATCATAAAAAAACTATTAAACAACTACCATACATGCAGCCCACAGTACTGTACATCACATCCTTGGAATGTCTTGGCAAGATAAAGTTATGAACACAGAGGTCTCGGAACAGGACTCAACTGTAAGAATATTCTCCCTCCTTTGTCAACAGTGTCTTGAATGGCATGGCCGTAAACAGATGATGGATGGTGGCTGTATTCCTAAGGATTTTCTGTATGGACAGTTCCCTGTAGGTTAAATGTCAACTGGGCAACCCCTATCACTGCTATAAGGCTGCCAGGGGATAAGATGCCCTCTTGGACATAAATTGAAAAGAGTGGGAGCAGGTTGCCAGATGCCATTGATTTGCAGTGCTTGGAAAACATCAATTTTAAAAGGCATTAAAGTTTATGAAGAGAAAAGAGTACAACAGGCAGAGGTAAGGAGAGAGGAGTGGACTCTGCACACAACAAGCTTAAAATGTCAGAGATGCTTGAGAGACTGTCACTTTACATTTGGACTGTCTGTCACTTTATATTTGGACTGTATAGTCACCTAGGTAAATGCTCCCAGATATTATATTATCAGTGCAACTTCTATTGTCTCTCTAGACCAGGCATGACCAACTCCAGTCCTCAAGGGCCACCAACAGGTCAAGTTTTCCAGATATCCTTGCTTCAGCCAAAATGACGAGCCACCTGTGCTGAAGCAGGGATATCCCTAATGCCTGGCCTGTTGGTGGCCCTTCAGGATGAGAGTTGGCCAACCCTGGTCTAGAAAGGCAGATGCCAGCACAAACACGTATTGGTTAAACAACAGCTTAGATTACTAATTGAAATATTAAAAGTTGTCACCTTATCATCATGACTTTCGGTCTGAATGACCTGCAGTGAGGCCAAAAATGAGTACGTTTAACCCCTTCACAGTGTGGGGGGCCAGCAATGCATTGCAAAGTGGAATGAAATGATAGATGAAAAGTGGCTGGAGAGGTGGAGGTTGTGGGATTAAGTGGGATTAAGTGGGGAGATAAGTGAGGGAGAAGGTGGAGCACAAATAGAGAAATTATTATTTTTTTATTTCTAGAAATGTGGTTTATAGCATTGATGGGAACTTGCTTTAGGGTCACACGTTTTTTTTCGGCAATCATCTAGGCTGAAAGCTTTTTAATTAAACTAAATTTGAGACATTTCGATGACTTCATGAATAAAGGGTAAAAATGTAAAAATTAAAATGTGCCATATTTGCAAATACGCTTTTATCATCGCAATCATCCTCCTGAACTGAAGACCTTAACACTCCTCGGATATGCGTAATGTTATATTAACCTTCAAAAACGCACACTTTATTTCCTTTATCTTTTTAAACATCACATTCACAAACAAAACAATGCTGTGGGGAACATACAGAAAAAGGAATTCAACACAATACGCAAAACATATATTGGAGTCTAATTTGCATTTAATGAAGGATCAGAGTTGAACCAAACATGTTATTGCAAACCTGATGCTGTTGCATCAGTGATTACCACTTTACACATGTTAGTTTTAATAAACATTGTGTCATTTGAAAATATGTAAGAGATGTACAAATAACATATTCCTTTAGTATGTTTGTTCAAAATCACCATCACCCTACAAATTATACTCAACTGTAGCACGACTTCCTAAATATCCCTTCCACTACTCCACAAACATCGTTTCCTTAATTACAAAGGATGGGGCATTTCTCATAATCAATAGCTGTGGTATACATTGGGGGAAAACAAATTCTGGCAAATTAATAATTTAATAATGCGTTGTTAAACTTCTAGGCAAGCAAATAAGCATTTCTGGAAATCAAAGGATTTATAGATTTGTTCAGCAAAACTTGCTGTAAGTGCAACATTACTATCAGCATTATTTTAGTAGTTAACTATGAAATAAGTGTCGGTTAGCAGGAATTAAGATGTTCTCTGCCATATATTATACAACAGGGAAATACACAGTCCCCAGCCAAGGTTTGGAAAATGAAGTCAGCTATAGCGTTTCTCATCTTATGAAATTATTCAGGCATTAAATCTAGTGAAACGTTATTATTTTATTATTTTTGTAAAATTATTTTGCAAGATTAAAAAACTTTTCTTGAAAGGCTTTCAAAATGTTTGAACCAGTAAGAGCATATAAAATAGAAGGGAAGGGGGAATCTATGATCAAAGAAGGAAGATCGTCTGTTCCATTCCCATCTGCAGCAAGGAACAAGAGAAAGTGATATACAGGGTAAGGAGAAACAGCAGGAGGACGTTACAAAGAAAACAAAGTGACTGAACATAAAACAGGAGGAGAAAATAACCAGAAAACAGGAAACATGTAGTCTCACTAACACCAAAACACGAGAATCACAAACAAAAAAAGAGGGCTGCTAAACTGATTGCAATGGGAAATGTACTGCAGACGGAAATTCAAAGGAAGATGCAGCTGAAGACAGGCAATAAGGCAACAAAGGTGGAGAAGACTTTAGTGTCCCATCTGGATCATTAGGGAGATATGTTCTATTCTGCAGTCTGCACCAATACTGCCATGGAATATGATGAACACTGTAATATTCGGAGTTGTGACAGGATATGTTGTGTTATCAAGGGAAACAATGTTGCATGCTGCATTTGTAAGTGGAAATAAAAAATATGATTAATGAGATTTTTTTGGGGGGAGGGGGAGGGGGAACACGGCGTTTACAGAGGCCCCGCGCTCTACCCAAAGAATTTAAATTAAATTCTGGGGGAGTGCACGCAGGGCCACAGACTGGCTAGAATTACGTCCGGGGCCCCCTGCCCCAGCAGGGTATTGCGAGCCACCCCCTTTCACAACTCATGAGTCCCTTCTATTTCCCTTTTCCCATGTATTTCTCCCCCTGTCTCACTTCCTCTTCCAAAATCACCCCCTCTCCTGCCTCGCATGTATTTCTCTCCCATGCGTCTCATTCTTACGCCCTCTTTTCCTCACTCACTCCCTCGCTCTCCCCTCTCTCCTCTAACTCAATCCTCCCCCACAAAATGCATATAACCCCACTCCCCCCAATACATATTAAAAAGCCCTCCACTCCCCCCAATACATATTAAAAAGCCCTCCACTCCCCCAATACATATTTAAAAAAAAAACACTCCCCCCAATACATATTAAAAATCCCCCCACTCCCCCAATACATTTTAAAAAGCCCCCTCTCTCCCAAAACATTTTAAAAATCCCCCACACTCGCCCAATACATTTTAAAAAGCCCCCCACTCCCCCAATACATATAGAAAATACACCACCCAATACATATAAACAAGACCTCCACTCCCCCAAAACATATTTTAAAAAACAGACTTACCTTGTGGATGGTCTGCAGGGGGCCCATCTGGCCGGCACTGCAAGTTGAGTCCGACCTCTGGACAGGCCCGGCTGCTGGTCATCTCACGGCTGGGCCCCGGATCTCACTCACTGCATGCCTCTATCCCACATTGAGCTGGTGCACGTCGGGTCTCCTGCCATGCCGCCATGCGCCGGAATCTGGGCCAAGTCTTCTTACGGCGTGCTGATGTCACAGAGGCCCGTTGGCATGGGACAGTGATAGAGGCCTCCATTTTAGAGAGAGCCAGGGCTCGGCCAGGAGAGGACCAGCAGTCGGGCCTGGAGAGAGGTCGGGCCCAAGTTGCGCCACTGGCTAATGGGCCCACCACCACCGGGTTTGGGACACCCCTACCTTCATTCCCCCCCCTGTTGGCATTCCTGAGTGCATGCGAGGCCTCTGTAACTCATGTACCAGGTCTCCGACGGCTTCTTGCAACGTGGTGTCATTTGGTCACATGAAGTTGTGACGTCAGAAGACATCGGAAAACAGGTATCGGGGGGTGGGAGAGCAGGCAGGGGGCTGCTGGAGAGCAGGCAGGGGGGCGCAGAAGGAAACATTTTCTCACACCTGAACTAAACCGCGAAGAGACGAGAGGGGGGAGGGGGTGAGACAAGACAGTGTATAATATCTATCTATATATTAACCATGGTTTTATAATAAATTCAAAAGCTTGGAAGATCCCAAAAGATCCCCTAAAATTGGGAATATTGGACAGACCAGTTTATGCATATGTTGCCAGGTACCCCCTGGGTTACTAACCTGCTCTGCCTAACACATAAGCCCCGGTACCAGCGCAGGCTTCTTGCTGCTGCATTAAACAACTCCCTTGAGTGACAGGGGGAGGGCGTTGGCCTAAATCTTGGTACTGCCCTATCAGGGGATCAGACCCAGGACCCTCCCCTGGGTACAAAAGTTTCTAAATTTAGTATATTGTTGGAAGTGTGGAGCCAGGGCTCTGGTTCACCTTCCTTCTCCTCCCTCAGGGGAGTGGTAACATCTACTCCATACTCCACCAGGGAGTATGGGAGTCAAGGATAGACATTTGGGGCCTTAAGCCCTGGGGGTTGAGTCCAGGGATGAGTCCTGTGAGCTAGACTCTGATTCAAACCGATACATGCAAGCTGCGAGGGATAGGAGCGAGGGACTGCCTATGATTGTACCTCTCTTGCATGGGAGATGAGATGACTATCTGCTGCAATAAGGAACCAGTTATACCATCGCTACTTTGTGTTCAATGAAGGAATAATTGCCTATGGGGGGTTACCCTTGTTTCTAATATTGTCCCTGCAGGACGGAGGCGCTGCACCGAGAAGAGAAGGTACTAAGCACCAAAAGCCTGGCCTGATAATCCCCACTACCACTGGCAAATGCTCAGAGCCTCCTGTTAGCCATACAGTTAGCACCAACACTAGGTAACCACAAGAAATCTCACTTAGGGTGGGGGAAAATGGGATACATTTGGAGGCGCTGCTGAGATATAAGATCAGAGGCAGGCAGGCTTTTGCAAAGGGTTCTCTCCAATAATGACAAACTGAGAGGTGCCTGAAAAACACTGTTTCAGGGCCAGTTTTCACGGAATTATGGGTAGTGTACTTAAGGGCTCTTTGGATCCGAGGGACTAGAACCCCCTGAAGGGCAAGCTATCGCATGACTGTCCAAAGATCCATGCCAAAACTAAAAAACACTATCAGGTCTTATGATATGAGCACTGATGTGTAGGGTTCCTAGGGACCAAGAAACTTCAGAAAGGGACCATAGCATCAAAGGTCCAATCGGAAAGTGCTCAACAGTATGTGCGGGTGGCATCCAATGAGGGGCTGTTGACATTCAGGAGGCCAGAACTTCAGTTTGAGGAGCTGCAGCAATACTGTAGCAGTTCCCGGCAAAACAGGAGAACCGCATGGTAAGCTTTGCAAGATGCAAGCTTTTTCTTTGCAAGAATTGTGCAGGGTTCAGCACAAAAGCTGAAGCCGCGCCCATGTTCTTTGTGCCTGTACTCCTGGAGCCACAAGGGAAAGGAGGCAAGTGCTTACTGTGTCACCACTAGGGGCGTAGCCGGACACAAGTTACTGCACCCTCAGATGCATGTGGTGACTCAACGGAGACAGACCTCCTTGAGCCTGCTCCTGCTATAACCACTACTATGGCCAAGAAAGCTGCTCCCTTGTATACCCTACCAGTAGGTAACCTGCTGGAACAGATCAATGGGGAGGATTTCCTTCAATTTGTGTTTGCCAGATGTGATTATCCCGGCAGGGATTTGTCAGTGAAGACCCTCTGCCAAAGGTGCGGAATGCTTCATCTGCAGCTGGTAGTACCGCCACCACCCGCGCCTGCTCAGAAGGCCGTGCGGGAATTCTATGACCTAATTTGCGGTATGCCAAAGCTTATGGAGACGGCACCTCCCAGAGAAGAGCAGGGCTGCATGCTGGATTTCTATGATACGTGCCACGCGGACTGGCTGTGCATTAAAAAAGGCCACAGCAATTACCATATAGCCTGGATTGAGGAGTTAGGAGTGGGTTCTCTTGAAGCGGCTGTTGAAGAGGAACATATGTGACTATGTGTGCGAGATACCCAAGGAAATGCTTGGGGAGAATGGACCTTTTTCAGCCTTGTGACAGAGTGAAGTCAACTCCTATCAGTTACGCCTGGGAGACATATGTCTGAGTGCTTCATACAGCACTCATAAGGGTTAACTCAGGTGGAAGTTAGGAAATCAGAACTCTTTAGCTGACACCTGAAAGCCAGCAAGGTAGATAAAGGATCATGTGACTGGCAGTAGCTGCCAGAGAGAGAGAGAGAGAAGCACACTGCTGCGTGAGCCCTTAGCCAGAGGGATTTCACCAAAGACTACTTCAACTAAAGTAAGGATTATGTATTTGTTTACTGACTGCTTAAAGTACCCTTATGGTTTGGTTCTGGTTTAGCCAGCCAGCCTGCTAGATAGGTCTGCTGTGTTATTAGTAAGTTTTTCTCCCAAAGTGGAGCAGGATTTATTTTGTTAAAGGGACAGTGTACCCGCATGTTATGTTACTGTGGAGAAATAAAGCCACTGAACGTTTTTATTTATCCTGAAACTATACGTGTGGACTGTTCCCTGACCTCGACTACAGGCCGTCCTGCCACAGGTGGTGTCAGAAGTGGGATGTCGGACGCCTCTTGTATCTGAAGGGCCACACAAAAAGTTCCTTGAGCAACAGCTCCAGCTAGCAGAGAAGCAAGCAGAGCGACAAGCCCAGCAAGATGAGCAACAAGCCCAGCAAGCTGAGCGACAAGCCCAGCAAGTTGAGCAACAGGCCCGGCGAGAGGAAAAGCTACTCCAACTGCTGGTCGAAGGCCCAACCCCAGGCAGACCAGGGATTCCAAATAACCCACCGGTGATGCTGCCTAAAATGAAGCCAAACGAAGACCCAGAGGCATTTCTAATCACTTTTGAAAGGGTAGCCACAGCCCACGGCTGGACAGTTGATCGCTGGGTAACGACTCTGGCTCCACTCCTCATAGGGGAAGCTCAGGCAGCCTACCAGGCTCTTCCAGCGGACGAGGCCATGGACTATCAGAAACTAAAAGCTGCTATTCTGGATCGCCTAGGCCTCATGCCATAGACCTACTGACAGCGGTTCCGGACAGTCAAATATACAAACCGAGACAGACCCCGGGTCGTAGCCCACCACTTAGTAGACTTATGTGCAAGGTGGATACAACCAGAAAAACATGACAAGGCAGAGATCCTTGAACAGTTTGTGCTCGAGCCGTTCATACAGATACTGCTCCCATCCTCCCGCTCCTGGGTAAAAAGACACGCTGCATTTTCCCTGGATTCAGCGGTCCACTTGGTGGAAAACTTCCTGGGCGACGACACCCAACAGGATAGCTGGGAACTGCCGGTGCAAACACCAGTTGCTTCCGGTGATACTAGAGGCAGGAGAGCAGACAATCGAGGGTCTACAACCCGCCAGCTCGGGAGATCCAGTCAACCCGATCGGAAGACCCTTTCCCATCTCGGAGGGTTCCTGGTACAAACTCCCGCAGAGACGCCCATCCTGGGTCCGAGGCCACTGGATCACTCAAGGGAGGCCGCCACCCACAGTATTCCCCGAGAACATGGACTCCTGTCACCCACCCGGTGGAGAGGATAACCCCACCAACCAGAAGGGGGGACCCCATCCAACAGCGGAGAGGTCCAAACACCGAGCCCCGTCGAGAGCTTCCGTGGACGACCGAGTTTGCGGACTCAGGAGATGAGGAAATGGACTGTTCATATGGCAGAACCACTGCCACAGCTTGTCTCCGAGGGGACCACAATCCATGGTTAGTCCCAGCATCTCTGGAGGGGACAAAAGTAAACGCCATGCTGGACTCGGGCTCTGGAAAAACCCTGATCCTAGAGGGCCTAATTCCAAGCAATAGACTATCTTATGACTCTCCTTGGAATATCGAGTGTATCCATGGGGATACAAAGAGATACCCGACGGCGAACGTTACACTGCGTATCCAGGATCATGAGGCTAGCCTACTAGTGGGAGTTGCTCCCTGGCTACCTGCTCCTGTTCTACTTGGCCGAGACTGGCCCTACCTCAAAACATTGTTGGCCCCTACTCCTACGGAGCCTACTTCTCTGGTACCGGAGAAGCCCGGAGACTTGTTCCCTTTTTCCCCAGAGATTTTCACCCGTAGACACCATGTCCCAAAGACACGTAAACAGAGACGTGCGGAAAAAGAGGACTGGTTAAGAAAGGCTGGGACTTTTGGTAACATTAGTCAGCCCAAAGGACTGCAGGTCATGGCCGGGCATGACCAGGGTGGGGAACAGATAGATACGGGAGTGTTGCCAGACCTGGATCTTCCTGACTTCTGTCAGAGGCAGAGGGAGGACCCAGCTCTGGCTAGACAATATGAGAAGGTGGTACAGGTCAACAACAAGATAATAGATGAACAGGGTGTAAAAGTGTTTCCACATTTTGAACTGTTGAATGACATACTATATCGTGTGAATAAGGTTACACAAACAGGGGAGGTCATTTGACAGATGCTAGTCCCTAAAGGGTTGATTAAAACAGTGTTTACCCTAGCTCATACTCTCCCATGGGGTGGTCATTTGGGCAGAGATAAGACCACGGACCGCATCTCGTCCCAGTTTTACTGGCCAGGCATACATGGTGACATCATGAAACTATGTGAGACATGTCCTGAATGCCAGTTAACTAGCCAAAAAGGACAGAAGCCGGCTCCTTTGTTTCCTCTGCCCTTGGTAGCCGTCCCATTCGAGAGAATTGGGGTAGATCTGGTCAGACCTTTAGAACCCTCTGTGAAGGGACATAAATTTATACTCGTTGTTGTTGATTATGCCACCAGGTATCCTGAGGCCTTCCCTCTGAGATCAGCCACTGCTAAACAGGTTGCTCACAGGCTGTTAGAACTGTTTTCTAGGGTAGGACTTCCCCAAGTAATGTTAACTGACCAGGGAACAAATTTCATGGCAAAGTTAATGCAGGATGCCCTGAAGTTATTGGAGGTAAAATCCGTCCGGACCTCGGTCTACCATCCTCAGACTGATGGATTGGTAGAGAGGTTTAACCGTACTTTAAAAACTATGCTTAGGAAGTTTGTGGACACTGAAAAGCGAGCTTGGGATGAACTTCTCCCTTTCCTGTTGTTTGTGGTACGAGAAGTCCCCCAATCATCCACAGGCTTCTCCCCGTTTGAGCTCCTATATGGACGCCAACCTCGGGGTATTCTCGACCTACTGAAGGAATCCTGGGAGGAGGAGCCCTCCCCCTCAAGAATATCCTTCAGTATGTCATAGACCTTAGAAACCGCCTAGACATGATAGGTCGGTTTGCGAAGGAAAACCTCAAATCTGCTCAAGAACGTCAAGAGAGGCAGTACAACCAAAATGCTCGCTTGAGGGTCTTCCAACCTGGGGACCAAGTGATGCTACTACTACCGACATCAGAGAGTAAACTCCTTGCGAAGTGGCAGGGTCCTTTCCAAGTTCTCCGCCGCACCGGGGAGGTGAACTATGAGATCTCTCAACCAGGGTCCAGGAAGGGTAAACAAATCTACCACGTGAACCTCCTGAAACCCTGGAAAATGATGAGATCGCTGTTCATTCACCCTCGGGAAGGAGAGACGGATTTGGGTCCAAAGCTTCCAAAGGGTAGTATGTACACTGACCATCAGGTTCCCATGGGAGAGCAGTTAACAACGGAACAAAGGTCAGACCTACTTGATGTATGTGACCAGTTCCCAGATGTTTTTTTCTGAGCTGCCAGGGCAGACTGATTTAGTGTCCCATAGGATTGAGACAGAACCTGGCATAAAAGTACGGTCCCGTCCCTATAGATTGCCAGAGGGCCGAAAAGACCTGGTAGAGAGGGAGATAATAGACATGTTGGAAGTGGGCGTGATCGAGGAGTCCCACAGCGAATGGTGTAGCCCTATCATGTTGGTCCCTAAACTAGATGGGAAGGTGAGGTTTTGCGTGGATCTGCGAAAGGTAAATGCTGTATCCAGATTTGATGCATATCCAATGCCTAGGGTGGATGAATTGCTTGATTCGCTTGGTAAAGCAGAGTATATCTCCTCCCTAGATCTCACGAAAGGATATTCGCAGATACCTCTAGCAGAAGAATCCAAATGCAAAACTGCCTTCGCCACCCCTCTCGGTTTATACCAATTCGTCACTATGCCATTTGGGTTACATGGGGCTCCAGCCACATTCCAAAGGTTAATGGACAAGGTACTACGACCCCATAGGGCATATGCCGCGGCCTACTTGGATGACATTGTCATCTATAGCAGACACTGGCAGTCTCATATAAAAAGGTTAAGGGCAGTCCTAACATCCTTAAGAGAAGCAGGGCTCACTGCAAATCCAAAAAAATGTGCCCTGGGTAAATCCACTACAAAGTACTTGGGCTATGCCGTTGGGGGTGGGATAGTAAGGCCACTAGCTAGCAAGGTGGCCGCCATAAAGGAAGTCCCCACCCCACAGACAAAGACACAGGTCCACTCCCTTTTGGGGTTAGCAGGGTATTACCGGCGGTTTATCCCCAATTTTTCAGAAATATCTGCACCCCTAACAGATCTGACAAAAAAGAGTGCCCCGACCCAAGTTAAATGGTCTTGGGAGTGCCAAGACGCCTTTGACATGCTAAAAAAGTGCCTGTCAGAGGGCCCCGCTCTTCAGAGCCCAGATTTTAAAGAGCCCTTCATCATCCAGACGGATGCCTCAGAGGTAGGACTGGGAGCAGTGCTGTCTCAGCAATTTGATGGTGTTGAACACCCCATACTGTTCATCAGCCGGAAGCTGTTCCGAAGGGAAGTGAGGTATTCCGTTAATGAGAAGGAGTGCCTCGCTGTAAAATGGGCAATTGAGGCCTTGAGACATTATGTCGCCGGAGTACACTTCACTCTGGTCACTGACCATGCGCCCTTGAAGTGGTTAAACACCATGAAGGACACAAATCCAAGGTTGACCAGGTGGTATATTGCCCTCCAACCCTTCTATTTTTATATTCAGCATAGACCTGGAAAGGACCATGGAAATGCTGATTTTTTGTCAAGGGAAGGAGTGGAGGGTCGGGCTTCAGCCGTGTGGGACACTAGCCACACACAAACAGGGGAGATATGTGACAGAGTGAAGTCAACTCCTATCAGTTACGCCTGGGAGACATATGTCTGAGTGCTTCATCCAGCACTCATAAGGGTTAACTCAGGTGGAAGTTAGGAAATCAGAACTCTTTAGCTGACACCTGAGCCAGCAAGGTAGATAAAGGATCATGTGACTGGCAGTAGCTGCCAGAGAGAGAGAGAGAGAGAGAGAGAAGCACACTGCTGCGTGCGCCCTTAGCCAGAGGGATTTCACCAAAGACTACTTCAATTAAAGTAAGGATTATTCATTTGTTTACTGACTGCTTAAAGTACCCTTATGGTTTGGTTCTGGTTTAGCCAGCCAGCCTGCTACATTGGTCTGCTGTGTTATTAGTCAGTTTTTCTCCCAAAGTGGAGCAGGATTTATTTTGTTAAAGGAACAGTGTACCCGCATGTTATGTTAGTGTGGAGAAATAAAGCCACTGAACGTTTTTATTTATCCTGAAACTATACGTGTGGACTGTTCCCTGACCTCGGCTACAGGCCATCCTGCCACAAGCCTCATTAGCGGAGCAAGCGTGGGCCCACTACCTGAGAGCTACTGCACCGACACACTTTATTCGAGCAAATACCCGGTATGTACCTGGCAGATACCTGGAATGCGCCGCTCCTCACCTCTGACAAGCCCCGTTGCATTTGCCTTCCCAGCCTGGGTTCATGCCTGGCTGATGGGCGGCTGATCTGTTAAATGATAATGATTAGGATTTAATAGGCTGCAATGCTTCGCGTGTCTACCAGATGGCATAAATTCATGAATTGTAATGCAGTATATATATATGTACTGTGCAGTATTGCAGCAAACGGGAATAAAATGCTTCAATCCCTGCCGGAAAATAACTCAATGCACTCGGGCAGAAAACAGTCACAAACCTCAATACACCCGGGTATACCCGTATTCGTGGGACTAGCCGAGCTCGAATAAAGTGTGTCGCCAGTGTACTGTCGGCACTATACTGCCACCTCTAAGGTCTTCCTCGACTACCATGGCACCTGAAAAACCCTTACCTGATCTTCTGGTAATGAGCGTGACGTCCTGTCGGAAGCTACTCACAAAGATGTCCGATGCTGTGCTGCAGGAGATGGAGGCTGGAGGCTCCATCGCAATACTCCTGCCGGAGTGTCACCATATCGTACCTGCAGTGGTGATAGCAGCCACTCAGTACGAAAGAGTTCTTCGCTAACCATCAGTGACGTCATCGGAGAGGACCCAACCCGTGCGGAAGATGTCCGGGGACCCGGAGAATCTTCATGAGGCGTCATCACCCAGAATAAACGAACACGTGATGGCTCGAGTGGCATCCATAGCAGGTACCTCGTTTTTATTTATGAATACATTGATCTGCACCCTATTGTGGTGTTGTTTTGTACTCTTCTTATCCACTTTTAGTGATTCACGAACAGACCTGTGAGTTTTCAAAATGCTGATGAGCCCTGAATTATTTGCTAAGAAAACTCTGATCGTGCAAGTTAAGCATATTTACATCTTCACAAGCGAGGACCATTACCTACAGTACATTGTATGCTTTTTCCTTCAAATTGTGTTCTTCCTTCTTTCTGACACACACAAAAGCAGTACCGCAGTAAATCATGCAGGACACACCTGCACATTTATTACAAACCTCTTAAGAAGGTAATCAACTACATGGAGTTAATATGATTTACTTGACTTGAATTCTTGCTAATATGACTGAGGATTGTAGCAGTGAGATACTCGGCACAGGTGAACTGCAGGGAGTGCTGATTAGCCATGCTATAGCACAAAAGGTAGAGTAAGGCTTGGTCCCCGCTGGCTGCTGCAGCGCTCGCTATGGCAGGCGCTGCAGGGACAAGAGCCACCCCTCAATGGGGCCGGGCCTGCTACGAGGAGCGGACGCCGCGCTGCGTGGCGTGGCGAGTTTTTGAGACAGACCCGCAAAAATGAGGTTGGAACTAGCGACTGAGCGCTAGGCCACGCCCCCTCGCGGTTCAGCCAATGAGGGCGAACCTGCCGGGTGACATCATGGCCACGCCCCAGTCACTCCCCAGTCAGCCCCCTCCCTGTCTTTCCCCTTGCAGCTCACTGCAGACAGGGGAACTCGGCTGCACGCGCTGCCAGCCCAGCAAGGGGGTGTGCAGCACAGACAGCGGGGCCGTAGCCTCAAGCAGCACTTCGGGGCAAAGGGAAAGACTACCAAAGGAAAAGCAGCAGTGTGAGAGCAGACACATGAAATTAAGGCACTTGTGAAACAAAATACAGATGTCAGCAAAATTATTGCAACCCACGTCGCGCTCTTGCGTGTGAAATGGCTCTATGCCCCCTCCCCCCTCCTTGTGTATGTCCCACTGCAGCATGCCACGTGTTGCAATAACTTTGCGGCGATATGCATGCGAAGCACCAGTCGCGTGGTTAATTCTACATTTCACAGTCCTGCAAACATGTGCTGAAATAAAAGCTGCTCAAGAAAACGGCTGAACTTGAGCCCCTGCCTGGGCGAGCAAGGCCCTGAAGTCACCCGCTGTTATAAAGATCAACCGTAAGAAATTGCAGACATGCTTCTGATGTTAGATAATGGAGGCAGATTCCTGTGCAAAGATTACTTTGAAAGCAAAAGGTGTAAATTAGGTCACCCCATGAAAATAGAGAAAGAAGAAGATGGAAGTGCCAAAAATAGATAGATAGATAATGCACCAGAAGAAAAAAATATTAAAGGTGGCATTGAATGAAATAAATCAAAGGAGTAGGTGATCCATGGCTGGCTTAGTCACACATGCTAACTCAAGGGTGGCCAACTCCAGTCCTCAAGGGCCACCAAGGGGCCAGGTTTTCAGGATATCCCTGCCTGAGCACACTGTCGAAGACTGAGCTACTGATTGAGTCATCTGTGCTGAAGCAGGAATATCCTGAAAACCTGACCCGTTGGTGTCCTTGAGGCCTATATTTGGCCACCCCCCACTGGTCAGTGTACTCAAATATTTTCAACAGGTGAAAGAGACACACGTATCATAGAGATCTCAGAGATGTAGTACATCTATGAAAACTTTTTGCAAATGTTTAATTTACTGTAGTTCATAAATTCATTATTGCTTATATTTTCCACAGCTCTGCTCGAGCTCAACTGTAGCAATTCACCAAACCATGCAATTGGTAATAGCAATAAGAGGTTTTAAAAAACATTTTTTTTAAATACAGTAGAAATTTTCTTTATGAACTTAACTCCTTTTTTCAAACAGCAATATCTAAGGGAATGACAGACAGTGTTTGGTCAATCTAACATTACTTTAAATGTAACATTTTAACCACAAAATTGCTGATTTGTTTCCAGCTGCATTCAATCTGAACCACTTCAGTGTATATCTGCGTTGCCCCAAAGGTGAACGCCTGATGGTGTACTCCAAGAACTGCTCCCCTATCTACACATGACCAGCGTGCTAAGGGTTAACATTTGCTTGGACCTATGTGGACTGTCAACCAAACCCACTGCAATGTTAATGAGCCAAGAAGACAAAGGACTTTGAATTTACAGCTGCATTCAATCTGAACACCTTCAGTGTATATCTGCGTCACCCCAAAGGTGACATCCTTTGGTGCAGCCGAAGTGCAGCTAAAGGGTGTGAGCCGTTTGCTGATGTTAAAGCGGTTCTATTTCAATCTGAAACTCACCAGCCCTTCTATCCCCTGTACCCAATTTTCTAACTCTATCTATCCATAGAATGTCTGTGAATTGACTGTATAACCTCTCTGTTCTTTTAATGTAACCTGTATTGTTAGAACTCTGTGCCCAGGATATACATGAAAACAAGAGGTAACTCTCAATGTATTACTTCCTGGTAACACATTTTTATAAATAAATAAAATATTGGGTGTCACGCAGGCCATTCGCATTGAAAAGAAATTAAGCAGGCAATTCTCTTTTATTCATCTTTTTCATTCAAATAATTTTCTATTTACATTTTCCCTGCATCCTTCCCCCATTACCGAACCAACACGGGGGGGAGGGGGGAAATGTAGTGCAGTCATAGAAAACACTATACTGTCAAATATCCAAATTCATACTCACAAATGGTTTATTTCAATATTTGACTACCTACTACTAACTCACCTGAATGATGTGTTATAAATAACCTCTGTATTGCTGCTACTGTACCTTTAATAATTTTACATACAGTAAGCAGCCACTTGCATATGAATATACAGTATTTTTGCAACATACTGTACAAGTGTACAGTAAATAATCAGTTAAAACATTACTTATTCAAGCTGCCGCAAAACTTTTGTTCACGATATACTTCGGAAAATTTTGTTTTAAAACCCTCTTTAATTTGACATAAAAAGGAAGGGTTTTGAGAGATTGCTTTTAAAACACACATTCAAGATTTTAAAAAAAAGAACCCCTTTTGTAAAAAGGCGAATAAGTAGCCTGCACATTGCACACCAAACATTTCCTTGCAATCTTGTGCATTTTCAGCAGTATGACAACAAACTGCACAATAGGTGGTGAAGAAATCAACACGGATTCAATATCTGAGTTTCTCTTCCTGTGGGGTACGAACGCCTAAAAAAAAAGGGGTTTCTTTGTCCATTAAATGAATTCAAAATAATAGTAATAATAGAAAGGTAGTTTTGCCAGGACTGGGAATGAGGCAGATATTGTAAATGTATAACAATACTAAAATGGATGAGTCACACTGTTCTGTAATAGATCAATTTGATTTGTCCAAACATCCGATAATATCACACGAGATACTTTCCTTTTTGGCATGGAAGCACATATCTGTGTGGTTTGAAATCTTGTATCCTGTGCTCTAGGATTTTGTTTTTAAGTAGCCTCTACGTGCAGGGGAATTTCAATATGTAAAGTGGAATTAAAACTCGTTCAGATTGAGCATTATGTTGACTGTACCCAACCAGAACCTGGATTCAAATAACAAATCTCTCTGAAAGAGAACAGGGACATTTATAGAGGAATACCAGTAAAAGAAGACAGCGGTGCTGTAAAGGTGGCAACTTTCACTCACGTTTTGGTTTTAATTTTTTTTTGCGTTTTCTGATTTTGCCAAAACCTGATTTGTTTGCTCTTGGTTTGACATATGTAACCCCTCCTTGGTTGCAGTGAGGTACTGTAGTGTGGAAAGCTGCAGATGTTGGTGCACGGGCTCTCATACCTTTTCTCAGGGTGCTGACTGGTTGATGTAAGCTTCGAAAGTGGAATAAAAGGGCACCAGGAACTTTGTTGCACAAACAGGACAGGTTTTATCTCATACATTCAGACTTCTTCCCCAGGGAGGCACACACGTCTTTGTCACTTAGTTATCCCATTCCAAGGGTGATGGGAATGTGCACTCCAATTACTCTCATTGCTTTGGATTTAATTTCAGGCCCGTACCAGGACTATATTCAGGGGTGCACCTTCTATCGAGGCTCCCATTACCCGTCATCCTGTGCAGATCTCTCTAGCCCCTACAATGATGATCTGGTGTGCCTAGACATGGATTTGGCGTTGGTGCAATCCCAATGTGGTACTACCCCCAGTGAGTCCCTGTTCTAGGGCTCCCAGGCCATGAATCACCACTCACTTTCCTCCTGTAGCAAAGGGGTAGAAGTATTTCCTCCACCAGTAGAGACCCTTCTAAGGTAAGGGGCACTTTTCCCTCACTAGCAAAACAATACATAGTGACCATACTCTTAAACACAAAGTTGCACATATAGGACTAACACATAACAGGGTGAGACCCCCTCCTCTCATTCCTCCTGGAGCCCAAGGACCAGAGTTCTCTATCCCCACTATGTATACTTAATAGTGACATCATGGTCACCATAGCTACAGGGGGAGTGGTTTTAATCCTTCTGTATCACCCCACCTCAGGTGACAGGGTAGGCACCTGCTAGAAAATGTTAAACTATTTAGCAACAACTATTGGAAAGGTTGCTCATTTGCAACAACTCGCAATATTTAACCCTTTACAGAAAATAGTAATCCCAATAGAGGGGTTACACATAGTTACATCGTAGATCAGGTTGGAAAAAAAATGTATTGTATGTGCAAACAAAAAACCGCAGTGAAATATTTGATAATGAGGTCTCGTTAGGGGAAAAATAGCTTCTCTAATGCTAGTAAAGGCAATCAGATCTCTCCATGCATCAACATAATTCCTATTGGAGAAAAAAGAGACTCCTATGGCGAAGTTCATAGTCAAACAGGTCAGGTTCAGGACTGGAGAAAACCGCGTAGTCGGTGGACGAGCCAGGGTCAGGATTGGAGACATCAGGGGAATCGTTATCCAAGTGTAGTTTCGGCAACAGGAGGTCAAGTAGGTCCCGCTTTAGCGTAATAGCTGCAGGGCGGGAGCGGGTTCTGTGCGAGTGGCGACCGTGGCCCACGGTACCAGCCTCAGCAAGGAGAAGGCTGACCGGAGAGAGCACACCGCCAGGCAGCACTGGTAAACCAGTGCTTCAGCACAGAAGTATAAGCTGGCCTCTGCAAAGGGAGAGAGAGCAGCAGTCCAAGGAGTCCAAATAGCAACCTCTGCTAAGGGTAGAAGCAACAGGTTGCGGCCTCCAGGGAGATAGCACACAGCAGGTCTCCAGGGTGCTAGGACACAGGCAACAGCGTAGTAGCTGCTGAAGGCTACTGGAACACAAGAACGAAAGCAATGAGCTGGAACACATCAACAGCGAAGTCACGAGGGAAAACAGGAACTAACTCTGGAACACAATACAAAGAGAAAGTACTAGAGATAACAAGCCAGGGGCTTGTGGCAGAACACGATAACATCCAGGAAAGGAACTATCCTCGGCAGAGAGGGATTGTGGGGGGAATGCAGTATTTAAAGGTCAGCGGGCCAATCTCAGAAGGGGGAGTGTAAGAGCATTCTTCCAATGAGAGCGCACAGGCTGGAGCTGCAGTAAATAGCTTGCACAGCTGCTGTAGATACCAGGGGAGTGTTCCAGGTCTGCCCAGGTCTGCAAGGCAAAGGTAACCAGTAAACTCAGGTGTGGATTCCTTACAAGTCCTCATGCATGGGGGAAATAAGAAAAACAGGACATCCTGCAATAGTGTATTACCCTGGATAATGATCAGTACAGGACTGGGGCGGAGGTGTTCAAAACCATATATTTAATATTGATAAGACAATAAAAATTGCTGAAGCGCTCTGTAAATGGACACATAAAACAATTTACATGAATGGCACCATTAGAATATGTTGGCTCCTCCGCTGTTAGGAAAAATTGGAATCCTACTTACGACAGGTCTGTAGAACTTGTCAGGCTCACTGTTCTTGATCACCCTTTTTGTGATCTAGCTCCGTTTTAAAATGTAGGCACCAAATCTACTTTATGCTAATCACATTGTACTGAATTTTTGGATATTGATTTGACAATTAAATGTACTGAACTGGCTATAACTAAAGAACCATTGAGTGCATGTCATCAGAGACAGCTTCTTTATTTACCTTCATTTTATCAGGCCTTCTTTGCATTCTTCTTGTGGTAACCAAATGTTACATAATGTTGATGTTGTGGCTTCTTGCTCTTGTAATATTTTTGCTTTTAGCTCTGCTTGGAATATACAGAGGCAAATAATTAGTATAATGCATCTGATTTCTTATCCATTTCCCCATAATTTGCCTTCCTATCTCACACTGAAAGGGTCCAATATTCTCTCTTCTAATCTTCTTTTTAATGTACTTGCATAGCTTTTGGGGATTGATCTCATTTTATATATATATATATATATATATATATATATATATATATATATATATATATATATATATATATATATATATATATATATATATATATATATATATATATATATATATATATATATTGTGACATAGTCCAAAGATGTTAGGCAGCTTTCTGCCCCATTTTAGAGCAGAAAGTGCAGGAATAGTTAAAAATGATCCATTCCACAGCTTCCCATTAACTCAGGCAGCTGGATGGAAAATCCAGACCACAGATTACAATGGCTCTAGTTCTCCCTCACCTGCTCTTCTAATCACATGCACAGGTATTTAGAGCAGAGAGGTTTTGCATTTCACTCTCTCTCCTTAGAGCCTGGAGGCTGGGGGTATCGCGGCTCCCCTGTTTCCAGTGTCGGGGTTGACGGCCCCTCCACGTATCACAGTACCAGAGGATTTGCCTGGACACCACAAACAGATAAGACAAAACAAATGATTACTGCTGTTGCTAAAAGACTGTGCTGTATCTTGTGACCCTAAATGAGAGAGCATTGTTTTAAGCTGGGGAACCAGTTTAGTTGGCCAGCAGCTGTTAGAGAGACTGATTCTGATGTGTAGTTAGATCCCTGAAAGGGATAGGTTTTTGCTTATATGATTTTGGTTTTATTTCTTGAAATAACAGTGTGGGAAATATTGTAACACTGAAATATGTGAACTGCTGAATGAAAGTATCTGAGTACCTCTAACCTTCACATGTTAAAGCTGCAGTACCTTACTTGGATGAAAATAAAGCAGGCAGAAGCCTGAGTTAAGCAGCATAATACTTTGAATGATCCTGTTTGTTGTATAATTAACCCTAGAAGACTGTGTCGGGAAGAACCCAGACAGACGTCAGCGCTACAAAAGAGGGGCGTTTGTCACATATGGTGGAGAATGCGGGTCGACACTAAAAAGTCTGTGGGTTTGCAAATAAATGCGGGGGTTTAAAATGGCCGCCCAGCTGAACTAAAGTACAGGGGCTATGAGTGAAGTCTGTCCCACTGTGTATATCAGTTGTGCTTCTAGCATTCACAGAGAATGTGCGAAGTGTGGATGCAATAGCACCTTGAACCCAAACAGAAAACCAAAATGTTTTGCTGAAGAGAAAAAAAAAAAAAAAATTGCATCTAGCCAGTGCTGTTTGTAAAGCTAATGCCTTTTGCTGAAGTGAGTGAATTTGCAGCTAGCAAGTGCTGTATGCAAGTTGCTGAAGTGAGTGAAATTGCAGCTAGCAGATTGTCCCTGCCGGGTTTCTAAAATGGCCGACGTGAAATGTTTGTTTTGTAATGTACATAATCATGAAAAACAGTGTCCCTTCAGGCCATACGATGATGATGATGATGATGATGATGGCGACTCGTATGTGGCCCCTGGAGGAGAGCCGTACCCACAGATGAATTTAGTATGCTGGGCCTGTCATAAAGTAGGTCACATGGAAGATGTGTGCCCCAAAATTTTCAAAGACAAACAACTGCAAAAACAAGCAACGCCCTATGAGTGCAAGCAAGATGTGGAAGCTGATACCAGTGAGCTTGTGCCCAGTACCACTGATATCTCTGGAGCTAATAAAGCAAAAAGAAAGAAGAAAAAGAAAACTGTTCCTCAAGTCACAGGGGAAGTGACCGAGCCACTTGAACCTGCGCTGTCAGGACATGCGTCAGAAAGGCGCCAAGATGTGCTGCAGACCGGAGTGACAGGCAGAATTGTCACGGGAACAGTGGCAAAGGAAAAGGAGGAGCAAAGGGAAGCTGAATCCTTGAACCAGGATAAAGAGGCTTTGGTTTCTGCACTCCAAGCTGCCCGCCATGATTATGATCCCTGCGGCAGGGATTGATGAAGGAGCGAGAATGTTGGAAGAAGGAGCAAGAATTTAACAATAAGGTGCGAGAATGTTGGAACAAGGAGCGAGAAGCGAACGCCGAGTTACAGAGGTGTATACTTCCAGCTTTACAAGAGCACGAGGCTTTGAAGAAAACAGAGTCTCTCTTACGGAGTGAGCTGGAAGAGGTGACGACTAATCTGGAAAAGGCCAACACCGTAATTGCCACCATGGATGAAAAACAGATTAAGTCTGACAAATTGATTGCTATCCTAAAACAGAAATACGGGAAGGCTCTACAAGAGGTTCATGCGCTCAGCACAGAGGTGCAACACTTACGCCTGGAGGGCCACGGTCTGAACACAGAGCTGGGAATGTTGAAGCAAACCCATGAGAATGCCCTAAGTGAGTTAGAGACTGTAAAGCAAGAAAATGAGACTCTGAAATTGGAAAATTCAGATTTGACTGACCAAGCAGAAAAAGTAAAGAAACAGTTGACTCAGGAAAAATTAGAAGTGCAGGAAGCACTGATGCACACTCAGAGCCAGCACCAGGAAGAAATGGACGCTCTGAGAACAGAATTGCGACATGTATGCACGAAACAGAATTCTCTCGTGGAGGAACTTAACATTTTGGAAAAAGGAGAAAAGCATTAGAATAATTCAGAAGCACTGCAAAGCTCTTGTCCAAGGAAGAAGGGAAAGAGAAAATTATCGGCGTAAACGCGCCGCAACTATCATCCTACAGGCTGCCTACAGAGGGATGAAAATTCGTCGGTTCAATCACCGGAATAAAGCAGCCTGTGTTCTTCAATCATTCTACCGTGCCCGCATGGTACGAAACAGGTTCCTCATTATGAAAGGAGCAACTATAAAAATCCAGTCTCTGACTAGGATGACACAGAACAGGATTCGCTATCAAACCCTGAGAAATGCGTCACTGGTTATCCAGCGGTACTTCCGCCTGAATAAATGTAGACCTCAGGAAAGAGAGGTCCAAGACTACATGCCTGCCGGCTGCAAAGATAAAATACCACAGGGTACAGCCGGAGGTAGTGAGAGCCCCATCAAGGTGAAGGTGCTCCAGGTAATCAGTGCTTCATCTTCTAAGTACCATAAAGGTTCAAAGGTTGCAAATCAAAAGCGACGAAGGTCAACGCGGGCCTTGAATTTTTCCGGATCTCGCCACTCTGGGCCACAATATAAAGACAAAGACTATCCGGCCCCAGAGTTCCGTCAGAAGCTAAAGAAACAGTCCAGTCATTTGCAGTTTGCAGCGGCCTATGAAATAAAGTCAGGAAATGTAATGGACTGGAAGTCAAAAAAAAAAAAAAAAAAAATGTGTTTGGGGAATTGACCGATATTTTTTTTGTTATTACACGTGTGGACTATGTCACGGACACTTAACTATGCAAATAAGCTATTGTAGTTAAGGTATATTAGGCCTCTAGAATAAGCATTTTGTCAATGTTACAGTGTTATATTGGTTCTCTGTGTTGAAAATGTAGCTAAACTACAAATTAATATACAGGGTTGATGGCCCTTTCGGTTGGTAAATATATAATGAGGTTCATATTCTACAGTAGAAAAACCCAGGGAGATAATAGAAATTGTTTGGTTTTGTGAATATATTTAGCATATCCTGGGTTGTAAGAATGTGTGCTAGACACTTATTTTTCAAAATAGTTCCCTAATAAGAGAGCAACAAAATATGTTTGCCAAGTATAGTCTCTTATGACGAAACCTATTGTCCATAATTGCCATGGAAAAAGTTCATATTCGTATCATGTGAATACTTAATGTTGTACTGAGGAGTTAGCTCAAGTATTTCAGGTAGGACGCTCACCCCAGTGAGGTCCATGGCCGCTCACCCCAGTAGGTGTGAGCTGGGGAGGGGGATATGTGACATAGTCCAAAGATGTTAGGCAGCTTTCTGCCCCATTTTAGAGCAGAAAGTGCAGGAATAGTTAAAAATGATCCATTCCACAGCTTCCCATTAACTCAGGCAGCTGGATGGAAAATCCAGACCACAGATTACAATGGCTCTAGTTCTCCCTCACCTGCTCTTCTAATCACATGCACAGGTATTTAGAGCAGAGTGGTTTTGCATTTCACTCTCTCTCCTTAGAGCCTGGAGGCTTGGGGTATCGCGGCTCCCCTGTTTCCAGTGTCGGGGTTGACGGCCCCTCCACGTATCACAGTACCAGAGGATTTGCCTGGACACCACAAACAGATAAGACAAAACAAATGATTACTGCTGTTGCTAAAAGACTGTGCTGTATCTTGTGACCCTAAATGAGAGAGCATTGTTTTAAGCTGGGGAACCAGTTTAGTTGGCCAGCAGCTGTTAGAGAGACTGATTCTGATGTGTAGTTAGATCCCTGAAAGGGATAGGTTTTTGCTTATATGATTTTGGTTTTATTTCTTGAAATAACAGTGTGGGAAATATTGTAACACTGAAATATATGAACTGCTGAATGAAAGTATCTGAGTACCTCTAACCTTCACATGTTAAAGCTGCAGTACCTTACTTGGATGAAAATAAAGCAGGCAGAAGCCTGAGTTAAGCAGCATAATACTTTGAATGATCCTGTTTGTTGTATAATTAACCCTAGAAGACTGTGTCGGGAAGAACCCAGACAGACGTCAGCGCTACAAAAGAGGGGCGTTTGTCACAATATATATAAAAAAAAATATATATATATATAATATATATATATTATATATATATATATATATATATATATATATATATATATATATATATATATATAAATATTTATATATACACTATTCTAATTGATGGCCGCATGACTCATTGACAATTCAGGAGCCAGCCTGTGTGTGGATCCTGAGAGTTCTTCTTCGTCTTCTTGGTTGGAGAGGTTTCCAGCGGCTTGAGGCCCTGGCCCTCTCATGGAGCAAATGTTATTGTCCCCCATTGGGGTGAATGCTGGACTCTAAAGATTTAGAGGTTGGTCAACAGCACCAGATGGAAAAGGCTGGTGGTTGCTAGGACCGACAGTAGGCTCTTCTTCATCTTCCTTGGGCATATCCGAGGAAGACTCATCGATTTGAGGAATGGGCAGTAGATGGTTACTACGCCAAACTTTTATCCTTCCTTCTGAATCCTTTATTCAGCATACAGAAATCCTGGGTTGCTGGGTGTGATGGACAAGGATAACAAGGCTTCATAATAGAGGTTATGCCCTCCGGTTGCCCTTGAGTCCCATGGGTCACTGGCCACTACCCAGCACTGTAAGCCAGGGGCCAGGTATATGTACATGTAAGGTTCAAGTGACCCCTGCTTTTCCACTTTCAATCTTCCTTTACCCAGACTCATGAAACTTGCTGTGTGTAAGTTTTAAGTGGAATATTTGGGTAAGAATGTAACTATTTTGTTTGCAGGAGTTCGGGGTCCGGAGCTACCAGTGGTACCTTCATTCTACCCGACGTGCAGGCACTATTTACCGGTATGCAAGTAGAATTACACCGGGGATGTCCAGCGTCCCCCAGACTCCTGAGTTTCGAGCCCCAATATCCCAGTCCTTAGTCCCTTGCAGTCAAGAGTCTCCCCAATGTCCCCCATGTATTAAAGTATGTTTTATGATGTTTGATACATTTCTTATAAGGCTCTATGCAGCTTTCCCGGGCATCCAGTTAAGGTGCCAGCAAGTCTGCATAGGGTCCGTAGCTCAAAGTTGAGAGGATGCCCAGAGGTGTGAAAATGTTTGGTGAGCGAGGAAAGGGCGAATGGCCAGGTCCAGACTACAAAGGGATCCCTGCGGGGACACCTTTTGTAGTTTCCAGACTTGGTGGAGCTGGCCCTGCAAGTGGCAATGAGTTAGCCAAGGAGGAGGCAGCCATAGAGTCTGCTCTCATTTTGGCTAAAATCATGTTTCCAACGCATCCAGCTTTTTGAGCCTGCTGGGCATGCCTGCTCCTCTGACGTCAGCTGGGGTTGAGCCCTCTTTCTATTGGCTGACAGAGAGGAATTACCACGCTTCGATTGGCTGCTCCATCCCCCTCCATTCTGGGGATAGCCCAGCGGAGTGTATGTAAGGTGTTGACCAAGAGAGGGAGCAAGTCCATCACAGTCAAGCAATGAGGTGAGTTGATGAAGCTCGGCGGGCTTTTCAAAGTTACTCTGTCCAAAATAACAAAGTGACCGGCTTCATTTGGAAGCCTGAAAACTTGGAGAGGGCCCACATGCAGATGGCCGGACACCCTGTTTTCACTGCGCATGCGCGCCGAGACCGTTGCAATGCTCTTGCACACCGAGACCTTGGCTCTGTGCATGCGCGCAGGGACCTCAGCTCTGGGCATGCGCACAAGGATCGCCGGCATTTTTTTCTGACTTTTTTTAAATATAAAATGGGCACGGATTTAGAGTTTTAGCAGTCGATCAACAGAGGAAAGGGCATATCTTTGTAATATTGCAGAGGAAAAAGCGTCAGGTTTTAGAGACGTTTTTAATGTGAGATGAGAATGTGAGAGAGGAGTTGAGTGTGACCCCTAGGTAGCGTGCTTGGGCTACTGGGTGAATGATGGTACTTCCAACAGTAATATGGAAGGAGTTAGTAAGGCCAGGAAGTATGAGGAGCTCTGTTTTTGTCATGTTAAGTTTAAGTTGGCGGAGGGTCATCCAGGATGATATCGCAGAGAGGCATTCCGAAACTTTGGTCTGTACAGCAGGTGTAAGGTTAGGGGTTGAAAAGTAAATTTGTGTGTCGTCAGCATAGAGGGGATAGTTCTTTCACTCAGAGCCAAGCTACACCTCACGTAAGCAACAGGTCGCAACCCGGTAGGCTATTTCTGGTGAAGAACCGTTCCTAGTCCATTGAAGCTTGCATTCATGTACAACACGTACAGTTGGTCTTTGTTAGCATAGGCCAACACCGGGGCTTCGGTGAGACGTTTCTTTAACTGCACAAAAGCAATCTTGCAATCTGGTGTCCATTTTGTGTCAAACGGGATTCTGGGGTTCAGGGCTTTCTGCCTCGGCTCCTCAGGGTAGATCTTCAATAGATTGTTCAGGGCCGTGGAGATACAAGCATATCCTTCAACGAATCTCTGATAGTACCCACAGAACCCTAAGAAGGAGTGGAGTTCCACCACGTTCCTTGGCGCAGCCAGTTCACCACTGCTTTGACATTGGTGGGGTCAGTCACCACCCCTTCAGTGGACACAATATGGCCCACATTGGTGATGGAGGTCCGGCCGAATTTGCACTTGTCCAAGGACAACTTCAGACCTTTCTTCTGCAACTGGTCCAGGACCTTCAGAAGATGCTCCTCATGTTCCTACAGTGTCCGACCGAAGACAATAATATTGTCCAGATAGACCAGGCACTCTCTGGGGTTCATGTCCCTGATGAGAACCGTTGGAATGTGGTGAGGGCTCCACAGATACCTTGGGGCATCCGAGTGAACTTGTAGAACCCTACTGGGAAGATAAATGCTATCTTCTCCTGATCTTCGGGACTTATGAACACCTGATAGTACCCAGACCGCAGGTACAGCACGCTGAATAACTGACTGCTGGACAACACACTCAGGATCTCTTCAATCGAGGTAGGGTATATGGATTTGGGATAGTCCGCTGGTTGAGGGTTCGGTAGTCCAAAAAAAATGCATAGAGCTATTCTTCTTCCGCACCACCACGATGGGGGAGGCATAGGGGCTGCTGGACTCTGCTATAATGCCGGCGCCTTCCATATTTTTCAGGATATCCCGGACATCCTACACGTCTCTGGGCGCTATCCTCCTGGATCGTTCACGGAAGGGGGTAGCATCACTCAGCCGGATAGTGTGTTGAGCGCTCTTGGTGCCGCCCATGGCCATCTCACTGGTAGAGAACACTACTTTTCACTCATTCAGCATAGCATGAACGCGTTTTTTCCATTTGGGCGGAATGGATGAATCACCAAAGTTGAACTGTAGCGCAGGGTCGGTCTCTTGCGCGGAGGAAGCGTTCACATGAGCCAAGGGTTTCACATCCGTCAGGGGGTATATTTTACCTAGCTCTTGACAGAAATCCAGCTGTATAGGGTGCAGGGAGATGTTCTGGAAAGACACGGCAAACCGTTGAGGAAACATAGTCTTCCACTCCTTTACCTCCGAAACTGCCTTCCATCCTCTCTTCTCATCTTCTTTGGGGTCTGACTCCAACAAGAAGTTCCAGTCGCTTCCATCATCACTAGGGTAGCTGGCCTGCGCCATCACATGAAGTACTCCCCCTGGTACAATCTCAGTCACCCCTTTTTCCAGATTAAAGTACCGCCCGCATCGTTCTTGAACAGAAATTTGGTGGCATTCTTCCTTTAAAGCCAGACGAATCCTCATGGAGGACAAGGGCATCTCTTCTGCTTTTATGAGAAAGCCCGTATCAACGATCGCACCACGTCGGTGTTGGTTCCCAGAATAATAGTTGCACTCCTGTGTTCTCTGGATTCTGGGAAGACTTGAATGGATCTTGCACTGTCTAGCATCTGTAAACAGAGATTTGTGAATATTTCACAGTTAGCTTTTCAAATGTTCAAAATTCATGAGGTTTGCAAAGTTATTTACGCAGTAGAGTACTGTATCACCAAATTTGCTCTATTATGAGCATTTATAAGGGCTGCTTGAGGCAGTTTGCAGTCCATTCCTGTTGCAGTGATGGAGGATACTGCCTAAAGCCCGGTTACATGGGTACTGGGCCCTGCCAGGCTGCCTTGGACCCAGAAGTTAAGAGTTGAGAGGCATGTTCAGGATAGGTTCTTCTTTTTATTGCAGAGTTAGAAATTGATTATATTAAAAACATGCGATTTGTCTTCATCACCAATGGCAGAAATGTCTTCTTGGTCTCCACGGTCGAACACGCAGGTCTTACCGCGTTCTTGCGTGCTCAGTTTATATAAAAGAAAAAAGTTCCCTAAAAGATCTGTTCTGCAACGGATATTGTCAAAATACTGTGCAGCAGGGGTGGTCAATTATTTTCTTCAAGGGCCACCAACAGGTCAGGTTTTCAGGATAATCCTGCTTCAGCACAGGTGGTCCAATCAGTGGCTTAGTCAGTAGTGAACTACTGATTGAGCCACCTGTGCTGAAGCAGAGATATCCTTCGAACCTGACCTGTAGGTGGCACTTGAGGACTGGAGTTCGCCACTCCTGCTGTACAGTATGCTACCGGACTGCTACCGTTTGTGCTTCAACTCTATGTAAAATGGTACATAACCTCTAATAATGAGAAAGTTGGAGCTGAGAACAACTGTACTTATTTTACTATTATCTTTAAAAAAATAATAACAACTATTTTCATAATGGATTGCCTTAGGTACTAGCATTTAATGGTTCCATTAGTTTGTAAGCTGGAGCGTTTCTTCTTAAATTCCTTTGTTCAGCATTATGTTGATTGAGTACTTTAGCAATTGGATTTTAAATATTTTTAGCACATTTTATTTGGTTTAATAGCAACAGTGGTTATGAAACCATTTTTTCATTGCATCCTTTGTGCGGTGTAGGTATTTTAGTTATTTAATCGTAAAAACTCAACATGTAGTGCAGTGCTTTTGTGTATCTTTTAAATCAATTTGGAATAGTACAGGAGATTCCTGGTGGAAATGTAGGTACTTGGAATGTGAATGAGAGAGTAAGTTATTACCAGTGCCTAAGGGACACTGAAACAGATAGCATGTGTCCACACTATGTATTGGAAGGATTTGCTTACACTGCTTTGCACTGGTGACCAACGTAGGGTTGCCAGGTATCCAGTATTGAACCGGACTGTCCTGTATTTGGACACTGTCCAGTAAAAAGCTAGAGGTAATACTGGACATGTATGTATCTGGTGTGACAACTCTGGACATAGTGACCTGACCAGCTTGGAGGGCCACAGGATTTCCCTGAGCAGCACTGTTGCTAGGGGTCTGGGCAGCTTCATCCATCCTGATTGCAGAGAAGAGCCACCAAATTAATAAAGGGGATGCACAATCTAACTTATGAGGAGAGGCTAGCTAAATTAGATTTATTTACATTAGAAAAGAGGCATATTAGAGAGGATATGATAACTATATACAAATATATTCAGGGACAATACAAGGAGCTTTCAAAAGAACTATTCATCCCACGGGCAGTACAAAGGACTCGGGCCATCCCTTAAGGCTGGAGGAATGGAGATTTCACCAGCAACAAAGGAAAGGGTTCTTTACAGTAAGGGCAGTTAAAATGTGGAATTCATTACCCATGGAGACTGTGATGGCAGATGCAATAGATTTGTTCAAAAAAAGGTTGAACATCTTTTTAGATAGGAAAGGTATTCAGGGATATACCAAATAAGTATACATGGGAAATATGTTGATCCAGGGATTAATCCGATTACCAATTCTTGGAGTCAGGAAGGAATTAATTTTTCCCCTTATGGGACATCATTGGATTATATGACTCTGGGGGGGTTTGTTTGCCTTCCTCTGGATCAATAAGTAAGTATAGATAAAGGATAAAGTATCTGTTGTCTAAATTTAGCATAGGTTGAACTTGATGGACGTACGTCTTTTTTCAACCTCATCTACTATGTAACTATGTATGTAACTATGATTGGCTACATTACCAAGCAGAAGCCAATCAGGAGGAGGGGTCAGGAGCCTGGGATTGGGCCAAGGAGAGGAGGAAACAGCATGGAGGGGGCTGTCTTAAGTGTGTTGCACCTTTCACCATTGTGTCCAGTATTTTTGGAGAAGCCAGCTTGCAGCCCTAGACCAACATGACAGCTGTTTTTGTGTGTTTTTCTCCCTCTCTCCCTCTCTGTCTCTCTCTCCCTCTCCCTCTCGCTCTGCCTCTCTGTGTTTTTCTCTCCCTCTGCCCCTCCCTCTCTCTTCTCCAGCAAAACCGATATTTCAGGGTAGATTCTTCTCTGGTGAAATTTGACCATTTCGCTCACAAATATCAAATTACAATCTAAATGGTCAAATATTGGTTCAACTTTTTGGCTACAAAGTTCTAGTGATTGTTTTTGCCATTGTGAAACTTCCCATAGGAAAACAGAATTTATGCAAGTTCCCACATCTGCAGTGCTGACTGACAATCACCCCTCCATAATCGACTTCCCGAATCATTCAGGCAGTGAGTGCAAATTTCATGCAATGCACCGTCATATATTCAGGCAAAGGGAAGGACTCAACATGTAGTTGATGGTTTTAATGTCAAAGTCATTATTCCCATTTTTGTGACCCTGATACATTTTCTGCTTTGACTCTTGGTAAAAATGGAAGGATTATATTTGTGTGTCAACATGTTCCCTCAACCTTTGTGATGTTAGTGAAGCCAAGCAAAGATATTGGAATGGGTTGAGCTTCTAGCATATTGCTCATGTAGGATTTTACTGATAATCTAATATCAATATTTTAGGAGATATGTATCAAGAATCACAATTGGGGCATTGCTCCAGAAACAAGTGCATCATTTTGACTGCGTCACTTTGTGCCAACTACTAAGGCCTTGTCCCCACTGCTCCCAGCTGCTCGCGTGATGGCTGTGCCTCAAACAAGGTATGGCCCTCTAGGGGCAGGTCCCAGTCAGCACGTGTGCGCGCGTACAAACCGCGATGGTGCAAACGCATGTAGGGAAGACAAGAAATGTGTATTTCTGTGCGGCGACAGCGTCACATGATTGACTGTTAACCAATGAGTGCACAGATAGTTTTAACCAATGAGAGGCAAGTACTTTTAAACCGATGAGCGTGCAAATGTGACGTTGTGATGTCATAGCTGCTCCTCCTTCCCCCTGACGAGCCTCCCATCGCGACCCCTAGACCACAGATAGTGGCTGAAACTGGTGCGCTCGCCACCAGGCAATCCAATGCCTGGGACCGTAGCCGAAGTGACTGGGGCCGTAGCCGAAGGTGGTTTGCTCCTATTTTGTACCATTTGCATTATTGGGAATGGCAATGAAACATAGAAACATATTTTGATCGTAGAAGAACCAGTTGGGCCACCCAGTTGGCCCATTTTCCTATCTGCTGTAAAAGGTTTGATCATTTTGGATTTAGGATTTGGCCTCACGTATATCCGAGGTATGTTGGAATTCCCTTATTGTATTAGCCCCTACCACCTCTATCACGCTATCCATCACATCCACCACCCTTTCCATAAGCAAGTCTAATTTCTTTTTTACTCTTTGCATCAAATACATTTGTCAGGTCCGAGGTACAGTAGCATAACCTCTGCTCCCAAGGGATCTGTGGTCAATGCAAGAAGCAAGATTAGCAAGCTGCCTACACATGGCACTGGTGCGCACTGGTGCAAACTGGTGCAAGTTAAGATCTGTGCTACATTATGAGTACTCTATTACATCTCCCGTATAAAGAACTCTCTTGTTCCATTAAAAGTTATAACCTATGAAGAAGCTACACTTCAAGGACCAATAAAACTATTAGAGCAGGGTTGACCAACTCCAGTCCTCAAGGGCCATCAACAGGTCAGGTTTTCCGATATCCCTGCCACTGATTGAGCCACCTGTGCTAAAGCAGGGATATCCTGAAAACCTGACCTGTTGGTGGCCCTTGAGGACTGGGGCTGCCCACCGCTGTAATAGAGATTTAAACTGCAGATATAATGTAGCAGATGTTATTATCCCTGTTAACGCAAAAAAAAGCACAAAATAATGCATTAAAGCATGCGTCATCACCTTAACCATAGCGCTACTGTAAACATGACGTGCCAGTGATAATGCATGTTCACACCGAGAGCAGTACCAACTGCTACATCTGTACAGGGCCGCCAACAGAAATCATGGGGCCCAGGACAAATGAAAAGAGCAGCCCCCTCTCCCCCCCCAACCCATAGCACACCTACCACGGAAAAAACATTTTTTAGCGTGCAACTTTTACTTAACCCCCAATACATATAAAAATATACCCCCACCCCCCAATACATATAAAAAATACATCCCCAATACAAATTAAAATCAGACTTACCTTGTGGATGGTCTCAGGTGAGGCCCGGTGGCTGCGGTGTGGCCGGTGCCTGTGGGGTGGGGGGTGGACCGGTGGCTGTGGGAGAGCCGGTAGCTGCAGGGGTGGGCGGTGACTTCGGGATGGGCGGTGGGCCGGTGGCTTCGGGAGGGCCAGTGGGCCGGTGGCTGCTACAGGGGGGAGGCAGTGGCTGCTACTGGGGGGGCGGCGGCGGTGGCTGCTTCTAGGATAGGGCCGGTGGCTGCTACTGGGGGGGGGCACCGGTGGCTGCTACTGGGTGGGGGGGGGCATTGCTGCAGGAGGGCCATTTCCACCCCCCCCCATACATATAAAATTCAGACTTACCTTGGGGATGGTCTCAAGTCAGGCCCGGTGGCTGCAAGAGCCCAGTGGCTACGGGGGAGGCCGTTGCAGCAGGGAGGGATGGTGGCTGCGGGGGCTGGCAGTGCTGCGGGGGGCCCGATGGCAGGTAATAGCAGTTGCCGCTGGCCCCGCCCCACTGCCGGCAACTGTCTGTCCCACGCTGAGCTGCTCACGCGTGCGCCGGGCCTCCCTCTCACGCTGGCGCACCGGAAGCTAAGCCCAGCTGACTTCCGGATCTGCCGTCAGAGAGACCCAGCACCGGGTGAAGCCACTGACTCACGGGGCCCGGGACGCCAACCCCAGCAGACCCCCCTTGTTTGCGGGTCTGCATCTGTACATATATAATCCGCCTTTGAATGTCAATTATTACATTATCAATTACAATGCAGAATCTCCTTCTGTGTTATAGATTGAAATCACACAGTGAACTGAATATAATGTGTTCTTCTGAAAGTTGAACTGACAATTTAATTTAACCTTGCAGATTTTTACTATCAAAATTAAATCTGGTTATGTCATTTATAATATACCAGAAGATGACAGGGGTCCTCTCCTCGTCATTTTGGATTGAATTACAACTAGGTAATATATTCTTCATACATGTTTAATTAATAATTATTTAATAAATAAATACATTATTAAATAATTTGGGGATTGCTCCATGAATCTCATGAATCTCATGAATCGGAGTGTTACCTCCTCTGTGAATAGCAAAGCCGCAGGGTAATTCATTTTCTTTGGGTGAAAGCCCAAAATAAGTTCCTTCAAAAATTGTGTGATGTATTCCAGGGGTTACCAACGCCAGTCCTCAAGGCCGCTAACATGTCAGGTTTTAAGGATATCCCTGCTTCAGCACAGGTGGCTCAATGACTGAGCCACCAATGCTGAAGCAGGGATATCCCTAATACCTGGCCTGTTGGTGGCCCTTGAGGACTGTCGTTGTCCACTTCTGATCTGTTTTATTGTAAGTATGTTACAGTACATTATTTGGTTTATACTTGTGCAAATATATCATCTGGAAATATAATATTTGGTATGGCAAACTGTATTGCAATGCAGTGTTCACAAAATGTTGATGAAATGCTACACTGGGCTCGGTAAGAATTCATTTATTTCTCACTGATTTACATATCTTTACAATTATCATTATGTTGAAAGCTCTTGACTACAGCACAGTATAACAAGAAATGGAATCTGATTAATTAGGCCAGATACTTATCCCACAAGAATAATGTTACTTTGTGTTTTCGAGTAGCTCATACATCATCACGGCATTATTATTTGATAACTGTAATCATAGTTGATCAATGTTGTTATCATCCGGTGATGTACGGCCAAGATCCTTTGATTATTTTCACATGAGCTAAATTAAACAGGACACAAATCATCGGCTAATGTCAAATAAGTCAGACATGGCTGACAAACAACACGCTACGCTGGGAACTGACAGTCATCTAGTGAGGAGAAAGGAACGTGTGTCGCTGTTGATACATTTGTAGGGGGAAAAAATCACTAAAGCACATGAGAAATCCAGTTTTTCTTTTATCCCCTGGAGCAACGTTAGACTCTTTGCCGTACGTGAGTCGTGTGTAAGGATTCTGCTTGATCCGGGTCTGGTTTTCCGTTCCTGGTTTTTGCTGGAACTTGGCTGTTGCAGCCATCTTAGTTTCTGGCAGCCTCCTCATATTTAAGGCTGCACTTCCTACAGGAAGTTGCCAAGCGAGGTTCCTGTTCCTGCTACAGTCCTAGCAGTTGTTGCTGCGTATTCCCTGTCCTTTTGACCACGGATTCCCTATTGCTGACCTCAGCCTTTGACTCTGATTCTCTGCAGCCTGTCTTGACCTCAGCCTGTGACCCTGATTCTCTGCACCTTTGCAGCCTTCCTTGATCCTCTGAGAAGGGAAAAACTGTCCTGCACTCCGGTAATTAGTCCCAGCACCCGTAGGTGTCAGTGTAGTCACTGGGGAATGGAGAATGAGGGTGCAGTAAAGGACCTCTAGGTAAATCATAGCTGGGAGGGAAATCCCTTACCTATGGAAGCTCTCCGATCTGGGTCCTGCTCTCCTCTGCCCTCCGATTTCTAACGTGCAGCCGTCTGTGAAGTTGAATGGAAAGAAAGAAGATCTGGCGCCACTGCAAGTGACAAGTATCCAGGTTACTTCCGGGTTAGTTGAAAAAACTTTAATGGAACATCACACACACAAGGCTACACCACGATCTCCCCCTCAACATGTTTCACGCTATGGAACAGCGTTTCGTCTTGGAGTGGGGAGACGTGGTCTGAGCCTGTACATTTAAATAAAAAAGCCAGTGAAAAACGGACTAATTAATTAACTCCTTGGTATTCATGCCCTTCTTATATAACTTACAGCATATATTAAATCATACTTTGATATAATCCTGTTGCTTAAAGAGAACATCAATATATTCCTCATATCATTAGTAAACATAAATAGGACAGTATCATGTTAATTGAGCTGTTCTGAGGTGCAATGATAACTGGGGTATATAAAAAACCGTCACAGCATTATCCTTGGGTACTGGCACATTTGACATTAAGGAAAATGTAATATAGAACCTAAGCACAGTTGAACCATAATAAAAGGTTACTATATCAGCTGAATCTCAGTTATAATAATACAACAAATTGAGAATTAAGGAACTAAATCATAATAAATTACGTCAAAGGAGGTCAGTAGGGTGGAAAAAAATGATGTAATGTGTTGTGTAAGTTTAACAATAAAGGAATTTCTCTATGTGATTGCATTTTTAAAAATGATTTTTTGGGGGGGGGGGTGATTCTGTATCTCAAGCATTAGACAGCACCATTTAATTTTAAGAAAGACATATATATATTTTTGTCTGTTTTCTCAAAGTGTACTCTAGGTCCTCATTTTAAAAATGTTAATTGCTGGTTGCAATGTAGTAAGCTTCCAAACACGATGTTATGATTTCTAAAATTACATTTAGAAAGTCAATTCTTGATGTTAGAAGGAATCGTTTTATAAAGAAGTAGCGTATTAGTGTTTTAAACAGGGGTTCCTATTAACCCTTGGGTTCCTTGGACATCCCTAAAGGGTTCCCTGCAATTTTAGGTCATTTGAAAATTTTGCCAAATATGGAAGAATTTACAATGCATCTCAGACGCGCTATTAGAGAGGGTTGAGGTTCCTTACAATGCATCTGATCTCAGACATGCTATTAGAGAGGGTTGGGGTTCCTTACAATGTATCCGATTTCTGACGCGCTATTAGAGAGAGTTGGGGTTCCTTACAATGCATCTGATCTCAGACATGCTATTAGAGAGGGTTGGGGTTCCTTACAATGCATCTGATCTCAGACACGCTATTAGAGAGGGTTGGGGTTCCTTACAATGCATCTGATCTCATACACGCTATTAGAGAAGGTCGGGGTTCCTTACAATGCATCTGATCTCAGACGCGCTACTAGAGTGGGTTGGGGTTCCATGGAATTTCACGACATAATTATAGGGTTCCTTAACCAAACAAAAAGGTTGAAAACTACTGGGATAGTGTGTGTTGGGAGAAGGTAACTTGAGAGTAACTTGAATCCCATATAACAAAAGTGAAGATCAATTTTAGTTTGTTTTGCACACATTTTCACTATTTTTCCTGAATCACTGAAAACTGCATGTTGACCGTTTTGTAAAACTAGTGTCATTTGCATTAAGGATCTGAAATGTAAAAGTTTGTTCAGCTTGGTGATAATGTTATAAATTATTGGAGCTCTCACTGGTAGTAATACAATCTCTCAGAAACAAGTACATAACTTGCATTTTTATTCTGGTTCACTTGTTTGTTTTAACATATTTCTTGCCATGATTTGAAGATGTATGTGTCCACATACCATCACATTAATTAATTCACTTTGCAAACAGTGTTTGTTCGAGGATTTTAATGTAATTCCTTTTGGTTTCTAATTCATTTTTAGTTCATAAATTTGCCGGACGTACGACACCCAATTACCACATTCCATAATAGAATTTTTATCGTGGCATGATTGGAATATTAGACAATTTGGCTGGGTTCATTTACATATTGTTTTTTTTCCAGCAGGAAAAAATAATTACCAAAAAGTTAGATGTAGAAAAAAGCACAGATGTATGTACAATCCTATTTCTAATGTATTCACGCCCTAATGTTAGAGAAAGTCATTTCCTTCCTGGTACTAAATACATTTGATAAAATGTTAATTATTGTAACTGTCTCTGTCCCCCATTCAATATGCCTTGGAGTCTCTCCTTGGTCAGAAGTTGCAAACCTCAGTCATTAAAAGAAACCAATTTGATAATTTGACTGGGGTTGAAGTCTTCCGTGATGGTTTAACATCATATTGAATAGTGGCTTCTGTGTTATCTGTCTCACAGATGGGCCACGCAACTTGACCATTCTGATTTATATATTTATATTTGAAACTGTTCACTATTGGGAATAAATATTCATGTAAACCGTTCCGGGGTAATGTGATTTTCTAAAAACCACAAGGGGCCTCCTCCTGCTAACAGCAACTTCTGAATAACTCCTGCTGTCTTCCCTCAGTTAGGCATCACATCAAACTGAAATAATCTGATATCCGTATTGTGCCTTCTCAGCTACATTTTGGGCCTGGACATCCAAACCTCTTAAATATACCTTAATTTGGGAAATAACTGTTAATATAGTATAGGTTTCTCTCACTGATGTTTCTGACAATAATGAAATATCTGGTTAAACTGCCATGTTTCTTTGCTACTGTGGCTTCATCCAAATGGTTTCCTTGCATTGGAGGATATAGCATTATGTTACTAGCCTTCCTACGGCCATATTACTCCCGGACTTCAGTTTCACAGTACCGCAGGGTACCATGACAGATGTAACCTTCATATACTGTAGCTCCCTGTTATCGGGTCTACTAAACTGTGATAATAAATGGAAGATTTCATGCAAGTCTAAATTATTTAGGTCAATCAATATTGGCTTACCAAACAAAATCTGACAATATTTCCATTGTTGACTATTATGAACGGGTTTCACCTTTATTGTAACTGCTTTGGTATACCTGTGTGACCTGTGACTTTATTTTCATTTTCCAATTGTTGCTCTAAGTTCCCTCTGGTCTGTAACAATGACGAGTCACATGTATTGTACGTGGCTTTGTCCTGTTCATTCCCACGCTCATCTGGTGAGCTATGGCCCTCTCAGAAGGACTCCAGAACCATCGGCAAGGAACAAGCTGCGAGAATCTGAAGTACAACCCTGTCTCAATGTTGACGAGGAAGAATTGGATGTGGTGCTCCTTTCCGGGACCTTTCCCTTCCAAAGGTAATCTCTGATCTAAAATTGTAATAATGAAACCGCCACAAATTCTCTACTAAGGCTTAGGCCTGGTCAGGTCTTCAGGATATCCCTGCTTCAGCACAGGTAGCTCAATCAGTGGCTCAGTCGAATACTGAGCCACCTATTGAGCCACCTGTGTTGAAGCTGCAACTGATTGAGCCATCTGTGTTGAATCAAGGACTGATTGTGCGACCTGTGTTGAAGCAGGAACTGATTGAGCCGCCTATGCTGAAGCAGGGATATCCTAAAAACCTGATCTGTTGTTAGCTCTTGAGGACTGGAGTTGGCCACCCCTGGACTAGATCCACAAAAGGGTGCTATCCTGAGGTGCGCTAAAGCTTAACACCCTTTTGTGAATCTGGACCAATGGCCATGTTGCACGGGACTCTAATAACCTAGATCATTGCAAGATAATAATGATATATTTTTTACAAAGCGCTGACAGTGTGCGCAGAGCTGTATAGAGAGTCTTGCCGGTCTCTGCTCCATAGAGCAAACAATCTAGTTTTGGTGCCTGATGCCCAGGGAGCTAAAGTGATTTGTATTGTATTGTCAATTCTACTCATAATCTTCGCTGGACATAAGTTGCTGGGTTTAGGGAGGACCACTCATTTCATTTGTTTGTTAATGCAATTATAAGTATAAAAGTTAAAGTTGGAAACATTGTATCTTACTAAACCTCAATGGAGCCGAGTCGGACTGATTGACCTTTGAAAGGTTAAATTCATGGCGTCTGTACTAGGTTATTTAATGGGTTATTATGTCTGGTTACCTAATATTCCTTATTTTAATGATTGCATCATTAGTTTTTGTTATTTTAATGATGTTCACATAATTAGTTTGTTTCCTTATACTAGAGGTGCTCAACTCCAGTCCCCCATCACCCCCCCGGACGGGTTTTCAGGACACTAAGCTTCAGCACAGGGGGCTCAATCAGTCCGTGCTTCAGCACAATTGGCTCAATAAGAGGCTCATTCAAAACTTATAATCTATCAAGAAGCTACACTTGTCAAGGATCTATACAACTACTAAAGCAGGGGTGACCATCTCCAGTCCTCAAGGGCCACCAACAGGTCAGGTTTTATGGATATCCCTGCTTCAGCACAGGTGGCTCAATCAGTGACGCTACAGATTGAGCTACCTATTCTGAAGCAGGGATATCCAGAAAACCTGACCTGTTGTGGGAGCATGAGAACTGGAGTAGAGCACCCGCATTATAGCCTGATAGCCACATGTAATGTTTCTAAGCCTTGAAAAGTGTGTGACTTATTTATATCGTGCCCTTACGTACTTGCCCCTTATCACGTATTGGGCCCAGCAACATGCCACTCGACTTATTTAATGTCGGAGCAAAATTTGTAGTCGGTGGGCAAAACTCTTGCAATTTAAAATAAAAAAGTAATTTAATTCCAGGGCAGTAAAATACAGTAGCTTTTCTGTATTTGGCTCCCAGTGAACAGTTCAGGTATAATCTATGCCTGCCAGCCTCAAAAACTAAAAGCAAATGGACCATGTAATAATAAAAAGAATGGTTAAAATAGACAACCAGGACTATAGTAATTGTGACTGTAGTGGCTCACTGCCCTGTAGCAGTTTCAATATCCCGATGGTATTTTCTCTCCAATCTGTCAAATGAAATGACTAGGAGTGCTGAATCCTTACATTACCTGTGGCAGTCAGGGCTTCCTGGTTCTGTTTTGTTGTTGTTTGTTCTGCATCTTTATTGTTGTTGTTTCATATGTCATAGTAAGCTGTAGTACAGGGGTGACCAACTCTAGTCCAACAGGCCAGGTTTTAGGGCTATCCCTGCTTCAGCACAGGATGATCTGTCAGAATGAAGATCCCCAATATCTGGCCTTTTTTGGTGGCCCTTGAGGACGTGAGTTGTTAGAGTTTCTGTAGTAGTTCCAACATAAAGATGTGCAAACTTTGAGCCCAAGTTCACACAACCATAACATTGTAAGAACACACATCAGACACACTATACAAACCAGCCATTTCACTTGAGACATGTGAACTTGTTGTGTTTTCATTATTTTGCAGGAAAAGCAAAATGTCACCACTTTTGCCAAATTTTCTTTCGTTTTTATTTCTTCTAAAAAATAAACAAACATTAAAAAACAACAACAGTATCCCGCGGCCCCGGTGACCTGCACATCATCATCATATGATCCTGTGATATTTTTTATGGTGAACTTTGATGTTTTTTCACAAAAAAATTGTGGACATTTTGCAGAGTTTACAAACATTTATTACATTTTGCAATCAGCTAGGTTTTTTTTCCGTGCTGTTGAGAGAGTTGGAGAAACACACTGGGTCCAGGATTTTGGAGTTTAGAGCAGGTCCGTCAAACTCAGAATAGCTTTGATGGGCGATTCTCAAATCCGGCTGCAAGGTTCGGGCCACACCAGGAAAAAATAAATTACATAATGACTACAACCTATGCATACACTTTTGTCTTGAGCTTTTGATGCTAAAAATATGTCTTTGTTGCTGGTATCTTTATCCTCCATCCCCTCTCTCTCCACTCCATCCCCTCTCTCTCTCTTACATCCCCTCTCTCTCTCTCCATCAAGAGAAGAGGAAACAAAACCCCTGTATGTTGCCCTCAGAAAGTGGGAGGGAGACTGTCTTTCCCCTCACTCTCTCACTGTCCCTCCCCCACTCTCCCACTCTCTCACTGTCCCCTACTCTCCCATCCTCTCACTGTCCTCCACCCCCACTCTCTCACTGTCCCCCACTCCAACTCTCTCAATCACCCACTCTCTCTCTCCCCCACTCTCACTCCCCAACTTTCTCTCCCCCACTCTCCTTACTCTTTCTGCCTTACTCTCTGTCCCACACCTCCATTCCTCCCCTCTCCCTCCCCCTCTCTCCCTCTCTCCCCCCCACTCTCTCCACCCCATGCTCACGCTCACTCACTCTTCCTCACTCTCCTCACTCTGTCTGTCTCTCCCTCACTCTTCCTCTCTCCCCCCACCCTCACAGCACACACACACACACACAATACTCCCCCCACAATACATATACACTACTCCCACACCATATCCCTCCATCCACCACAATACCCCCACAACATCCATACAACCCCCCTCAATACTACCACAAACCCCCCCTCCCCCACAATAACCCCCCTTCCCCCACAATAACCCACACAAAACCACCTTACCCCACAATACTCACACAAATCCCACCTCATCTACAATTAACCACACCCTCCCCCACAATAACCTCAAACCCCACAAAAAAAACCTCACCCACAATACTAACACAAAACCACTGTCACCCACAATACCCCTTTCCCCACAATACCCACCAGTGGGAGAGAGAGGAGGCCTGGACCACCTGTGGCAAGAGGAGGCCCATCAGTCGGGTGCAGCTTCCAGCTCCGGGCGTCTGGGCCACCACAGCCGTCGGCCCACGGTTCAAGCACAGGATTTGTCGGCTGAGCAGACGCGGGTCGTGTGGCAACCATGCATGTTTGACTGCCCTGGATTAAAGTTTGGTAGACTTTATTGCGATTTGTGAGTGAGTTGCCATTATAGTTACAGTATTTATTCGCGATAGTCTTCTTGCCAGTGTGGATGTTTCTTGTGGTAGCATTTGAATTTCTGTCTATTTGCGAGTCACTTTGCCATGGAAAACAATAAGTTTGCTTCCGTGTTTGTGAGAGGAGTTTGAGTAGGGCAATATAACGCTGCTCATCTCTGAACAGGAAGCGAACCCGCAGGGCTGAGGTAGGGGTATAAGATCACCGACCAGAGCCAAGGGACAGAGTCCAGTTAGAGTAGTCGTGATCCAGGCAGAGATCAAGTCAGGCGTCAAAGGTGCAAGTCCGGATACAGGCTGGGGTAAAGGCAAGCGGCACAGGAGCGGTGGTCGGGGTCACAGGCAGGTCGGCAACAGGGAATCCAAAAGATCAGGGAGGGTACAGGAACAAGGCAGGCTCTGCAATCAGACTACAAAGGGGCCAAGCACACAAGGAAAGGCATACAATGCTCGCCGGGGACTTGGAGCCACTGGCTGCTATTTAAGCCCTAGAACAGGTGCAGCCAATATAGCAGGCTGCCAGTGATCAAAATGTCCATATCAGCCAGGTAAGGGCAGGTTCCAGCCAAAGCCTGGACTGGAACCCTTACAGGAAGTGGAGGAGGAGATGGGTGAAGTACTGTGACTGTGGAGGTTAGAAGAGGTGGGGAGAAGGTAAGGAACTCCCAGGTTGGTCAGATCAGAAAGAGATGACCCACAAGGGTTTGAGGGAACAAAAGGTTGGGTTCTGAGAAGAAGTTTGATGGCACTGGGAGGAATCGGCAGACAGAGAGAGCCTGACACTGGAGATTTAGACACACAGGGTTCTCGAGTACAACTACCATGTCACTGGAGTGCAAAATATTAGCTGTAGACTGCTGATCTACTGTACTGCTCGAAAGAGGTCCGGGACTCATACAACAAGGTATTCCATTTGAATAACTGCGAAAACAGAAGCCTCGGAGAAGAACCAATTCTAGGAGGACTTTTGTACGCACATCAATGATCTGGGAAGCAAACGCCACACAGTCGAGACCTACAAGAAGTGCTTCTCGGATGCACTGTGAAAACTCGAAGGGTGGCTACTGCAACCACAACCGCATGCTGCTGACGCAGGAGAAGGGCCTGCCATACTGGTTATACTGTCTCCTCTTGAGTTATGGCTTCAGGATATCCTGTCCCTGGAGGAAATACATGGCCTGGATGGTGACATGGATATTGGAGCTGTGGGTTTTGAAGTGGATGCATGTTGGTAATATACATACAGTATGACATTAGCATAACCTCAATAAAACATAGAGTATATACATTTTTAAAAGAACAGGAATATGAATAGTATTCATTATACGCACAATCTTGTTAAAAGAAGGATTTTTGTTTTGTTTCAAAACGGTTTGCTCAGAATTTGCATTGGAGCTGAGTTTTGAAAACTATGTACTGTATATTGCAAACATTAATTTTAATCAATATGACATACAGTAATAATATTTAAAATACTGTACTATTTACATAGTATTTAAGTGGAGTTTTCAAGAAAATATTTTTAAGCATTTTTTCAGTTTTGTTGAGTGTAACACAGAATGCAATTTGAGAAAATAATCTAATATGTATAAAAAATGTTAAAGGTATCATGTGCAGCTTCTTGAATTTAATTAGGTTTGTTGATAGACAAGAAAGCATGATATTCCTCATTTTTGAGCTTTATAAAAATAATGATACATTTTGATAAAATTAATAATGTTATGTAGCAAATATCATATGATATATTACTTATGGCCTGCTATCACAACATTTTGATAATATAAAATGTAGCTTATCATATAACTTACCTTTTCCAACATTTCTTCAAACAGGACCATACCTTCAGCTGTCCAACGATGGCCCATTTCCAGCTGCACCCCCAACTTCTCAATGAATCTGATGCCCCAGAACTACATGAGCAGCCCAACCTCATGAAGCTTTAATTTCTGAAAGTGAGGAAGTGGTCACAAAATGTGGAAATTGTCCAATTTCACAACCTCGTCAAGCACCACTTTTGCAGGAACTCCAGCCAGCATGAGACATTACCAGCTTCTGCAGAAGCGGTCAAGATTGTACACCACCCAAAGGACTTACCATGAAGAGAGCATGAGTCAAGAAAATAATGTGCCAGAATACAGAATACAAAGCTTCCCGGCATATACAGTATATAGTTTGTGTGAGATCAGCTCAAAATCTGAAGCAAATTCTAGAAGTCCAGAAGCAGCAAATACTGTATCCGCACAGGAGAGAATATCTCAAACTCTGTTTGTGTTGGGCATTTGATAAGAGAGGGTATAGAAGTTGTGAGGGCAATAGGGCCACCTACACTGCTCAGTACAACCCATCAACAACGTGTGCTGCCCTAACAACACCCCTCCCAACCCCACATCCCAGCCCACAGTCAACTGAGTTGCGATCTGGGCCCCACAGTGGAGGAGGACACATCCAAATGTCCAGAGGTTGTCCAGCATCTCAACCACCAAAACAATTTAGAAGAAACTGAAATTAAAACAGGTTTTTGGTGTGTCAGTCTTCTATTTGTTTGGTAATTAATGTAGTAACAAAGGAGGGGGAGGGAGTAGGAGGTATGATACCTTTTATTGGATAATGGTCAATGGATAATGTGAGGAAGTGGGAAATTGCATAGCAAAGATAGGTGGGTAGCTATGTTGGTCCTTTCGTCCATGTAGTAACACAGGAGGGAGAGGGAGTAGGGTGTACAGTATGATACCTTTTATTGGACCAACAAGTCGCTAATATGTTACCACTTCTGAACTGCTCAGGGTCCTTCATTGGGTGTGGCAGGAACCAAATATTATATACAGTTTGTAAGAGAGATACTGTATCAGGTTGCAATGAATGTTGAGAGGAAGTGCAAAATAAGAAACGGTAGAAATACAGTAGGTAGTCTAGAATGAAAATTAACAGTTGAGACATGAAAGGATTTGCTCTATTGAAATGAAAAAGCATCCTAATCAGTTAGGAGACATGAGGGGGGAGGGGAATAGTGGGACAACACATTGTATGTGTATAAGTCAAGAAAATAATGCGCCAGAATACACAATACAAAGCTTCCCGACAGATATACAGTATATATATATATATATATATATATATATATATATATATATATATATATATATATATATATAAAATGTGTAATCCTTATTATAGTTTCTGTCCCATTTTGAATACATTGTTGCATTCTATAAAGGTAGCACACAACGTGTGTAAAATGTGTTGTTTTTTCAAACATATTTTAGATTACATTTTAATTCAAACATATTACATTTACATCTACTAAAGAGGGGAAAACATTTCTACCTTCCTACAAACGTAAAAGAAAAATATCAAATAAAGTATTTACATTGCTTTGAAATTATTACATATCTCGCCAGCCCTAGGCAGGTGAAATATATTTTGAGATACTTTCTGACCAATTCTGCTTTCAGGATTTGGCTTAGATGAATACATACCAGTGGACTACAAGATTTTGCTATTTATGTACACTTTGGGCCTCATGCAGAGAGCAGCGCTATTTAGAATTGGAGAGGGGAAGAAAATTTAGCTTTCTTGGAGAGTTTTTTTCTCCATATGCAGAAAGGGCATAAAACTGCCTTTCTGCATATGGAGAGTTTCAACCAGCGCTATGAGCGCTGTTGAAACTAGTTGGAAAGAAATCGATTTTTTTTTTCTCCTCCACCGGCCGCCAAGCGCCAGCTTCTTGGTGGAGAGGAAAAAAGTTGAAAATCGCGCCATTTTTTTGCCGCGAACAGCCACTAGATGGCGTTCGCGGCTCTCTGCATACGGCGGTTTTTAAACACTGGAGAGATTAGAATCTCTCCAGCCGCGCGGCGAATTTCTGTTAAAAAAAAAAAATGGCGCTTTTTTTAAAACTTGCCTGTCTCTGCCTTTCTCAAGGCAGAATTCGCCAAATAATGCCGCTTTCACTTTTTGCGCTGCTCTCTGCATGAGGCCCTTTATGTATATTGCATCCCACCTTTTTAATTGCAGTTCTTGTGTCTGTAAGTGACCTTTCTATTAAGACCGCTCTCCCCCCATTGGAGAGGGTATGAGAGCCTTTTACAGGAGCAGCAGTGTTAGGACCTACAGATGGGCCATACCGCGACGTGGCTGTAAGCTTAAATTACTTTGGCCAAAGAATTGAGCTACATGACCCTTGCCTATGAGAAGATAAACAGATAAGTATTTAATTATATAATTTGACAAGTTGGATGTAGCACTGGGGATCTTTGTATTTTGTTCTATACAGGAGGTCACAATCCTAGTTTCACTCTTTTTGACACAAACGTATATGATGGGGTGGCTTTGGGTTCTGTGTTTACAGGGGCTGTGTTTATACTGCATGGATTTGCAAAACCAGAATTAAACTGCAGGAAAATTAGCCCGTTCAGCATTATTTGGACATTTTAGGCTTATTGAATATGGCAAGATGCAAATCGGTGACTAAACGGCTTTTTAAGTGTTACTAAGCAGGAGGTGAGGGCAGCAGTCACCCAGACAGTAGCTGTCTCAATTTTTCCTCTGGCAAAGTCATTAAGTACTGTACAAGTGAGGGAATAAAGGGAATGTTACTTTGGACTTTAGTCAAAAATAAAGTTTTGTGTTATTGTTTTGTACAGTCTTTTAAAATAAATGGCATTTTAGATCTTTCTTCAGAAAATCTTTTTTAGAGATATCTACAGCAGTGGTGCGCAAACTTCTGGTGCTGCCCCCCTGCCTGCCTCCCCCAGTGCTTGCGCCTCCCCCTTGCCTGTGTGCCGGCGTCAAATGACACAGCGGGGTCATGTGAAGTCATGTCTCGTGACCCAGCGGCGTCATTTGACGCCGTATTGCCATGGCGATGCATCGCCCGAAGCCGTCTGAATCACGGTAAGTGAGTTGCAGAGTCCTCACATGGTCCTCCAGCATTTAATTTAAATGCCTCTGTAAACGCTGCGCCCCGTCCCCCCCCCCCCAAAAAAAAATCTCTGCCCCCAGTTTGCGGACCCCTGATATACAGTTTGTGGTAACAAATACAATATACTGTCAATATTATTGCTCTATTTATAATGCTTGTTCTGCATTCTCCTCTACTACAGCTACATCTCGGTTCACTAAATGGCTGTCAGTGCAGCAGAAGAGGACCAAAGATGCAAAGTTTGGTGCACTGCTAGAAAGAGAGCAGGGCTCAAAAAGGGGTGTGCCAGAGCCTATTTCAAAGGAGGAAGGGGATGTGACTTTGTAAATGGTTACTATAGAAACAAAAAAATTATTGTTTTTAAAAAAAATGCTACGTATTTTCTCATAGAACAAAACTGATTTATTTAAAAAAACACATGTAGGATAATGCTAGGTCCGGTGCTTTAATATGCACACACATTTTATACTTTCAGGCTCTATCTTTGCATCTGCCTTAGACTGCGTCCATACAGCCTTTATTCTGTGCGGAGGTGTGTGCGTCCGTGACATCACCCGTGTGAAGCGGGTGTGTTTTTAGAACATGGTAGATGCGCCGTCAGGGGGCGTGTCTATGACATCACGATGCTGGTTCACCCTCATTGGGCGAACAACTCACATGACTTGCCCGTTGCGCCGAGAAATCAGTTTCAACTCCCCTCCTTCTGTCGCGCGCCCCCACGCGGTCTATGGGCGCGATCAATGCCTTAAGGCAATGTGATTGCGCCACACGCGGACGCCGCCTTACTGAAGTTTCTTGACTCTTTCTCCATGAGGGCTTCGGCATCTATTCCTAAATGATCTTACTTCCTCTCTATGCTCTTTCCAATCCCTGTACTGCTCTCTGCAGCAGCGGCTTACAGTATCTTGGCTTTAACTGTTCTCTTCCATTTGCTGTTTCCACTGTCCATGAGTATGGATCCCATCTCCTGACCTCTGTAAGTCCTGCGTTGCTATTGAAAGAATGTTCCTAAGGAGGATGCATACAAATATTACACATTTTTGCTGGAATGGTATTTACAAATATCAATGAAAATATAATTAGACAGAGACAGCTGTGTGTTTTGATTCTACACTCTGCAAGATTCAAATTGATATTCTTTATCAACTAGCTATTATAGTCAAATATTCTTGTTACTAACCAACTATTATCCTATATGCAGAATGTGTGTGTTTAGATGAACACACATTATATTTGATTGAGGATGGAACTTCAATAAATGTTGAACAACATTGCTATTTTATCTGGCAATGTATTAGCACAAACCAAATTCTTCACATATTGAATTATAGAGCATTTTCTGCAACTGTATGATGATGAGAAATGAATGTTCTTCGATATTATGATATTTCAAAGTACTACATTAGGTCAAATGCTGGACACACAAGAAAGAAGGCTAATTGTGTAGTCCGAGAAAGCAAAAGAAGTCCATACAGGAAGCCTTGGACAGGTGCACTTTATGAAAGTAATGCTACCTTGTGAATAGGTCTGGTTTGGTTCAGTACCAAATGTTACTGAACATTTTATGCATTAGTCTATGAAGTAATTTAAATGTTTACATCTATTTTGCATATGCTAACATAGTAATTTACTTGGCATTTTAATATATGTTCGATAACTGGCCTCGTTCAAGCACATGAAAAAAAAACCCACTGTATAAGCCTTTAGGCTTTAACTTTGGTTTTAAATTGACACTTCATTCGCCCTCCAAATGATCTTGTTTGAAAATCATTCAATAATGGCTGGAACTCACAGGCCAACTATCTGATTTTGTTACTTATTAAAAAGTAAAAAAAAACTATTGCAAAGGAAAACTATCATCCTGCATGTCAAAGTCTCTTTTATTGTGATAACCTTTAATAGAGGATGAGTAGTCCATATTTCCATCTCCTGAGATTCGTCCCTTTTTATGCCAGCAGAGACTGACAGCTCGGGAAATGAATGATTTCACTTCACTCATGTTGGATACCCTTCTAAGAAATTTCTGAGTATGATGGACAAATACCCTCTTTAAAAGACCAGATATATAATTTATAAAATGATTTTGCTCCTGAGACAGACATTTCTATCAATATCCTTTTGAGATAATGAAGCCCCAAATCATCATTTAAGGCTAGTAAAAGTTTCTGTATGTTGTGGTTTCCTTATCTCTCTTTCTACCGATAAAGCCAAAGGCAACTATTTCCTACCGAGTCCTTAGTAGCAGCAAAACAAGAACAAAAAATTGAAGCTGAACATTTATCTGTGTTTTGGGATGTCTTTTTTCCCCCCTTTGGTGGGGATGTAACTTAGTTCTTACAGTGGTACTGTATTTGGTAAATGTAATTTAATGTTTTCAACGGTTGTATTTCTGAGAATGTGCTTTGCATCAAAATTCAGTCGTCTGATAAGGATTTGAAATTAACAATATATCTGTTCATCGTGAATGTATCTGCTTTCTAAACCGAGAACAAAGTGATTGTTCCAATGTGAGGAATCCATTGAATCCGTGCTTGGTTTTGCACTCTGTTCCAGGGTCTTTCTGGAGCGTGCCCTTACTTGGCAGTTGCGGCCATCTTACTTCCTGGCAGCCTCCTATTTAAGGCGGCACTTCCCGCAGGAAGTTGCCGAGTAGATATGGGTGAATCCGCCCAATTCCATTTCCCGGATTTTCTCCCAAAAATCCGTTTTGCGGTGTAAAAGACACAAACGGAATAGGGCGGTTTTAATCCGAGCGGAATCATCAAACACCACCATTGGATACAACCCATGAATGGATTTGTAAAGTCCAATCCACGGGTTTTCCGCACTCCGTTGGCCGACTATTAAGAATCCACGGATTGGATTCTACAAATCCGTCCATGGGTGGTGGAATCCGCGGAGTGTATTGGTAGTAGTAATAAAAAATTAGCAAAACGCAAATCGCCCTTCTTCAGATTGATCCGCTGAAATCCGTGGACCAAAGGAACCGCCCAATCCGCTGTGAATCTTAATCCACCAAAAAAATTCACCCATCTCTTTTACCGAGCAAGGGTCCTATTTCTATTGCAGTTCCTGTCGTGTTACTCCGTATCTCCTGCCCTCTTGATGTGGATTCCCTAATAAGAAACAACTAACTGGGTACCACTAGGTCAGGATGGGCCAGTGATCCAGTAAAGACCCCTGGTTAAAGCACTCAATATCACACAAGAAGGAGTGTTGTGCTGGTGATGAGGTAGATCAGTAAAGCAACGGAATTTAGGAAATCCACTGGAGAGATAATAAGTGTTATGCATAAATAAAAAAACCTTTTAATAGTACAGTAAATATAAAATAAAGGGGATTAAAATATGTCCCTGGTGCACCAATGTGCTGCTTACAGTGTAGCAATATATGTATGAATGACTAAATCTTGCCCATTATATAAGGTCTAAAATAGTCATAGACCATGGGTAGGAGCAATAATAGCTTTATGAATCTTGTAATGGCTAAAAGAGCCCTACGAATCGGAGATGAGCCTACTAGGAGGAAGGGATTTTCTAAGCCAGCTCCCCCCTTCCACGATCACCCTACTATAGTAACTATATTGAAATGTACATTGGCGGTGATTACCATGGTAAGAACAGTGCATATGTACCGTGGTAGTAACAGTTACTATATGTGAAGGAGTATACAAGCACCCTGGTAATATACAGGATTCCTGATAGTGATAACCGTGTAATAAACGGTTAGAATGTACCGCAAAATGGACCATTGAAATATACCGTGGTGATAATGGTTAACATATGCATATGCTGTGGTATGTTAACAGCTATAAATTGCATATATGACTCTGATACCTGTGTGTATCTAAGAGTCTAGAATAAAGGAGCTTGCTAGTTGAGACATATACAATGGTAATAACGGTTAATGTATGCATCTGCTGTGGTGTTTATCAGCTACTGAAATGCATCAATAGTTCAGATACATGTAACTATCTGTGAGTCCAGGGTAGGGAAGCTCTCTAGCTTGTATAATCGTGGTTAGAACGGTGCCGCCAATCTGAGTACAATAAAGCACAATGATCCTAGTTATGGGACCAAAGCATATAGGTAATATGATGTGTTGGGTACATGTATGTGGGGGATAATAATAAGTATAGTGCTTTGGTCCTATATAATGCATGAACAGACTGAATGGGAACAATGATTAATGCATGACTATAAATGAATATCAGGCACTGTCCCACATAGTGTAACAGTACATACTGGTGTTAGTAGTGAGTACTTCTAGTGCATAACGCACATGGGGGCAGTAGTGTAATAGTTAACCCCTATTTGTAGGGCAGTAATAGCTCACTATCAGCTGCCAGAAGTATAAGCCCCCACAGCTCAATATGGTAATTCTGTACCTACAGTATATAGCGAATGTCTGCTCAGTCCCTGGTCCCTTATGTAGGTATAGATAAATATAACAATAGGGTAGAAAAACAGGTCTGTGATCTCATGAGAGTGAGTGAGTCCGTGGTCTAATAGGAATACTTGCGATATCAGGGTTAAGTTGTCCGTGGAGACAAACGGCTATCTCTCCGTGAAACATAATTGCTAAAGCAGCAAACAAAGTGCCCGAGGGAACAAGCAGCTATCCCAATGGCCGTTTCGCATAGGTGCTTTGGCAAGGGATGTGGGTTCACTGCCTTGACCTCAGCCTGTGACCCCGATTCTCTTCACCTTTGCCGCCTGCCTTGATCCTCAGCCTGTGACCCCGATACTCTGCACCTTTGCCGCCTGACTTGATCCTCAGCCTGTGACCCTGATTCTCTGCACCTTTGCTGCCTGCCTTGATCCTCAGCCTGTGACCCCGATACTCTGCACCTTTGCCGCCTGACTTGATCCTCAGCCTGTGACCCTGATTCTCTGCACCTTTGCTGCCTGCCTTGATTCTCTGCCTGCAACCAGACTACATTACCTTTAACAGGACTCTGTCCCATGGCTCCATTTGGGGAATATACACCCCTCTCTTAGCCCTGTGGGTCCGCTTCCTGATCTGAGAAGAGAATCATTACAGCAAAGATAACACTTTGATACAATTCAATGTGCTCTGAAGCCAAAATTCCCCGATATGGAGAAAATTGGACACCCATTCACTTAAATGCAGCTGAACTCTTCTCCAGCTTGGGGAAGGTTGCATCATGGCATAATGAGCCAAGTCATTATTGTCTTAACTCTGTGCCCAGGACATACTTGAAAACGAGAGGTAACTCTCAATGTATTACTTCCTGGTAAAATATTTTATAAATAAATAAATTAGACAGGAGTATGGGAATCCTTCATTTCTCCAATCCCATGGTGCTTCTAGAATCTTTTCTCTTCCTCTACCTGAAGGAAAGAGACTCAAAATGTTATATGGTGATAGGGGTATATGGTAATTATGTAGGTTCTCATTGTTAGCAGGATGGAAATGCCTGCTTGATGGTGTAGTCAATACATGGCTAATAGAGATGGTCAAGCTTTTAATCTACATTCGTGACCCAGGCAACATTTGCTGATTTTTGGTCTTCCCGCACCAAAAAGTTTCATATGACAGGTCACTGCTTAGTAAATAGGATCCAATATATTTCTCTTCAAAGGACAGTACTTGTCTTGTACAACTCCTTTTTAATATAACAGCAGAATGAAGGGACGGTAGCTGTAATAAAGTACCAACTAAAAGTATTACATTGCTTTGACTATCAAGCCGGTTTACAATAAATCTGAATATCTTTTATAACTCCATTCAGCATCAACCTATTCCTACAGGGCACACAGAGTCCAATAACTTTTATCTTTATGCTTAATAATCGTGTATGTAAAAACCAATCTAATTTGGGGTAGAGGAATTGTTCCTCAGGGATATGTTATTTTACCCAGAACAGAATATATTACTCATTTAAAAAGTAGCCGTAAAGATTGTGCAGTAAGAAGTAATTCATTATTTTCCTAAATGTTTCATTATTCCATCGGGAGGCAAGACTTAAATAGCTCACAGGAAGGCTTTCTTAATTAGCTTTCTTTCCATATCAAATATAATATAGTTTTAACATTAAAATGTCACTCATGGGGTAGTCCAGTTTTCAGGAATGATTAATGAATGGGAGTTTCAGTGTTGACATTGTAGGTAGCAGAACATAGTGAAGAAACATGTTACAATTACTAGCAGGTGACATCATAGATCACAATGAAAATTATATACTGTAAAATATTTGCTCTTTTAATATTCAATATATGTGGCCAGGTTCCCCCTGGGTCCCTCTTGTCTCCTGCTTACCTTCGCATATCGAGGGGAGTGGAGCGGGTGCCGGGAGATGCGGTGAGCGCGTGGCATTCCGGGAGGCTCCCTTTGGAGGGCGCCGCCATCTTGCGCTCAGCCGCGCATGCGCAGTGCAGTCGCACATGCGCAAGAGTGCCAGAGCAATGGCCATTACAGTAAGGTGCTCCACAGGGACTACAACACCCAGCAGCCAATAGGGCTGCAGCAATCCCCTGCAACCAGGATAGATACAGTTGGCATGCTGCAAGCCACGCCAGTCGGAGCTGGAACATCACAGGGTAAGGGTGTAGGTGCAGGGTGTCAGTAGGACCCTGCACTAGGCCAGAGACTGCCTGTTAGGGTATAGCCAGGCCCTGACTCCCACATAGCTTGTGGCTGCTATAGGGACAGGCTCCTTAGACAGGTACACTGCCCTGCTTAGCATAATTAGTGTCAGGGACACAGCAGAACGCCACGCAGCAGTTGCAGATTGTGGTCTGGGACCAGACCACCACCAACACAAGGCACATAGACTATCTTCACGGTGGGACACTCCTACCGGATACCACCCCACGTGGAGGTGGACACCTTCAGTGACAATGACGCAGTGGGTCGGACGGTTCCCTTCTGTCGGTGATACCGGGTGCCGGAGCACCTGGCAGGTATCCCCATCTACAAGTGCACCAACAGTAACATGCGGGTGTGGGCAGCGCTGTTACAAACACTTTGGGTGGGTTAGCTCTGTGGACACCAGGGTGGTTGGGTGCCCAGGGGCACCACAGTACTTTGGGGTAAACCCCACCAGGGTGTGGACACTGTGTTGGGTGTATGGCCCTATGAGGCCTGAGTAGTTCTCTTATTACTCTTCTTATGTGTTCAGTAAACTTTTTAACCATACCAGCGTGTATTACTTACATAGTGTCCTGTACGGGGTTATCCAACACTGTTAGGATCCCGCCCAGGTGGAGGCGCTGTCACCAGACAGATCAGGTACACCCCAGTCTCCCAGCAGCGGAGGTTCAGGCCTTCTGTGAGCCACAGGTAACGCACCACATACACACAGTAGCCGCCATATCTCCCTGGGGGTGGGGGAAAGTGTGCAACACATATAATGTCTGTAGTAATCCTTTCATCGAGAACCCTAATTGCAGATGCACATACTGTACAGTAATATAGGACTCAAAAATTACACAGAGATGCAATGTGAGTTTTTTTTTTTATGAAAGTCCCAATCTGTTTAATATGGAGGAAATCCACCTTGTAGCATTTAAAGAGGTATTCCAAACTGCATTTAAATAAAAAAAAAGTTATTTTAATACAGTATATGCAGCCTTTGATTACCTTCATTGAAACTACTTACCTAAACTGCAGATATATTCATTCTCCCGTAACCAATCAGCAAGATCCTGCTTCCCGGGGTTCACAAAATGGCTGCCTTTCCGTTTCAATCAATCCTTCAGCCTGCGTAAATCAGCAGCTACAATGTATTCTTATATTATTAAGGTAACATTATCTATTGTTACAGTTTGCAGCTCAAACTGCTGGGAATATTGGCAACAAATGATCACAAACAGGAAAGTGTTACAAAGGATGCTAAGTATATTTAAACTCGTTAAAAATGGCATTAAGAGTTGAATTAAAATTTTTTTTTTAGTAACTATTATCTAAAACTACAGAACTGATTCTTTTTTGTTTTGTTTTTTAAAACCACACATGTAGGATATTGCATGGATTGCTCCTTCAAGATTAAAAAGCGTTAAATTGCAGGCAGAAAACCTGTTTGTGTTTTCTTTAAACACTAGTTGTATTGCGTTGTTGTTGGACTTTAAGACCCCAATTGAGACTACATTTACATTTAGTTACATTTAGAGATGGGCACTTTTTGGGGGCAGATTTGGATCCGCAGCGGATCGGCCGGTTCCGCGGATTTCAGCGGATCAATATCAAAAAGCGCGACTCGATTGTGGCGGATTTTTTATTATTACTATATTACTAATATACTCCGTGGAATCCGCAATCCGTGGACGGATTTGTAAAATCCAACCTGCAGATTCGGTAATTCTTAACATTCCGCCCACGGGTGGTATCCAATGGCGGGTTTTGATGAATCCACGTGGATAAAATCCGAGCAAATCCGTTTACGGATTTTACGCCGCGAAACAGATTTTGGGGGGGAAATTTGGAAAATCCGGAAACCGGATTTGGGCTGACTCGTCGATCTCTAATGCTGCTGCTATTGAAACTTTAGTACCCTTTCTTACTTCTCCTCGATTGCCTAAACATCAAACATTAAAGGACGTTGCAGAATTGACAGGAAATTAGGGTGGAGACAGACAGAATGTGATGTGAATGCTGCTGAATTTTTAGGTATAAATATTGTACCAGGAGAGCAAGTAAATATATATCAATGTGTTCCCAAGCACTCGGTGAAGGCAAAGACCATGTGTTGTCAAAAAACTCATTTTGTTAGGTCATTTAAATCAATAACAATATACAGTACTGTAGCAATGGGGCAAGCATACCCCACAGGTGAACAGTGAAACATATGGGACCATAAACAGTATAAAACAAATTGTGAGACAACTATCACCATTCTATGCAGAAATAATTGTATGTACACATATACATGTAGATTTATATACTCACAGATACATCTACACAGTGCTGTTTTTTGTAATATAATAGGTGCTGGTACCCAGCCTCATGATCAGCTTTATGGTATTGCCGTCACACCGAGCCCCGAGCTTACAGAGGCCCCGTGCTCTTCCCCACAACAGTTAAAGTGTTTGCCGGGGGAGAGTGTGGGGCCCAATAACTCTCTTACTTTCTATCCGGCATCTCCTCATCTCCATGGTGTCACCAAGTAATGCCAATGTGACATTGCAGCGGCATGTTGCCATGACAACGTGACGTTGCTGAGATGAGCAGGTGGAGATGCCGGAGCAGATAAAAGGCCCCGTGCTCTCCCCTGGTACCGAGCCCCGCTACATTTGAAGCAGAGTCTGCCTTCTCCTGCTGCTCATCTCCATTGCGGCGTCACGTTGTCATGGCAAAGCGGCGTCGTTTGATGCCATGTTGTCATGGGGACGTGTTGTCACAAGACGATGCAGGAGGAGAAGGTAAGAGAAAAAGGTGCTAGTACGATTTACCGGGGCGTACCGTAAACATGGGTGAACCCGACCAAGTAAGAAAGTTGGGGGGGGGGGGCGTTAAAGTTTTACTAAAAGTTGGGGGGGGAGACATGTCCTTCCTGTCTCCCCCATTCCCCCTCTTCTTCCTCCACTGTTTACACCTAAGGATTCTGGGTAATGACATGCCAATGAGCAATTAGTTTGTCCCTTTTTGCTGCTTACCCATTTTAGGGATCCATGTTAAAGTGGACAAGAAGCAAAGAGTGACACACTGTGTGCTCATTTGCATGTCATTACCCAGAATCCCTTGCTGCAGTGGAAGCACTGTATGCTTGGAGATAATGGGGAACGGCAGGGTTGCAGACCTGTCTGAGACGTGAATGTGCTTATAAGTGACAGGGTTTTGGATGGGTGACACGTCATATGTTGACTCCCTGGATACAGCGCACCGGCAGATAAGTATCTCCCTCCAGCACCTACCAGCGGTGTGCATGTGCTTCTACATATGACTACATTTTAATACCACGTTTGTTGAAGACAAATGAAAAGCGTAAAATTATATCATACAAAAAATGTCTTGTTTAAATGTTTTTGTCGCCTCATATTTGCTCAAGTTACATTCTGAGTAGACCTATAACCACTCGGCAAATAAACACACACAAACCACAAAAATTGAGCTGTATCCATTTTGCAACACAATTTATTTTTGCAATACGGATGTCCAGTAAAGGGGGAAACAAATTGTTGTGTGCAGGGGCGGTTTTGGCTGCCGGGAAACAGGGCAAATATCTGGTGGGTCCATGGACCAGTGCCGCCTTGGCTGCTCACCCCAAGCAGGTAAGATTTTTTGGGTGTCTGTGTATAGTGCAAAGGGGGCTTAATGGTGGTTACAGAGGCCCAGCGCTCTTCCCCACAACAAATAAACTGATTGCCGGGGAGAGCTCCGGCAATCTGTAAGAGTCTCTTACTGGAGCGGCATTTCCTCCTGCAGCATTGCGTTGTCATGACAACCTGATGTCAAATGGCAACACTTTGCCATGAAAATATGACATTACATGATGCCGCGTCGTGGCAAGAGGGCCGGTAAGACAGATATTGCCCGGGACAATATCTGTCTTAAATACACCCCTGGTTCTGTGTGTACATACAGTAGGTGAGACAATGAAAGAGATTTTGTGGTATCTTATTTATTTAAACATGGTGTTACTCTTACTCACTATGGGCCTCATGCAGTAAGCGACGATTATGTGAAATCGGCAAGCTTATCGATTAGTCATGTTATTGGCGTTTTTCCCTCTCCGTATGCAGTAAGTGCCGAATACATTCAAAATCAACCCGAAAACAAATCCGCCCACTCTCACGATGATGAGCCGATCACACACAGGTGTATCGGCGTGCGTGGCGGGGTGCTGTTAGGTTGCACAATCACAAATCTTGCTGAATCAGGCGAAACAAGCATGTTTTTGATTGCGCGCCATATTTAAAGGCAACGTGTACTGCTAATCATTCTCTGTGTTGTTGGGAGTGAGAGAGAGAGAGAGACGCACAGAGCTGGACGATTGAACATTTGCATATTGACTGAGAGACTTGTTGTGTATTGGGTGAGCTTTGTCCTTTGTTGTTTTGTTTACATCTTTGTCTTGTTTTATATGTGGAAGTGGGTCGTGTGATTGCCTGTACATTTCTTGTCTGTTTTTTGTGAGTGCTGGAAGTATGCCCGCAAAGCGTGGGAAGAGTGATGCTGGTGGGAGTGGGAGTGCTACTCGTGCGAGTACGCGTCGGAGTGAACGTTCTGTTCAGGGGAGTGATGTTGCTGGTGCACCGAGTGGTGTTGCTGGGAGTGGGAGTGCTGTTGTTGGGAGTGGGAGTGCTGGTGCTGCGAGTGGTGTTGCTGGGAGTGGGAGTGCTGTTGTTGGGAGTGGGAGTGCTGTTGCTGTGAGTGGGAGTGCTGGTGCTGGGAGTGGGAGTGCTGTTGCTGTGAGTGGGAGTGCTGGTGCTGGGAGTGCTGGTGCTAGGAGTGTGAGTGCTGGTGCTAGGAGTGTGAGTGCTGGTGCTAGGAGTGTGAGTGCTGGTGCTAGGAGTGGGAGTGCTGGTGCTGGGAGTGCTGCTGGTGGCGCAGTTGCTGATGGGGTGTCTGGTGGTGGCGTGCTTGCTGGTGGCCAGCTTTTGGAGGCTCTTCCATTGGAAGAAGGAGAGTCCAGTCAGCACCAGCCAAGCTCTGACCCTAAACCTGCTCGGAAAAAACGTGTGGAGAAGCCACGTAATCCTCGCTTCAATGACCAGGAAAATAGGGCTCTTGTCACTGGCATTCTGGAGCACTATGACAGTATATATGGACATTTAGTAGGTAAGTGTAACTTTACATTTATTATTCAAATACATGTGATCCTAGGTCATCTGAGTTTTGTTCATATGCAAATATGGGTACACAATATCTTTCTATGTTCATTAGTGTGGAAACACAGCTTTTTATCATGCCTTACAAGGACAAATAAACACAGGCGGTCAATTTGCCAGAACTGCATACAATATGAATGCAACCTTGCTTACATGTATAGGTTTAGTAGTGAATGCTCATGTGCTGCACATATTACACATAAAACAGCATGTTTGCTATCACTTGGAACAGCTAGCAGTGTAGGAAACTGGTGCTTATATTATTATTCATTTACCTCATATCTTTTATATGTTTTTCAAGGGCGGACAAGTGCAGCAAGCAAAAAAGAAATGTGGGACACAATAGTCATTGGTGTCAATGCCTGTGGGAATAGTGTCAGGGACAAGTATCATTGTCGGAAAAGATTTGATGATATTAGGTCCAAATTGAAAAAGAAAATACAAGACCAACGCGTGCATGCTACTGGCACTGGAGGTGGGCCCACACCACAACGTCTCATATTGACTCCATTGGAGGAGCTGCTTCGGCCAAAATTACTTACCGTCGTCGTGGAAGGCTTGGCTGGTGACCGTGACATTGGAATTTATCCGTCACAATTTCCAGCAGGTGATAAATATTACTGTACTAGGCGTGTCGTTGCTTACAGTTATTTTGCATAGTTACACTGCTTTTTATACTGTCTTCACAATATAAGCATACCTGCATCTATATATGTATATGTCTGATTCTGTATATATATATCTCAAAATAGACATATATGTAGTAGTCCTACTAAAAGCAGTAACTAATATAGCACGTGCCATTGCGTGCTCATTTACATGTGAATTCCCAAAATGCATAGCTGCAGTGGAAGCAATTGATGGTGGGCGAAGATGGGGAACAACAGGGTAGTACACGTGTAACACATGTTCATGAGAAATTATTAGTAGCTACAGGTACAGAACAGAAATATGTATCATATTATTGTGTATTTTATTGATTTTACTCCGACAAACATGACATTACTGCCTATTTTAAGCATGCATCAAAGAAATTGCATGTAACGGCCTACAAACATCACTGGCACTAACACATCTATAGTTGCTTATGAAAAGGTCCATTTTTGCTTTATGTCATATACAGACAGCATAATGAGGCACACGTAGCATATGTTATGTCATTGTTTTCATAACTTAAACACTGCAGATGACTACTTAGCTCATCTACCATTGTGTTAAAGCAGCTGCAATTAATATCTCATCACAGCATACACTTCAACAGAGGGGGTGGGGTTCAGCACACACACTAATTACAGCCTCATTTCACGGTCAACTTAGTTCACACCATTTGCACCTGTTTCAAGTCATTGAAAGGTGTGGCTGATTAGGCTTTTTGGGGAAGGGAATACCTTTCTTACAACCTGAATAGCACAACTGAAGTTAATCACACTCATTTGAAAGCTTAACTCTAGCTACTAAATGCCCCAACAACTCATTACTTATCAAAGCGTACGTCACACATTAGTTCACTCATATCTATAGTTGAACTACTATGAAAGACACATTATCACACACTGCATGTGTTGTCTTGTTGAGTCACAGCCACATTCAGGTGTGCCACATCTTCGATTAATGTACCACACATATCCTCTACCAAAAACAACACTTTTTGCAATATGACCACCTTCATGATAACCATTGTGAATGGTCATCTCATGATAGTTATGTACATTATGATACTGATATCACTACACAACATATGATTTTTATGTACTCATTTAATCTATTTATCCTCACGCATTACTGCAGAAACATAGTATGTTGTATGTTAGGGAACTCAAAAATTCTAAGTACACAGGCATGTACAGTGTTATTAAAACTATTTATGTTCACTTTCACACACATTTTCGGTTAAGGAACTGATGTTGTTAGTTAATCATAAATACAGAACATACAATAAGTGTTTGTTCAATATTTACACATGTAAATGTAAAACTTATGTTATTGTTATATATAGTTGCCCCTGGAGGACATGTGTCACCTGAGATGGAACAAGTGTCTTCACCTGGGTCAGCCAGCTCAACACTACTAGAAGGTGAGTGTATCATTTGCTGGCCATATAATATGTGCTCTTCTATATGTTATGTTGTCATGTGCATTATTTGTTTTGCACATCTTCTTTAAATAGGATTACTTAGTGTCAGTGAAAATTAAGTGTAAGGCAACATGTATTGTGTTAGTGATGTTAATTATCATGTAGGACTTCTGAGTTTAGAGCAACTTTTCATTCATTCATATTTCATACTGAGTCCAAACATTATTCGTAAGTCAAGGTAGTTTTTAATGAGGTTATAAAACGTATGCTAACATGTTAGGTGTTACTTAGGACATAGTACAATTACATAGTAACACAGCATACATTAACATGCCATTTAATAATGTGTACATTTCTTTTTAGAACATCATGGTGATGAGGATGATGAGTATGATGAGGATGACGCCACAGAAGAGACTGAAATACAATCATGTGACCATGAAGAGGTGCCAATAGAAACTGTTGTACCGCCAAATCGTCCATCAACTTCCACATACGATGCAATTGTAGCTTCAGAGGGAAAAATAGTGGACGCAGAAAATCGTCGCCATTCAGACATGATGACAGTGCTGGAAAGGATGATTGGACTGCAGGAAGAAACAGTATCACAATTGGCACATCTCCACAGAGTCTTCATTGAAGTGCCTAAACAGTTGCAAAAAATCAACACCTCATTCGAAGCATTAGTTGTTCAGCAAACACAAGCTAATTACTGGAGAATGACTAATGTACCACAATTCAACACCTCCCAGCCAGGATCTGTTCATGCAGGTCAGTTTTCACCACATTCATCTGATATTCATTCACCAGGCCCAAATGTTACCGGTCAAGTAGCAGACATTGCTGTGCAGGTTCCTGATGACATCCTACCGCTGCCATCTGTACAAATTCAGCAGCAGACACCTACAAAGGAGGCGACAAAAACAAAACAAGACACACATGAAACAGACCAACCATCACTTGTGCAGTGTCTACCAACTTGCTCACATGTGTCACTGGGCACAAGCCCTGTCCGTGAACAGTCACTACCCAAAAGCCCTGTAGGTGAATCGCTGCCCAAAAGCCCTGTAGGTGAGTCGCTGCCCAAAAGCCCTGTAGGTGAGTCGCTGCCCAAAAGCCCTGTAGGTGAATCGCTGCCCAAAAGCCCTGTAGGTGAATCACTGCCCAAAAGCCCTGTAGGTGAGTCACTGGCCACAAGCCCTGTAGGTGAGTCACTGGCCACAAGCCCTGTAGGTGAGTCACTGGCCACAAGCCCCGTAGGTGAACAGTCACTGGCCACAAGCCCTGCCCGTGAAGTGCCAGAGGCCACTCAAAGTGGCTCTGTTGTGCCTAAAGTTGGTGGCAAAAGAAAAAGGAAAATTCAAGAGACAACAAGCAGGCCTGTTACTCGCTCGCAAAAGGAACAAAAAAAATAAATGTTATAATTCAGAAAATATGTCTTTGGCCTTGTTTTGTTGACTTCAGATTATCTAATTACTATTGTATGTATGCTGAAGACTGTGTTGTTTCCAAACTTTCAACTATGTTCTTGTACACGTGAAGTTTTGGAAATGTTAACACTCATAATTAATTGTGTTATAAATATTTATGTTGTAATCGTCTGTTCAGTAATGGTCCACCAGGAGCCAGTTGCTAAGTTTAGAGAAGCTGCCATTGACTTTGCAGCAAAACATTGCATTTGGGTGTGTTAATTGATGTAAGAATTGCATATGCATATTAGTCACATGCAATTATTAAAACACCTAAGTAAGTGCAAACATCTTTCTTGTACGTGTACAGCAGGATTATGTGTAAATTATTACTTACCTTTGCCTTGCTTGGCCATTGTAATTTTGTCCTTTAATCAGTTGTGTGTTCGTTTCTATAACATCTCAGAATGTATAATAATATATATACACACACACACACACACACACACACTGAGTGAGTGTGAGTGTGTATATATATATATATATATATATATATATATATATATATATGTGTATATATATATGTATATATGTGTATATATATATGTGTATATATATATGTATATATGTGTATATATATATGTATATGTGTGTATATATATATGTATATGTGTGTATATATATATGTATATGTGTGTATATATATATATATATATATATATATATATATATATATATATATATATATATATATATATATATAGTACTATATAAACTGGTATACACAAAGTAATACACTTCATGGTTCCTTGTGAAAGCACACTATTTTAATAATACAGGCCTAATGTTTGAGAAATATCCTAAGTATGAGACTCTAACAGTATTGTGCTTAAACAAATGTTTATTACTTAATTCAATCATGTTTCTCACCATTTAAATAGGTTTCATACAAGGTATACTTAATGCCATCAATGTTGTGTGTACTCCTGCAATATAAAAAAAAATAAAATATTATATATAAATATATATATATTTTTATAAGAGATATATTTATATATATATATATATATATATATATATATATATATATATATATATATACACACGTATTTAAACTCATGCAGACAGGGAGTTAACCAGACTTTCACATACACACAGAAATGTAAGCGGGGAAAAAACATTTCTTTTTGCAGGTGTGTTTTTACTGATATGCCTGGCTAAGAAATATTTTCACACACTGTTCTTTGTTAGTTTTCAAAAAAACACTATGTGAACGCATTCACAGTCTAGGGATGTTTTTCACAAACGAGATAAAAGAAGGAGAAATGTTTCTCCCACAGTCCCATATCACGAACCACAACTGTTAACCCAATTAGACAAACAAATCCAATTGGCGTTTGAAATAAGGAGTCAAAGTAGTTACTTTTGTTGACCTTGACAAGGAAAAACAGGAGTTTGTTAGCCATTCAGCACATTCATTTTGATGAGCAAATAACACAGACCTGCACACAGCTTTTGTGCTACTCAGACATGGCTGATGAATTCGTTAACAATATTAATCCCCTTTTAGGGTATAAGTACATGATCTGTGAAGCCATCTTGAACAGTCGCGGACAGAAAGCAAGCACACGCCAAATCGATGATTTCATTCGAGCAAAATATCCTTATTACCAAGACCGTAAGCATGCACGGAATTTTAATTCCTCAATAAGATTCACTTTATCAAGTAATGACTTTTTTGAACGTGACCAGGATAAGCTACAACACACCTATGGTTTCTGGAAGATTGCCCCGGAAAAACAATTTATCCTGAAAGACGGCACTTATATTGTCGTGAAAGGCATATTTATTCCTAATGGCAATAGCAATGTATCCGCTACTACTGATCCGTTTGAATCGATACGTGCTGCAATATCTGCAGCCTCCATTCCTGAAACCCACATTGTACAAGAACAAAAGTACTATGATTATGTACCAAGCCTTTCAGCTGAAATTGCATTGGAATGGGAACCGGAAGAAATGAACCTACCTCCCGACCAATTATTTGAAGAAAGCAGTGGCGATTCCTATGAGCGCATCCTGGAGGAGATATGTGCCATACTGGATTCAGCGGTTGGGTTAAGCGTGGATGAAAATGGCTTGCATTTCTGGAGCGACCAGTTGCAGCCAGGCGAAGAGTTAATTCTAGAAGAATGGTAAATATAACAATCGTTATGCGTTGACTCTGCGTTTAAATTTTTTTTTTTTTTGTAACCACCATTTTCACTTTCAATGCGTGGATACAGCGTAACATTGCAGACTGCATAACATGTAGCGATCACAAACAAATTGTTTCCTAATACAATATAGTAGGACCTGAAAGAGTAGTACACATTGCTGACGGAATAAATATACGTACTTTCCTATCCCTTTAAACATATTAGCAACATTTTACCATTACTCTAACACATACCTGTTTTGTTATCATGCAACATCTACAACATTGAAAACCGGGTCCACCACGTATGACGTGGGACCCTTGTCATGGGCCAAGGCGTCCTTAAAAAGGATTAGTGATGTAAGTCCCGCCCCCAAGCGACGTGCGCGCCTCAAAGCCTATTGGCTGTCATGTTTTGTTATAGTAACGGTAACTGCAGTGTGTGATGCGTGCGGCTCAGTGTTTGTAGGCGTACCCTGGGCGTTAGCCGAATGTTAATTGAGTGGGAGGAGTGTTAGCGTGCGTTTCACGCTGGCTTAACATGACGTCACACGTATTGCATTTGCGCATTGTGTTATCGGCCGTGCTTTCTGTTCAAACACGTCTGTTTAAAAAGAATACAGATGTACTCGTTTAGAACGAATGTAGTTTCGTCTTCATTGTATTTGAAATAAAGATGTTATGTTTACTGGTATTTTCAACATGTATTGAACGCACAACGTACGCTTTGTTTTGCGCATGCGCTAACAGTTAGTGGAGCCAAGCGTGAAGTGCGTGCGCACACAAAGATGTGCGCGCACATCTTTCAGTATACAGGCAACGTTCACTTCTTATACATAGTTATGCCTGCTACAAATTTAAAGAAACATTACATACTGATGAACAGTTTTACTTCTAACATATAAGTGAGTGACGTGTGTATCTACACAATCATATAGAGCTGCGTAACGCGTTGTCACGGATGCATATCTAGTAAGGTGCCATCTTTGACCATCATGTGTTTGCTGTATTTCAGAGATGTCGGGGAAGATACAATCGGATCAATGTATGATTTCAGAAGAGTCTACCTTTATATGAGATGATTGTGAGGAGGAGCCACCGACTACTATACTACATATGGAACTAATTTTATATTGCTTGCAGCGCTTATTAACAAACAATTAAAAATGTGATACCCTTATGCCTATATTGCATAAGCACTTAATTAACATAATGATGTTGCAAAAGAGTGCCTCATGAATTTTTATTGAGTGTTCTTTAATGACTACTAACATTTTATGACATGGTGTGTTTTATATATAACAACCATTCCCACTCTGCTAACACATTTGTGTATTCTAATATGTAATGGAACGTATGACTGTCGAAACTATGTAACAATAATAATAATAATATGAGCATGTTCATGTATAGGGCTGCTAGTTGTACGCAGCGATTTACAGACACATGTTTCAGCCTGAGGTCCCTGGCCCGTGGAACGTACAAATGTTTTTTTGCCGCATGAGGCACAGGGAGATAAAGTGACTTGGCCAAGGTCACAAGGAGCCCACACCGGGAATTGAACCAGACTCCCCTGCTTCAAACTATCAGTGCCAGTGTGTGTCTTTACTCACTGAGCCACTCCTTCTCCCAATGTAAAGGACACTTACAACCAAGTAGCCATTTATTTTTAAAATCTCTTGTTACATGGGTATGTAGATAAAATGGTTTGGGACTGTAGCAAATAATGTTAGTGGCCAGATGTTATGGTCCCCTCCAATGCATGATGTTCTGAATATGACATCACCATCATGTTATGAAGTACGTTTCTGTGTATATTTCATTAACCTAACTAACTATAGTTTACTGTGTTTATTAATCGTTTAGAAATACATAGTATAGTCAATATGATGATATAAGCTACCATAATAAAGCTGGTGTTATCATTTGTCGGTGTTATACATGGATCCTACACCAATTGATAGAGACACAAACAGTTGTCTTAAAAAGTGTGTCTATGCTAGTGATGAATGTGCTCCCGTAAGTAAACAAATAAGTACAGTTATCCCCTTTTCTCCAACCACCTCTATATTACATTAATGGAAATTATAAGGAAACATACATAAAATGTGATGAAATGTGAGTAATCATTTTGTAATACAATGCACATGAAAGCTCAAGAGTAGCTAAATGCATATACATGATACAGAAAGTACATATATGTAACATTTGTGTTTAAACCAATATGTTGGGTTTTTAGTTCCAATAATTATAGGAAGATTGAGGTAGCCACATCTTATGAGAGATGTCAGCAAATATACATACCATGATCAGTCATACTGGAGATATACCTATAATGCAAAGGAACAATATATAAATTGCAAACATTGACATGCCATCTTCAGTACCGTAAACAACACAGCAAAGTGTGTATTTGGTGTTAAATGTACAACACCATGTATATTTCATGACATTCAAAATGTAAATCAGCCTGGTGTACACATCATATGGATGTACATGTTACACTGCACCAATAACATTGTATGTAAGCATACTAGAAGCATGAATGATTATGGGCATAATATGTGTTTTGTCTTAGCATAAGGAATAACACAATGCTAAAATATTATTGCTTTGTTACCCAAGTTGTATTCACATACACACAACTAAAGTACAATTGAAGAGGGATTATATAACCTGTGCAACAATAACATACCGGTGCCACATCCCTTTGTGCACACAGCAGAGAAAAGAAAGGTGTGCAACCCATATTCATCTGTGTCCTAACAGAAGGTTATATAAAGAAACATTATTGTTAATATAACATAATTAAACTATAAAAGTAGTACTAGGAACATATGAGTTTGTACTTACAAGAAAAAAATGAATTGATGAGATTCTGTCGTGTCTGGCCACCACTGGCTGTTTGTTCATTTTCAGCAGCTACATGGGTGGGATGCTCGTCTACCAAAGCCTCAGCTAGGTCTGACTGTACATTGTGCCTGAGTGCAACATTGTGCAAAATGCAACAGGCAAGGATAATATCAGACACTTTTTGAGGCTTGTATAGAAGAGCCCCACCAGTTCTGTCCAGACACCTAAACCTGGTCTTGAGTAGGCCAAATGTCCTCTCTATAACAGATCTTGTAGATATATGGGCTGCATTGTACCTGTCCTCTGCTTCAGTTTGAGGGTTTAGCACCGGAGTCAAGAGCCACGGCCTAATTCCGTATCCTGAGTCACCTATAATGAATGGAGCACACATAAGCTGACATTAGTGATCAAATTGTACAATGCCAACATTCCTAAATCAACATGTGTTTTGTGTTAGAACATGTAAATATGTACTCACCCAGCAGCCAACCAGGTTCAAAATGTCCCTCTTCGAACGCATGGAAGACTGAAGAGTTCCTCAGGATAGAGGAATCGTGACTGGAACCAGGGAACTTGGGTACCACATGCATTATCCTCATCGTGGCATCACATACCACCTGTACATTGAGTGAATGGTAGTGCTTCCGATTGCGGTACACATGCTCACTCTGACTAGGTGCAATCAAAGCAACATGTGTGCAATCGATTGCACCCAGCACACATGGTATCCCTGCTATATTATAAAAGCCAGTCCTGACTTCCAGCCACTCTGTCGCCTCTGTAGGAAAATGAATATAATTCCTAGCGCGTCTATTGAGTGCATAGAGAAACTGGGTCAAGGCCCGCGAGAATGTAGATTGCGAGACCCCGCCCACTATGCCCACAGTTGTCTGGTATGACGCGGAAGCAAGATAATGTACTGCACCGACACACTTTATTCGAGCAAATACCCGGTATGTACCTGGCAGATACCTGGAATGCGCCACTCCTAACCTCTGACAAGCCCCGTTGCATTTGCCTTCCCAGCCTGGGTTCATGCCTGGCTGATGGGCGGCTGATCTGTTAAATGATAATGATTAGGATTTAATAGGCTGCAATGCTTCGCGTGTCTACCAGATGGCATAAATTCATGAATTGTAATGCAGTTTATATATATATACTGTGCAGTATTGTAGCCAGCGGGAATAAAATGCTTCAATCCCTGCTTGGAAAATAACTCAATGTACTCGGGCAGAAAACAGTCACAAACCTCAATACACCCGGGTATACCCGAATTCGTGGGACTAGCCAAGCTCGAATAAAGTGTGTCGCCAGTGTAATGAGCACAGCATTTTAACAAGCCCAGGGACTGCACGACCTCTGGCTGTGAAAAAATCTAAATCCCCCCTTATCTCCTCATAAAGAGCTAAGATTGCTGCTGAACTCAAACGATAGCGACTTACAATCTCCTCCTCACTCATCCCATCTAACAGGGTTCTCTCCCTGTACAGACGCGGACGAGGCACAAGTTGTCTCCTCTGTCTTCTCCTCTGATCTCCTGTCCCTCTACCTGTCCCTCGGCCTGTCCCTCTCCCTGTCCCTGTCGTATCCGCGTCACTGTCACTGTCCCTCGGTGTGTCCCTCCCTTGCCCTATATGATTGTCTTCATCATCAAGCATGTCATAGAAAAGAATGTTCCTGCGTCTCCTAAACATTCGCAACATTTTGAAATGAGTAGCTGTGAATGAGCAGGTAATGTGCGTCCTTTAAATAGGTATGTGATGATGTCAGGTGACATAGTAAAATGCAAGGTGTTACATTAACATAATAAAGTACTTCTGTGGCAAGCTGTGTGCACTTGTTGTTCTAAGTATTTGTTGTGTGTATTCTGCAGGGAATGATGATATTTGGCAATGATGTGACGTGAAGCTTTGTACAAAGATTGCTTGCAAATAAATAGTTGCATGTGCAATGCATGTAACACTTGTGAACGCAAGAGTCAGTCATGTAATGAGACAAAAAGGCTGAGATTGACGTGGGAAAAGTTTTGTGTAACATGTGTAATTATCCATGTTATTGTGACATGTTGGCAACAATGAATAGTCGTGTGCATATGCATGCATTTGTGTAAGGAGGATAGTTGGTATAGAATGAGTTTACAAGGTGTCCCAATGATGAATTACTGTACATGTGTGTATAAGTTAGGTTGAAGTGCTTGTAATGCAACGGTTACAATGTAAACATGCAATGTGATTGAGCGTCCAATAAGTGACGTCATGAAAATAGGGAGGACCCAAAAGTATATGTAAACATGAGAAGACAGATGTACATGAACGTTTAAAGATGCGTGTCACATTACAAGCATTGTGTAATGTAAAGGAAGATGAATATACTGTGTATGAGTGACATGTGTGACATGTGTGACATCATGTAAATAATTGTCGCTGAGTTGAGTAAAATGTGTGATATGATGTGAGGTTCTCCTTTAAGAGTGTAGTATAGTATTTTCCCTTGCCACATCATCACATGATGAGTAATGTGACCCGCAAATGCTGCAAACATGTAAAAGTCGAATGTTATGCAAATAAGACACATCAGCTGTGACACAATGCAGGGAATGCCCCCACACTGTAATGCAAATCCCCCTTGTATTGTGAGCAATGAAACGTAAACAGTACTATACTGTTATACGTCCCCGCTCCATTGACTCCATTGATGTACAGAAGATTTTTTTTTTCTAAGTGCCGTTCCGGCAGCCTTAGCGATCGTTCTCCCGTCCAAAATGCCAACTTTAGTTGGCGGGAGAAATCGGCCATAACATCTCAATTTCGTAGTGCCGATCAGCCCCGATAAGCTGTTTTTTTTTGTTGAATCCAGCCGATTTAAAAAAGTGGCGATCAGTGTCGAAAACAGGCTTATCGGCAGGCGACTGGCCATAACCAAATAATCGGCTCCGAAACCTGGCGATATGAAGCACTTATCGGCGCTTACTGAATCTCAAACCCAATTTTGGCTATAACATGGCCATATTTCCCTTATCAACGCTTACTGCATGAGGCCCTATGTTCTATGTAGGGTTGCATATAGTATATGAGACCTAAACTAAGGAGAAGAAAGAATGTATCAGGGTTTCTATTTTTCACTCATCAAATAAGACCTAGACCTTCCTAGATATTAATATTAATTAGTTAGCCTACTGTAGTTGGCACACAAAATGTGGCCTACATTCTGTACCGTCCAATTAGCAGGCCAGACAAGCTTTCTATCAAGTACAGTACTAACAAAATCATTCAGGTCCTTGAAAAACCTCTGTAATCAGGTTGTAGAAATGATATCTGATGCATCAATGTGTACAATACCTTATTATAACCCTTTTTTTTTGGCTATCTATTCACAACAATATTCAACATTTTATGCTAGAACATTTAAGAAATGGTCGTAGATTGCAGAAAAGACATTTGTTATACAATTTACCAAGAGAAATACAAACTTCTAGTAAGTGGTTCTGGAAAATTATAGATTTATATTGGGTAGTGATACATTTTTGTAGTAAACAATAAATATCGTTTTTTTTAATTTAATGGCAAGTATAGAATAAAATTACAAATTACACTAAACATTTGCACAAGAATAGGGAGTATATAGAGGTGGAGCAATCTGCAAACATGTTGAAAGGTAAATACAACAGGAAGAGCAAGGGCGGTATAGGATGTTTCGTCGCGACCACAGTGCCACCGGTGCTCCTCCGCCATCACAACTCACCGCCGGGCACCTTGCCACTTGACATTTGGCCGTGACCCCGATGTCATCTTTGAATGCCCCATGTTGTGCAGCTGCCACGCCAGTGAATGTCACGCACACCCACCGCTCCTACATTACATAAGTGAACGACACGTAAATATGTTGTGTAGGAGCAGCGGGCGCGCGGGAATCGGAGAGGTGACTGCCTGGGATATTCACATGAGCGAGGGATATTTAAATATGGAGTCGGGGGTCGCAGCCAAGCAGCAAGGTGGCCCATGGTGAGTTGACGTGGTGGTGGAGTGTCCGTGGTGGTTTGGTCACGGCCAAGCGTCCCATTCCGGAGCCCAGAAAGGGTAGCCCAGAAAAGAGAAGCATTCCATTCTAATCTATTAGGGAAAATTGGGTGTGGGAAATCAGAACTTGGGAAATAACCTAATTTATTCTGTGTGAAAAAGACGCCACTTTAAATATGCAAATAGGCTTATTTTCCTGTTATGTTTACGGTATCGTTGCTAGAGTTGTATAGATGAGTGTTTTGTGAGGTATGTCAGTGGGTACTTTACTAATTTTGACTCTCTCGTTCTCTCCCCCCATCTCTCTCCCCCCTTCTATATCGATTTCACCCTCATCTCTCCCTCCCTGCCTCTCTCTCTCTCTCTCCCTCCCTCTCTCTCCCTCCCTCCCTCCCTCTATCTCCCTCCAACATTTTGTCGAAAAGAAAAAAAATTGCAATATTTTCCATACAAAACCAAGGGTTAATTTATCATGGTTGGCAAACCAATGGGAATATTTTGTGCATAAATATAAAGTAAAAACGACTACACAGACATTCTTGCATCCATTATCCCAATGCATTGCATTAAAGCTATTTCAAAAAGTACCCCGGCTCAATTAAAAGGAATGGTAACGTATGCGCTAACTCTTAAACATGCACAGTATTTGTAATGTTATGTCTTGTGTTAACAGAGGTAATGTCTGCAACATCTGTATGATTACATTTGTATATGTTTTGATTGGCTGTAGCCCATTTAGCTGTGCCTGTAGCTGGATTTGAGTACCTTGCTATTTGGTTTAGCCGTGCGAACTACTTTTGATGGTAGCCAGTTTAGCCACATTGTGGGCAGATATTAGACATATATCCTTATGCTATTATTCCATTAACCCACATTGACTCTGTCTATACCATCAGGTCTACACTGTGACAGAGATGATCCACTAAATGTTTTTTTACTGTTTTTATATTTGTCTGTCAGTTTTTTCCTCAATCGATGAGGTGCAGACACCTGGACCGGAAGTACTGTTTGTCTGCACGAGGACACCGTAGCCGGCACCTGCATTAAGGGGTAGCAGTCCTGCATACCGGACGCGGTGAGCAGGAACACCCTGCACCGGAGAGCGCGAGGCTGGCGTCGTGGCCCTGGAGCAGCTATTTTATGTGTAAGTTTTATGTTACCCATTTTTATCTGTAATAAATGCTTTCTAAATCAATTTGTGCGGCGCAGTTTCCCACTACATGTGCCCTGAGTGGCTTTCACTGACAAACAGAGGGAGAAGGAGTGGGACTGACTGCCAAGAAGGAGCAGCTTAAAGATACTTATAGGAACACAGAGTACCACACAGGCCTGTGTGACTGTACATTTTCTGTGCATTCCCCATCACCTCTGTGTTATTGTATTTGTTTACATTATGGTCTGATATTGTATTTGACCCTCGTTTGCGCCCCCCCTATTTCTCTTTTCCCCGTATAAACACAATATAAGCATTCACTTTCCAAACCTCCAACAAGATGTGTGTCCATCTTTGGGGACTAATAATTGAAAGAAAACAACTGCACCATTATTTACACACCAAAAGGGGGAGAAAGGAGAGAGGACAGTACACCCCCATATAAAAAAGGGGAACAATGGAGGGATTGTGAGAACAAGCCTAACTTACTGCGCGCTTTCTTGATTTAACTTTGGAAGAAGGGCCCTCGGTAGTCTCTCTCTCTCTCTCTATATATATATATATACTGTAGAAAACTAAAAAAAAATGAAAAAGTACAATCTTGAAATAATAAAGTGAAAAGTTTCTTGACTCCTTAGCGTTCCTGGTAAACATATTTGTACAGAACAAGGAACTGGTTAAAAGCAAATGAACTAAATGTTTAAATCTTTGTAAGGAATCCACACCTCGGTTTACTGCTTACCTTGCCTTACAGACCTGTGCAGTCCTGAATCACTCCCCATGATATATTCTGCAGCTGTGCAAGCTATTATTGCAGCCCCAGCTTGGGTTCAGTCATTAGAGCAATGCTATCACACGCCCCTTTTGCTATAGTTTCGCTGACCTTTAAATACAGCTTTCCCACAATGCTTCTCTGCCGAGCATAATCCTTCTTGGATGTTCACTGTGTTTGCCACTACCACCTGTCTTGGCAACCTCGTTTCTGTTGTCATGTTCATGTTCCTTGTTCCAAGTCCATGTTCCTAGTTCCTGTGCTGAAGTGTTGGATCTTCAGCATAACTTCAGCTCCTGTTTCCTGAGGCCTGCTGCCCTTCCCATAGCAGAGGCCTGTCTCTGGTTCCTGGGGCCTGCTGCTCTCTCTCCATTGCAGAGGCCGTGTCCTGGTTCCTGTGCTGAAGCGGTGAATCTCCAGCGTAACTGCATCTTCCTGTTTCCTGAGGCCTGCTGCCCTTCCCATAGCAGAGGCCTGTCTCTGGTTCCTGGGGCCTGCTGCTCTCTCTCCATTGCAGAGGCCATGTCCTGGTTCCTGTGCTGAAGCGGTGGATCTCCAGCGTAACTTCATCTTCCTATTTCCTGAGGCCTGCTGCCCTTCCCATAGCAGAGGCCTGTCTCTGGTTCCTGGGGCCTGCTGCTCTCTCTCCATTGCAGAGGCCATGTCCTGGTTCCTGTGCTGAAGCGGTGGATCTCCAGCATAACTTCAGCTCCCTGTTTTCTGATGCCTGCTGCCCTTCCCTTAACAGAGGCCGCTCTACTAGTCCTGAGGTCTGTAGCTCTCTCCTTGCACAGGCTCGTTCTGGACTCCTGCGCTGAAGGATTGGTTTACCAGTGCTACCCGGCGGTGTGCCCACTCCGGCCTGCCTACCCTTCCCGGAGACCAGTACCATGGGCCATTGTCGCCGCTCACACAGAACCCGCTTCCGCCCTGCAGCTGCTGCTCTGAAGCGGGACCTAGTTTACTTCCTGTTACCGAAACTCCGCTTTGATAACGTTCACCCTGATGTCTCCTATCCTGATCCTTGCTTGTCCATTGACTATGCTGCACTCTCCAGCCCCGACCCTGATATGTACGACTACGAACTACGCATTCCGGATCAGTCTGCGCGGTCTAAGGTCGGTGATTATACAACCCCACCTCAGCCCCACGGTCCGGTCCTGGTTTGTGGCGAGCACAACCGTGACAATCTTACAGTATACTGTATGTAAAAGTAAACATATCTATCCCCAGGTATTTCCATCCTGACAGAGTTTAGTGGAGTATTGGAGTTCAGTTGACTTGTATTCCTCTTGTGAGTCGGACACGGCTCCAGCAGCTCCCTTGTAATTTCTCATGCCTAGCCCTTACTCTAGCATGGTAAGATCAAATCTTTCAGGATCTCTTGTTCATAACATACTGCCTTCCATTAACTGAAAAGATAAGTTGAAAGGTGAATCTTCTGCAGTAGTATATGATCTCCTTTTGAAATGCTTGTGTCCCTTGAGTTCACACCATCTCAAAAGCAAGGTAGGTGATAGCTCATGGAATAAAGAAATACTATTATTATCAAAGCAGAATTCAGTTTGTAGCCGTGTTTCCTTAAAACATGTTCTTCTTGACCTGATAATAGGGGAATATGGCAATTATATATTTCGGAAGCAGCTTATCTGCTTCTCGTGGCCTTGGAACTCTATGTGCCAAGTATTGATGCAATATCTAATTTTGCAAGAGCCACGTTCTCAACCGCAGTCAGACTCTCATTTGATAAGGAGCAGCGACCATGTGCCACTGACTCCCTACGCAGTTGACTTGTTCAACCTCGATATTGTGGATACTTGACCTTATTTTAGTAGGCAACATCAGCTACGGGTATACAGATGTAGCAGTCCCACTTTGTGTAATTGTATGATAATCTGTGATATTCTGGGTTATCACTTCTGTTGCCATTTGTATATGTTAAGAAGTTATGGATGACTTAAATCAATGGAGATAACCTAATGTAAACTGCCCATAAGAATGAAGCAGAATAGAATGGCCAGCGGCTATTTTTCAGGACCTGCAGAGGAAAGAGTACAATTTGCAGGGGAAGACGGAGATCGTCGCAGGTAAGCACTCGACAGCGGCCAAAATACACTCACCCGTGGCGGGTGGGAAAGTGAATTTGTTGAGCCGTGTGTGTGTGTGTGTGTGTGTATGTGTATATATATATATATATATATATATATATATATATATTATAGTTAAAACTAGCATATTTTAGCATATTTTATTAATCTGTGCTGAGAATGATCCAAAATGTCTAAAACCGATATCAACAAATTAAAGAGTTGCATTAAATCTATGCGGCCTCAATTAGTAAAGATTTGTCAAAAGAAATGTCTTCCAGATAGCTGATCCATAAAGACAATAGAATTAGGCAACAGAACAAAAGCTTTGACAGTAATTTGTATTAGGGAAGCCTACCTATATGTTTTGCCGTATCATCAACTTCCTTTCCATAAATAGCACGTTTGTATCAGCATTTCAATTTCTTTAAGTCGTTTTTTTATAGTGACATTGTTCCATTGACTTAGCTCATAAATCTACAACCTAAGATACTACATAGACTGATTGCATAGCTGGTGTTAGTTTAACTTGAAATCCATCAATAAAAATGTTCTCATATGATACATGGCTCTTGTCAAAAGAAAAAAACTAAGCATAATGTCCAGATCATCTTCTCGCTCACATTAGCCATCAATAGGCTTCTTCTCCCTGGGTGTTTCTTACATGCGACAGAAAAACATAGCCCTTTAAAGTCAAGCATGGAAATATATTCTTTAACAGATATTGTAAAAGGTCAAACATACATGAGCAGGGTGTCTGTTTAGAGTAAATTTCTGCATTAAAAATGCACAGTATACTGTAATACAGCAGGGCCACGCTTCTCGGCGCTCCGCTTTTTGTCGATCTGCCAATACGGCGGCACAGAGAAGGGGGCCGCCATGTTAAATCCTAAATCGCGCATGCGCAGACCGCAGTTTGCGTGCACAGACCATATCTTGCGCATGCGCAGAACGGCGGAAAATGCCGGTTTGCGTATGCGCAGAACTGAAAATCGCCAGATCCGCTTTCTGGCGATTTTCACTATACGGCGGGCCCCTGGAACGGAACCCGCCGTATACCTGGGGCCCTCCTGTATTGACCAATTCTGATTTTGTAAAATCATGCCTCTTATTTCTTGAGTAGAGGATTAGAATTTGGAATCAGTGTTATATTGTATTGCATGTTCAGCCTTATAACTTGTCACGCCTGTATGCCCGCAGACCTGGCAAGACCCCAATACTGAGGTGGGAACGGTATTACCACACACCCACAGCAGTGGGGGCAAGCCCGGAGTGTGGTATGGCGTTGCTGGGCCTGTTGGAAAATAGTTAGTATACTTGCAACGTCTTGGTGGTATTATGTAACAATGGTCGTGTCCGTGTGCCAAAGTCCAGAGATCCAGAAAGCAGAGTAGTCAAGTTCGTAAGCCAAGTCCAAGGGTTCCAGAGGTCAGCAAAGTAGAGTTCGTAGCAGAGTTCAGGGGTAACAGAGAGCAGGGTAGTCCAGGACGAGCAGGGGTCAAAACCAGAGAAATCCAAAGATAAGCAGGAGCAGGTACAGGCTGGAACACAGAGAGAGCAAAGCATAGGACTGCACACACAGGGATAACAGGAACAATGCAGAGCAATGATAGAGAGGACAGACAGGGATTATAAAGGAGGGAACACCAATAGGAGAGAGAGGAGGAGCAGAGGGAGAAGTGGGAGACAGCAGGATAGGTCAGGAGGAGAAGAGGAGGAGACAGGGGAATCAGACAGAGAGATTGCTTGCAGGGCATGTGAGGAGGAGTTAAGAGACTGACAGGCTTTAGAAAAGGAGCGTGTGCTAATTGGGAGTGCGCGCGCACAGGCTGCGTCACGAGACGCACGGAGCGCCGCGCCACAGGCAACCTGCGGAGGGGAATGGAGGAATGGAGGGGACAGCCACCAGAGGTGAGGGAATGAAAGTGGACACTGAGGGGACCTAGGTACGGGGAGTGTCGCCGCAGGGGCTCGGGGGACGTGCGGGTGCGCGAGACTTGCTGGGCGAGCGCCGTGGCAAGGGAACAGAGTCAGAGGCTGCCGGAGCAGAACAGGAGTGGGTAAGCGAAGGAAGGTTGGCAGGGGAAGGGACAGAGAGGGTGATGTCAGGAGCATAAGAATGGGAAGGAATCCCCTGAACCGTCACAGTATCCCCCCCTTGAGGATCGATCTCCGAGCGATCCAGCCATGGTTTTGCGGAAATTTTTGATGAAATTGTTGGAGTAATTTTGGGGCATGGCTATGACGTGCGGGTACCCACGAACGCTCCTCCGGACCATAGCCCTTCCAGTGGACAAGGAACTGGAGTTTGTTTTCAGACCAGGGAGAATCAACGAGGGACTGGACCTCGTACTCTTGTTGTCCTAGGGTGGAGACTGGACTAGGTTTACGAGAGGGATCTGGAAAGTGTGAACTGTGTACAAAGGGCTTAAGGAGGGAGACGTGAAACACGGAAGGAATCCTCATGGTGGGGGGTAGGTCAAGACGATAAGCGACTGGGTTGATTTTCTCTATGATCTTGAATTGGCCCAGAAATCTTGGAGATAGTTTAGGCGTCGGACACACAAGGCAGCTTCTTCCGCCCTGACCCGAGACGTCACAGGACGTGACGCGGATACACGTGACGTATGCGGAAGTGCTCCGCCGCTCCTGGAGATACCGGCACTCTCCTGCTACAGCTGTCCTCTCCCTCGAACGCATAGCTTATTGAAAATGTGAGTGCATCATGCATATAATTGTTCATTGCTGCTAATACATTTTTTTAGACTATACTGTACCATTGTGCGTTCTCTCTTTTCTTCTATACTACCTTGGGAGAAAAACCTGACCACTAACAAGCTTCCTGATACACTATCAAGACACCAGTCTGAGGAGGTATCCATTAAAGGGCTCCTATCAGAGAGAGAAGGGTCTCTGATACGTTTATTATTGACATTGTCATTTGTGAGTACAACCATTGCAGAGACTTTATATATTCTGAGACTTCATTTGTTATACCATCTGCACTATTATATATATTCTTTTTTCCATGTTCACGAGACACACAGCGCTCCGCTCAAATTGGAAACCTACAAAAGACCTATCTGGACCTGGACAGTCCGTTAAAAGGGTGTAGAGCTGCTTTTCATTTTTGTATTTCACATCACTATTATCATTCACTTTATACTGGTGGAGGTCACTTATCATATTTTGTGATATAAATTGAAAATCACACATCACTGTCACTTGTATAATATAGACAAAATATTTTTTCATTATAGTTTAAGAAGCGCCGGTTTTTATTTTTGTTTCTGATGGAGTTTTGAGCCTGATATTCCTCGAGGACAACCACACCCTGTCACCAGGCTTGAAAGAAGGCCCAGGTTGACGATGACTATCCACCTTGGTCTTTTGTTTGGCAACCGCAGATTGTAGGGTTTTGAGGATCCTTTTCCAAGATTCCGGTAGGGTCATAACATGAGAGTCGGCCGCAGGAACGCCCGAAGGGGAAGAAGAGAGAGGAAGACAACTGGGGTGGAAGCCGAAATTAATAAAAAAGGGAGACTCCTGGGTAGACTCATTTTTGAGAGAGTTGATTGCAAATTCGGCCCATGGCAAAAGATCCACCCAGTTGTCCTGTGAGTCAGATACGAAGCATCTTAGATATTGCTCTAGGGTTTGATTCATCCTTTCGGTCTGACCATTGGTTTGAGGATGGTATCCAGAGGAGAACAGGAGAGAAATTCCGAGTCTCTGGGAAAATGCCCGCCAGAACATAGAGATGAATTAAGATCCACGGTCAGAGACAATAGAAATGGGAACGCCATGTAATCTGAAAATTTCTTTGGAAAAAACATCGACCAGAGTAGCAGAATTAGGAAGGCCCTTGAGGGGAATAACGTGTGAATGTTTAGAGAATCGGTCTACTAAGACCAGAATGGTGTTCATTCCTTTGGAATTGGGCAATTCGACAATGAAATCCATCGAGATATGTTTCCAGGGTTGTTCTGGAATGGGAAGAGGCAAGAGAAGTCCAGAAGGTTTGTGGTGGAGCGTTTTACTCTGGGCACATACAGGACAGGCACTAGTAAAGTCGAAAATGTCTTTGTTCATCTTCGGCCACCAAAATGTTCGTTTAATAAGATCTGCTGTCCTTTTGAAGCCTGGATGACTGGCAGCTCTAGAAGGGTGACCCAAAAGTAAAATCTTATGGCGAAAGCGTGGAGCTGCGTATAAGCGCCCTTCTGGTACCCTGAACCTGCTGGGAATGTGAGCTTGAGCTTTGTTGATTTCGTCCAACACATCGAAGTTGTTAGCGGAAATTATACATTTGGCAGGAAGGATAGGTTCCGTGGTTTCATTATCTTCGGTTTCCGTGGTTCCTTGGTACCTTCCAAATTATGCCTCCATACTTGGAGAGACAGTTTAATGGCCAAATTTCACGATTACCAACATCATAATTCCTTTCGGCAGAAGAAAATTTCCGTGAAAAAAACCACAGGGATGGATTTTTTCTTGGGGAGAAAACCTCTGGGAAAGAATTGCACCAGCTCCCACGTCTGAGGCGTCGACCTCCGAAGTGAAGGGGAGGGAGGTGTCCGGATGGCGTAGGATGGGTGCGGACCTAAAAGCTTTCTTGAGCACCTCAAAAGCAAGAATAGCCTCTGGGGACCAGGAGGTGGTATCGGCGCCGTTCTTGGTCAACGCGGTGATGGGAAGAGCAATAGAAGAAATTTTTTTGATGAATTTCCTGTAATAGTTGGCAAAGCCGAGAAAACACTGCACAGCCTTCAGTGAATTAGGCAGCGGCCAATCGAGAACAGCTTTTAGTTTTTCTGGATCCATAGAGAAGTCTTGGCTGGAGATGATGTAGCCTAGGAAGGCAGTAGAGGTCTGGTGGAACAAACATTTCTCCATCATGGCATATAGACGGTTCGAACGGAGCCTAGACAGCACTAGTTTGGTATGTTGAATGTGTTCCTCCAGGTTTTTAGAAAAAATGAGAATGTCATCCAGATATACTATGACAAATATTCCCAACACATCGCGGAAGATGTCGTTCATGAACTCTTGAAAGACGGCAGGAGCATTGCATAAACCAAAGGGCATAACAAGATACTCAAATTGTCCTGATCGTGTATTAAATGCTTTTTTCCACTCGTCCCCCTCCCTTATGCGACTGAGATTATAGGCACTTCTTAAGTCAAGCTTTGAGAAGATAGAGGCCCTGTGGAGACGGTCGAACAGTCAGAGATTAAAGGAAGGGGATAACGATTCTTTACCGTGATCTTATTGAGTCCGCGAAAGTCAATGCACGGCCTAAGTGATCCATCCTTCTTCTTCACAAAGAAGAAGCCAGTACCGGCAGGGGAGGGAGAGTTGCGGATGAATACTCTTTCCAAATTTTCTTGAATGGGATGTCATGGCCTCAGTTTCCGGAACGGAGAGAGGGTACGACTTAGACTTAGGCAGGATGGTCCCAGGAATCAAATCGATAGGACAATCATACGGGCGATGGGGAGGCAGAACCACAGCTTGTACCTTGTTGAACACATCCAAGTACTCATGATACATGGTTGGCAGGATCGATAGATTAGAAGGAACGCAATCCAGGCCGGCAAGCACCGCAACAGGAGACACTGCAGGAGCAGAATCCGCGGATGAAGGCCACTGGATGGGCAGGGTACCGGTCCAATCAATGTGCGGATTGTGGGGTTGAAGCCAAGGCAATCCTAAAAAAAGTTGGACAGTAGGAGATTGAAAAATATCAAAGATTATTACCTCCTTATGACCATCGGCCAAGGTCAGTGTGAGAGGGATAGACTCCCAAATGATGAACGCTGGCTGGAGTGGTCGGCCGTCGATGGCCTCAAGACCAATGGGAGTTTTCCTTCTGACCATGGGAATTTGATTCTCCGAAGTGAAGTTCTGGTCCAGGAAGTTACCACCAGATCCAGAATCAATGAAAGCTTTTACCTGCAGGAAAAGGTTAGGACCCTCCAGAATGGCAGGAAGCAAAAACTTCTTTGGGAGAGTTTCTGGGAGAGAGGGGCAAGGAGACACAGTACCCAGTAGAAGCCCCTCTACCTTTACTGGGTGTGCCCATTTCCCGGTTTCAGGGGACAATTCTGGAGACGATGTTCCGGAGAAGCACAGTAGAAGCAGAGTCTATTTAGACGGCGTCGCGTTCTTTCCGTGGCCCGAAGTTGCTGACTGCCGACTTGCATCGTCTCTGGAGCCTCTAGTGCCAGGAGATGTGTTGTAGGTGACCTGTGAGAGACAACAGAGGAAGAAAGAGAGCGTGAACAGTGTCTCTCATGCCGTCACTCCTGAGTACGCTAATCCATGCATACGCTCAAGGTAATCAACTCCTCCAGGGACGAAGGCCGGGCATGAGTAGCAAGATCGTCTTTCAAGGTATCTGAGAGTCCGTGCCAGTATGCGGCGGCGAGTGCCTCATCATTCAATTGGGTCTCTGCGGCGAGAGTACGGAACTCGATTGCGTACTTGGCAGCAGATCTTCGGGCCTGTGAAATATGGAAGAGAGAGAATGCGGCTGTCTCGCGCCATGCAGGAGTATCATATACTTGCTGAGACTCGCATCTGAACAGAGGATAATCTTGAGTTAATTCGCTTTTACATTCCCAGAGGGGGGAGGCCCAAGCGAGGGCGTCTCCGGTGAGCAAGGCATAGATGTACGCTACCTTAGGGAGGGGGACATCTTGAATTGCACCTCGCATTGGTTTAGGAAACCGCGGCAGGTGAGGGGGTCCCCATCATAGCGATTAGGTGAAGGAATACAGTGTCCAGAGCTGGCATAGGTTGTGGCAACCGGGGGTGCTGGAGCCATGGGGGTCTCCTGAAGGGAGAGTTTAGCCAATTACTGGGAGACTGTGGACAGCTGGTTGCTCACAAAATTGTAAGGCCTCTATAGAAAGACCTGTACCCACTTCAGGGGGTCTGCGTTTGTTGGGCTCTGCATAATGTCACGCCTGTATGCCCGCAGACCTGGCAAGACCCCAATACTGAGGTGGGAACGGTATTAACACCCACCCACAGCAGTGGGGGCAAGCCCGGAGTGTGGTATGGCGTTGCGGGACCTGTTGGAAAATAGTTAGTATACTTGCAACGTCTTGGTGGTATAACGTAAGAATGGCTGTGTCCGTGCGCCAAAGTCCAGGGATCCAGAAAGCAGAGTAGTCAAGTTCGTAAGCCAAGTCCAAGGGTTCCAGAGGTCAGCAAAGTAGAGTTCGTAGCAGGTTTCAGGGGTAACAGAAAGCAGGGTAGTCCAGGACGAGCAGGGGTCAAAACCAGGGAAATCCAAAAATAAGCAGGAGCAGGTACAGGCTGGAACACAGAGAGAGCAAAGCATAGGACTGCACACACAGGGATAATAGGAACTATGCAGAGCAATTATAGAGAGGACAGACAGGGATTATCAAGGAGTGAACACCAATAGGAGAGAGAGAGTAGGAGCAGAGGGAGAAGTGGGAGACAGCAGGGATAGGTCAGGAGGAGAAGAGGAGGAGACAGGGGAATCAGACAGAGAGATTGCTTGCATGGCATGGGAGAAGGAGTTCAGAGGCTGACAGGCCTTAGAAAAGGAGCGTGTGTGCGCGCCCTCTGCAAACTGGGAGTGCGCGCGCACAGGCTGCGTCACGAGACGTGCGGAGCGCCGCGGGCACACTTGCGGAGGGGAACGGAGGAACGGAGGGGACAGCCACCGGAGGTGAGGGAATGGAAGCGGACACTGAGGGAACCTGGGGACGGGGAGTGTCACCGCAGGGGATCGGGGGATGTGCGGGTGCGCGAGACTTGCGGGGCGAGCGCCGTGGCAAGGGAACGGCGTCAGAGGCTGCCAGAGCAGGAGTGGGTAAGTGAATGGAGATTGGCAGGGGAAGGGACAGAGAGGGTGACGTCAGGAGCATAAGAAGGGGAAGGAATCCCCTGAACCGTCACATAACTATAGGGTCATATTTACTAAGCAGCCCTGTTATAAGAAACTACCAGTGCTGGAAGATAAGACAAATGTGTTAAAGTGCCTGAGATGTCTTATGGCAGAATACTGCTTGGTAAATATTAGCCACCGTTTGATTTGCCGGCCCATGAGCTGCAGGGAAACAGATCTGTTTCCCACGAGTTTCCCACAGGCTGGGTTACACGGCAAGCAATCTTTTTTCACTGACAAACTACAGACTTGGGGAAAGTACTTGCATATAGAAATATCTTCATTATTCAGTGTAGTACTGTACTTAAACTGTAAATGGTAGAACTTTCCAACTGCGCATGACACCCCAATTGCAGCTACAATACATTCAGTACTTAAAATGGAATGAAGAGATGCATAAAAACCTTTTTATTTTGGACAGCTGTTCCATAAACACCTTTTTCTTTTATAAACGTTCCTGGCACCCACCTCTATACTGCACTTTCATCCACGCCCAGCCCGCACTTCCCCACGCACCATCCTATATGGCTGAGAGATTAAGGGGTCTATGCACTAAGCAGCGGAAAAATGCATTAGCCAGGTTTTGAACTAGTCATGTTTTTGGCGTGTTAACCTCGCTGTATGCAGGAAGGGCCTAATCCCTGGCGAATGAATGCGCCACCACCATTTGAAAGAATGGCGAGTAACCGGTGGCGAGACAGGCTGCCTGGTGAGAAGCTGCCGAGAAGCCGTCCCCTGCCGAGATGTGTTTGCAGCAGAGAGAGATCCGCCGCTCTCTCGGCGCAAACATCGGCACATTAAAAATTATTTTAAAAACAATTTTATTCATAGTGTACATGTGCAGGGGGTCTCCGGAGCTGAACCGCATTGGTTTCAGGTCCGGGGACCCCCTGCTTCCCGAGATACAGGCCCCTTTATGAGGTGCCGTTATCCCTCTGCATTTAAATATCCCAATCACGTGACCGCGGAAAGTAAACAAAGCAGAGGGATACCGGCACCCCCTAAAGGTGCCTGTATCTCGGGAAGCAGGGGGTCCCCGGACCTAAAACCAAAGCGGTTCAGCTCCGGAGACCCTCTGCACATCTACAGTATGAATAAAACACCCATATCAATAAACAATCATTCCTTACCTTTGCGGCTATATGCTATGGTAACGAAGCAGCACGAATGTATTTTAATAATATTGTACAGTGAGCAGGGGGTCCCCTGAGCTGAACCACATTGCTTTGTGGACCAGGGACCCCCTGTTTCCCGAGATACAGGCCCCGGTATGTGTCATCGGGTGCCAGTGTCGCCGCCAACTTTATAGCGTCCCATACGCGACGTGCCCGCTATAAAGATGGCGGCGACACTGTAACCGATGCTTCCGCACAATTTTATTAAAATACATTAATGCTGCTTCATTACCATAGCGGATAGCCGCTAAGGCAATGAAGGGGTTAAGGCATAATAGCATGTTTATTGGGGACAATTGCCCCCAATAAACATAGCAATAAACAACATACACCCCCTGTGCATTTAAAATACATAAACACCAGTCAATACAATAAATACATATTGCACTCACCCTTGACCGGCTGCCACGATGAAGGCCATCCTCATCTTCATCTCCGTCCATGCCCCTTCCGCTGCTGCAAAACAGAAACAAGAATAAAAACATCCAATGTAATGTCCCGTAATCCCTTAATCACCATAGCGGTTATTAACCGCTGCAGTCATTAAGGGGTTAACCCACCCTCACCCACCACTCGGGAGGCCTACATACCCTCCCCAACTAACCCCCCATCCCGTGAGGCCTAACCATCCTTACCCACTACCCAGCCGGGAGGCCTACCCACATACCCTTGGGGCCAATACCCCCTTCCCCCACCCCCAGTACCCACAATTAAAACAATACACTGGCCCACAATAAACATCATTCTATTTATTAAATACATAACCCACCCCCTGTGCACCCCCAAAAATACATGATTTTTTCTTTTACATACAGGGTTCGGCAAGTCACCTGACAGACTTACAGGGTACCAGCAACTTGTTTCAAACAGGGTCTGGAGGCCTGTTGGTGGTTCCCGCCAGGCGCCATGGTCCACCAGGTGGTCTCCGTGGGTCACGTGGGCCACAATGGGGTCTCCACGGTAGGCCTGCGGATGTCTGGGGGCCCCGGGTCAGACCCACAGGTGTCTGAGTGGCCTCGGGTGGTACCCACGGGGGTCTGGGGACCCACGGGTGGTCCCTACGGGTCCGCGGTGCCCCCAAAGATGTGGGGCCACCGGTTCTTACCCACAGGTGTTCCCCGTGAACCCGGCAGCCTGGTACCCGTGAGAAGTCAGAGGATACCTCAGGTGGTCTCCAGAGGTCGCCCGCGGACCAAAAGGAACCAACCCAGTATGTTAAAAAAAATAAACATGTCCAAGACATTAAATACATCAATCCACCCCCCAACACATACAGTTCAATAATGTGCAAAATAACTATTATCCATATAGGGATAATAGATTATAATAGATTATCTGCCCATTATTAAACACATTAACTGGCATAATAAAATAAATAAAGTTCTACTGACCTCATCAATAAGAAGCCCCCTCGCCAGCAAAATCTGTGTCCTCTGTTGCCAACAAAATACATAGCCAATATATTGCAATTACATTCTGAGATCAATTAACGAGGGTGGTTGGTGTAGATAGAGCACAGCTCCAGACGCCCTGCAATGTGAAGCAGGGAAAACAAAACCAGGCCACTCCGCAGTAGTATCAAATTTGTATTTTGCCAACTGACACATACAGGGAACAAAAATAGGACAGATAGAACTCACCTACGCGTTTCTTACAGGGGTACTTTATCAAGGTGAAGCAAGAATAAAATAACAGCCTATTTATACCCACCTTTAGCGCTTCTAATCCAATGGGTTGCGGCGTCATTCGCCGGCAGCTGCGAGCAGTCGCGGCTGTATGACGCACACTCCCAGGGAATAGGGTCATTTATTTATGAAATAAATTTGTGCAAAGTAGTGACATCACCCTCCCAAACAAACAACAAATCGTCAATGTACCTTTCTTAAATAAGTCTGACTTGTCACCAGCACAAAACACTTTTATTTTGGATGCGATTCACTTTTTACTCACGCACAATTTCCTTTTGTTCAATGGGGTTCATTATCTCCAAACACGTGGAACAGCTATGGGGACAAGCTTTGCCCCCTCCTACGCCAACCTATTCATGGGTTGGTGGGAGCTGTTCCACGTGTTTGGAGATTTGAACATTTATAGGGAGCACATTTTATTTTATAAGAGGTACATCGACGATTTGTTGTTTGTTTGGGAGGGTGATGTCACTACTTTGCACAAATTTATTTCATTACTTAACACTAATAAATTTAACCTCACTTTCACTTATTCATTTCATTTACAACACATTAATTACTTGGATCTTTGCTTATATGTAGACACAACTTTAAGTATTCAGACAACATTATATCGCAAACCCAACTCCAGAAATACGTTTCTGAGACCAAGCAGCTGTCATCCTCCCAACATGTTCAGGGGAATACCCAAGAGCCAATTCATTAGAGCACGTAGAAATTGCTCGAGTGAGTTTGACTACAATAACCAGGTGAAAGACCTATATTCAAGGTTTCTCAAGAGGGGTTACAAAAAGGCGGATTTGGACAGATCATTGAGGGAGGTATCAACCTTAGATAGAAGTTTATTGCTGAGGAATGAACCAAGACCAAATAGGGATAATATTAGCCCCTCATTCATTACCCCGTATAGCAAACAAGCACCAATAATTAAAAATATTCTAAAAAAACACTGGAACGTGCTGACCCTAGATCCAGTATTGAAACCACACATCATTTCGGGTCCTAATGTTGTTTACAAACGGGCCAAAACTTTGTCCAATAGTCTCTCCCCAAGTCTCTTTGAATTCAGTGATGATAAAAAAGAAGTTTTCAATCCACCATACGGCACATACTCTTGCACACACTGCAAAGTATGTCCAAAAATGAAAAATAGCAAACAATTTTGCTCATTTAATTCTGGTTTAAACTATAAAATTAAATCTTTTTTGAATTGCAACTCCACATTTGTTATCTACCTACTGCAGTGTAGATGTGGACGACAATACGTCGGGAGAACAACTAGATGTTTGGAAATCAGAATTCTAGAGCATTTACGTCTTATACGAACTGGTGATCAGAATCACCCGATGTCCAAGCATTTTTTCAATTGTCCACAAGGCAACATTAATTCCTTTTCATTTCATGGAATTGAACAAATACCTGTTCCTCCAAGAGGTGGGGACAGGACCAAACACCTAGATAGACGTGAATCCTATTGGATTTTTACCCTTAGAACTAGAATACCCCTAGGTATGAACACAGAATGGGATATAAGTCACTTCTTATGATTAATAATGATTATTTCTGCTTATTTGCAATTAATATATTTGTAATCGTTATATTTAATATATTATATATAATCAAATTCCCCTCATTATAAAGGGTTATTCACCATTTATAAATTAATTAATGTATACTTTTCATTATTGAGGGTTTTTATAAATCTTTTTTATAAATCTTGGTTATATTTAGTTATATTTATTCCTTTTATTTTTCAATTAACATTATAGAATCCCAATCTGTGTTCATGTCTCAATTAAGATACAGAGACATAACAATTTATGTATCACATGTCTCCTCTCCTAGATGTACTACATGCATAAAATGTGTATTGTACTTTAAGTTATACTATTCTGGAATTTTTTTGATCACCATCTGATGTTATTATATACACATCTACTTTTTAGGTTTCCATGAACTAGCAAGGTTCTATTTCTGTCCCATGAATGGTTACATTATTATGAATATATCTCTATTTAACACAATTCTTTTATGATGCATTGTTTTTCACAATTATTCAATGTATAATTAGCAATAGGATATCTTTGTAGTTATAGATATATTATACCATGACTGGGAGTCTGCGATTTAATTATCCAGCGAGTTTTCTGTTTAAGTTTTGTTCAAAGATATGTTATTGCCAAGTATCTTGGTGTTTTTATTTTCACACTGTGTTATATTAATAAAGTTGTACGTTGTAAAAAAGTGTTTAGATCACGTGACATATCCCAGCCAATGGAGATGGACGCTGCGTCATCGTGATTGGCCTACGTGCCGCACGCTGATGACGTCATCTCTATGACGCGACGGAGGTCTCGTGGCAGTCCCTATGTACTACCTGATGCACCCTATTCCCTGGGAGTGTGCGTCATACAGCCGCGACTGCTCGCAGCTGCCGGCGAATGACGCCGCAACCCATTGGATTAGAAGCGCTAAAGGTGGGTATAAATAGGCTGTTATTTTATTCTTGCTTCACCTTGATAAAGTACCCCTGTAAGAAACGCGTAGGTGAGTTCTATCTGTCCTATTTTTGTTCCCTGTATGTGTTAGTTGGCAAAATACAAATTTGATACTACTGCGGAGTGGCCTGGTTTTGTTTTCCCTGCTTCACATTGCAGGGCGTCTGGAGCTGTGCTCTATCTACACCAACCACCCTCTTGGACTCATCAACGGATGGATTGCACGCTACTGATCCTGAGAGTGCCCCCTGGATGAGCAGGTAAAGTGCCAATGTGCCTTATCTAAATCCTGCTGTTAATGGACATAGTTCCTTCCTCATTATACTGTCAGGGTGATTATTGTGTACATCCCGGTGGTTGTCTCAACTGACTCCACTTGTCACTTCCCCTACAGTTATTACGCAGTTTCATTGCATTATTGAGGGGCACTCCATCATCGCCGGACCACCAAATTAATGGTCTCATTACCAAATATGTCTCATGAAGTTACCTGTTCAATTTTGAGCACCACATATACCACATTCCTCTGAGATCAATTAACCCCTTAATCACCTTATCGGATAAGTTACCATCAGACAAAATATAAGTACCAAAAAGAATACAATATACAAAAGCAAGCCTCACCATGACCTAAAGTAGACCATACAAGAACAAAAATTACATCTATCTAATTTGAAAATACATTACACACACATTTACACTGGCGACACACTTTATACGAGCTCGGCTAGTCCCACGAATTCGGGTATACCCGGGTGTATTGAGGTTTGTGACTGTTTTCTGCCCGAGTGCATTGAGGTATTTTCCGGCAGGGATTGAAGCATTTTATTCCCGCTGGCTGCAATACTGCACAGTACATATATATATACTGCATTACAATTCATGAATTTATGCCATCTGGTAGACACGCGAAGCATTGCAGCCTATTAAATCCTAATCATTATCATTTAACAGATCAGCCGCCCGTCAGCCAGGCATGAACCCAGGCTGGGAAGGCAAATGCAACGGGGCTTGTCAGAGGTGAGTAGCGGCGCATTCCAGGTACCTGCCAGGTACATACCGGGTATTTGCTCGAATAAAGTGTGTCGGTGCAGTATGCATTGCAGCATAGCCAAAATCATTTTAAATACTGCAAAACAAGCTTTTCCAACAAAATCATTTCTTACCCTGTACAGCAGGCCTGCCTAACTCGTAAAGTGAGCAGGGCCGAACTGCTCCAAGGAAAAAAAAATTGGGCTGCACGGGTTAAATCATCATCATCATCATCATCATCATCATCATCATCATCATCATCATCATCATCATCATCATCATCATCATCATCATCATCATCATCATCATCATCATCATCATCATCATCATCATCATCATCTCTCCTCCAGCACCTCTCATTATCATCATCCTCATATCTCCCCCAGAACCCCTCACTATCAACCTTTACAATACTCCCCATCCATCTCTCCCCCTCACCCACACAATACCCCCCTCCACATCAAACACACAATACCCCCCTCCACATCAAACACACAATACCCCCTCCACATCCCCCCAGCCCATTCCATGTCAGCAGCCCCCCCCCCCCAAGTCAGCATCCCCCCCCAAGTTAGCATCCCATGTCAGCATCCCCCCCACAAGTCAGCATCCCCGCATCTCTCTTCCCTCAATATGACACTACCTCCCCCTCCCCTAAATGACACTCTCTCCCCCTCCTCTCAATATGACTCTCTCCCCCTACCCTCAATATGACACACTCTCTCCCTCCCCTCAATGACACTCTCTGTCTCCCTCCCCTCAATATGACACTCTCCCCCTCCCCTAAATCAAACATTCTCCCCCTCCCCTCAATATGACACCTTCTCCCTCTCCTCTCAATATGACACTCTTTCCCCCTCCCCTCAATATGACACACTCTCCCCCTCCCCTCAATATGACACTCTCTCTCCCTCCCCTCAATATGACACTCTCTGTCTCCCTCACCTCATTATGACACTCTCTCTCCTCCCCTCAATGACACTCTCTCTCTCCCTCCCCTCAATATGACACTCTCCCCATCCCCTAAATTACACGCTCTCCCCCTCCCCTCAATATGACACTTTCTCCCCCTCCCCTCAATATTTCACACTCTCCCCCTCCCCTCAATATGACACACTCTCCCCCTCCCCTCAATATGACACTCTTTCCCCCTCCCCTCAATATGACACTCTTTCCCCCTCCCCTCAATATGACACTCTCTCCCCCCCTGCAACTCACATCACACCCTCCACCCCTGTAACTCACATCACTCCCCCCCTGCAACTCACATAACTCCCCCCCCGCAACTCACATCACTTTCCCCCCCTGCAACTCACATCACTCTCCCCCCTGCAACTCACATAACTTTCCCCCCCTCTGCAACTCACATCACTCCCCCCCTGCAACTCACATCACTCCCCCCCTGCACCTCACGTCAGCAGCCCCCCATCACATGTCAGCAGCCCACCCCCCCTCATATGTCAGCAGCCCACCCCCCCATCACATGTCCGGCCGGGCGCAAGTTAATTAAATAAATAATAATTAAAAAAAAAGTTATTAGTACCGGGGAGAGGATGTGCTGATCTAAGAGGTGTGTGTGTGTGGGGGGGTGGGTGTGAAAAACGTGCTGGTGGGGGGGTGGGTGTGAAAAACGGGCTGGTGCAGGGGTGGGGAAGATGAATCACCGCCATTTTTTTTAACTTTTTTTTTTAACTTTTTTTTAAATTATTATTTATTTAATTAACTTGCGCCCGGCCGGAGTCATCACGGGCCACACAGAGAGGCCAGGCGGGCCACATGCTGTGCAGGCATGCTGTACAGTATGTATATATCGATCTAGACATACATACATACATACAGTGGCAAGAAATTATCTTAAAAAAAAAAATTATCACATGTAAAAAAAAACAAAAAACATGTACAAGTTAAAAAAAAATACATTTCTTTTGTTCACTTACCATTACTTGACCCACTCACCGACTCCCGTTGAACAGCTTACTCTCGAACCAATCCACGCACAGGAACCCATAAAATATTAAAACCATAAAATAATAAACCATAAAATAATAAACCATAACAATCCAGGGGTCTTCTATTTGTAATCCCTCTTCATCTATATTCTTCTTTCTTGTATCTTCCTCTCTCTTCCGGGGTCTTCTTCTCTTCTTCGGCCACGTCCTGGTCTTCTTTCTTCTGTAGGAGGTCCTTCCTCATCGGCGTCTGCCTTCAAAATGAGACGACATAGGCTTTTATAGGACTATGACATCACATTGTCGTCATATGGTTCCCACGGCCCTGATTGGGCCGTGAAAACATGTGATTTTGGGGGAAAAAATTCATTTTGATGACGTCCTTCAAAGGCAATGACGCCAGCCAATCAGGATGGCTGTGCTTCAATTGCCTTTAAGATGACGTCATTAAAAGAAACATGGCCGGCCTCACGGTACGGTAGCCAATCAGACCGTGGGAACTACATCCCTACTCTGATTGGCTCTAGTAGACCATGTGACAGAGGCTTTGGGGAGAATGGATGTGACGTCATTGAAAGCCTGTCACATGGTACTAGAGCCAGAGTGTAACGTATGTGCTTGCCACAAACTGGTACCGGACTGCAGGGCTGAGGTGGGGATGTATAAGCACCGACCTTAAGCCACGGAGTCAGGTCCGGAGGGCGGATTCCATGGTCAGACATAGCCAGGTCAGGATTGGAGAAAGCAGGGTTAACGTTATCCAGGCAGGGGTCAAGGCAGGTGGTCGAGGTAACAAGCCGAGGTCATCAACAGGAAATCTTGGGTCAAGGTACTTCAGGGATAGGAACAGGAACTGCAGAATCCAGTGCTTCAGCACAAAACGGCACCCCCTAGCCGGGTACAGCCGAGAGTGGTGGAGACCACTGGGAACAGGAACTGCAGAATCCAGTGCTTCAGCACAAAACGGCACCCCCTAGCCGGGGAAATCCGAGAGTGGTGGAGACCACTGGAAACAGGAACTGCCAACAGGAAGGCCACAGGAACCATGGGTGCAGACACGCCACAGAAAACACTGGGGACACCAGCATAGCCGCTTCAGCGCGGCGGCAAAGTCTGCCAGGAACAAGGGAAGCAGCACCAGGACTGCAAAGCAAGAAGGCCTTGTGAAGCAGGGGACTGGAAGCAGGATACCATGCACAAGGAGGCCTAGCAGGCCAAACATGGAGTCTGTGACAAGCAAAGTCACTTGCAACTTGGATTGCAATGTCTATGTCCAGCAACTTCCTGAGGGCGGGGCAGACACTAAATAGTACAGGGGGCCAATCAGGCCAGAGCTGCACAGGAGGCCGCAAGAGGCAGGTGATTACAGAAGCAGGGAATAGTTTGTCTGGAACCTGCAAAGCTCTGGATGGATGGGCTCCAGCCAAAGCCAGGAGTGGATTCCTGACATAGAGTTGGGATGTATTTCCCCAGAAAGCCGCGGGCCTACCGTGGAGACTCCATTGTGGCCCATGGTGACCCGCGGAGACCACTTGGTGGACCATGGCGCCCGGCGGGAACCACCAACAGGCCTCCAGACCCTGTTTGAAACATGGTGCTGGGCTACTGTAGGTCTGTGAGGTGACCCGTCAGGCCCACCGGGGTCTCCCGTGGGCCTGGGGTATTAACCCTGTATGTAAAATAATAAATCATTTATTTATGGGGGGCACAGGGGGTGGGTTATGTATTTAATAAATATAACGATGTTTATTGTGGGGCAGTGTATTGTTTTTATTGTGGGTACTGTGGGTGGGGGAAGAGGGTATTGGCCCCAAGGGTATGTGGGTAGGCCTCCCGGCTGGGTATTGGGTGAGAGAGGGTGGTTAGGCCTCACGGGGTGGGGGGTTAGTGGGGGAGGGTATGTAGGCCTCCCAAGTGGTGGGTGAGGGTGGGTTAACCCCTTAATGACTAGCAGTTAATAACCGCTATGGTGATTAAGGGGTTAGTGGACATTACATTGGCTGTTTTTATTCTTGATCATGTTTTGCAGCATCAGAGGAGGGCATGAACGTTGATGAAGATGAGGATGGCCTTCATCGTGGCAGCCGGACATGGGTGAGTGCTATATGTATTTATTGTATTTATTGTTCTTTATGTATATTAAATGGGCATATTAATTTTTGCACCTTACTATTCTGTATGTGTTAAGGGTGGTGTATTTATGTGTTGTAATTTTTTTGGGGTGCACTGAATTGGTACTGCAGGCCTGGGGGAACACCCGAGGGCCACCGCCGGCCTCTAGTATAATTTCTGTGCATCCCAAAAATGTGATATATGTAATGGGGGTATAGGGGTTGTTGGGGGCACAGGGGGTGTATGTTGTTTATTGCAATGTTAATTTGGGGCAATTGTCCCCAATAAACATGCTATTATGCCTTAACCCCTTCATTGCCTTAGCGGCTATCCGCTATGGTAATGAAGCAGCATTAATGTATTTTAATAATATTGTGCGGGAGCAGGGGGTCCCTTCCCGAGATACAGGCCCCTTTATGGGGTTTCGGTATCCCTCTGCTTTGTTTACCTTCCGCGGTCACGTGATCGGGACATTTAAATGCAGAGGGATACCGGCACCTCATAAAGGGGCCTGTATCTCGGGAAGCAGGGGGTCCCCGGACCTGAAACCACTGCGGTTCAGCTCCGGAGACCCCCTGCACATGTACACTATGAATAAAATTGTATTTAAAATAATGTTTAATGTGCCGATGTTTACGCCGAGAGAGCGGCGGATCTCTCTCTGCTGCAGACACATCTCGGCAGGGGACGGCTTCTCGGCAGCTTCTCGACAGACAGCCGTCTTGCCACAGGTTACTCGCCATTTTTCAAATGGTGGTGGCGCATTCATTCGCCAGGGGTTCGGCCCATCCTGCATACAGCGAGGGCAACACGCCAAAAACATGGCGAATTTCGAACCCCTAGCGAATGCAATTTTCTGCTGCTTACTGCTTGAGGCCCTAAGAGTGATGTGCTGAGTAGGAGAATGGATTCATTTTGATATATTTGGAGTTATGAATAGATTGTTGAAGTGAAACTTTTTTAGCGGCACCTACCACATGAGCAAAATTCAGTGTCAGTGAATGGAGTTGGTGGTAACGAAAGTCAGTGGTGACGGAAGTGATGTCACTGCTTGCAGAAGAAGAGGCCATCAGCAACAGTCACTGCCACTGAATTTTGCCAGCTTCCAGCAGCAGGGGGAGGAACACACACACACACACACCACCCCAACCGAGCACCACCCGCTGAGTGAGCTGCCGAGCACACACACCCCCGTGAGCCGCCGAGTAATCCCCGTGAGCCGCTGAGGACCCTCCATGCGCCACTGAGAAACCCCCCGTGAACCGCCGAGCACCCCCCGTGAGCCGCCGAGCACCCCCCCATGAGCCGCCGAGCACCCCCCGGTGAGCCACCGATTACCCCCCCGTGAGCCGCCTAATAATCCCCCCGTGAGCTGCCGAGTACACCCTTCCCCCCTACCCCCAGAGAACCGCGTCCGTGTCCCCGTACCTCCACCGGAGGACTGGCAGCAAGACACAGCTCCACCAGGGGAGAGAGTGGGGGCTGCTCCGGGCAGGGGTGTCTCCATACCTCGCTGGGGGAGGGAGAGGGGAGCTGCTCTGGGGGGAGAGAGTCAGGAGAGAAGTGTGGCAGGACCCTAAGAATAACAGACAAACAGACTGACACACACACTGACTGGCACACACACACACACACACACACACACACACACACACACACACACACACACACACACACACACACACACACACACACACACACACACACACACACACACACACACACACACACACACACACACACACACACACACACTAACTGACACACAAACACACACAAACACACTGACTGACACACAGACACATACACACTGACTGACACACAAACACACAAACACACTGACTGACACACACACACACACACACACACACACACAAGGAATTCAGTTACTATAAATATAGAAGTGCAAATAGCTAAAACATGCTTTCTAAGTCAAACTTCTTTGCGTTTTGGCACTAATATTGTGTTTGATTAATTAAAAACATCACCATTACAATTACAATTTCTGTAACAAAAAAGTGACAAAAGACAAAGAAGTTTCACTTGAAATGCGCGTGATCAGCACACACAACTTTTTTTGAAGCTGAAAATTAGAATTTTTCTATACATCAAGAAGGAGCAAGAAGAACAAAAAACATGGTAATCCGTTAGTCATACCAATTATTTATAGTATGTGTAAATATATGTGTGTGTATGGATGTTTATGTGTATATATATATGTGTGTGTGTGTGTGTGTGTGTGTATGTATGTATTTTTGTTTGTAGCCTGGGCGGTGAAAGTGTTCACCCTAAAAAAGTGCTCAGGTCCACAAAGGGTACCAGGTGCGCTCCACTTGTGACTATCTTTCCGCAGATCAGGCCAGTCCATGACTTTATCAGTCCTCTTCAGCCAAAAGGCCAGCAAAGGTCCCGATGTTACACTTGACGTCTTCATCCGAAGATTCCAACGTCCATCCTGTTCCCTCCTCAGCCAGAAGGCCTGACAGGAGGGTCCAAGTCTTGGGGCTTTTCAGCCTGATGGCCTACTAACCCACTGCAGTCTTGTCCCGAAGGAGGGGTGACCACCGACCAGCACTCTGTCTTTCTCTCTCCGCAGAAAGGTAAGTGAATGTAACCCAACACCAAAACAAAACCAATTCATGGTGCGAGTTCTCCAGTGCGCTGTGAGATGCAGTCCTGAAGGGCTCCAAACAGATGAACGAAAAAAATGTCCATGAGTGCTCCCCGGCCAGAACGCCAGGCAGGTACAAAAATATTAGATCCTTCCCAGTCAGAAGGCCAAGGGAGGTGCTGGTGCAGAAAACATACTGTAGGAGTCATTCAAAATTATCTGTGCAGGTGCCAAGTGCTCTAGGGAAGGTTGCTTCGCCTCAACCAACACAACCCGGAGGTGCAGCAAAATGGACCCCACCAGGTTGACTAGACCTGGGGTGCACCAGAATAAAATGCCTGGGCTACTTTGTATCCCCCTTCTCGTTCATGACCAGAGGATCAAGTGTATCACAGTAGGTCCATCCTTTACATGACAGACCCTACGCTTGATCATAGCCATAAGGCCGAGAAGCAATATATGTATACAGGGTACGAACTACGCAAACCCGGAAGCAGCAGATCTATGCCGAGGCACCAGCTGATCCCAGTGCGCGGGACCTAAAAGCCTCGAGCACAACATTTTCCTTCAGCTCCCGGTTTTGCAATAAGGCAGCACAGACAATTATCCAAGCAACCCACTGAACTACAGACTTTATACATGTAAGTTGCTACTTGCTTTATTTTTGTTTCTTCAATACATTTTTATCTTCACCTTTGGTGAGCCCTGTGTCCCTTTCTTGTATATACTGAATGTGTTTACGTCCAATCTGTTCTAAACATTCTGTTTCAGATTAAATACTTTCTTTCCCTTGACAGAAATCAAGCCCAGTTGGATGCTCCCATTTGACTTCACACCCCCAACGGTTTCCCTTACTTTGACATGCATTCTTGTTACAATGCATTGAGAAACAGCATTATTTCACTTTGATAGACAGTAGGGAATGTCTCAGCTCATTTCAGTTCTCAAAGTGATTAGTGAATCAATGCAATTTCCTTTCTCCTAACTGGCAAAACGTGGGTGAAATGGCATGCATAAATCCAATCCTTGAGCTATAACAATTCTTTAATGTTGTTGTTCAGGTTTAAGCAAAGTTCTGATTGCTGCGATATATAACCTAGAATGAACCATGCTCTCTCCTTCCGAAACTCTCCCCCCACTGCTAAAAGCAGTAACAATAGTAATATCCTGATGACAATGGATTAACTATGGATAGGAAAATATTTTTTAATGACCGAATACAGATGTAACAAGATTTACTATTTTCGGCACAGCTACAAACCAAGTGTAATCCCCCGAAAATTCCTTTGCATGTTGCCGCCCCGGGACCGTGGGTGACCTGCGGCTGCAAATAGTTTGACGGCTATCATAGTTCTTTGCAGTAATGATAGGTGGTGTTAGTGTGTCTTTATCCTAAATTCAATTTACCCGTGACTCCCCCCCTCCCCCTTATTCACATCCACTTTTTCATGCTAAAAAAAATTCAGATTATTAAAATGTGTTGATAAATGATGACATTTTGTGTAAATTAGAGAGGTGCGTATATGCCCTTCCCTTTACAGGACGCAGATTTGCTTTCGTGGGAGGAGGGAGCAGATGGGAGTGGGACATGGCAGCAGGCTCCAAGTTTATTGGAAAAGAAGTTACAAAACCAAAAGAAAAAAAAAGCAAGAGAGACAAAGCAAACAGAGGACAGGGTCAGCAAACAGAGAAATACAACAAATGCGTAGGATAGGGTCATCCCTTATATTGTGAGTATGTCAGTATTAGATGATACCTTTGGTACTTGGACTAACAATTGATATTATAAAACAAGCTTTAAGAGTTCCCTCCTCTTCCTCAGGTCAGCAAATAATCTGTGTAAATCAGTATCGCTGACCTGAGGAAGAGAGGGAACTCTCGAAAGCTTGTCTTATAATATCAAGTTAGTCCAAATTAAAAAGGTATCACTATTACCAGTAGAGTTGGGTGAATCCGCCCAAATCCGTTTCCTGGATTTTCTCGCATTTCCCCCCCCCCCAATCCGTTTTGTGGATTAAAATCCACTGACAGATTTGTTCGGTTTAATCAATTTGCGCGTGGATTCCTCAAAATCCGCCATTGGATATAATACGTTGACAGATTTGTAAAATCCATTCCATGGATTCTGCAAATCCGGCCATGGGTTTGCGGAGTCCACGGAGTGTATTGGTAATAATAAAAAATCCGCAAAACGTGAATCGCTCCTTTTTGAGATTGATCCACGGATATCCAGGGACCAAAGGAATCAGTCGATCCGCTGTGGATTTAAATCTGCCCAAAAAATGTGCCCATCTCTAAATTACCATTGTTGGGTATAATGGTTGGCATACTGTACACATAGCCTCATCTGACTTATTTCCACTATCTGCTAGTATAGTACTCAATCAGTGCCAGTTGGTTTAACACGGTTACATTATACCTGTGTTGAGTATGCAGATAACCCCATCTGACCTATCGCTGTATAGTATTAAAGATCTTTTGGGGCCATTTTATGATCATTCTTATTTTAAGCATTTTTTCATGCGTGATCATATACAGATGCAATAGAAACAGCCGCACTAAGTTGTCCCACACAAAGTTTCAGGGCTAATACTTCTTCCTTCCAAGCTTCCAACCCTTTGAGTTTGGCTGTTGCAATTGCATCTGTATATTTAAAAGGCCTGAAGCAGGACGCTTGGGCCAAACCAGCACAAGGGAAGCGGGAGCCACAAGTTGCAATCCATGATAGTCTCCGGAGACATACTGTGACTGAGCCAGTCATCTTACTGATCCATGCTCTATGATATTATGTTACACTTTTCTGCCTAGTTTGTGTTTTTGACATACTGTACATTGTATGTTCATCTGCTTGTTTATTTAAAGTGAACTCTATCAATCTTGGCTCACCTAATATAAGACATATGCTGAGTGGTCACTGTCAAGGTAGACTAGGACAATCCACCATGATCAAGCACCAGACAGGACGAAGGGGCTCAATATAACAGATTTATTCTGTCCGGAACAAACAAGCACAAGTACAATATTCGTCAACAGAGCTATAACTCACCAAAAAAGGGGTTACAAGGGGAATCCTAACTAACTAGGGGCTGGGCACTGCTTCAGTAGAATTACCTAGGATGCCTTTAACATGCCAAAAATCTCTGGGTACCACAGGACCGTAGGGATGCTTACTGCATCCTAGCAAGTTTAAAAGTCCTGCTAATGTATGCAGCCAGAGCTCTGTGTGTCAAAAACCTTGGAGAAACACACCAACTGTCTCCCAGACTGTGAGTTTGAAACTAATCTAACTGTGATCAGCAGGAGTTTACATAGACCTCGGTCTCCATCTGAAACTATGGAGGTGGGCTGCTGACCAATCAGCACACGGGGGCTACATGCTGGCCAATCACAGCATGGATGCTGCATCGGCCAATCAGGGCCATGGGAGGTGACCGTGTTTTACGATAGTGAGAAATTCAAACTGATCACTGGGAACTGTGTCAGTTTAGGATGGGCCCAGTTTCCTTTGTGTGCTGGCTGGCAAATGTAAAGTACCCACTGGACACATAAATTAGTCAGTCAAATACCTTACATTATATATTCATGGGGAAAACACTGCTACGGAGCACAAAGTATCACACAGGTCTGCCATTCTGGCCATAATACGATGGGGATACTATGCTCACACCTGGTCCCCCCATCTTGAAAATTATCCTTGAATATGCTAGGTATTTTGCCCCTACCATCACAGTCACATAAAATGTTCGACATCATAAAGCTTATTGAGAGATTTACAGATACAGCAGTCATTACTCCACCTGCTGGTACCGTCCTTTTTTTGTCTGTCTAATGATGTTTATTTCTAACAAAATGTATATAGCCCTTATCCAGGGCTCTGTACATTAGTTAGTAAAACAATGGCGTGGTTATATATGGAACATTTCATGTGATGGTCATAGAGTAATTATTAAGATGTCTTTGACGGGTGAGAATATTATGGTCGGGTTATGGGTTAGGTGCATTGAGAGCTTGCTTGGTTGGTGGGTAGGGGTGGGAACATTTGGTCTGGCTATGGGTTAGGTGCATTGAAAGCTTGCTTGGTGTGTGTAGGAACATTAGGGCCAGGCAATGGTTAGGTGCATTGAGAGCTTGCTTGGTTGGTGGGTAGGGTTGAGAACATTATGTTCTGCTATGGGTAAGGTGCATTGAGAGCTTGCTTGGTTGGTGGGTAGGGTTGAGAACATTATGTTCTGCTATGGGTAAGGTGCATTGAGAGCTTGCTTGGTTGGTGGGTGGGGATGGGAACATTATGTTCTGCTATGGGTTAGGTACATTGAGAGCTTGCTTGGTTGGTGGGTGGGGATGGGAACATTATGTTCTTCTATGGGTTAGGTGCATTGCGAGCTTGCTTGGTTGGTTGGCAGGGGTTGGGGTCAGGTCTCAGGATTTAGTCTGTGGCATTGTGATGGGTCTGACAGTGGAGGCGATTGGATCAGTGAGGTGGGTGACTGGATGATTTTGGAGAGACTTTAGGAAGGGGTGAGGGTAGGGAGATCATGGGTGATGGGAGGGTAGGGTTAGGGAGGGGATGGGATAGGAGGTTAATGGGGGATCGTGGAATACGATGGAGAAGACAGTCGTTTTCAGTGTTAATTGGTGCCTGCTCTCGCTCGCTGTGTGTGTCCCTTCTGAAACTTGCCAGCAGTAGAAATCCCTACATGTGTTGTTTCCAAATAGCAGCTGAGGATGGGATGCAACATTCATTAAAAAGACTAAGTACTAAAGAAAATGTTAGAGTTCCTTAATGCAGTGGAGTGCGAAATGTAAACCTTCCACCAACAGGAAATTGGCATTAACTTTCCACAGTATTTGTGGACGGTGAACATTTTATAATTTACTTGTGTATTAAGTTGTCTAAGATTCGTTGCTCATCTATATATGGTACTGGTTAAAACATCAAAGAACATATTGATCACCTATTGCACAGTATGTTAAATGATTCCCATACAGCAAAGTAAACATTTTAAGGACATCCATCTAATCAAAAGTCCATTGACAAAACAAGACCACAAGGGCGGGAGGGCGGGGTGGTTACTTTCAGCTATTCATATGTAACATGTTATTTCCAAGGTGACTACCACAAAACCTGGAGGTTAAGGACAATTATTAGAAGGGAAGAGGAGGAGTTTCTACTGTCTGTACATTACATCATTTTTTTCATGTTGTAGATTATGTACTCATTGACAAACTGTTATTATGTTTGAAAAGTTTACTAAACTTCTTGTCTTCTGTGTTAGAGACATCAATACTGGCCCTTGTCAACCTTCATTAAGTTCAGATCTTGCATTCTTCTATCCCTAAGGGTCATTTTTATTGATTTATTTTCCTGGGACAGAGAAACATACCTACATCAAACCAGTATTTAAAGCTTGTATTGATTCCTTAAGATCTTTTTCTTCATATAAAAAGGAACAAATGGTTTGGCTCTTTTTGTACTTTCTCTCTGCAATTTTTCTAGTTCCATAAAATTGCAGAAATAGACTTTTCAGCACTTCCGTAAGTAAACAAAAATGTACTGGGACGTTTTTAAGATTAATGTTTGGTGGAAGTGTGAAACAGCAATAAAGATTTCAAACACATGCTGTAGAGTTTTAGGTGAATAGGCGCCTATGTCTTGGATTTTTATGTGCAAAAAGATATCAATTGTTTAAACCTGTTTATCCAAGAGTGTTGGGTTTTGCTCAAACTTTATATATATATATATATATATATATATATATATATATATATATATATATATATATATTTATATATATATATATATATATATACTGCTGCGGCACAGTTTATTCGAGCATTTGCCCGTTCTGTGCCGCAGCAGTAGCCTGGCGCGCGCCCGAGAGTGACGGGCGCGCGCCGAAGCAGCGGAAGAGCGCCCTCCGATCGGGGCGCTCTCCCTACCGCTGCCGGGTCCGCCGGGTCCCCCGGAACCCCCTGCCGCTGTCCCGCGATCGCGGGACACCAGGGCTCCCTCGGGGAGCCCCTGGACGCGCGTGCAGGGGGCGCACGCTCCCGAAGACGCGTGACCGAGGGGCGGCCACTAGCAAGCCGGGAAATCTCCCGGCTTGCGGATCTGGCCGCAGTGTAATAAACTGTGTCGCCAGTGTATATATATATATATATATATATATATATATATATACTGTATATACACAGTGGTTGACAAATCACCAAAAAATCTACTCGCCACACAAAAAAATCTACTCGCCTGGGGGTTAAATCCACTCGCCCGGGGCGAGCAAATGTATAGGTTTGTCGAACACTGTAATATATATACATATATATATATGCAAATACAACTGTATGCTCATCTGCATGTCTTAGGCAGGTCTGCAACCCCGCCTTTCCCCATTATCACCCAGCATACAGCACTTCCACTGCAGCAAGGGATTCTGGGAAATGACATGCAAATGAGCACACAGTGTCACTTTTTGCCTCAAAAACCATTTTCAACATGGTTCCCTATAGGCTTAAGCTTGCTGCATGGTCACAGCTTTGAGCACAGCCAGGGTTAAGGTGCATATCCAGAAAACCACCCACAGACAGCTGTTTCGACCTTGATGGGTCTCATCAGTGTGGGGTTGATTTTAACTGGATATGCATAAGAGGCTATGGGATAGGCTATACCATAATACTGAGTTAAGTTATGGTGAGTAAAAAAAAGTGACAAAAACCCTCCACAGGAAAGCAAATATGCAAATACAACTGTATGCTCATCTGCATGTCTTAGGCAGGTCTGCAACCCCGCCTTTCCCCATTATCACCCAGCATACAGCACTTCCACTGCAGCAAGGGATTCTGGGAAATGACATGCAAATGAGCACACAGTGTCACCTTTTGCCTCAAAAACCATTTTTAACATGGTTCCCTATAGGCAGATGAGCATACAGTTGTATTTGCATATTTGCTTTCCTGTGGACGGTTTTTGTCACTTTTTTTACTCACCATAACTTAACTCAGTATTATGGTAAAACCTATCCCATAGCCTCTTATGCATGTCCAGTTAAAATTAACCCCACACTGATGAGACCCATCAAGGTCTATACGTATAAAGACATCATGGAATCGGTCCCAGGTCTCCACCCCAACACCTTTGGAACGGTGTGGAGGAATGTGGCATCGAAAAGACTAATGAACTAACACAAAGACATTACTTGGCAGGCCATACACGGGGGACTCCCTGTGAATGCGGACAAGTACCAGAGTAAACTCAGCCTCGTGAGGCACTACCCCAGGTGAAACCCAGAGGAGGAAAGCATCATACACCTCTTCTGGAACTGCCCCTTTGCGCAGGCCTTGCTGCGCGCGCTGGACACTGACTTAAACTACTGTATACCGAGGAAGTGCGTCACGTACTACTCGGTGTTCCAAGGACTTTTCACAGGAACACACACAGAGGACGCAATCGAAGCCGGTTGGCGTCTAATGTGCTGTTTCAAGGACGTTTTAATTTTCGCCAGGGAACGTTTGATCAAGGGGAAGAAGAGGAAGTCGGTACAGGACTGTCGCAGGCTGCTCCACATCCTGCTCAAGGACTATTCCATCTTTGACGACCCTGAGGAGGAGGACTAAACACCCCCCTCCCCACCCCCCCTTACTCCCCCGCCCCAAAAGTTTTTCTGTGCAATTAGAGATAATGTGTGTATGATATGTCATGTCTGTGGTGCGGTGCATACGTATAAATGCACTGCACTGCCGTTTTCGTCACAGTTTTTTTACTTTTGGGGAAACCATTAAAAAAAATGTATGTGAGTTGTGTGGGATATGCACTGCGCCGTTGTTAACGTCGCGTTTTTTTTTCGTTTGGAAAATGATTTATGTACTGTTATAATCTTGTTGTAAAGATTCGCTGCATAATAAAAGAATTTTCAAAACAAAAAGCTGTCTGTGGGTGGTTTTCTGGATATGTACCTTAACCCTGGCTGTGCTCAAAGCTGTGACCATGCAGCAAGCTTAAGCCTGTAGGGAACCATGTTAAAAATGGTTTTTGAAACAGAAAGTGACACTGTGTGCTCATTTGCATGTCATTTCCCAGAATCCCTTGCTGCAGTGGAAGTGCTGTATGCTGGTTGATAATGGGGAAAGGCGGGGTTGCAGACCTGCCTAAGACATGCAGATGAGCATACAGTTGTATTTGCATATTTGCTTTCCTGTGGAGGGTTTTTGTCACTTTTTTTACTCACCATAACTTAACTCAGTATTATGATTGATATATATATATATATATATATATATATATATATATATATATATATATACATATATATATATATATATATATATATATATATATATATATATATATTCAAAAAATTGGAACTGAATCTGGATATCTAATTTACCTATTTATCTTAACTGCCCTATACTACACCGAAATAACCTATACTGCTTTCTTCCAGATCTGACTCAAGCTTCACACGGAAGACATCGGAATCCCCCTAACCCAGAAGACAGGTAAGGAACACCTCCCCTCCAATGTATAACATTGCGGGAATGAGGTACCTGGACATTGAGGGACTGCGGACCAGGTAAGATCCCAGGCGGGATTGCTGCTTTAGATATTGTGACGCGGGGACATCCAGGCACTAGTTATGGGGTTCAGGAACATTTACAAACACATACACACACACATACACACACGTAACAAGGACTAATTGTAGTATAATGTAATACAATAAATACATTTATGTCAAAAACGAATGTTCAACCAGATGGGATGGAGGGATGATCTCAGCCGGCGTGAATCAAACATGAATAAAGAAAAAGAAATACATAGTGTAATACTGTTAAGACACTAAAAAAAAAAAAAACCAGACAAACAAACAAAAACTGGCAATGTTGCTGAACCACACACTAGACTAAAAAAGATGAATTTAATACATTATAAAAACATACAGTACAATTATGCACAAATAGACAAAGTTATAGGACCCAATCGATATCTGGCCGAATTGCCCGCTTACCGAAGCCAAGATGTTAAACCGCAGTGGATATATTAGAGAGTATCCCCTCTCACAGTGGCTGGCACTGCTCCCAGATCGATTACCGGTATTCGCCGTGTGTAGAAGTTTGGTAATGGATGACGCGTTCATCCACGCTGTAGCAGGGGCAGGAAATCACTGTCTGTTGGTTAAGCAGTACGGGCATGCGCAGAGGAGCCCGACAGAGTGTAGATGGTGCCTCCAAATCCTCTGCTCCTCGCGGTCGCGTGTGCTCCAAAGGCGGCAAATTCAAAAGATGCTTTTGAGTCACAAAGCCGCACAGCAGGGCTGGCAATGGGTAACGGCAGCTGATGGCAACGCAGGGATATTGGGGACCTCCCAACGCGTTTCGGAAGCTGCTGCCTCCTTCCTCAGGGGTAGATTGAATAAAGAAGTCCCTGTGTGTCCGTTTATTTATAGGAGAAATTTAAAGGTACATGTACCATAATAGAGTCCCGGTCATGCGCAGTAGTGCAAATTCAATACTGCAGCATATATCAGCAACATCACGGAAAATGCATAAAAACAATTGGTTAGCAGACAAATAGTTAAACACATTTGTACAAATAAAAACACATAGAAACATATAAACATATAATCCAAGATCATTATAATGATTCAAATCATCAATATGGATATTAACATCAAAGGTATTAAGATAGACAGCATGCAATGTATGATGTCAAGTAAACATTGACACTAGCCCAATTGATGGTCAGTGGTGAATATAGGTGTTAGAGGCAACATGTATTGAATGAGATACACTGTCTAGGTGATGAATAATAATCTATTACATTAATGTTGCAAATAAACCTACAATAGCTACATATAAGTGGCTTACCTGGTGTATAATTAAATAAAAAGTATAAAAGAAATGATGTCAAAAAAATGATGACAAAAAATATATGATAACTTGGTATCTTGACATATAAACCAATATGTGTCAAGAACCATACGTGATTGGTCATTAGTGATTAGTGTATGCATAAGGTGACTAATAGGTGTGGTTAATAATTTTATTTAAATAAATAAATATAGTGAAAATATACATACTTTGAACGTGTAACTTTATATTATATTTAATAAAGTGTAATAATGTTTATTTGTCCAACAAAAATGGTTTAAGGTCAAAATCAACATTGAGGCCTTGTGGAGCCAAAGTACAGAGTTTGTAAATCCAAAAGGATTCACGTCTCCCTAATTGCATTGTGATGTTTCCTCCACGCCAATTTGGTGTAACAACTTCTATGGCAGTACATTTCAAACCTACGGGGCTTCTACCATGCACCTGGAGAAAATGATTCGAAACGCTGTGAGTAATGAGACCTTTTTTAATATTGTAAATATGTTCATAAAGGCGGCGTTTGATGGGCCTAGTTGTCATACCCACATACTGCAGACCGCAAGGACACTCAAGAAGATAGATCACATTTGTACTATTACAATTAATTAACTGTTTGATGTTGTATATTTTTGTTGTAATTGTGGATTTAAACGTAACATTTCTAGTGCTGAATTTGCAGGCTGTACAAGAAATACAAGGGAAATACCCATTTATTGTTTTATTAGTACGAATCTTTTGACGAGTTAAAGGACAACTAGGAGCTAATCTACAACATCCACCAGGTCGCCCTATAATATCTGGTATCCAATCACTCACTTCCCACTTGTCCCAATATATAGATCATTATCTTCAACCTTACGTCAATCAGCTTCCATCATATCTCAGGGACACTACCCACATACTGCAGACCCTCAACGACACTCAATGGCAGTCACATTACCATCTGGTAACAGCAGATGTTACCTCACTCTATACAGTCATTGACCATGGTAAGGGTTGTGATGCTGTTGGCTGTTTCCTGGACTCAGATCCTTCAGTTACAGATTCATTTAAAACATTTTTAATTTCCAGCATTCAATTTATATTAACACAATATTTTTTTAATTTTAATAATTCTTATTATTTGCAGGTATGTGGCACCGCTATGGGTACCAGGTTTGCTCCCAGTTATGCCAACTTATTCATGGGCAACTGGGAAAATCAATATATATGGTCCGGTTGTCCCTTTGGAGCAAGCCTGGTACTCTGGCAGCGCTACATAGACGATATCATTTTTATTTGGTCAGGCTCCACCCATCAACTAGAACTTTTTCAGCTTTATATGAACGACAATCCTTTTAATTTAAAATTCACTTTTAATTCTAGCAATACATCTATTGAATTTTTGGATTTGGTTATTTATGTTATGGATAATAAATTACATACAAAAACATTTTTTAAGAAGGTCCAGGCAAACAATTATTTGCATGCCAACAGTCATCACAACCCTACATGGATCAACAACATTCCTAAAGGTCAATTTACTAGATTGAAGCGTAACAATTCAACTACTGAAACTTTCCATCAGCAGGCACATGATTTAAAAGACAAATTTATCAATAGAAAATATTCTTCCAATGACCTAGATCGAGCTATATTAGAAGTAGATCAAATTGATAGAAGTACTCTTCTTCAATATAAACAAAGAAAAAAAGACAGTTCTTCCATAAACATACCGTTTATTACCCAATACAATCAGATGGCACCAGCCATCAAACAAACTTTATGTAAATATTGGCCGATTCTGAGAAAGGATAGGGATTTGGTAGATCTTTTACCCCTAAATCCTAAGATAATATTCATTAAAGCTCGGAATATTGGCCAAAAATTAGCTCCTAGTTGTCCTTTAACTCGTCAAAAGATTCGTACTAATAAAACAATAAATGGGTATTTCCCTTGTATTTCTTATACAGCCTGCAAATTCAGCACTAGAACTGTTACGTTTAAATCCACAATTACAACAAAAATATACAACATCAAACAGTTAATTAATTGTAATAGTTCAAATGTGATCTATCTTCTTGAGTGTCCTTGCGGTCTGCAGTATGTGGGTATGACAACTAGGCCCATCAAACGCCGCCTTTATGAACATATTTACAATATTAAAAAAGGTCTCATTACTCACAGCGTTTCGAATCATTTTCTCCAGGTGCATGGTAGAAGCCCCGTAGGTCTGAAATGTACTGCCATAGAAGTTGTTACACCAAATTGGCGTGGAGGAAACATCACAATGCAATTAGGGAGACGTGAATCCTTTTGGATTTACAAACTCTGTACTTTGGCTCCACAAGGCCTCAATATTGATTTTGACCTTAAACCATTTTTGTTGGACAAATAAACATTATTACACTTTATTAAATATAATATAAAGTTACACGTTCAAAGTATGTATATTTTCACTATATTTATTTATTTAAATAAAATTATTAACCACACCTATTAGTCACCTTATGCATACACTGATCACTAATGACCAATCACGTATGGTTCTTGACACATATTGGTTTATATGTCAAGATACCAAGTTATCATATATTTTTTGTCATCATTTTTTTGACATCATTTCTTTTATACTTTTTATTTAATTATACACCAGGTAAGCCACTTATATGTAGTTATTGTAGGTTTATTTGCAACATTAATGTAGTAGATTATTATTCATCACCTAGACAGTGTATCTCATTCAATACATGTTGCCTCTAACACCTATATTCACCACTGACCATCAATTGGGCTAGTGTCAATGTTTACTTGACATCATATATTGCATGCTGTCTATCTTAATACCTTTAATGTTAATATCCATATTGATGATTTGAATCATTATAATGATCTTGGATTATATGTTTCTATGTTTCTATGTGTTTTTATTTGTACAAATGTGTTTAACTATTTGTCTGCTAACCAATTGTTTTTATGCATTTTCCGTGATGTTACTGATATATGCTGCAGTATTGAATTTGCACTACTGCGCATGACCGGGACTCTATTATGGTACATGTACCTTTAAATTTCTCCTATAAATAAACGGACACACAGGGACTTCTTTATTCAATCTACCCCTGAGGAAGGAGGAAGCAGCTTCCGAAACGCGTTGGGAGGTCCCCGATATCCCTGCGTTGCCATCAGCTGCCGTTACCCATTGCCAGCCCTGCTGTGCGGCTTTGTGACTCAAAAGCATCTTTTGAATTTGCCGCCTTTGGAGCACACGCGACCGCGAGGAGCAGAGGATTTGGAGGCACCATCTACACTCTGTCGGGCGCCTCTGCGCCTGCCCGTACTGCTTAACCAACAGACAGTGATTTCCTGCCCCTGCTACAGCGTGGATGAACGCGTCATCCATTACCAAACTTCTACACGCGGCGAATACCGGTAATCGATCTGGGAGCAGTGCCAGCCACTGTGAAAGGGGATACTCTCTAATATATCCACTGCGGTTTAACATCTTGGCTTCGGTAAGCGGGCAATTCGGCCAGATATCGATTGGGTCCTATAACTTTGTCTATTTGTGCATAATTGTACTGTATGTTTTTATAATGTATTAAATTCATCTTTTTTAGTTTAGTGTGTGGTTCAGCAACATTGCCAGTTTTTGTTTGTTTGTCTGTTTGTTTTTGTTTTTTAGTGTCTTAACAGTATTACACTATGTATTTCTTTTTCTTTTTTCATGTTTGATTCACGCCGGCTGAGATCATCCCTCCATCCCATCTGGTTGTATGTTTAATTTATTTACCATTCCTATGTGTTTAGCGCCATTGATACCCGTCCAGCACCATTACAATTGTCTGACTAGGGGTCAGAGGTGTATCTAGGCTGCTACACTTTTTATGTTTATTTAGTTTATTTTTAGAGCATATGTTTTGATAATCATTAGTGTTAGCACTACCTATTGTTTTTTATTGTTTTTTATTAAAAACTAATGTTCTGACTAGGAATTTATTAAATGTATTTTATTAATATATTTAATTTTAAAGCGGGGTTGGGGGCAGGACTAGGGTTGGGGACGGGACTAGGGTTGGGGGTGGGACTAGGGGCGGGGTTGGGGGCGGGACTATATGGCGAGTAGATTTTTTGGTTGGGCGAGTAGATTTTTGGGTGATTTGTTGAACACTGTATATATATATGTCGAATTTTGGGTGATTTGTCGAACACTGTATATATATATATATATATATATATATATATATATATATATATATATATATATATATACAGTGTTCGACAAATCACCCAAAAATCTACTCGCCCAACCAAAAAATCTACTCGCCCAACCAAAAAATCTACTCGCCATATAGTCCCGCCCCCAACCCCGCCCCTAGTCCCACCCCCAACCCTCCGACCGAAGTGCAGCACTCTACTCCTCCTCCACTTCAGAAGGCTGTATGAATTGCCACAAGTCTCCGTCCAGCAGGAACTTGTATTTGCTTTCAACGTCAGATTCTTCCTCCGGAAACAGACCACCAATGCTTTCTGTCCTGGGCAGGGGGTGGGAGCAATGCAGCAGCAGCAGGTATATTCAGTGCAATGGTATCGGAGTGTGTCAAATCAATGCCTAAACATCATATATATACTCATCATTTGTAACTATTTTTCTGTTAGGGTCATTCTTGCATTGCTGGGCTCTTATCTCCTACAAAAGATCATGATTACGTCTACACTCGGTGGCTGCCAGCTACGTCTTCTACTTCTGGAGTTCCATGAGGCACTATATAGAGTAGTTCTACACAGAAGACCCCGCTGCAGAAGATCCGATGGTAGCACAAGTTTGGCCATAACAAACTGAAAAGGCGGACCACAGACTCCTCAGGTAGGTATAGTTAATATGTGTGTATCTGTGTATATCGGTGTATGTTTTAGGGTTGCCAGGTGTCCAGTATTGAATCAGACTGTCCTATATTTGGACGCTCTGTCCAGTAAAAAATGAGAAGTAATACTGGACATGTATGTGTCTGGTATTACCACTGGACATAATGACCTGACCGGCTTGGAAGGCTGTGGGATTTCCTTGAGCAGGGAGAGAGCAGGGCTGTTGCTAAGGGGCTGGGCAGCTTCCTCCATCCTGATTGGCTGCATTACCCAGCAGCAGTCAATCAGGAGCCTGAGGGTGGGGCCACGGAAAGGAGGAAACAGCATGGAGCAGTGAAAGGGGGTGTTTGTGTGTGTGTAATTCTCGAGCGCATTGCACCTTTCACCATTGTGTCCAGTATTTTTGGTGAAGCCGTATGGCAACCCTAGTGTGTGTGTAGCACTATGATGTGCTTCCTAGATATGTGTATGTAATAAGATAAGGTTATAAGGTGGTTATACCCAGTATATAAAAGAATAAATAAAAACGGCCACGTGTGAATGTGCCAAACAAATAATAAATTAGCCTAAAGAGTACAACACTTATCAAACTTAATAACAATTATAGAAAAAACAGTTCCTGTTGATCCACGCAGATAAGAAACCAGAAGAGCACAGCAAAAGGAAAACGGGGACCAAACCATAAACCTGCTATTAAAAATGAGTTTATTCATGTAACACACATAACAGCATGGACAGGAGGAGGTGAAGTATCCCTCTTACTAATTTCACGCTCTTGCAGCGCTTTATCAAATTGGTGTTAATAACAATTATAATGCAAATAATAAAATATATTCAAACCGAATGATGAAAAGGTTTGAAATAGTCCAATGTCAGATATAGTGGTGAATCCAGGGAGGAGCAGCTACAGCTTCAATAGTGGTGGTGCCACACCAAGAATACCTAAAAGAAAAAAAAGAGAAAAAGAAGTGCAAGCTCCATAGCATGATACTGCATGGGAAATTTAATGATGTCTAAAAAAAAAGCATAGAGAGTAGCAAACACGGTCCTAAACACCTCCTCACCCACTGGACTCCAGCAGTGGTGTTCTCAAGGAACTCCCTGCTTTCCCCCGTTGGTAGTGTCCGTGAATCACCTGGAAGCACAGGCATGGCTGTAGCTAGCACCGTGTTTGCTACTTTCTACGGTTGAGCTCCCAGGTGCCTCCCAGTTATCGTGACACAGGTAGTGTGCATGCCCTCCTACTTCCATTAACCATGGCCATTACATTTTTTTATGGATAACGCACTTTCCTCCTATCTTTTTGGATATTTCCGGTTGTGCTCTGCCACTTCTTATTATTATTTGCTTCTCTATCTACATGGACGGAGGCACATCAAGATTGCCTGGAACCTGGATCAACATGGATGCAGTGAGTTTTTACTTGCTACATGTTTATTGTTACTATAAGGAATTTAGGTATTCACTTGGTGTGACATACAGCATTTTGGTTCCTGGGCTCATTGAGTGCCACTTTTGCTGGTTTACCAACCAGATACCACACCCAGTACCCTACCTCACTTCAAGATATCACACAGGAATAATCTTCATTATCCACACACATTGTTCTGTTAACAGTCTATAGCACTACGCATGAATATTCTTTCTTCCATTATACATCAGACTGGTGATTATTCTCCTGCTAGTGACCGGACTGCTGTATACCCTGACAGTGATGTCACCACCATTGAGATTTTATCTCATAAATGCTGTTAATATTGTCCTCTTGTGAGTGCAAGTTCAAGAGACCTTCTTTTTTATTTTTTATACATCATTAATTTTCCCATACAGTATCACGCTATGGAGCTTGCATTCTTTTTCTCTTTTTAAAAAAAAAAAAAATATATATATATATATATAGACCCGGCGTTGCCCGTGAGTTAAATTTCCCACTAGGAGGGGGGGGGCAGTGGACAGGAGGGGGGACACAGTGGACAGGAGGGGTGGGGGGGACAGAGGACAGGAGGGAGGGGACAGTTGACAGGAGGGGATGGGGACAGTGCACAGGAGGGGGGATGGGGACAGTGGACAGGAGGGGAGGGGGGGACAGTGGACAGGAGGGGGGACAGTGGACAGGAGGGGGGGACAGTGGACAGGAGGGGGGATAGTGGACAGGAGGGGAGGCAGTGGACAGGAGGGGATGGGGGGACAGTGGACAGGAGGGGGGGACAGTGGACAGGAGGGGGGGGGACAGTGGACAGGAGGGGTGGGGATAGTGGATAGGAGGGGGGGGACAGTGGACAGGAGGGGGGTTGCTTAAAATTTCCGGGTCCCTCCTCGCCTCTCTGCCTGTATGTTTCTCCGCTCCCCCCTCTCTCTCTCTGCTCCTCCCCCCCCCATGCGCAGCTCTGGTCCCCACCCTACAGTGTCTGACACACACACAGTGTCCCACACACACACACAGTGTCACACACACACAGTGTCACACACACACAGTGTCACACACACACAGTGACACACACACACACAGTGACACACACACAGTGACACACAAACACAGTGACACACACACACAGATATGTCACCTCTCCGTTTCCCCCCTCCCCCCTCACCTACCTCCCAGCGGCGCCGCCGCAAGGCAGCTGCAGGAGGAAGGGAGTCCTTCCGGGCGCCACCATCTTAGGCACTCTGCGCCACGAGGCAACTGCAGGCTGCCTGCCCACTGCCTATCCCCCCGCCAGGGAGGGAGGGAAGTGAGCCCCGGGGAGGGAAGTGAGCGCCGGGGAGGGAGGGAAGTGAATGCCGGGGAGGGAAGTGAGCGCCAGGGAGGGAGGGAAGTGAGCGCCGGGGAGGGAGGGAAGTGAGCGCCAGGGAGGGATGTGAGCGCTGGGGAGGGAGGGAAGTTAGTGCCGGGGAGGGAAGTGAGAGCCAGGGAGGGAGGGGAGTGAGGTCCGGGGAGGGAGGGGAGTGAGCGCCAGGGAGGGAGGGAAGTGAGCACTGGGGAGGGAGGGAAGTTAGCGCCGGGGAGGGAAGTGAGAGCCAGGGAGGGAGGGGAGTGAGGTCCGGGGAGGGAGGGGAGTGAGCGCCAGGGAGGGAGGGGAGTGAGCGCCGGGGAGGGAGGTGAGTGAGCACCGGGGAGGGAGGTGAGTGAGCACCGGGGAGGGAGGTGAGTGAGTGCCGGGGAGGGAGGTGAGTGAGCACCAGGGAGGGAGGTGACTGAGTGCCGGGGAGGGAGGTGAGTGTGATGGGGGGGTGTGGCCGAGGGGGAAGAGAGTGGCAGTTGGGTGACGTCAGACCCACCAATCTTAATGGCTAGAGGCTGAGGACCAATCAGATTCACCGCAGATAGCACTAACCTTTCGATTTTATATATTAAGATATATATATATTTGAGGTGATATACCTTTGTTGCAGTTGCCCTATGGAGGAATGTTTTCTTGCCTAGAGTGCTGTCTTGACTACTTTATTCTGGTACTAGCTGAGAGACCCGGCATTGCCCGGGATGTGAAGTGTGAATAAGTATGTGTAAATGTTGTATTTGAAAGTTGTAATGTCTTGTGAATGTTATGTAATATTATTGAAAATTGTGTTTGTAAAGCAACAGCAGTAGAAAGAACATATATATGAGGGCAATTTAGCAAAGTGTATGTTATTTGTTACGGTTGTTAGTTTATAAAATGTTATTATTGGAAAGGCTTGTTGAAATATGGTTATGTCCATTGTTGAGAGTAGTGTATTTAATGTCATGTTGAAGTGTGTGTTGGGAAAATTGTTGTTAAGAAAAGATGAGTGCAGTGCATTGAGTGTGTTTGTGGTTTGTTTAAGTTGGTATGACATTATTGATAGGTGATGGAAATTTACCAAAGTGTATGTTCATTGTAAGGCTTTTTTGTAAACCACATTTTTGGTTGTTCCATTTGGAGCAAAGATGTACAATTGTTGGGGGGATCCAACTCTAGAGCACGCAACATATAACTGGCCGTGGGAGAAACATGGTGATTGTAAGTTGATACCAGTGCACTTGATGGACTGTCCTTGTGCTTTGTTAATGGTGATAGCAAAAGCTAGTTTGATAGGGAACTGTAGCCATTTGAAAGTAAAAGGAATGTCTGTTGGAATGATGGAATGCGGGGGATGAAGACATCTTGGCCTTTGGCGTTGCCAGCTAAGATAGTAGCTTCAATTAGGTTGGGCATCAATGTTTTGATGCACAGTCTGGTTCCATTACAAAGGTTAGGTGTGTGTAGGTTTCGAAGTAGCATGATGGGTGATCCAACTTTCAGCCGAAGGTGATGTGGTAGCATTGTGATGGTTCAAGGGAGTGTAGGAATTCTGGTGGATAGTTGATGGCTTCATCGGTATCCACAACTGTATCGATTGAGTTGTATTGAGTAATTGTGTTTGGAAGAATGTCTTGAATCTGATGATTTAGGTCATTGACAGAAGTATTTTTGGCAGCAAGGATGGCTCTTTCACAGAGCCACTGGTGGTTTGTGTAATTCTGTAAGAGATTTGGATAGACGTGATGTATGAGATGTTCAAGTGATGTCATCATGTTACAAAAATGTGTTGGAAAAGCAATTTCACCTGATGTCAAGTCAGTAGGTAAAGTACCTTCACCAATTTGAAGAAGGCGTGTGCAAAAAGTTGTTCATTTGAGTTGCCGAGAAGTTGGACTCGCATATTGGTTGTTAATGGGAAATGTTTGACAAGTCGCCATAAAATAGAGGATTTGAGGCATGCATGAAGTTCGTCTGCTGGTGTGGATCGTGGTATGACTGGAAGGGTTTGTCTGAAATCACCAGCTAAAAGAATGACAGCGCCACCCATTATTTGTTTATTGTTACGCAAGTCTTGCAAGGTTTTATTAAGGGCTTCAAGTGCTTTTTTATGCGCCATGGTACATTCATCCCAAACAATAAGTTTGCAAATTTGAAGAACACGTGCTTGGCCAGATGTTTTTGTAATATTACAGGTTGGGTTTTCTTCATGAGCAATGTTTAGCGGTAATTTAAGAGCTGAGTGCACAGTTCTTCCTCCATCCATAAGTGTGGCTGCAATGCCAGATGATGCTAGTGCAAGTGCAACATGATTGTGCATTCTTATTTCTGCATGGAGTAAATTTATTAGAAATGTTTTGCCTGTTCCACCTGGAGCATCAAGAAATAGAAACGTGCTAATTAGCATTCTGTTGAGTTTAGTGTGTGTGTTAGCATGGTGAAGGTCAGGTGTGTTTCCATCGGAGAGGGTGTTGTGGGGGTAGGGGATTGTTGAGTTATTATTGTGTGTGGCATATCATCCCAGGAGGTTTTGGTGTGTGGATGATGGCGTGTTGTGTGGGTGAGTGTTGTGTGGATGTGTGTGAGTGGTGGTGAGATGAGTGTTTTTGTGCAATAAATGAGACAGACGGATACATTTTAATTGTTTTTCAAATAACTGTTATTTAAACGAAGAGCTGAGTTCCTGTGGTAGGTGTCTTGGCAGCGGAGGGGGTGTGTTGGTGTATAGGTTTGGGTGGGTGGGGTGTTGATGTTCAAGGGGAGTAGTTGGTCAGACGTGTAAATTTGCATTGTATTGAGTGTAGTGTGTGTGGCAGCATGGTGAATGGGAGGTTTTTTCCCAGTGGATTGGGTGTGTTGGGGTGTTTAGCGCTGGTTGTGTTGTGGGGGGTATGTAGTGGTGTGTTGAAGTGTTGTTTTGTGTGTCGTATCAGCACAGGAGGTTTGTGTGTGTGTGTGAGGGCGTGTTGCGTGGGTGAGGGCGTGTGGCCTGGCTGACTGCGTGTGTTTGCGAGTATGTCTGAGGAAGTGTGTGTGTTTGTGGATGATGGTATGTGGCGTGCCTGAGGGCATGTGTGTGTGTGGCGTGGTGAGGGCATGTGTGTGTGTATGGCGCATGTCTGTGGGCGTGTCTGAGGGCGTGTGTGTGAGGTGGGTGATGGCGTGTGTGTTTTAATGTTGTGTGTGTTTGTTTGTGAGTGTAGTGTGAATGTTGGTTGTGTGTGGGTGAATAGTGTGTATATGTACAGGCATACCCCGCATTAACATACGCAATGGGACCGGAGCATGTATGTAAAGTGAAAATGTACTTAAAGTGAAGCACTACCTTTTTCCCACTTTTGATGCCCGTACTGTACTGCAATCGTCATATACGTGCATAACTGATGTAAATAACGCATGTGTAACATGCTCTATAGTCTCCCCGCTTGCGCACAGCTTCGGTACAGGTAGGGAGCCGGTGTTACTGTTCAGGACGTGCTGACAGGCGCATGCGTGAGCTGCTGTTTGCCTATTGAGCGAAATGTACTTACTCGCCAGTGTACTTAAAGTGAGTGTCCTTAAAGCGGGATATGCCTGTAGTTTGTTGTTGTGTGTTATTGTTGCTTGTGTGGTGTGATTATGTAGTTTGTTTTTGTGTTGTGTGTAATTGTTGCTTGTGTGGTGTGGGTGTATGAGTGTGGTGTGGGTGGGTGAGTGTGTGTGTGTGTGAGTGTGTGGGTGAGTGAGTGTGCGGTGTGTGAGCATTTTGTGGGTGAGTGAGAGTTGTAAGTGTGGGTGAGTGTTGGGTGTGTGAGTGTTGGGTGGGTGTGTGATTGAGTGTTATGTGTCACTGTTGGTTGTGTGTTGGCTGTGTGTGTGTATGTGTGAGTGTTGCGTGTTTGTGTGTATGTGTGTGTGTGTATGTTGTTGTATTGTTTGTGTGGTAGGTGTAGTATTGGTTGTGTGTGTTTTGTGTAGTGTTTGTTGCGTGTGGGTGAGTGTTGTGTGTGTATGTGATGAGTGTTTGTTCCCCAAATGAGAGATACTGTGAAAGTAGTATGGTGTTAAAATATTTCTTTTTTTAAACGAACAACCGACTGGCTGTGTGAGGTGTGTTGGGAGCGGAGGGGGTGTGTTGGTGTGCCTGTTTGTGGGTTGTTTTGTCGTTGTAGGGGAGTGGTGGTGTGGTGGTTGAGGTGCAAGTGTATGTTGGTCATAAAAGTGCTAATTAGCATTATTTTGAGTTTAGTGTGTGTGTTAGCATGGTGAAGGTCAGGTGTGTTTCCATCGGAGAGGGTGTTGTGGGGGTAGGGGATTGTTGAGTAGTTATTGTGTGTGGCATATCATCCCAGGAGGTTTTGGTGTGTGTGTGGATGAGGGCGTGTTGTGTGGGTGAGTGTTGTGTGGATGTGTGTGAGTGGTGGTGAGATGAGTGTTTGTGCAATAAATGAGACAGACGGATACATTTTCATTGTTTTTCAAATCACTTTTATTTAAACGAAGAGCTGAGTTCCTGTGGTAGGTGTCTTGGCAGCGGAGGGGGTGTGTTGGTGTATAGGTTTGCAAGGGGAGAAGCTGGTCTGACGTGTAAATTTGCATTGTATTGAGTGTAGTGTGTGTGGCAGCATGGTGAATGGGAGGTTTTTTCCCAGTGGATTGGGTGTTTTGGGGTGTTTAGCGCTGGTTGTGTTGTGAGGGGTAGGTAGTGGTGTGTTGAAGTGTTGTTTTGTGTGTCGTATCAGCACAGGAGGTTTGTGTGTGTGTGTGAGGGCGTGTGGCGTGGCTGACTGCGTGTGTTTGCGAGTATGTCTGAGGAAGTGTGTGTGACGTGGGTGATGGCGTGTGGCGTGCCAGAGTGCGTGTGGGCGAGGGTGTGTTTGTGCGTGTGTGTGTTTTTGTGGCTGAGGGGGTGTGGCATGTGTGAGTGCGTTTGTGTGCGTGCGTGTGTGAGGGCGTGTGTGTGGCTGTTGGTTGTGTGTGTGATTGTTGTTTGTGTGTGTTTGTGGGTGTTGTGGGCTCTGGAGGAGCTTTTTGTGTTATCCGGTGCCGATGTAAGTATAAGACTGGTTTTGGCGGGCGGTCATGGTGTGTGTGGGTGTTGTGGGCTCCGGAGTAGCTGCGTGCGTTGTTGGGTGGTTATGTAAGTATGATAGTGGTCTCGCGAGGGGGGGAGGTTAATGGTGTGTGTGTGGTTTTGGCGGCCTCTGGAGGAGCTGCGTGCGTTGTCCTGTGGTTATGTAAGTATGATAGTGGTATCGGGAGGGGGGGGGGAGAGGTTAATGGTGTGTGGTTTTTGCGGCATCCAGAGGAGTTGTGTGCGTTGGCTGTTCGGGTGGGGGGGGTGTGAAGGGCTGCGGAGGAGCAGCATGCGTTTGCTGTTTGGGTGGGGTGAGGGGCTGCGGAGGAGCAGCGTGCGTTGGCTGTTTGGGTGGGGGGGGGAGGTGAGGGGCTGCGGAGGAGCAGCGTGCGTTGTCTGTTCGGGTGGGGGGGGGTGAGGGGCTGCGGAGGAGCAGCGTGCGTTGTCTGTTTGAGGGGCTGCGGAGGAGCAGCGTGCGTTAGCTGTTCGGGTGAGGGGGGGTTGAGGGGCTGCGGAGGAGCAGTGTGCATTGGCTGTTCTTGAGGGGCTGCGGAGGAGCAGCGTGCATTGGCTGTTCGGGTGGGGGGGGGGTGAGGGGCTGCAGTAGCGGGAGAGCTGTGGCATGCGTTCGTGGTGTGCATGAGGTTGTGTGGTTTTTGCGGCCTCCGGAGGAGCAGCGTGCGTTTGCTGTTCGGGTGGGGGGGGGGGTGAGGGGCTGCGGTAGCGGGAGAGCTGTGGCGTGCGTTCGTGGTGTGCATGAGGTTGTGTGTTTTTTGTGGCCTCCGGAGGAGCAGCGTGCGTTGCTGTTCGTGTGGGGGGGGGGGGGGGTGAGGGGCTGCGGTAGCGGGAGAGCGGTGGCGTGCGTTCGTGGTGTGCGTGAGGTTGGGGGGGGGGTGGTGGTCGAGGGGGGTGTTTTTAGAGTCATTGTCCGTCGGTATGCGCTGCGTGTTCATGCGGTGTGTGGAGGTGATCGTGTGGTGTTGCGTGAGCGTGTGTAATGTTGGAGTGCTTAAAGCAATGTTTATATAGTTCAGATTCTGTACCTGATCTGTGGTAGCAGGCGGTGAGGGTTTTGTGGGTTGAGAGTTGGCCCCAGAGCAGTGAGGATTCGTTGCTTTGAAGCGTGGTCCCAGAGCAGTGAGGATTAGGTGCTGTGTAGCGTTCCCAAATCTCCCAGAGCAGTGAGTGTTAGGTGCTTTGAAGCGTTCCCAAAGGTCAGTGAGGGGTGGGACAGTGTGGCAGTGGTATTGGCCGCAGGCCAATGAGAGTCAGTGAGGGGTGGGACAGTGTGTCAGTGGTGTTGGCCGCAGGCCAATGAGAGGTGTGTGGGGGCGGGCATGGCCTGAGGGTGAGTGACAGGTCAAAGGTGCAATGCGATTGGCCCTAGGGACACAGGCCATGCAGACAAACATACAGTGCTTTCAGAAATATATAGTAGATTGAAATAGGTATTTTCCTATTGTGCCACTTAGGGTAGATTTTTTAAAGGTATTTTGCAGTTGGATATGTTACATTTAAAGGGTCGACATCCACTGTACACATATTATGAGATGCAAGAAACTCTGTAGCTCTGTCTAATATTGTATGCCTGTTTTCCTAGCATTACAAATGACACCAGGCCAGGACTAATGTTGTCCATCAAATGCAAGAAACTTGCTTAACAAGCTCTTGATGCTGAGAACAGGATAACTGGAACAGACCGCGGCTGTGACGCAGAACTTACTTTCTTAATACGTGTAGCTAATTTTTGAATTTGTAGCAAGAATTGGACTCATTGGAGTATGACCAAAGTAATTTAATATGAATAAAATAAAATACTGGAAGTCATGCCAATTACAGTCATGGCTCATTTCATTTGAACATATTAAGCTTAACTGTATTGCAAAAGTTTTTGCATTTGAAACAGCACCTTTCTGAAGAGATGACAAGTTTACAATCAGATGATGAACAATCCGTGACATTTTGAGATGACCTAACGTTCAAAAACAATTCTATTATCAACCATTAACCAATGGAAAGAACATATTCATCAACTTCATCTTTTCTTTTCCTTTTTTTTTTTGCATACGAAATGCAATCTATATTAAGTGACTTCTTACTTAATTGTATTGTGCTTAACTACTTACTGCACAATCAATTATCATTTTGCCTGAATTGTTTGTAAAAAGTATGATATTTATTTGTTTTACTTGTTTCTATCCTATCACACGCACATTTGCAAGGAATATTTCATTCTACACAGACAGATGAGTTCGCTTATGATCTAGACAAGGCAGAATATTAATATTCACAGCATGTTTTCATTGTAATTTATGAGATGCTTAAATGCCTATAGACACCGAGGGAGTGTTATACACACCGTAGATTGGGATCTGGTGATGAATCACAGTCAGTGTATTATGATAAAAAGGATGTGTAGTTATATCGGCATAATAGGGCACTAGCTTGTAGGGGGGAATGGGGGGAATGAAGATGTGGTGGTGACAGCAGTCAGGGAAGACCCTAGAAATAAAGAATTGCAGCCGCTTCCATGAAAGCAGCAGTTTATTAACACTGATAAATAAAACTACACCTATCAAATGTAAATGTAAACTAACAAACCAATATCATACTATAACTAAAAAGAACTAACTTAACTTTAGAATTTAAACTAACCCCTGTATAACTTCTAACCACTACTAACAACAAACAATTTACTCAAACTAAAACCAACTTCGGAAGATGTTTTTTACTTTACGGCTCTGCAAACGTTATATGCTGCCGTTTCGCTCACTGCCTGGTGATATTTCGCGGAACGCTTCCTAATTTAACAAACATTGTAGCTCTTTGATGTTTGGTGAAACATTTTCCACGGTAGCAATATCTCTAAAAAAAAAAAAAAAAACGCGAAAAAATTGTGAGACGTGTTGTATTTCTCATGTTTCCAGACCTCAAACAATCAGATTTTATACCAACTGAGAAGCACGCGTCATGTTTATGTGGATAATAGTGTCAAAGAATCACAGAACTTATCTGTGACGATAGCTTCCACAGGCTTATTAATCTAAAACAAAAATAATTGGGTTTGAACTGAACGAGGCTTAAGATATAATAAATTGTATTTATTCCTTAGAATAAAGGTGAACACAACAGATAATACAGTAACAAACAAGAAGTACACTTACATAAGGGTTGGGGAATGAGAAGTATGATGTAGCATTTCTCTCAGCAGTCAGGAAATCATTCAGGTGATGTCAGATAACCATATCAGCAAACGAAAAACGAATGAAGACTTTGCATGAAGACCAAAAATGAAGACAAAGGATAGATGGGAAACAGCAGGTTATAAACCCTTTGTCCCTCTATCTGTAACATTAAGACCCTGGGATTGGTTTGCAATTATCTCCAGCCAATCTTTGGTGGGGGAACACATTTTAGGACAGCCCCCCCTGCTAGCTGGCACATGTGCAGTAGAACTCTGGGGTCTCCTTTCTGAGGCCCCACATGTGCAAATGGAATGCCAGGCCAGCTACCCCTCCGGATCTTGGACAAGATAACCTGTGTTGGACAGTGATAAGTGGGACACTTAAAAACTGCTATGGTATGCGCCTCCCCCATACTCACAGACAGGGAGGGTAATAAAACCTTTTGAACAAAACTTAAGTTCTAGCCATTGGGACTCTAGGGCCATCTGTCATCCTGATAGCTTCAGAGACATTTCTTTGCTTTGTCCATACCTGGAGACACAGTATTAACGGACTATTAACCCTTGTGCTCCCGGATGGATTCTAGTGTGTGGGGTGCAGAAACTGAGGTACAATAACAGAGGGGCCACAGGAAAATACACATTTACAGGTTATAACAGGGGTGAAATCACATTTCTGGACCTCAGTCCAGTTAACCCCTCGTCTCCCTGGTGGGGTCAGGGGTGGCCAAATGGGGTGCAACCCCTTTAATACCGGGCCACCCCCTTTCTCCCTCTACACCTCCCCTTCTTAATGCGTGTCCTGTGGCCCACTGGCCCTAACGGGAAGTGGGGCACTGCTGGCACCATTAATGAATTCAGCCTCAGAGGGATAGTCCTGGCGTGAAAGTCCATCAGCATTGCTGTTTTCACTGCCCTTTTTGTGCTGAATGGTAAATTCAAATTCTTGCAACGCCAAGCTCCATCTCAGCAGTTTGGCATTTTCCCCTGATACCCTCTGTAGCCAACTCAGGGGGTTGTGGTCTGTAATGACCGTGAAAGCCCTCCCATGGACATAGGGCTGGAGCTTTTTGAGTGCCCACACAATGGCCAGGCACTCCTTTTCAATGGTGGCATATGCCACCTCCCTGGGGAGCAGTTTGCGACTGAGATACACCACAGGGTGCTCTTTGCCGTCGTCCCCCACCTGGCTCAACACAGCCCCCACACCAAAGTCTGAGGCATCAGTCTGAATAAGAAAACGCTTGGTATAGTCTGGGGCAGCCAGGATGGGGGCCTCAGCAAGCGCAGTTTTCAGGGCCTGGAAAGCAGTTTCACAGGCAGGAGACCAGGTAATAAGCACAGGCAGTTGCTTCTTAGTCAGATCAGTCAGGGGTTTGGCCATGGCGCTGTACTGTGGGACAAATTTCCTATAGTACCCTGCGGTGCCCAAAAATGCCATGACCTGTTTCTTGGTTTTTGGAACAGGCCACTGAACTATGGCTTCTACCTTGGCTGGCTCTGGTTTGAGATGCCCTCCACCCACCCTGTGCCCTAAGTACAGGACTTCTGCCATCCCTACCATACACTTAGTGGGTTTTAAGGTAAGCCCAGCCTCCCTGATCCTATCCAGCACCGCAGCTACATGTCCTATGTGGGATTCCCAGGAATTACTAAAGACAGCAATGTCATCTAAGTAAGCCCTGGCATAGCTCTGCATCCCTTCCAGTAACCTATTGACCAGGCATTGGAAGGTAGCCGGGGCATTCTTCATCCCAAATGACATCACCAAAAACTCATAGAGGCCACTTGGAGTGATGAATGCTGACTTCTCCCTAGCCTCCAGGGTCAGGGGAATCTGCCAATAGCCTTTGCTCAGATCCATGGTGGTCAGATATTTTGCCCCCGCGAGTTCATCTAGTAACTCATCCATGCGGGGCATGGGGTAAGAATCTGACACCGTCCCAGCATTGAGCAACCGGTAGTCCACACAAAACCTGGTGGTTTTGTCCTTCTTAGGCACTAGGACTACTGGACTTGCCCAAGGGCTCTGGGACGGAGTAATTACCCCTAGGGTCAGCATCTCCTCAATCTCTCTCTCCATACTTGTCTTGACCTCTGCTGACACTCTATAAGCGTGCTTATGCAGAGGCTGCAGGTCCCCTGTGTGTACTGGGTGTTTGGTGAGATGTGTGGTCCCTGGCATGTCAGTGAAGAGGGCGCTATACTGAGCTAGCATGTCCCTGGCTTCTCCCTTCTGCCTAGCACTCAACTGTGCCCCGATCTCTACCTGCTCAACAGTGTTTCCTTGCTTTGCCTCCCCTAGGAGATCAGGCAGAGCATTGCTCGCCAGATCCTCCAGCAGTGGGCTACAAATGGCCATTACTGCTCCCATACTCGGTGCTCTGTATACCTTTAACATATTAATGTGATATGTCTTGTGCCTCTCGGGCGCTACCTGTACAACATAGTTGCACTCATTCACCTTTCGGATAACCGGGTACGGTCCAGACCAGGCAGCCATCAGCTTGTTCTCCCGAGTGGGTTTGAGAACAAGCACCTGCTGTCCTGGGATGAATTCTCTGCTACGGGCCTGCTGGTCATACCATTGCTTCTGCTTGGTCTGAGCAGCCCTGAGGTGGTCCTGGGCCACCCCCATAAGCATCTCTAACCGGTCTCTGAGATCTACTACATACTGGATCACTGAAGCATCAGTAGCAGTAGTCTCCCCCTCCCATCCCTCACGGAAGAGGTCCAGAGGTCCACGTACCCTGCGGCCATATAGTAGCTCGAAGGGGGAGAAGCCTGTAGATTCTTGCGGTACCTCTCGGTATGCAAACAGCAAGTGCTGCAGGTGAATCTCCCAGTCTTTCCCCTCCGCCTCTATAAAGGTCCGAAGCATCTGCTTCAGGGTACCATTAAACCTCTCACATAATCCGTTCGTTTGGGGATGGTAAGGGGTAGTGCGCCGGTGCTGTACACCGCAAGCATCCCAGAGACAATGTAACAGTTCACTCATGAACTGCGACCCCTGATCAGTTAGGATCTCACTAGGGAAACCTACCCTAGCAAAAATGTTCAGCAAAGCTGCTGCCACTGTCTTGGCACTTATGGTGCCCAGCGCTACCGCCTCAGGGTACCGGGTGGCAAAATCCACCACCGTGAGGATGTAGCGCTTCCCTGACCTGCTAGGAATCATGAGGGGTCCTATCAGGTCCATCGCTACCTTCTGGAAGGGTTCCCCTATTATCGGTAGGGGTTTCAGGGGTGCCTTCACACGGTCGCCCGCCTTACCCACTCGCTGGCAGGCATCACAGGAGCGGCAGAAATCAGCCGCATCCCTGGATGCCCCCGGCCAGAAGTAACGCTGCAATAACCGGGCTCGCGTCCTGGTGACCCCCTGATGTCCCGCTAACGGAATAGAGTGAGCTACCCGTAACAATTGCTGTCGGTACCCCTGGGGCACTACTAGCTGTCGCTTACCGGTCAATCCCTTTTCTATTCCCGGGTTCCCTTCTTCTCTGTATAGGAGTCCCTTATGCCATAGGCAGCGCTCAGTGCCCTCCCCTGCCTGAGATTCGGACGCCCGAAGTCTCACGCCGGCCAGGGTAGGGTCTGCCTTCACTGCCTCCCTAAACTGGGCTCCTAAATCTGGCCCCCCCCCCAGTCATGTCATTGTCAGGGGAAGGGGACACGGTAAGGGGGAACAGTAAGTCAGCCTGTGGTTGCAACTGATCCTGGCTTACCTCCCCGGGCTCCTCTGTGCCCTCCGCTAACGTTGGTCCCAAAGGCTGGGGGACTGGGGTGGCCACCGCCGGCATTGCCGCGGTCTGGCTCCGGGTAACTGCCGGCTCTGCAGCGGGCTGGGGCACACGGTCGTAGGTGCAGGTCATCGGTCCCAGGTCATTGCCCAAAAGAATTTCAGCATCCAAACCTGGTAAAACCCCCACCTCCCGCACACCCTTGCCCACCCCCCAATCCAAAAAAATGCGGGCCACCTGCAGGAAACGTGGCTCTCCGTCAGCCACAGTGATCTGCATCCAAGGGCCTGGGATCAATTCCTCTGGCCGGACCATATCAGGTCGGACCAGGGTCACTGCAGCTCCTGAATCAAGTAAGCCAACTGCTTGCCGGTCACCGACTGTGACCGGGGTGAGATGCTTGCTCCTGCCGTCCATCTGCTGCAGGTCTGCGCTGTGATGTCCTCCGCTCCTGGCTGTAGGCACTGAAGAAACCGGGGTAGGGGTGACATGGGACGTCTCGCTGGGAGTTGTTTCCATGACCGGTCCTGGTTCTTTGGTGGAAGCCACCCGCACGCGGGCTACCGGCTTCGCAGCTGGGGTGCGTTGCCCTCGATAGGGTCCATTGGAACGCAGGGGTTCCGGGCAATCTGGTCTGATGTGACCAGTGCTGTTGCAATTGTAGCACCGGCGCTCATGCCGGAGCTCTCCCGCCTTCTGTTACCCGCTGCCCGCAGGCGGCTTTTGGGTCCACTGGGGGGTACTCACAGCTTTCTTGGCCGGCGCCGGTGGGGTTACCGCTTTGGCTGGTACCTTGGCGGTCATCTGGGACTGGCTGACCACATAGTCATCGGCCATCCTCGCCGCCTCGGTGTAGGTCTTTGGCTTTTTATCATACACAAAAGCCCTCACCGCCGGCGGGCACTGCTGCATGAGCTGCTCCTGAAAGATGAGGTCCAGCAGGCGTTGGTAAGTCTTGGCCTCAGAGCCCTCCACCCAGTGTAACCCGTACAAAGCCATGCGGGTCACATAAGTGACATAGGTCTCCTGAGGGTGCCTCTCCTCCAGCCGGAATTTACCCCGGTAAGCTTCAGGGGTGAAACCGTGCTGAAACAGCAAAAGTTCTTTCAGGTGGTCATAGTCATCAGCAAACTCATCTGGAAGCGCCATCAAGGTCTGCTTAGCCAAGCCGGAGAGTAGCGGATCCAGGCGTGCAACCCTATGCTGGGGAAGGACCCTGTACCGCCGGCACTGCGTTTCAAAGTTCCTTAGAAACATGTCAATCTGATCAGTGCCCTCCACATACTTGGTGAGGCTGTGCTTGTCCAGTTGGAGTCCATCTTTGGGGGGTCGGACCGGGGGGCAATAAGCGGGTCTGTTCACTGCCATAGAGATAAACTGTAGCCGCTCCTCCAGTGTCCCTCGGTCTCCCCACGCTGTTATCAGTGCCAGCATTTCAGGGGTAAACGGGCTGGTAGCCGCAGCTATCAGTGTCCCTCCTGCTGCACTTGTCCTGGGAGGTGCACTTGGTCCCTCCCCGGGATCCTGCCGGCCCGGCACTGGGTTCAGTCCCTGATCTCCGGGCGGCTGTAAAAGGGCAAGCTGAGCTACTTCCAGGACCTCTGGATGCTCAGCTTCATATGCGGTGACTGCAGCAACCATTTCCTCGACCTCCTGGTCCACATATTCCAGTCCATAGGCACGGCACTTGTCTTTTAGCGGATTTCTAGTTCTCAGGTAATAGAGGTTCTCCGCTTCACTCTGAGTTCTGGGTCGCAGCAGTTAGGTGGTGTGACAACTTGCGTTACTTGTTGCACTACTGTGTGTTCAATATCTTTAGTCCCAGGAACTTGCAATTACCATCAAGTTCCCACTGGATCACAGTACCCCGCAGAATACTGTAATCCAGGTCCAGTTCAATCCCGCCAGCTGCCACCAGTTTTATTAATACGCCTGTGACGATAGCTTCCACAGGCTTATTAATATTACACAAAAATAATTGGGTTTGAACTGAACGAGGCTTAAGATATAATAAATTGTATTTATTCCTTAGAATAAAGGTGAACACAACAGATAATACAGTAACAAACAAGAAGTACACTTACATAAGGGTTGGGGAATGAGAAGTATGATGTAGCATTTCTCTCAGCAGTCAGGAAATCATTCAGGTGATGTCAGATAACCATATCAGCAAACGAAAAACGAATGAAGACTTTGCATGAAGACCAAAAATGAAGACAAAGGATAGATGGGAAACAGCAGGTTATAAACCCTTTGTCCCTCAATCTGTAACATTAAGACCCTGGGATTGGTTTGCAATTATCTCCAGCCAATCTTTGGTGGGGGAACACATTTTAGGACAGCCCCCCCTGCTAGCTGGCACATGTGCAGTAGAACTCTGGGGTCTCCTTTCTGAGGCCCCACATGTGCAAATGGAATGCCAGGCCAGCTACCCCTCCGGATCTTGGACAAGATAACCTGTGTTGGACAGTGATAAGTGGGACACTTAAAAACTGCTATGGTATGCGCCTCCCCCATACTCACAGACAGGGAGGGTAATAAAACCTTTTGAACAAAACTTAAGTTCTAGCCATTGGGACTCTAGGGCCATCTGTCATCCTGATAGCTTCAGAGACATTTCTTTGCTTTGTCCATACCTGGAGACACAGTATTAACGGACTATTAACCCTTGTGCTCCCGGATGGATTCTAGTGTGTGGGGTGCAGAAACTGAGGTACAATAACAGAGGGGCCACAGGAAAATACACATTTACAGGTTATAACAGGGGTGAAATCACATTTCTGGACCTCAGTCCAGTTAACCCCTCGTCTCCCTGGTGGGGTCAGGGGTGGCCAAATGGGGTGCAACCCCTTTAATACCGGGCCACCCCCTTTCTCCCTCTACATTATCATTTTGGGATGCATTTGTAGAATCAGCGCTTACAAATCAAGTCAACATTTTGATATCAATCATTTTTTGTTGCCGAAAGTTCCTCCAAATAAATGCAAAGCAGGGCCGGCTGGGATGTTTGGGGGGCTCGGTGCAGTGACGTGTGTGACCTCGGCTCTTACCTTCTCTGGTGGCATCTCCTCTCGGTATGGTTCTGTCATTATGGCGCCACGATGTCAAATGACAGTGGGACGCCATGGAGCGTCACATTGTCATGGCAATGCAGCGCCACGGGACATCCCGTTGTCATTGAAACCTGACACCACATGGCGCCGTGGCATTCCTGTTGTCATGGCAATGCGACACCATTTGACGCTGTGGAGCCATAATGATGGGACCTTCCATGGGGAGATGGTGGCAGGAAAAAGCAATCCGTTTCATTGTTGCGGGTGAGAGCGCGAAGCCTCTGTATTCACGGGGCTCGGTGCAGTGATGCCGACGGCACCACCATCACGCCGGCCTTATTGCTAAGCAATTCTACTGCATGTTGTTGTGAAAGAGGGTACATTGTATTACTCACTTCTACTTCTACTAGGCAGTAGAGTTATTAACTTTTACTCACTCTGACACCTCTTACCAAATCAACTTTTTCACTTTCTACTAAACTTCACTATTCATACCAACAAACACCACTATTCAATCTGGTGAAGCAGGGTCATGTACAGTGTCACAATAATTGCCCTTAAACTATTCAGCGTATTAGCAATACAGAGGTTAATGTGACATTTTAAAAGTGCCTGTTTTGTTCCTCTGTCTGTGAGATTATCAGAATGAAATCTGGCCAATATTAATGAGCCAACTTTGTGAGTTAATGAGGCCATAACAGAACAATATGTTTACAAAGGGGTTGATGATGTGCAGGGTTACAGATATGGCTTGATCTGACACGTATATTCAGGGGAATTTCTGAGTGCTCCGGATAGTACACAAGAGCATTCTCTAATTCTTTACAGATTTACCAAATGCAAGGTGGTTAGAATATGATGTAGCTCACAAGGGTAAAGAATATAACTTTTTGACATGGGGAAATCAGTAATATTAAATTATACCAAAAATGCCGGTCATAGTTATAATGCATCGATCAGATACATATTTTGCCCTCAGAGATTAAAATTCTCCCTTTCAAGATGGGTGTCTACGCTCATATTTTAATGATACAAAGGCGACGGTGAAGTTATACTGTAGGTCATTTTATACTCTGAGGCATTTCATTTCTTAAAACCCGTTTATGTAACCGAAGTGATTTAGAACGGAGCTAAACAACACAGTGAAAAAATAGATGTGAATAATTAAATGAAATGTAAGGTGAAATAGAAAAATTCTCGACCTTCAGAGGGAAATGTACAAATTCCCTATAGCAAGTTTAGATCAAGGGTATGAAGGGAGCGAAATTTCAGGAACCCCCCAAAACGGAAAAAGAATAAATGATGGTGCAGTAAAATCACAGTTGAATGGTAGAACAAAACTTGGCTCGTATAGAATAACTACTTACAAAAAGTAAGTGAGGAATCAGCATGTAACGGGGAACAAGGTATACAGGAACTCAGGAGAGCTATCACTCGAGGTGAAACTCAGGAGGAAACACAGCGGAGAGAGACCATAGTGCAGACCAATAAAACTTTATCACAGTAAAAAAGCTTAACGAAACGTACTCACAATGTGTACAAAGGTTATAGGCACATAAAAGTAGAGCAGTGAATCTCACGCCAGGGAGGTGGTTTCCCTTCGATACTAACGCAACTGGATGGTGTCGATGGCGTCTGACGTCCCATCCGTCGATGGCCTGACAGCTTCCGGTTTGCGTGGGAGAGGGAGCAGGTACGCAGCAGGGCGGTCCCCTCTCTTCTGGAACAGAGCTCACTGCGTAAGATGTGGAGGCTCAACGCGTTTCACTGAACTAACGTCAGCTTCATCAGGAGCAATAATATAACCTAGAATTCAACATAGAGTGGGTGTTACGTCAAATATGATATTTCCATATCAAGCCCTCTTTGGAGGAATGGTAATGTGGTAATGTATCTAGATGTTTCTGATACCCTGTTATTTCCTGGAACTGCCTGCATTATTATATTGTATGTGTTTGTAATGTTCTTTTTTTGTAACTAAGCACTGTACCACTTTTCGTACATTAAATCTAAAATGTAACAAGCCACGTGTTCACAACTGTGGCGTACATGACACACAGATATTAAAGTGAATGGGAAAATTGCTGCATTATTGACAATGTTATCCCACTTCATACAGTACCATATTGAGTATGGTGGGCAGACTCATTTGGGATAAGGTTTTAAAATACAAACAAATCTTGAGTTAAGCTATCTCTTGTGTTTTGGGCTGTTTACAAATGATATAAAGTACTGTACATGAGGCAGACGCTCTCGAGTTGTAACTTTTATGGTTTGGAGTATGGACAATTTGATCTTGGTTTACACCTTTTAATCTAAATATAATTAGTTTAAAATGGGTCACTGGTTCTACCATGGTAAGCTGTTAGGCTGCAGACTGCATGTGACGGTGAAGGGGTAACCAGGACATCATTAAAGGTATTATGCCCGGCTGGTTACCTCTGAGCCCTGTTTCAGGTTTTAGAGTGTCAGCTCTTCAACCGGTGTATTGTACCTGCAATGAATGTAATTGTATGGCAATAAAGAATTGATGTGTCTTTTGCCTTTCCTGGAGTGCTAACCAGTGGAGATTCTCAGGCTATGACATTCAGGGTGGATTTTGCTGTAAAAGTGTTGTTGGATTTTGTCTAGCTAGTCGGGGTCCAGAGTTGCTGGCCACCCCAAAAATGTATTCGGGAGTCATGTCAGACCTCCGGACAAAGTCCTCCCTGGAAAGCAGTTACGTGGCTCACCGCCAGGATGCCCTGCTTCAGCACAGACCAGTACGGTAAAAGGGGGCATAGGGATACGCGTAACCTGTGTATATTCAGGGGTTCCTAGTTTAGGGGGAGTCCCCCCCAGTATATCCCCGAACACGGGATAGGGGTTCGGAGTGTCTCCAACCACCCATAAGGTTGCGAGAGTGAAATTATTTCTAAGTCCAGCTTTGGTACAATAGAAGCAACTCTGAAACTTAACCCAAGCATTTTTTGAAGCAACTTTTAGTAAACTTCTTATAGGAAGGTCTAGGAGCTCTGAAAATGAACGTTTGCATCTTTTCAGAAGATCCTAGGGGACAAGGGACTTAGAATAATTTTGTGAGATTTTTATTAACATGATGTATAAAGATATATATGTTTTATGCAATGTATATGAGCTTGGGAATTTCCAAGTCCCTGGGTCTGAGATACCAGATGGCCACCAGGTTTGGTGTCACTGAGTCTGCTCGAGTCCCAGACTTGAAAGTCTCAGAGATGCCAAGATGTTAGGGCGGGCCAAGTACCAGAGTTATACTTGAGTACCCACGTCCTGGCACGAATAAGGGCTATCCGGCAGCCATTGCCCGGCCTCAGAGTCTGAGGAGCCTGGCCCAGCGGGTTGGTTCAATGTGCTAGGGGGCAGAGGTTCCATGTTGGCGCATGCCCTTTGCAGAATTGAAATCCGTGCCCGCCCAGCTTCAGGGTACCGGCAAATCGCTGATAGGCTGGTATAAATACTGCACCGACACACTTTATTCGAGCAAATACCCAGTATGTACCTGGCAGATACCTGGAATGCACCGCTCCTCACCTCTGACAAGCCCCGTTGCGTTTGCCTTCCCAGCCTGGGTTCATGCCTGGCTGACGGGCGGCTGATCTGCTAAATGATAATGATTAGGATTTAATAGGCTGCAATGCTTCACGTGTCTACCAGATGGCATAAATTCATGAATTGTAATGCAGTATATATATATATATACTGTGCAGTATTGCAGCCAGCGGGAATAAAATGCTTCAATCCCTGCCTGGAAAATACCTCAATGCACTCGGGCAGAAAACAGTCACAAACCTCAATACACCCGGGTATACCCGAATTCGTGGGACTAGCCGAGCTCGAATAAAGTGTGTCGCCAGTGTATTCCCATGCTCTGATTGGTTTAGGTATTCTGTGAATGGGACTGAAATCCTATAAGAAACCCAGCAGCCAATTAGGTCAGGAGATTCTGAGCGCCAAAACAGCAGCTGTAAATTAAAAGATGCTCTGTGAGAATGTCAGTGAGTCAGCTTCTGAAATTTCAAGGTGAGAATTTTTCTAAGTCACACTTTTCGGGGCCAAGTTCTCAGAATACTTCGTAGCAGTCGAGGCTGGAACTGCAGGCTAAAAAGAGTACCAGGACATTTGGTACTCAAACCTGGTCAAGGGATTTTAGCACCTCCAGAGGGGAAAGAGCGGTGGCATCAGGAACTGCATGCCAATATCAGTCCCAGGACTTTTTAGGCTTAGTCCCAGTCATCTGAAAGACTTTGTAAAGACTTTGTTTTCTGTGCTATTTCAACTAGGAAAGGTTAGTTTTGTAGCCCAGACCCCCATTAAGTGTTTCCTGTTGTTTATTATAATTCACTGTGTGTACGTCTGTTTCAGTGGAATAAATGACAATTTGTTTTACTTCTTGGTTTTGCTCAGTGATATGATCCCGGTATAAAGGTGTAACTAGCTGGTCTCCCATGACACGGCATACAGGTGTAGCCCTTGTTAATAGAACCACTCACTTTCACTCAGGAAATCCATCGCTCGATATTCCAGAGTGTTTCCATTCAACCAAATCTAACACACACCAAATGCCATGGAGGAAATTCTACTGTCTGTGAAATTCTAACGTGTTAGCGGGTATAATAATGGATTATACAGTATGCACCTGTACATTACTAAGCTATAAATACTTGCAGCGCACACTAATTTTCCTCTTCCAAACATATTACATATACTCAAACACATGCACCTTTGCCTACTGTGCTGAAACTCTTTATGCTCATTTAATGTTTTATGCTTTTATTGTTATCTCTGGGCATGTACTGTATGCTGAATTGTTTATTTCACTCATCATTTGTGTCTCCTTTTCATTGCAGGATATTTGTTTATTTTTGGCATTGGAATATAATATGTTTGGCTAAATCAGTGATGTGGGATTGCAGATTTTTTTTAATGGAACATTGTTTCAGGCACAAAACAAATCGGCCGTAAACCCAAACACAATATGACTCCCAAAAGAGAGGGATTAATTAAAGATCGCATGAAAGAAGTGCAAATGGAAGTAAATATTTTCTGCCTAAGGCAAAGATTTAGAAACTGTTTGTTCAATTTAGTGCAGGCTATCTGTTCTTTTTCTTATTTTCCATGGTGTATAGTTGCCAAAATATTTGTTGATGCAACGGAACCCCAAATATTGGCTGAAAATAGAAAACTACAAATGTTCTACTTTATGCAATGCTGTCACCTATTCTTAACTAGTGTATTAGCAGATTAGGATGTATTTTTTTTATCATCAAATATACAGAAATGAAATGTAAATGGTTTCCAATAATGTGATTATTACAGATATCTGAAATATTACATGGATATAAGGTATGACGGATGTTTAAGGGGATTATTACATCTGCCTGGCATAGCTAAATGTTAGATTTAGAGCCAATGAAGTTATCCAGGGGTGCTTATCTCCAGTCCTCAAGACCCCCTCACCCTCCCAAACAGGTCAGGTTTTCAGGATATCCCTGCTTCACAACAGGTGGCTCAATCAGTCCCTGCTACAGCACAGGTGGCTGAATTAGAGGCTCAGTCTTAGACTGATGATTGAGCAACCTGTGCCGAAGCTGGAATATCCTGAAAACCTGACCTGTTGGTGGCCCTAGATAACTGGAGTTGAGCGCCCCTGCAGTACCCTACAGTAGTACTGATCAATTAGGAATACATGTGACAGATCTGAGAACTACAAAAGTTAAATAACTTTCACTTGACGCCACTAAAGGGTTATATTTATGAGAGGTAATTTGTATATACACAGCAACCAGTGCTGATTTTTTCTATGCTATAGATATAGAACACTGTCCTATTTACTCTATCTTATTAATGTACTGTATACTACATGGACAACAATGAAACACTTTTGTAAACATTTATTTGCTGCGGATTTCATTCAAAGTAAAGACATAGCTATTTTTTGTTCTTATTCTGCTTACTTTTGAAATGATAAAATGAATATAGATATTTTAATAACATGATTGTGTTACTGAAAGAGACCGCACTGCTCACATCTGAAATCGGATGAGATAAATAGAAAAGCAGTTGTTTAAATCCATTGTTCGTGTAGAAAAAGACTTGATGGGCTCGTGATACTCGCTGTGCAGACTTTAAGAAGTTTCTTAAACTTCATAAATTAAATAGTTTGCATAAAAATAAAAACAAAAAAACTTGGCAACAAATATTTGTTGGAGATAATACTTTCATTGGTAACTGGTAAAAAAAAATGCAAGCTTTTCAGCTTCTGCATACCAGCGATTCTGTTTAAGGCTTTGGTCCCGCTGCGTCCGGCGGCGCTCGCGTGCGCGTTCCTCACCAGCAGGGGTATCCTTTCCTAGCCGGTCCCAGTCCCCCCTCACTGCACGGCTTACAACGCACTGTGACACGTCAGCCGCCAGGGGATGCAAGAAAATTGCGATCCCGAGCGTTGACGCGTCACATGGTGCGCTGATGATCAGCGGCGGGGGCGGGAGCTGTCAGAGAGCTTCCTCCACAAGGTAGGGGGGTATTGTGTGTGTGTGTGTGTGTACCGAGGGGAGAGATCATCACGGAGAGGAGGGCATTTATGGGGTGGGGGGGGGGCTGCTTACCTTTCAGCATACAGCCGGCAGCAGCTCCCTCCTGCAGCCCGGGAGACCGACCCACGCTGCAACCATCCGCTGGAGGGGAGGGGTGGGGGTGTTATCGGACAGGAGCAGCAGAGGGTGTGTGGAGGGGGGGAGTAGCACGGAGAGCATGTGGGGGTCCCTCCTGCTGGCCGGGAGACCCCCGCTGCAGCCCTGCGCTGAAACCACGCCCCCCGGCCACCACTCCCGCTCCCTACAGACTGCATATAGCGGGCAAGTGCCTCTCCACGCGCCGCCTGTCTGCAGTGCGGGCGCGTGGTCTGAGACAGCGGGGCCTTAGCCTAATACAGTAACACACAAACGCCCACGTTGCTGGGGCCAAATGCTTCCTTATAACCTTCATCACTCCTCCAAACACAGACTCCAAACAGTAAATGATCTGGGGACATGTTCCTCTCTGTGTCCATCTCTGGTGTCAGCTTCCGGAACAATTCAACCCTCGAGGAAGCGTCTGCTAATATTCTCTTGTCCTAGAACATGCTTGTCCCTAAAATAAATGTTCCCCGTTAGACAGAGGAGCACTAATCGTTTTAGCAAACGCCCCACTGGGGGAGAGCTGGCTGTCGACCCATTCACCGCCTCCATAACCGCCATGTTATCAGATCTGAATAACACGCTGTTGTAGTGCGGCAGCGCACCCCACAATTCCACAACCATCACCGCCACTGTAAAACACCCAAAAGTTCACATTATGGACTAACCCTTCCTCCATCCACACTTGACGCCGCCACTGCACCCCGCCGACAGTGAAGAAATGCCCCAAGAGCCCATCACATCCGGAAAACATTCTAGGGCGTTGTTTGACACTTCCGACTCCAGCCACAAAGTCCTCCCATTGAATAATTCAAGAAAAACCTGCTACATAACCAAATCATCCATAAGACTTTTGACAACCTAATGAATTGATGCAGCTTCTTAACCTACGTGCAGGCATTTGGCATCCTACTGCTAAAAACCCTACACAATGACAGGACCCTGCAAGAAAACGGTGGATGCCCAAAAGCAACTGAAGTTGCTTCAGTGTTACCGTCTTAGCTGTCTTCGGCCCTAAATTGTCCCTTGTAACTACACCAGCTTGCAACCAGGCAATCTACATACATTTCAACTGATTCAATCTGAACTCCTAGAAAAGACAGCTTTGTCGAAGGGCCCTCCGTCTTCCCTTTTACAGTGGTATCCCAAAACTCTCCAAAGCTCTTTAACAAAACTCCAAGTCCTTGACCCCGCTGACCTGATATTGATGTATTGGAGCCCCCCTTTGTTCGCCGCCACTTGCCGAAGAACCCAATCCAAAAAGGAATTTAATCATTCAAAATAAAAACAAAAAATGTCAACAAAAAACTCCCAAATTCACACCCTAGTAGATGAAAACAGTCTGGATGTACCGCCAGCAAACTGAACGCCGATCCGATGTCTGTCTGTATGTCTTTTCTAGCACTCCTCCCGGACCACACGCCCTCAACAGCTCCATCACCCAGTCAAAAGAAGTGTACGTCACCCTGCAGATGTGTTTATCAATATCGGGATTCACATTCAACCCCTCCGATAATGTTCAACCCCTGACCTTAAACCTGATGTGTTATAATGTGTATTACTGCTGTGAACCGCTATGTACCTGGATGGCGCTATATAAAGATATACATACATCCAACAGATGATATGTAAGACGGTATGCACCGGGCTCCATCTTGGAGATCACCCGCAATGGTGGAACCGCCATCTGCCACAACCCTACTTCTTTATCCTACATGCTGATGACCACCTCTCGATGCTGTGCTACTGATTTGAAGTTCCTGGCTTTTTTCCCTGACTGTGAGCGAGATCCAGAACCCCTCACCAAAACAGAGTCTCAATGTCCTAGCTGCTTCTATATTTTTTAGTTGGCGAGCCACTCCTTTATCGTGGCAGTTCTTACTGTTGTCATCACCCTTCGCAGCATCTTTAGCTGCTTGGGCTTCGACCCAACTTCTATCCTTCTTGAATTGACATGATGTCCCTGACAAAGTTGAGAATATGATGCAAGGAGGGGTGGGGGGGGGGGGGTGATCTGACATAAACAGCACTGGGATCTGAGCAGCCATTTTGAGTCAGCATCCATCTTAGGTGCCTGATATTGTCATTCATTTTGTTTATTGTCTGCATGAAAGTGGAATGAGAATGGAAGTTTGAAAGGGACTCATTTTTTTTTTGCTTCTCAGTTTTAAGTGACAATAAGCCTTTCAGCTAACCACAAGACCTTGGAGATGGGGGAAATGCGCCACTGTTATGAAAATAAAATATAGATAACAGGCACATCTCGCATTCAGGGGAGGTTCTCATGGTCATATACACCCTTTCTCAGAAATCACGTATATAGAGAAAAGGTCATCGGCCTGTATAATGAATTATAGCTGAGTCAGTTCATTTTTAGTATGAATCTTACAGTTATGTTATTAACTCAATGTTCCCTTATTCGTATTTTGTTTATCTGATACGCTTATGTAATGACGCACACGCCACCTCATATAGGGGGCGTTGGCTTAGTATTTTGGGTATAAATATGGCTTGTAGGCCAATATGTCGTTGGGGAAGTTTTATTTTGAAACTTCCTTCTATGTGTGCACATGTACACTAAATAAACGTATTTGTTATTCTGCAATAAGCCTCAGATGTATCTCCTTTATTCACACTTTTCACATCCCTATAAGGGAATTATCTAGATACCAAGATGGCAGACGGACAAGATCATATATTGCCCCAACTAAGATGGCTGCTGACAGGAAGTCAGTCTCTCTCTGGTCCTCTATTGCCTGCAGCTGCTTCTGGCCTTTTAAATAGCAAGCAGCTGCTCTCTGTCTTTGCTCGTGCAACGTACTCTGTTCCCTCCTAAACTCTGCCTTTGTTCCTGTGATTGCCTGCCTGTGTTTGAACTGCTTGGACCTCAATCTGCCTGCCACCTGCCTCGACCCCAGAACTTGACCTGACTAAGGTGTATTGGCCACCTCTGCCCTGAGGGGCCGTATCATGTTTGCTGTCAGTAACATTACAGTCCCCCACTTTCAATTTCCCTCATTGTATATCAAGCACACACATTTCGCTGAGCTAGTCAATTGCCTGGTGTTTGGTAGACTGGCCATCCCACTCTGAAAGGATGAAGAGTGCTGGGGCACCATGAGTGATAGCTAGAAGTCCATGTCTTTCAAACCCCATTGAGATATCTTTTATGCCGCCATCCTTTAATGAAAAACCTTGTCAGATTTGCACCAGACAAGGCCCCCCATACTTCTTTAAAGCCTCCCATATCGTTTTCTGGTATTTTAAAAGCTCCAACCATAAGTTAGGTAACTTTGCACCTATCAGGCGCCAGAATAAAATATGCCTCTAGCCATTTCCCAACATTTCGTCATACTTTTTTTTTCTCTTTTTCTCATCATCCTTATCAGCAGTTCCCCCAGGAGCAATGTCCAGATATCCACGTACTCCCTGACCAAATATTCTCCTTTGTAGCCAAAGGCAAGTGTGTACCAAGTGGCTAGACCTGTTTAATTCTGATGTCTGGCAATTCCTTTGGTGCCGACCCAGAGATCCAGCCATCACTGTGACAGCTGCCTCAGCCTGCAAATACACTCCCACTGGTACCCAAGCCCTCCTATACCAACTTCCACCTGCTGCCCACTACTTAGCGCCCCTGCCAAACCCAAATCAACACTCACTACAGCTTGGGCATCTAAACAAGCAATAAATGAATGAAACACTTCCCAGATTTCTCTCACACTCCATTATCCCTCCACAACATCTACACTGCCCCCACCCCCCCACACACACACAATATCCCCCTATCCCCTACAGGCCGATCAACCAGGATTTCCTCTAATGCTACCCAACTGGCACCAAAACCAAATTTGAAGCTGTTGTTGGCGATTGCCACCTTACTCTCTTATTGGATCCCCCACTACCTTTTGCAACAAACATACATTAAGTGACTCTTTAAGCTCACCCTGAGGTTGAAAAAAGCACTCTCCTAATGACTCCCAACATACTGTTCCCCCCCAGCCAACAAACCCTCTACCACCGTGGACCTGAAAAATGGGGTCAGTAGACCATCTCTCAGCCGAGGGAACCACCTCACCTGTCTGCCAGGACTTCCCTTCTCACCGCCCCAAGAGCCTCCGAAACTGCGGCAGTCAAATGGTGGGGGTGCCTCCAGCCTGCCCCTCCGCCAGTCTTCCCCATAGCACTGCCACTCCAACACCAAAGCTCTGTTCCCCTGGCAGCATGGGCTGAATCGGCACGGGTGGACCTTTTAGGGGGCTTACTGGATCCTCGTGAACAAACAGGAAGAGATATTTTTTCCCTTCACTCTTATAAACCCCCCCCCCCCAAGCCCAACTCACTGCTCTGACCACCACTACAACCTAACTCCATGTATCCTAAACTCGGGCCTCAACCCCCTCTAATCTTCCCCCTTTCCTGAGGGGTACTTGTTTGACAGTTCCTGGAAAAGGTCACTACTTTCATGAAATGTATGCAAATTTTAACATATCTAAGTGCTAAAGCAGTGGTTTCCAACCTTTTTTTTGTGTTAAGGAACCCTATGTGAAATGCTGAGGAACCCCAACCGTCTCTAATAGCGCTTCTAAGAGCAGATGCATTGTATGGCACCCCAACCCTTTCTAATAGCGTGTCTGAGATCAGATGCATTGTAAGGAACCCAACCCTCTCTAATAGCGTGTCTGAGATCAGATGCATTGTAAGGAACCCTAACTCTCTCTAATAGCGCTTCTGAGATCAGATGCATCGTAAATTCTTCTGTATTTGGTACAATTTTAAAATGACCTGAAAATTGTAGGGAACCCTTTAGGGAGGCCCACGGAACACAGAACCCTACCAGTAACCTGGTTGAAAAACACTGTGCTAGAGAAAGTGTAGCCTCCATCCTATTTTGCCTTCATGAGTGAAGAGGAATTGAAGAGATCTCTCGCAGGCACCAACAAACGTTTCTCCTTTATTTCGTCCACATTAGGGAAATTACCTGGTGTGAAAGGACATAATGAAACAGATACAGCCCGACTTACTTTCCAAGTAGCTGAGGTTTCCTGGAGACACTGACCACATCCATCCTTGTCGACAAGCAGTCAAGGTGAGTCTGGCCTAAATGCATATAAAGAAATAATAAAAGAGCGCTCCCTATGAGGAAATAGCAATACAGTAGGTGCAATATAGCGTTATAGACAGTGATGAAAAATGATTAAATTGGTGATAATAGTGATAATAGAGTGAATAAAAAATAGATATGCAGCTCAAAAAACCCTTTCTTGATGATGGTCCTTGATGTTCCCTCTTGGTGAATGATAGGGGAGCGCACTACGTGGAATATATGTGGGGAAAAAAGGAATAATATAGTATGATAACTAAAAACAATGTTCAATTTCTGTGCTGGAGGAATCTTTAGATTTTGAACTCACATTCTTTCAAACAAATAAAGGCATCTACAAAACAGTGGCAAAGGTGTTTTCAATGAGCAGGTCTTCCTTCAATATGGGGATATCCCTCAGGTATGCAGGGGTCGTTTGTCGTAAAATGTGGAGAGAAATCAGATATAGTGCACCAGTGTAATACAAACTCTTTATCTAATCAAAACTAGTGGAAATTCACTTACATAGTAAAAGCGAGTGTAGCTTTTGGGCTCTTACCCCCACTTCCGCTCGGATCTCTTTCTCTCGTCGTGTCACCTCCGGTCCGCGGTGTGTCTCTATCCAATATGAGAGGATCCCCAATACAGCTGGTCGGGCAAGGTATGATGTCGACTCGGGGGAGCTTGAAGGCCTCACCGGTTACAATTCAGCAGCCTTCCAACTACTGTGTCTTTTCATATATATTTTTGCATTTGTGCACTGTGATTTTATGACCTATGCTTAACTCCTCGCTCCCCTATTTTTTCTCTCTGTACTTGCTTTGAAGGATCCTGGATTGATTCTAGTGGGGTTGAGCAGCAGGAACGTATTCCCCCCCCCCCCCCCCTGAGTGTCTGCCCCAGTGGGGAAAACTCTTGGGACTTGTTCCAGGTAGTATCAGTTATTCTTTAGCGTGTTTGCGTCTGAGTTTTTCTCTTATATTGAATGTAAGCAAGCCAATCTTGAAACAGATTTGCCATCAGCCAGTGCAGAGAACAGGTGCCCTGTGGGAAGAATGGATCTGGTTAGTTTACCTGGCTGCAATATTCTGCACCAGCTTCAGGGGCACAGCTCTGTTTCCGGAAGACCCAGGTGAAGTGCATGGCAGGATTCCTGGTGTGGGGACATAAAGGCATGAACAAGAGTAGGTAGACTCTCTGGGGGAGTCAAGTGTTTGATCCTGCCTACATATAGAGCAGCAATTATTGGCTAAGCTGGCGTGTTGGCACACAACGTGCCAGTGAGCGCATCGACCATTACAATAGTATTAGCCGTGCATGAAAAAGGGACGTTACCATATTATTGCACCTGCTGGCGCATGCCAGCAGGCACAACAGTTCCTGCTACATCTGTATGTTCCTCAAGTGAAAGAATGTGCATGTGATCATAGCTGTTACCTGAAGTTTAAGTGTCAAGTCGCATTCAAGGACAACACCAAGATTCCTCACATGGAGATCAAGTGTGTATCCACTGCTATGGGTGAAGCCAGGGTAATCTTTGTGCAGAGGAGGTCTGGACCAAATTTTGAGAGTTTATCATCAACCCAATAATAAATATCCCCCAAGATAAGCTCTCTGAAATTGACGGCATAAGAAACAACAATTGCGTTCCATCATGAGGGTAATTAAAACCACTGTGATATTTTGATCCAGTAAAAATCAATTCAGATCAATTCTAATCCAACAAGATACAACAACAAATAACTTTTGTAACTAAAGAACCAAAAAAAGAGAGAAGCGCAGAACAGTTTTTACTTATTTGTAGCTGTTGTTGTATCAAAAAGATTATGTCTAAGCCTGTACCAAGTATAAAAACAATAAAGGAATGATTCACAGATATCCACAAAGAAAAGAATTATATCCAGAATCAATAAGAGAGGCTTTGATAAACTGCTGTACAATCATATCCTTAGGCATCAATTAAAATTCTTTAATGCTAGTTTAATCTGAACATTGCCATCTGGAAAAAAACCACACAGCCTCGGCAAAAAGATCCAGAGATTATTGAACTTTAGCAGAGCAAATGTTTAGATTGAGAGTATGTTATAAATATAACCTGATGCAGCAAGGTTTTAAATGTGAAGACTGGCTCAGATTGTCTAGAAACTCTCTACATAAATCTTCCCCCGTCTATGTATTTAATGCATGAAAAGTTATTTTAAGTGAATTAATTTCTTTCCTTCTGAAAGTACTGTAAGCGAGGTTAAAGTACTCAATCTAGATACAAAACAAAAATTTAGTTGCCTTGGATTTTATTTTATAGAGTTACTGTATACAGTATATGCTTATGAAATTGTGCATGCTATAAACATATCTATACAAATTTAATGGTGCATATCATTACGTTTGATGACTTTTTGGTGATAAATGCTAGGCAAAGTTATTCTTCGGCATTATATCAAATACGCGTAAAATGAGAAATCCACATATAGTAAGGCTACAGGGTCTTACTTTATCATCTGATCTTAGGTTTATTTGGCTATACAAGAAATGCTATTCTTTTGTAATTAGGGAGCACATAGATTCGCTACTCTAATGTATCAGTTAACTTTTGGTGAACCAATTGTACCTTGTGTGATGTTTTAAAGTACTGGGCTTCAATTCTGTCCTATTTCCGTCAGCTTAAACAATTTGTGGTGTCCTTAGGAGATAGGGAGATGTGTTGTTATGGGCTGTATCATATTATTGATTTGAGAGAATCTAGAACATTAATGTATTAAATGATATAGCAATGCATAATGACTTGATACTATGTGAATCACTTGCGATTCCCTGACTGAGCTACAGCCTTTTTCACCACCATCAAAGAGCCAATATTGCATGGTTTGCATATCTCCATTCACCAGAAAGTCATCTATTATACACTAACCGTCATTTCACATGTGAGGAATTTGCATGTTTAGATTTATTCAAAATGAGAAATTGTACATCGATTCCACGTAAAACCTTACCGCAATTCAATATATCCAAATTACTGGAAAAAAGTTTGCCCACAACCACAATCAAACTCGTCTTTTCCAGTTCGATAGAGATAGAGATAGAGATATTAGCAAAGTGTTGAATTGAATTAAGGTGCTTGAGGTATCTTATTTTTTATATATATTTTTAAACATCTAAAATAGTAAAAAATATCTCAATTTTTTTGTATTATGTTTTTTTTAAATAACCTTATGGCTTGTGTTGGGCATAAATTTGTGACAAAGGGATGAAACTAAGAAACTTGATTTATTTCTATTTTATGTTAAACCTGTTCTCTAATCACTTTATACAATGTACTCACTTGATTCAAATAAAATATAAAGTATCCACATCTTAAAATAAGGCACAGATTAATCCAAACATTAAAATTTATTTCATACCATCTCTGTGCCATGACATAAAACCTTCACTGATTATACTAATTATTCAAAAAATTATATAGTAACCAAACTGGGCTCTTCTCTATGTGTGAAAACATTATTTTCTGGAATGAACAGAGATCAAGAAGGCTTGACTAATCTGAATATTTTAATTGAAGGATGCTATCTATTTTTTTGACGAAGTGAATAGAAATAGTTTCACATTCATAAATGTTCTGTATCCTGTCTTTTCCAGCACTCCCTGGTTTCTGCTGTTGCCTTGGAAATACCCCTTTCTCTCCTCTGTGAGTTAGGATGCTCCTCCTTCCCTTGCCATTTGGTGCAGTCGTACCCCTATGTCCCCTCTGTTTGTGTCATGTCCTGTCCTTTCAGAGTGTGCCTCCCTGAAGGAAGATTCTCCCACTGTTTCCTACCTAGACCTATTCCAATTCCCATTACATGTTCCCAACCCTTAGTGTTTATTTCCCCAGTACTTTATCCCCCTTTTATTTCTTTTTTGTTACCCACAATAAACAATTCAGAAAAAACAAGCCTCCCCTTGCATGGAATAGGGATTGAGTTGAACTTTCTGCCTCTACTCACTATACAGAATGTGCATGAGTCAGGAAAATAGAGAAATCTATTCATTGGCTATGGTTGAAATAATTGAAGTTGTATTGACTATAAAATATACTGTACTACGTATTTTAAAAACTCTTCCAAGGGACATGCATGTATGTAATTTTCATTGTTGATTGTTAAGATTGGCTTGTTGACAATCAAATCACTACATGACCAAAGTCCTAGCTATCTGAGTGAGCTTCTAGTTCTCTACACTCCCATTCGCTCACTTCCATCTGCAGTTGAAGGACTCCTAAACGTCTCCAGACTCTCCGTGACTTCCTTTGGCGCTCAAGCTTTTAGCCACGCTTCTCCCACTCTCTGGAACAGTCTGCCTCGTAGAGTTCGAGAGACACCCTCACTGGGAATCTATAAAAACAGGCTCAAGACCTACCTACAGTATTTACACAGGCATTTAATTAATGAACCACAACCTGTCCGCCATTTAATGGCTACAGTCCCGTCCCAACCTGTATTGCATCTTTACTTGTGGTTGGTCTTTTTTATAACCTTAAATGTTTTCTACTTTTTTCCTTTGTGTAACTGGCTTTGAGTCCCATTGGGGGAAAAGCACTACATAAAGTTATTATTATTATTTTTATTATTATTATTATGCATGTCACAAACTATATTGCTAAAATAGACATAAACATGCAGCTAGCGGTATTGCACAATAATGCGTTACCGCTGGTGCGATTGTGTTATGAGATTTTCATATTAACTCAATGGAGCCTCGAGTTGTAAAATTGTGCAATTTACACGCAAATAGTTTAAATTCAGTGTCTTACTGCATGGTAAATGATTTGGTTATGTTGTCTCATCTTAATGAGGTATTAAAATCTCATGCACCATTCCATCTGTGAAGAACGATCTAATGATAGAAGTTAAATGTGAAGTCGAGAGATATTGTCAAAGTTTCAAGTACAGTATTTGTGACAGAAGTAACCAAAAAAAGGTCTGAGAACAGCCCCGCAGTCTCTCCGTCCTCTTTATACAGACGAATTGTGTTTGTGTTCAGGGGGTAGTAGTAATATATCAGTTCTTGGGGATTTTTTGGTAATTCAGCGGTGGTCACTGTTGAAGACTGCGAGCACAAGGCCTGCAGCAGCTCCCTGTCTGGGCACTCTCTCCTTGGCTGCCACACCTCTCTTTTTGGCGATCGGGGTCCTGTTTGGCTGCTGCTTGTTCTCTCCATGGTTGCTGCACCTGGTGCCAGGCGCTGCCTGTCCTGCACTCTGACAGCCCTGACCACCAAGAGTCCTGCTCTCTGAAGCGGCTGTTGCTCATGTGTAGGAGAGAGGTCAGGCACCGCTGTGCTGGAGCCTTGGCCTTTGTTGGCCATGGCTCTGGGGTGGGGGACAGGCACGCTTTGAAGTGCTTCCCCCTGCGCGAGCACAGGCAGCCTAGTGCATCTGCATAGTGGGAATTTCTTTGTCCTGCTTTGTGGGATAAACTCAGCCTCTGATTGGCTAGGCCAGCCTCTGTTGAGTGGATTTACTCGCTGAGTCCCGCACTCACTCACCCACCAAATCACCCACACTCAATCCCCTCCACTGGGGTGGTTTGAAGATTAGCCAGTTAGGCGCTTCCCCAAATTTGATTGGACCAATCAACCCACTCCCAAAATGCTTTGATTGCTCCAATTACGATCCGGCTGTTCTGATTGTCCAAAACCAAATGTGAAGGTTTCTCCATGACGGTGGGAGATTTAAAAATACATGATGTGTGTTAAGCCTCCCTGGGACTGCTCCTGATAAACCATTGGATTTACTAGCTGCCTGTCCTCTTTTGGAACCCAAGACTCTTCCGCTCTCCTTGGACCAGCCCTCGCCAAGTCTACTATGCTTTTAGGTGTAAGGTTCTTTGTTTGTTTCCCCTTTATTTTAACCTATTGATTGTCTGTATTGTCTTCCTTTTTCTGTACTGTACCCTTCCTCTTAAACTTTTAGTTTACTAGCTTGCTTGCCTAACTGTAGTCCATGAACTTCGTAGCTACTCACCAAGTTAGTTTAGACTATTTAATTATTTATATAATTATTGATAATAATACTTCTATGTTAACTCCTTTTCCATTACTTGTTACAAGATAACAATATTATGTACCAACCTGTTTCCAGAATGGACAGAATTGGACAGAATAATGTATAACTTTTATTGTGAAACTCCCATGGAAATAATTTCCCTAAATAGATTTATCTGCCACAATTTGTCCAAGAAGAAGATCTCGCATAGAAAGTTTGACATTTAAAAATGTATGACTGGGGAACGGCATACAGTACTGGATAATGGACATTTCCATGCTTTCATTTCAAACCAGTTGAATAACTTGATTCATCCATGCATTGTTACTCAATGGTGTTCCAAAATTATTCACCATACACTTCCTAGCAACGTAATTAATATTCTGTTCATCCAATGGCATCTTCTCACTTTATTCACAGCTTTGAATACTACTGTAGCAATAATAACCCATTGATTAGATGAATAATGTGATCACTTCCAATTTGTTCTTAACACATTGATATATTAATGCTATAGTCCTGCTAAGACAAAAAGTCAAAAAACACAAGGTTACGCAGTGGCCCTCTAGTTGTTGCTTTCCAAAGTATATTGTATGAGTACCAACCAATTCCTTGCTTGTGGGTCAGTCAATGATGGGTGAAATGTACTTTAGTTTCTTTACTTTTGGGGCCAGAGAAAGGGAGACAAAGATACATATATAGAGCGTGAGTACAGCAAGTCACACACTACAAGTGAATTCACAGATGTAGTCAACTTTTATTGCAATGTTTGACACGCTCCCATGGGTGAAGTGGCATGATGGCGTCTTTGTATTTCTGTCCTAGAGGAGACCTGTACTGTACTTTGAAGAAATGTTTTCTTTATGTTGTGTTGGCTGCACAAGCAGGACTGTCCTCGCCTGAAACTGTTTCCCCGCACTTCGGAACTGCACGATTGCCCCTCCACCTTCTCGCATGCAGTTGATTCAAATCAATGGGTGCTTCTCTCGTTGTCGCATTATGTATGTCCCACTGCAGCATGCAAAATGTTGGGAAAATGTTGGCTGTATCTGTATGTGAATGTTGACAATTTCTCAAAGTTTTTAATGAAAACATAAGTCCCAAACTTCTAGAGATGGGCACATTTTGTTGACGAATTTGGATCAGTAGCTGATCAGCCGGTTCCTTTGGTCCGTGGATCAATTTAAAAAAAATATATATATATACACATATATATACATATATATATATATATATATATATATATATATATATATATATATATATATATATATATATATATATATATATATACACAGTGGTTGACAAATCACCAAAAAATCTACTGCCACACAAAAAAATCTACTCGCCACCTAGTACCAAATGTGTGCTGATTGGGCCAATATTTACTCGCCCGGGGGTTAAATCCACTCGCCCGGGGCCAAAAATCTACTCGCCCAACCAAAAAATCTACTCGCCACATAGTCCCGCCCCCAACCCTGCCCCTAGTCCCACCCCACAATATATTTATTGTGATGCCGACACCACATTGCAGTCTCTTTTATCCCAAATGAGGCAGGAAACGCTGTATTTCTTTATACTTGGGGTTTATTTACAGGGATAAATAATACGAATAGGCCCACCGTCCCTTTAAGAAAACCAAATAAAATCCTATCCCTATTCTGGGAACTAACTGACTTCTCAGGCCCTTACTATCATGGCCGCCAGCTAAGTCAGTTGTCAGCCGCAAAACATTTCCATTCCATACAAAGTCTCTGCAGATAATAACAAAGCGCTTGCCTTATCTTTAGTCTTTTAAGGTCCTCTGCAACCAGACGTCACTGCTTCAGCATGGCTCTCTCAGCAGTGTCTCTCACTCTCTGCAAGATTCTATAACCATCTCCTGGTAGCTGGGGAGCTCCTCTGTCTCCCCCCTTCTCTGGGGAAAAACTGTCTCTCTGTGCCTTGCTGCTTCCTTGATTTTCAGGAGTTCAGCCCAGGCTGATTAATTAGACTTCAGGTGTTCTTGACCACTCCAGGGAGGATTAACTCTTTCCAGCACCTAGATGCCAGTGCTGGTATCACATATCCGTCCACCCAGCAAAACATTGTCCTGTGAGCGACCTGTACACTATTTCCATGCACCCACCTCTTTGTCAGACATTGGCCCTTCCCTCCCCCCCCCTTTTTTTTTCTTGCCTTCCAATTTAGGCATTTTTTGGGGAGGTAATTACCAGGCCATCTGGGCCTGAAGACTGGTACCTCACTATCTCCTTGTCTTGTGCCATCTGTGCGGTCTTTCTCCTCTTACGATCATGGGTACACTTCCATCTCATTCGCGGCTGTCTCTTCACAGTGACTGCCCTCATGGCAAGGAATTCACTTTGGGTCCCCTGGGCACTGCAGTATGACTGGATTCCCACTGTGCTACTCCATAGCACCTTGATCTTCCCATTCTGTGCCTTGTGGAAAGTAGACTGTAGTACTGCAACGGTATTGCAGTCATTCTTCCTTGAGCGCGTCACTTGCCTTGGCAGTTCAAGCTTTGTAATCTTATTTTCCAACTGAGCGTTGTCCCCAGTTCTCATGGTACCGTTGTCTTCACAGGCATTTGTTTCTGTGGGATACAGATGCTTGGGCTGGGCCAATACCTTTTTCTCCAACTTCAGCTGAGAAACCTCCTGCTGGGCAGCAGTAGAGTCCAACATAGCATCATGCACAGTCTTTAGGGCCTTGAGTATCTCGTTCAGGTCATGCTTTTGATTCTCTGCCATCTTGCGGCCAGCACGTTCAGACTCCAGGTCCTTCCTCAGGTCATGAAGCTGTCCTTCTGCATTTCTTTTTTCAATCAGTGCAGCTGCCAGTTCAGGTTCTTTGGCGTTGAGTCGCGACTCCACATCTCCTAGCTGTTTCAGCGCAATGCTTAAATCTGTTTCTTTTCCTCTATTTCTTACCTGCAACTGCCGGTACTCCTCCCAGACCTTGTCCAGCTCGAGCTGCAGTCAGGCCCTCTTATTGGCCGTGTGGTCCAGCAGCTTGCGGGTATCGGCCATCTCGGTTTCATAGCGCAATGTCAGGCACTTCACCTGACGGACACCTTCTCCCTCTCGGCGAGCTGTATCTTGCGCTCAGCAACCTGCGTTTGCAGCTCTTCAATTTGATCCTGCAAGTCCCCTCTCAGGGTCTTCACCTCTTCCCGGTGCTTGCTCTGGGCTTGCATCAGCGCCTCCTTCATCTTTTGGAGCTCTGCAGTTTTTGTCGCTAGGACCGCCGCTGCTTCTGTTTTCCAGGCCTCTTTCTCCTTGGCGTACCGACTCATGGGGATGGAGCTGCCTCTCTGCTTCTCCAGCTCCTGCTCCAGTCTCTGGACCTTCTCCCGCTCCCTCTCATATAGAGTCACCTGGCATCTAAGCTCCGCCTCCAACGATACTCTGGTGACACGCAGTGTGGCCTTCAGCTCCTCATGCTGCTCTGTGGGGACACACTGGGTACTCAGCCGTTCCTGTAGCACTTGCTGCTTCTCCATGGCCGCTTGCAGACTTGTACGTAGCTCTTGCAGCTGGCTCTGCCATAGGTGCGCTGCTTGTGTGTGCTGCTCCAGGGAGACATGTTGCACCCTCTCTGCATTCTGCAGTGCTTCCTGCACCTCTAATTTTTCCTGGGTCAGCTGCTTCTTTACCTTTTCTAAATGAATAAGGATCTCTTCCTCAGAATCCTTTAATTCAGAGACCTCATGGCGTGAGTTTTCCAGATCTGCTTTGAGCGCGCGAGCCTCTTGGTGAGAAACTTCTACGTCTGTGATGAAGTTTTGCACATCTCTCTGGGACATCTCATAGCATAGTCTCCAGTCAGGGCTTGACCTCTTTGATTTGCTCGGCTCTCTGCACACGGTGGTAGCGGCAGCCTCTGTCATCTCTAGGCGTGTCGTCGTTCCCGTTACTATTGCGCCAAACGCTCTGGGCTGTAGCTCATCTCGGGTCTGGTGTAGGGACATCGTCATCTGTTGCAAACTCTGCTTTAACATAGCAACATTCAATATCATGGCTCCGCTGTAACTTCTGCTTTAAGGTAGCAATACTGGGCACACATTCTCTCTCATCACCATCATCATCATCAGCGTCACCATCCTGCCTTAAGGGACAGTCTTTGGTATGGTTCAGCTTTTCACACCATAAACATCTCTGGTGCGGTTCCTTTTGTGGGACCACGCCTGGATACCCGTTCCTGAAAGGACATTGTTTTGTGTGGCCAGGCATATTACACATAAAACACATTGTATCCTCCATTTTCTACCTTCAGGTGTATTCTTCACCTTGAACTACTGGAGGCGCTATTTCATTTATACACAGCCCGTGCTAGCTGCAAATTCACTCGCTTCAGCAAAAGGCATTAGCTTTACACACAGCACTTGCTAGATGCAATTTTCACTCTCTTCAGAAAAAAAATTGGTTTTCTGTTTGAGTTCAGTACCTTTAAATCTTCTGACCTCTGGGTGCTATTGCATCCACACTTCACACATTCTCTGTGCATGCTGTAAGCACAACTGATCACTCACAGTGGGACAGACTTTGCTTGCTTTTTACTTCAGTTGGGTGGCCATTTTAAATCCCCGCATTTATCTTCAAACCCACAGTTTCTGCTGCTTGGTGCCTCTGGGACTGCCCGCTTTAAACTCCACCATATTGTGATGCCGACACCACATTGCAGTCTCTTTTATCCCAAATGAGGCAGGAAACGCTGTATTTCTTTATACTTGGGGTTTATTTACAGGGATAAATAATACGAATAGGCCCACCGTCCCTTTAAGAAAACCAAATAAAATCCTATTCCTATTCAGGGAACTAACTGACTTCTCAGGCCCTTACTATCAGGGCCACCAGCTAAGCCAGTTGTCAGCCGCAAAACAAGTACATTCCATACAAAGTCTCTGCAGATAACAAAGCGCTTGCCTTATTGTTGCAGGGTACATGCAACTACACACGCGGGTTTTTTGACAAGGCTTATTTATTTAGACTGGAAAAATATACAGCACACAAAACAAAAATAGCTTTCCATCAGCAACAAAAGGAAAATGGCTTTTCTTCAGCAGACAGACAAAAACAGTTTCTCTTTAGCAGACAGTGTACATGGCAGTTGCCCTTTTCTATGCAGGGGACAGACAGTTCACAATTCACCTACTTTTCTAATCAGACCTTGTATCAGGAAACTCTTTAGCAATCTCTTTTGCAGCTTACTCCTCACTCCTCAACAGACAGCCTCCATGTGTCTACAGCCTGGGTTTTAACACACCTTAATTAGGCAGCTGGGATCCAACTAATTGTCCTGAGGTTCCCAGCTGAAGTTAACCTAGTCAGTGCTGCACTGCAGACTAGACATAGGTTTTCCAGGCATATAACTGGTGGCTTTTGTTTAACCTGTCACACTTATCTTTAGCCTTTTAAGGTCCTTTGCAACCAGACGTCACTGCTACAGCATGGCTCTCTCAGCAGTGTCTCTCACTCTCTGCAAGCTTCTTTAACCAGCTCCTGGTAGCTGGGGAGCTCCTCTGTCTCCCCCCCCCCCTTCTCTGGGGAAAAACTGTCTCTCTGTGCCTTGCTGCTTCCTTGTTTTTCAGGAGTTCAGCCCAGGCTGATAAATTAGATTTCAGGTGTTCTTGACAACTCCAGGGAGGATTAACTCTTTCCAGCACCTAGATGCCAGTGCTGGTATCACATATCCGTCCACCCAGCAAAACATTGTCCTGTGAGCGACCTGTGCACTATTCCCGTGCACCCACCTCTTTGTCAGACATCGTCCCTTCCCTCCCCCTTTTTTTTTTCTTCTTGCCTTCCAATTTCGGCATTTTTTGGGGAGGTAATTACCAGGCCATCTGGGCCAGTTTCATTTTGCCAGGTTACGACAGATCCAATGTGATCATTCTTCCTGTAATTATACAGGTAAATAAGAATTTTAACCCAGGTGAGTGTTAGGCCCTGCTACGGTCATGCCTTGTAAGTGGCAGCAGGCTTAAGACGCTTTGGCCAAAGGGTTAAACTAAATGACCCATTTTTACAAGAGATATATAGGTATTGCACTGTGTATTTTTGTCACATTGGAAGTAGCTTTGGGCATTTCTGTCTTGTGTTGTATACATTTAGCCACGCCCACCAGTACTCCTTTTGACACTAATATGCATATATATATATATACACAAATATAACTGTATGCTCATCTGCATGTCTTAGGCAGGTCTGCAACCCTGCCTTTCCCCATTATCACCCAGCATACAGCACTTCCACTGCAGCAAGGGATTCTGGGAAATGACATGCAAATGAGCACACAGTGTCACTTTTTGCCTCAATAACTATGGGATAGGCTAAACCATAATACTGAGTTAAGTTATGGTGAGTAAAAAAAGTGACAAAAACCCTCCACAGGAAAGCAAATATGCAAATATAACTGTATGCTCATCTGCATGTCTTAGGCAGGTCTGCAACCCCGCCTTTCCCCATTATCACCAAGCATACAGCACTTCCACTGCAGCAAGGGATTCTGGGAAATGACATGCAAATGAGCACACAGTGTCACTTTTTGCCTCAATAACCAAGCAAAAAGTGACACTGTGTGCTCATTTGCATGTCATTTCCCAGAATCCCTTGCTGCAGTGGAACTGCTGTATGCTGGGTGATAATGGGGAAAGGCGGGGTTGTAGACCTGCCTAAGACATGCAGATGAGCTCATCACCTTGAGAAAGGTCCCGTGTGGAGGACCGAAACGTTGGTTTATATGTCACATTAAATACCAATTTTTTTGACTATCTTCTGGAGTGCTGCCTCTGATATCCACTTACACGGTATCGTATAGCCTATATATATATATATATATATATATATATATATATATATATATATATATATATACACACACACATTAATATCAGTGGGTATTAGGGTTCCCCCACTGCACCTCTGATTTTGCACAAGACCCCTTACCCCTTACCCCTGAAGGATATCTGAATCTGAGTGACTCTATCCTTTATCTACATGAAGACTGTACTAAATCTAGTACATTATACAGTAATCGACCTTTTAACTAATGATCCTCTTCCACAGTGGGGTATTATTGAGAAACATAAGCTTGACATTTTTCATGGCCTCCATATTTTATCTTATTAAAAGCTTGAGATGTTCAAGTTTAGTACAGTATCGATGTAGCTCAGCTGACTGTCCTCACATGATCATGTGATTGTGACACTGGAGTATTCACACCGTAGAGAGTCCTATTAAAAAACATTGACCCTCCCCCCCACACAGCGTAATCACGGTAGGCATGGTCTCAAGCACCGCAGACTTTTGCTTCTTCGACTGTTGCGCCAGAGACCGTAAATCTTGCGAGATATGTATGCCAGGAATCTCATGTTCATGTAAGGATCTCAGACTAACTGTAAAATAAGCTTATCTATTATGAAAGAGACTCATTGGAGGGATGTGAGCTTCACAAACATGTTTTAAGGACATTGGAAATATTCACCATTGAAATCAATGTACTAAATGACTTCCACCTTTCTCTTGTTACTCTAAAATGAGCACTTTTACAAGTATATAATAGGTTATTTCAGTAGACTGGCACAGCCAGAATTTCTCCCAAAGCAAACTTTATTTAATATTGTATTTGCTAAAGAACATTTTCTTATACTTTAACGCCAAATTATTCTCCTGTTGACAATTTTATACCTCTAGAATATCTCCTGCAGGACCAAGTTTCCAATACCATCAAACTGACATAAAAAGTAATTTTAACCTTATGATTTTACACTGGTTAACAAAGCTCAAGACACAGCGCACAATACACATAAATAGCGATGTAAACTCATTTTCTTGAGGTTTCTCTTTTTAGAAACACTAGGGAAAAACACAACTGGAATCATCAAAATAAGTCACTTAGATATAATTCACCCGACATCTAGACTGGCTTGTATTCATCCCAAGACAATATTTCATATAAAGGAAATCATTCTCAGGCACTATGTAAACCAAAATACTAGTCTGTATACAGTAATACGCTGCATACATTTCCTTGTCGGGGGTTATTTGTTTAACTTGTCCCCTGTAACTTTGCAATAGAAAAATCATGTTTTTTTTTTTTATTATAGTGTTTGGACCATTTCATTTAAACTAAATGTTTGCTTTTAAACTGCTGTAATACGGTATCTTTTGGGGAGATTCCTATTTTATAATCTGGTTACAGGAAGCTACAGTACTCTACTAACTATTCCAAAGCATCAGCAGTATGTGTTTTCTATATACAGAACGGTATGACTATTTTAATCAAGTACTAGTGTATATGCAATGGCTTTGTAATGCTTCACTGACATGAAAAGACATGAGATAGACAGGTAGTCAATTGAGGAGCTATTTATAATGTCAGATATGCTATTAGCAAAACTATGCAAATGTTGCTTTCATCCGTCAAATAAAATGTCATATCTAATTCCTGGTAAGCCGTGGGTTGCATTGGAGTTACATTAAGTAGACATGCATGATACTGTACCATACACGGATGTTTCACGAAAGATGTGCTCAAGTTCAGTAAACAAGGGTTATCAACTGTTCAGGTTTTCGGGGGTTGGGTATTTAGGGTAGGAAATGAGTGTAAGGTCAAGGGTGGGCAACTCTAGTCTTCAAGGGCCACCAGCAGGTCAGGTTTTCAGTATATCCCTGCTTCAGCACAAGTGGATCAAGTGGAATATCACTGATGGGGTGCTGAAACAGGGATAGCCTTAAAACAGGTACAAAAAAGAAGAAGCAGGCACACGGTCTTACTCAAAAGGAGGTTTAATATGCCATAAAGTCCAACGTTTCGGCAGTCTAATACTGCCTTTCTCAAGGTGAAGCACCTTGAGAAAGGCAGTATTAGACTGCCGAAACGTTGGACTTTATGGCATATTAAACCTCGTTTTGAGTAAGACTGTGTGCCTGCATCTTCTTTTTTGTACTGGAACATTTGGGACTACAGGAGCTCCCCAGGACCAGCGCACCGGCAGCTAAGTACCCCACCTCTATTACCCTTGATATTGAGTGCATGTCTCATCCTCTGTCTATGTATGCTAGCCTTAAAACCGGACATGTTGGTGGCCCTTGAAGACTGGAGTTGCCCACCCCTGGCTTAGGCTTGGTAGGCTTGGTCCCTGCTAGCTACTGCAGCATGCGCTATGGCAGGCGCTGCGGGGACAAGAGCCGCCCCTCGGTTGGGCCAGGCCAACTGCGAGGGGTGGCCGCGAGGTGCATTTTTCCTGCAGACAGGAAAATTGTGATTAATAGTAGCGACGGAGCGCTAGGCCACGCCCTGGCAGTTCAGCCAATGTGGGCAGACCTGCCGGGTGACATCATGGCCATACCCCGTCACTCCTCCATCACGCTCCCCCCTGTCTTTCCTCCTGCAGCTCACTGCAGACTGAATAACTCGGCTGCAAGCGCCACCAGCCTGGCAGACGCGCATACAGCGCGGATGCGGGGCCGTAGACTTAGGGTAAGGGGTTAAGGTTTGTAGGAAGGGGGGTAGCATTAGTATTAGTGGTTAAGATTAGGTTTATTTTAGGGTACGGTATAAAATTAGGGGTTTACCTTGGTAGAAAAAAACAGCTGCCGGAGAGGTGTCCAACGAGGGGAGCGGCGGCAACACGGCTGCAATCAAATGTCCTAGACTGACCCTCAGGGGCTGAGGGCTTTAACATCATTGTTTTATACAAGTGTCAAAGTTCTCTCTGCACAGTAACTAGAATGAACGTAAAAACAAAATAAAGTACATGTTTATGAGTTTGCATTGATTCTTACTGTTAACTGGGAGCTGGTAGTAAAAACAAGGTAAGTGCTAATTCTAGTTTACTTTCCACTGACATGATAAATCACGCATTTAGCCAACATAAAAATGATATAAAGATTGAGTTAGCACGCAGTCTGTGACAGCTACTTTTACTGAACTACAGTATATGTGCCCTGGCTGAGCTAATTGAAAGTCTCTCCTTTTTACTGTCTAGGGTGCTGTATATTGAGCAAAAACACGAGGACAACAAAAGCATGAAAGGCTGTAACAGGAAATATATGGGACAGGATTGGTACCAACGCTGAATTAATTAGTTACAGTAAGTGAGAATTATGCTATGGGTAAATTTCTCTTGGTATTAACTTTGAACAAACTATTATACAGGTGCTGTATACACCTATTGAAAATGTGTATACAAAATAATCTTCTGGAAGCGGACAATACAAATATATATATATATGTATATATGTATATATATTGTGACAGAAACCAGGGGATGGTAATAAATTCCATATATAGGGCTCCCAGGATACTGAACAGTTTCTATCCTGTCTGGCCTGGGAGTGCAGCCTTATAATACATGCACTCCATCCCACAGTTTTGGGCAAGCGCTGGAACTGAGGGATTTCTGTCACCTGTCATGCTAATTAGAAATCAGGTATGTAAGACTGATTTCCTGTTTGCTCTTGTCTCTTCTCCAGAGCCTGGAAGGCTGCTGAACACAGTGGGGAGAAGCCCCTTCCCCACACAGGTTCAATTGTTCTGTTCATTTGGCTAACTCTGCAAAAGTACCTTGTTTTGTTGTTGGAAAGTGGAAAAGCCACTTCCACCCTGAGTTAGGGAAATCTAAGTTAAGTTATCGCTCAGGTGAGCAGCTTTTGTTTTGATGTGTTTTGTTGTATGCACTGTGGCAGTCTCAGTGCCTGGGACTGAATAAACCAGGCACAGCCTGTTTAAAGGAACAGTACGTGACGCCTCCTCATTTAACCTACCCCAAAAGACCGTGTTCTAACCGTCCCGGACAAGCAGCGGAGCCCCGGAGTAAGCCGTTTGTCACATATGGTGGAGAATGCGGGCAGAACACTAAAAGGTCTGGGGGTTAAAGAACTTTAAAAAAAAAAAAAAAAAAAAAAAGTTTTTTTCTCTCTCTCCAAACAAGATGGAAGACGTGGTGAGTGCGCTGGTATGCAATGTCGCTGTCCAGAGAGACGCGAATGAAGCCCTGCAACAGGCGAATGCAAACCAGCAAGAGACAAACCGCTTGCTGAGAGAGGAGCAACAGCGGTTCGCTCAGGGCTTACAGCAGGAACTCGAGATCCTGAGGGGGACTATCAGTAACCTTCCACTGGCAGCGGCAGCCCCAGTTCCGAAAATGACCAGGGCAAGCCACTACCTTCAGAAGATGGGACCCTCGGATGATGTGGAAGCCTATCTTCTCACGTTTGAACGCACGGCACAGAGAGAGGGATGGCCAGAAGCTGAGTGGGCTGGTCTAATCGCACCCTTCCTAAGCGGCGAACCCCAGAAGGCTTACTTTGATCTAGAGCCAGCCGAAGCTAACGTCTATGCAAAATTGAAGTTCGAGATCCTCGCCCGCCTCGGCGTAACCACGGCTGTTCGCGCCCAAAGGTTTCACGCATGGTCCTTCACGATGGATAAAGCCACCCGAAGCCAGATGTATGACCTCATCCACCTCGCCCGGAAGTGGCTACAACCCGAGATCAACTCAGCAAGCCACATCGTGGAACGGTTGGTCATGGACCAGTTCTTGAGGAAACTTCCCTCTGCCTTACGCCATTGGGTCAGTCGGAGTGACCCCCACAATGCGGATGAGCTTGTGGCCCTCGTAGAAAGGTACAATGCAGCAGGAGAGCACCCGCAACCCCCAGTCGTGGAGCAACCCCACTACCCGAGGTTCCAGGACTCTTCCAGAGACGGTAAAAGGGTACCGGGGTTAAGGGGAGCTGAAGAGCGGCGACCACCTTCACGCAGCACCAGCAACAGTGGTTCGCACACTAAGGGCAATAGCCAACATGGGGAGCCGGGAAAAGGCTCTAAGTGGGACACAGACTATGTACCTAAATGTGTAAATTGTCATGAGAGGGGCCACACAGCAAAAATCTGCCCACTAAATGATGAGCCCATGCAATGCAACAGCGTGGAACCTTATTCGCTGTTGTCCCAATGTATGCGCCCTAGCCCAGAGGACCCCTTAAATAACCATCTGTGGGCATTTGTAAAGGTTAATGGTAGGAGGGTTCGGGCACTTCTGGACTCTGGGAGCATGGTCACACTAGTGTCCGAATACCTCTTGCCCATTAAGAAGAAACAGGGAAACAGTTCACAAAGAATGGCAATTTGTTGTATACATGGGGATAATCATGAATATTCCACTGTTGATGTTTTTTTTGAAACAGAGTTTGGTTCTTTAGATTTCAAGGTGGGTGTTGTACCCAAACTGGCACATGATGTGTTAATAGGGACCGACTTTCCCCATTTTCTAAAAATGTGGTCCCCCGCTCAGAATAGCGCCCAGAGTTCAATAGCGGACCATAACGAAGTATTAGAAGAAATAAATCCTTTCCCGTTTTCAGAAATGGAGGTTGACGAGGGCCCAAATAAGAAGGGGGAAAAGGAGGAGTGCTGTAAAATTCCCTTCCCCATCACTACTTTGGTAGGGAATACCCCAAATCAGGATGTTGATCAGACACTTACCACCCCAGAACCGGATAAGACCCTCGCTGACCTAGAGGTCAGTCCTGGGAGTTTTAAGAAGGCCCAGTGGGAGGACCCCACATTAGAGGTAGCAAGGGGAAATATACGGGACCTGAATAGTACTCTTGGCCAACCAGATAGGTCGCTTGCTTACCCCTACTTCGAGGTAGAGAACGACCTAGTATATCGGGTTGATAAAAGAAAATCAGTTACAACTAAACAATTGTTGGTACCACGGACATTCCGTAATGTAGTGTTACACCTCGCACATAGTCATCCATTGGGGGGACACCTAGGGGTGGAAAAGACAAAAGAAAAGGTTCTCCGAAGCTTCTATTGGCCTGGGGTTCTGGCAGAAATTACGAATTATTGTTCCTCATGCCCAGCATGTCAGATCACCGCCCCGTTCAAGGCGTACCGCAGCCCATTGGTACCCCTTCCCATAATAGAGGTACCATTTGACCGGATTGCTATGGATCTAGTAGGACCCCTAATAAAGTCTGCTAGGGGACATCAGCATATATTGGTAATATTAGATTATGCCACCCGATATCCGGAGGCAGTTCCCCTACGTAGCACCTCGGCCAAAAACATAGCAAAAGAGTTAGTAGTTCTGTTTTCCCGGGTTGGAATTCCTAAAGAGATTCTATCTGACCAGGGAACACCGTTTATGTCCCAAGTAACAAAAGAGTTATGTAAACTCCTAAAAATCAAGCATCTCAGAACCTCAGTCTATCATCCACAAACAGATGGTTTAGTGGAAAGGTTCAATAAAACCTTAAAGAGCATGTTACGGCGGGCGGTCGATAAAGATGGGAAAAACTGGGATTGTTTGTTACCGTACCTGTTATTTGCCATTAGGGAAGTTCCCCAATCATCCACAGGCTTCTCCCCGTTTGAACTATTGTATGGCCGACACCCAAGGGGCTTACTGGATATAGCCAAAGAGACTTGGGAACACGAGGTTACCCCTTACAGAAGTGTAATAGAGCATGTTGCCCAGATGCAGGACCGCATTGCTGCAGTCCTACCCATAGTGAGGGAACACATGGAGAAAGCTCAAGAAGCACAGAGGAATACGTATAATAAGGGTGCTAGGGTCAGAATTTTTTTTCCAGGTGATAGGGTACTAGTTCTGGTTCCCACCGTGGAAAGTAAATTCCTTGCTAAATGGCATGGGCCATATGAGGTCTTGGAAAGAGTGGGAGAAGTAAATTATAAGGTAAGACAGCCAGGTAGGAGGAAACCTGAGCAAATTTACCATATAAACCTACTCAAGCCCTGGAAAGATAGAGAAGTCTTGTCAACCCTAGTAACCCCAGGTCCGTCAGAGAGTCAAGAAACTGACCCAGAGGTTAGCATAGCTGAAACCCTGTCTGTTCATCAGAAACAAGAGGTTCAGAATTTAGTGAGCAGAAACAAAGAAATCTTCTCTACACAGCCAGGTAGAACTAGCGTAATTGAACATGACCTAGTCTCTGAACCGGGGGTCCGAGTTAACCTTAAACCGTACCGAATCCCAGAGGCCAAAAGAGAGGCTATAAGTTTAGAGGTTAAAAAAATGCTAAAACTAGGCGTAATTGAGGAATCCCAAAGTGGGTGGAACAGCCCTATAGTCTTAGTCCCAAAGCCAGATGGTACAACAAGGTTTTGTAATGACTACCGGAAACTAAACGCGGTGTCAAAATTTGATACTTACCCTATGCCCAGGGTAGATGAACTTGTAGAGAGACTGGGCAAAGCCCGATATCTCACAACCCTAGACCTAACAAAAGGGTACTGGCAGGTTCCCCTCACAGAAAGGGCAAAAGAAAAGACAGCCTTCTCAACCCCAGACGGCCTCTTTCAGTATAGGGTGCTGCCTTTTGGCTTACATGGAGCTCCCGCCACATTCCAAAGAATGATGGATAAAATTTTAAAACCACATGCTCGGTATGCTGCTGCCTACCTGGATGATGTGGTAATCCATAGTGAAGATTGGCAATCCCACCTTCCAAAGGTCCAAGCTGTGCTCGACGCAGTTCGGTCTGCTGGACTAACTGCTAACCCCGCTAAATGCACCATTGGTCTGGAGGAGGCCAAGTATCTGGGGTATTCTATTGGCAGAGGTTTACTCAAACCCCAAACACTCAAAGTGGAGGCGATACAAGGTTGGCCAAGGCCAGTTACAAAAAAACAAGTAAGGACCTTTTTGGGGTTAATTGGGTACTATAGAAGGTTTATTCCCAATTTTGCGACTAAGGCAACCCCACTAACCGACCTCACAAAAGCAAGAGGACCACTTATGGTAAAGTGGTCCCCCGAAACCGAACAGGCCTTTAGAAGCCTGAAAGAAGCTCTCTGTGCCCAACCAGTGTTGGTCACACCTGACTTCTCCAAAGAGTTCGTAGTCCAAACCGACGCATCTGAGGTAGGGCTGGGGGCGGTACTCTCCCAGGAGTCTCAAGGTGAGGAACACCCCATCCTTTATTTAAGTAGGAAACTAAATCCCCAGGAGAAAAATTACTCCATAGTAGAGAAAGAGTGTCTCGCAATAAAGTGGGCTGTAGAGACGCTCAAATACTACCTGTTGGGGAGAAAATTCCGGTTGGTCACAGATCATGCACCCCTTACCTGGATGTGTCAAAACAGGGAAAAGAATGCTAGAGTGACCAGGTGGTTCCTAAGCCTACAACCCTTTAAATTTTCTGTGGAACACAGGTCAGGGCACAAACATGGCAATGCTGACGGGTTGTCAAGGATGCACTCCCTAATATCCATGGTCGCTCATCCCTCAGGGTCTGAGCTGGGGGGGAGGATATGTGACAGAAACCAGGGGATGGTAATAAATTCCATATATAGGGCTCCCAGGATACTGAACAGTTTCTATCCTGTCTGGCCTGGGAGTGCAGCCTTATAATACATGCACTCCATCCCACAGTTTTGGGCAAGCGCTGGAACTGAGGGATTTCTGTCACCTGTCATGCTAATTAGAAATCAGGTATGTAAGACTGATTTCCTGTTTGCTCTTGTCTCTTCTCCAGAGCCTGGAAGGCTGCTGAACACAGTGGGGAGAAGCCCCTTCCCCACACAGGTTCAATTGTTCTGTTCATTTGGCTAACTCTGCAAAAGTACCTTGTTTTGTTGTTGGAAAGTGGAAAAGCCACTTCCACCCTGAGTTAGGGAAATCTAAGTTAAGTTATCGCTCAGGTGAGCAGCTTTTGTTTTGATGTGTTTTGTTGTATGCACTGTGGCAGTCTCAGTGCCTGGGACTGAATAAACCAGGCACAGCCTGTTTAAAGGAACAGTACGTGACGCCTCCTCATTTAACCTACCCCAAAAGACCGTGTTCTAACCGTCCCGGACAAGCAGCGGAGCCCCGGAGTAAGCCGTTTGTCACAATATATATATATATATCTTCTTACTATATATTTCTGAAAGCGTCATATGTGTCCTTGTCTGTATGTGTCTCCCTGTGTCCCTAGCGGCAATCCCATTGGACCTTGGGCCAGGCCAATGAGATTGCTCCCTTGGCCCGGCCGCCCCCGCACACCTCTCATTGGCCTGAGGCGGAGTGACTAGCCAAAGGAGACACACACACACACACACACAAACACACACCCTGTCCCCCCCGTCCCCCCCGTCCCCCCCATCACGTGCGCCGCCCTTCACCGGCTCCTGGACGGAGGGGAAGCGCGGCCCTCCTGCCGCCAACTTCAGGCTCCTCCCCCCTCGCTCTCAACCGGCTCCCGGAAAGACAGAGGGGAAGCGAGGCGCTACCTCACCGCTGCACCCTTACCTCTCCGCAACATCCCCACCACGTGCGCCGCCACCCTGCACCGGCTCCCGGACGGAGGGTAAGCGCGGCCCTCCTACCCCAGCCGCCAACGCTCCCTTACCTCCCCGGGCGCTCCCTTACCACCCCGCCGCTAACTCCCCGGCCGCTAACTCCACGGCCGCTAACTCACCGGCGCTACCTCCCCGCCGCTAACTCCCCGGTGCTACCTCCCCGGCCGCTGGGGGGCCAAGCAGCCTCTTCGGATGCAGACCCACTCTCCACCACCTCTCACTCCCGGTGTGTGTGTGTGTGTGTATGTGTGTGTGTGTGTGTGTGTGTGTGTGTGTGTGTGTGTGTGTGTGTGTGTGTGTGTGTGTGTGTGTACTCCCGGTGTGTGTGTGTGTGTGTGTGTGTGTGTGTGTGTGTGTGTGTGTGTGTGTGTGTGTGTGTGTGTGTGTGTGTGTGTGTGTGTGTGTGTGTGTGTGTGTGTGTGGTGTGTGTGTGGTGTGTGTGTGTGTGTGTGTGTGTGTGTGTGTGTGTGTGGAGGGGGACATTTTACTCCTGCCAACACTTTGTACCTCACTTTCACCCCTGCCCTTCACCCACCCTACCCCTGCCCTTCACCCCCCCTACCCCTGCCCTTCACCTACCTCTGCCCTTCACCCCCCCTACCCCTGCCCCTCACCCCCCTACCCCTGCCCTTCACCCCCTTACCCCTGCCCTTCAACCCCTCTATCCCTGCCCTTCACCCCCCTACCCCTGCCCTTCACCCCCCCTAACCCCTGCCCTTCACACACCCTACCCCTGCCCTTCACCCCCCCTACCCCTGCCCTTCACCCCCCCTACCCCTGCCCTTCACCCCCCCTACCCCTGCCCTTCACCCCCCCCTACTCCTGCCCTTCAACCCCTCTATCCCTGCCCTTCACCCCCCTACCCCTGCCCTTCACCCCCCCTAACCCCTGCTCTTCACACACCCTACCCCTGCCCTTCACCCCCCTACCCCTGCCCTTCACCCCCCCTACCCCTGCCCTTCACCCCCCCTACTCCTGCCCTTCAACCCCTCTATCCCTGCCCTTCACCCCCCTACCCCTGCCCTTCACCCCCCTAACCCCTGCTCTTCACACACCCTACCCCTGCCCTTCACCCCCCTACCCCTGCCCTTCACCCCCCCTACCCCTGCCCTTCACCCCCCCTACCCCTGCCCTTCACCCCCCCTACCCCTGCCCTTCACCCCCCCTACCCCTGCCCTTCACCCCCCCTACCCCTGCCCTTCACCCCCCCTACCCCTGCCCTTCACCCCCCCTACCCCTGCCCTTCACCCCCCTACCCCTGCCCTTCACCCCACCTACCCCTGCCCTTCACCCCCCCTACACCTGCCCTTCACCCCACCTACCCCTGCCCTTCACCCCCCCTACACCTGCCCTTCACCCCCCACCCTTGCCCTTCACCCCCCCAACCCCTGCCCTTCACCCCCCACCACCCCTGCCCTTCACCCCCCCTACCCCTGCCCTTCACCCCCCTACCCCTGACTTTCACCCCCCCCACGCCTGCCCTTTGACTGACGCACGCACACAAACACTGACTGACGCACGCACACACCCTGACTGACGCACGCACACACCCTGACTGACGCACGCACACACCCTGACTGACGCACGCACACACCCTGACTGACGCACGCACACACCCTGACTGACGCACGCACACACCCTGACTGACGCACGCACACACCCTGACTGGCGCACGCACACAAACCCTGACTGACGCACGCACACACACCCTGACTGACGCACGCACACACCCTGACTGGCGCACGCACACACTGACTGACACACGCTCACACACACACACACACACACACACACACACACACACACACACACACACACACACACACACACACACGTACTGACGCACACACACAACCCCTCACAGCCTCATGCACACAACCCCTCACAGCCGCACGCACACAACCCCTCACAGCCGCACGCACACAACCCCTGACAACCACGCGCACACACACACACACAAACACTGACGCGCACACACACACACTGACTGACACACACACACACACACCCTGCACCGGCTCCCGGACGGAGGGGAAGCATGGCCCTCCTGCCGCCAACTTCAGGCTCCTCCCCCTTCGCTCTCAACTGGCTCCCAGAAAGACAGAGGGGAAGCGAGGCGCTACCTCACCGCTGCACCCTTACCTCTCTGCAACATCCCCACCACGTGCGCCACCACCCTGCACCGGATCCCGGACGGAGGGTAAGCGCGGCCCTCCTACCCCAGCCGCCAATGCTCCCTTACTTCCCTGGGCGCTCCCTTACCCCCCCGCCGCTAACTCCCCGGCCGCTAACTCCACGGCCGCTAACTCACCGGCGCTACCTCCCCGCCGCTAACTCCCCGGTGCTACCTCCCCGGCCGCTGGGGGGCCAAGCAGCCTCTTCGGATGCAGACCCACTCTCCACCACCTCTCACTCCCGGTGTGTGTGTGTGTGTGTGTGTGTGTGTGTGTGTGTGTGTGTGTGTGTGTGTGTGTGTGTGTGTGTGTACTCCCGGTGTGTGTGTGTGTGTGTGTGTGTGTGTGTGTGTGTGTGTGTGTGTGTGTGTGTGTGTGTGTGTGTGTGTGTGTGTGTGTGTGTGTGTGTGTGTGTGTGTGTGGTGTGTGTGTGGTGTGTGTGTGTGTGTGTGTGTGTGGAGGGGGACATTTTACTCCTGCCAACACTTTGTACCTCACTTTCACCCCTGCCCTTCACCCACCCTACCCCTGCCCTTCACCCCCCCTACCCCTGCCCTTCACCTACCTCTGCCCTTCACCCCCCCTACCCCTGCCCCTCACCCCCCTACCCCTGCCCTTCACCCCCTTACCCCTGCCCTTCAACCCCTCTATCCCTGCCCTTCACCCCCTACCCCTGCCCTTCACCCCCCCTAACCCCTGCCCTTCACACACCCTACCCCTGCCCTTCAACCCCCCTACCCCTGCCCTTCACCCCCCCTACCCCTGCCCTTCACCCCCCCTACCCCTGCCCTTCACCCCCCCTACCCCTGCCCTTCACCCCCCCTACCCCTGCCCTTCACCCCCCCTACTCCTGCCCTTCAACCCCTCTATCCCTGCCCTTCACCCCCCTACCCCTGCCCTTCACCCCCCCTAACCCCTGCTCTTCACACACCCTACCCCTGCCCTTCACCCCCCTACCCCTGCCCTTCACCCCCCTACCCCTGCCCTTCACCCCCCTACCCCTGCCCTTCACCCCCCTACCCCTTCCCTTCACCCCCCCTACCCCTGCCCTTCACCCCCACTACCCCTGCCCTTCACCCCCCCTACCCCTGCCCTTCACCCCCCTACCCCTGCCCTTCACCCCACCTACCCCTGCCCTTCACCCCCCTTACACCTGCCCTTCACCCCCCACCCTTGCCCTTCACCCCCCCAACCCCTGCCCTTCACCCCCCACCACCCCTGCCCTTCACCCCCCCTACCCCTGCCCTTCACCCCCCTACCCCTGACTTTCACCCCCCCCACGCCTGCCCTTTGACTGACGCACGCACACAAACACTGACTGACGCACGCACACACCCTGACTGACGCACGCACACACCCTGACTGACGCACGCACACACCCTGACTGACGCACGCACACACCCTGACTGACGCACGCACACACCCTGACTGACGCACGCACACACCCTGACTGACGCACGCACACACCCTGACTGGCGCACGCACACAAACCCTGACTGACGCACGCACACACACCCTGACTGACGCACACACACTGACTGACGCACTCACACACTGACTGACACACACACACACACACACACACACACACACACACACACACACACACACACACACACACACACGTACTGACGCACACACACAACCCCTCACAGCCTCATGCACACAACCCCTCACAGCCGCACGCACACAACCCCTCACAGCCGCACGCACACAACCCCTGACAACCACGCGCACACACACACACACAAACACTGACGCGCACACACACACACTGACTGACACACACACACACACACCCTGCACCGGCTCCCGGACGGAGGGGAAGCATGGCCCTCCTGCCGCCAACTTCAGGCTCCTCCCCCTTCGCTCTCAACTGGCTCCCAGAAAGACAGAGGGGAAGCGAGGCGCTACCTCACCGCTGCACCCTTACCTCTCTGCAACATCCCCACCAAGTGCGCCACCACCCTGCACCGGATCCCGGACGGAGGGTAAGCGCGGCCCTCCTACCCCAGCCGCCAATGCTCCCTTACTTCCCTGGGCGCTCCCTTACCCCCCCGCCGCTAACTCCCCGGCCGCTAACTCCACGGCCGCTAACTCACCGGCGCTACCTCCCCGCCGCTAACTCCCCGGTGCTACCTCCCCGGCCGCTGGGGGGCCAAGCAGCCTCTTCGGATGCAGACCCACTCTCCACCACCTCTCACTCCCGGTGTGTGTGTGTGTGTGTGTGTGTGTGTGTGTGTGTGTGTGTGTGTGTGTGTGTGTGTGTGTGTGTGTGTGTGTGTGTGTGTGTGTGTGTGTGTGTGTGTGTGTGTGTGTGTGTGTGTGTGTGGTGTGTGTGTGGTGTGTGTGTGGTGTGTGTGTGGTGTGTGTGGAGGGGGACATTTTACTCCTGCCAACACTTTGTACCTCACTTTCACCCCTGCCCTTCACCCACCCTACCCCTGCCCTTCACCCCCCCCTACCCCTGCCCTTCACCTACCTCTGCCCTTCACCCCCCCTACCCCTGCCCCTCACCCCCCTACCCCTGACCTTCACCCCCTTACCCCTGCCCTTCAACCCCTCTATCCCTGCCCTTCACCCCCCTACCCCTGCCCTTCACCCCCCCTAACCCCTGCCCTTCACACACCCTACCCCTGCCCTTCACCCCCCCTACCCCTGCCCTTCACCCCCCCTACCCCTGCCCTTCACCCCCCCTACCCCTGCCCTTCACCCCCCCTACCCCTGCCCTTCACCCCCCATACCCCTGCCCTTCACCCCCCCCCTACTCCTGCCCTTCAACCCCTCTATCCCTGCCCTTCACCCCCCTACCCCTGCCCTTCACCCCCCCTAACCCCTGCTCTTCACACACCCTACCCCTGCCCTTCACCCCCTACCCCTGCCCTTCACCCCCCCTACCCCTGCCCTTCACCCCCCCTACCCCTGCCCTTCACCCCCCCTACCCCTGCCCTTCACCCCCCCTACCCCTGCCCTTCACCCCCCCTAACCCCTGCTCTTCACACACCCTACCCCTGCCCTTCACCCCCCCTACCCCTGCCCTTCACCTACCTCTGCCCTTCACCCCCCCTACCCCTGCCCCTCACCCCCCTACCCCTGCCCTTCACCCCCTTACCCCTGCCCTTCAACCCCTCTATCCCTGCCCTTCACCCCCCTACCCCTGCCCTTCACCCCCCCTAACCCCTGCCCTTCACCCCCCTACCCCTGCCCTTCACCCCCCCTACCCCTGCCCTTCACCCCCCCTACCCCTGCCCTTCACCCCCCCTACCCCTGCCCTTCACCCCCCCCTACTCCTGCCCTTCAACCCCTCTATCCCTGCCCTTCACCCCCCTACCCCTGCCCTTCACCCCCCCTAACCCCTGCTCTTCACACACCCTACCCCTGCCCTTCACCCCCCTACCCCTGCCCTTCACCCCCCCTACCCCTGCCCTTCACCCCCCCTAACCCCTGCTCTTCACACACCCTACCCCTGCCCTTCACCCCCCTACCCCTGCCCTTCACCCCCCCTACCCCTGCCCTTCACCCCCCCTACCCCTGCCCTTCACCCCCCCTACCCCTGCCCTTCACCCCCCCTACCCCTGCCCTTCACCCCCACTACCCCTGCCCTTCACCCCCCCTACCCCTGCCCTTCACCCCCCTACCCCTGCCCTTCACCCCACCTACCCCTGCCCTTCACCCCCCCTACACCTGCCCTTCACCCCCCACCCTTGCCCTTCACCCCCCCAACCCCTGCCCTTCACCCCCCACCACCCCTGCCCTTCACCCCCCCTACCCCTGCCCTTCACCCCCCTACCCCTGACTTTCACCCCCCCCACGCCTGCCCTTTGACTGACGCACGCACACAAACACTGACTGACGCACGCACACACCCTGACTGACGCACGCACACACCCTGACTGACGCACGCACACACCCTGACTGACGCACGCACACACCCTGACTGACGCACGCACACACCCTGACTGACGCACGCACACACCCTGACTGGCGCACGCACACAAACCCTGACTGACGTACGCACACACACCCTGACTGACGCACACACACTGACTGACGCACTCACACACTGACTGACACACGCTCACACACACACACACACACACACACACACACACACACACACACACACACACACACACACACACACACACACACACACACACACACACACACACACACACACACACCTACCACTGCCCTTCACCCCCCCTATCCCTGCCCTTCACCCTCCCTACCCCTGCCCTTAACCCCCCCTACCCCTGCCCTTCACCCCCCTACCCCTGCCCTTCACCCCCCCTACCCCTGCCCTTCACCCCCCCTACCCCTGCCCTTCACCCCCCCCTACTCCTGCCCTTCAACCCCTCTATCCCTGCCCTTCACCCCCCTACCCCTGCCCTTCACCCCCCCTAACCCCTGCTCTTCACACACCCTACCCCTGCCCTTCACCCCCCCTACCCCTGCCCTTCACCCCCCCTACCCCTGCCCTTCACCCCCCCTACCCCTGCCCTTCACCCCTACTACCCCTGCCCTTCACCCCCCCTACACCTGCCCTTCACCCCCCCACCCTTGCCCTTCACCCCCCCAACCCCTGCCCTTCACCCCCCACCACCCCTGCCCTTCACCCCCCCTACCCCTGCCCTTCACCCCCCTACCCCTGACTTTCACTCCCCCCACGCCTGCCCTTTGACTGACGCATGCACACAAACACTGACTGACGCACGCACACACCCTGACTGACGCACGCACACACCCTGACTGACGCACGCACACACCCTGACTGACGCACGCACACACCCTGACTGACGCACGCACACACCCTGACTGATGCATGCACACACCCTGACTGACGCACGCACACAAACCCTGACTGACGCACGCACACAAACCCTGACTGAGGCACGCACACACACCCTGACTGACGCACGCACACACACTGACTGACGCACGCACACACTGACTGACACACGCACACACACACACTGACTCACGCACGCACACACACACACACACACACACACTGACTGACGCACGCACACACACACACACGTACTGACACACACACACAACCCCTCACAGCCGCACGCACACAACCCCTCACAGCCGCACGCACACAACCCCTCACAGCCGCACGCACACAACCCCTCACAGCCGCACGCACACAACCCCTGACAGCCACACGCACACACACCCTGACGCAAGCGCACACACACACACTGACGCGCACACAAACACACTGACTGACACACACACACAGACTGACGCACACACACACACACACACAGACTGATGCACACACACACACACACAGACTGACGCACACACACACACACACACACACACACACACACACACACACACACACACACAGAGACTAACGCGCACACACACTGACACACACACACTGACTGACACACACACTGACTTACACAAACACTGACTTACACAAACACTGACTGACACACACACTGACTGACACACACAGTGACTGACACACACAGTGACTGACACACCCACTGACTGACACACACCCACGCACGCACACACACACACACACACACACACACACAGTGACTGACTGACTGACGCACGCACACACACACACTGACTGACTGAGGCACACACACACGCACACACTGACTGTGTGTGTGTGCGTCAGTCAGTCTGTGTGTGTGTGTGTTTGTGTTTCTGCGTCAGACTCACTGATGTGCGCGCACACACACACACAGTGACTGACTGACGCACACACAATGACTGACGCACACACACTGCATGAAGCTGTAAAGGGGGACAAACAGAGCTGTAAAGGAGGGAGGGGGGGGGAACTGGATTGATGTGAATGGGGAACAAACAGAGAGAGGGGGAAGAGGAGAGAGAGAGGAGCGGGAACATTACATCCCGGGCAACGCCGGGTCTCTCAGCTAGTAAATATATAAACACACACAAGAAACTAACTGAACTAAATAACTTAGGTTGCTATAATCAAAAAGTAGGATCAAATAAGGAATAATAATGACCTATTGACGATGCTAGGGACACAGAAATATATAAAAAGAAAGAAAGAAAAAGAATCTTGTCAAAGATCAGTGTCTTTACAGATCCTATTTTCACTCCATCCTCTTCACAGGATTTTCGCACTTACCATTCAGTGGGGACTATTGTATGTATACAGCTATACAGCTTGATTCTTGTATTGTGTTTATTTTATACACAATCTTATCGTGGTTGTTGAGTGGTACTATTCATATATAGATTCAGTGTCCAATTTTTATTAACCATCTTTTTTTGACTGGCCAGTCTTGGGTTATATGAGCAGGTTACTCCAATTTCCTGGTATTAATACAGTACACACTGTTAGCATTGGGCACCCCTGTCTTCTGTTACATACAGTACATTTGCCAAGCTCAATAGCACTCATTTTGGCATAAATATATATTCATGATGTGGTGGATGTAGGAGTTTGAGCTATCTTGGAATATGTGTGTTAATCAGTTTTCAATCCAAGTGCAAATATTTCTACTGAGTCCAATTTGCTTTGTACACCAACCTCCTGTGTGGAACCGTATTAAAAGCCTTTGCAAAATCTAAGTAGACCACATACCTCCTCAAACAAACAAATAAAGTTAGTTTGGCATAATCTATCCTTCATTAATCCATGCTGACTATTACAAATAATTTTGTTTTCCATTAGGTATTCCTGAATATTATCCCATATTAAATCTTAAAGTAGCTTCCCCACTATTGATGGCAAATGGGAGGAAAGATTCCCTGTAGAATGCACTCGGGGTGTTAAATGTAAAATGAGTGAAAATTAAAATCCTTTTAATTAATAATAGTATAAAAATATATACCAGATTGGTAACATGTGGTCTATGGCCAATCGGTGATCTATATACATAAAAGTAACAAGATAGTAACTGTTAGTTAAGAAAATTCCCTAATATGTCCACTTGCTAGGGTGTTATATAGCTTTTGTCCTTAGCAGATGCTATACTAGATACAGCTCAACCCCGTTATAACGCTATGCTTGGGGTCCAAAGAATCACAGTGTTTTATAAGCGGATCGCTTTAGAAATAATGTACAATTGTATGCATTGTACAATAAAATATTTAAGACACCAATAATCATGTTGTAAAGTATTCATAAATACGAAAATTGTGAGCCATGCTTCCATCGCGTTATAAGCGGATTTGCGTTGTAACTGTAAGGAATCCGCTCCACGGTTTACTGGTTGCCTTACCTTGCAGACCGGTGCAGTTCTGGAACAGCTCTCCTGAGGTTTGCTGCAGCCTGGATTCACTCACCAAAGCAATACACACTCCCTCTGGTATCTACTGCAGCTGTGCAGCCTTTCACTGCAACCTATACTTGCATTCACTCATTAAGCGCAGTACCTTCACACCCCCGCCGGGGATTGGCCCGCTGGCCTTTAAGTAGGGTTCCCGATAAATGTATTCAGGAGTCAGGTTTTTCCCTAAGCTTGGTCGCAGAGTTCCTTCTCCCGGGTGTTTCGCTGAACCAGCCTGTCGCCCACATAGCGGTGATCCCTGCTTCAGCGCATAGTTCCCACATTATGGAGTCTGCAGTAATTTCTGGTTTCCCAGACATTCCTTACCAAATATCTACTTCAGAGACCAGTACAGTTATGATTAACCCCCGTGTACTGTCTGAGTTCTCCTCTTCTTTAAGCTTAGGGTTAAAAGCATACAGTAGTCTGTATGTCCCTCCTGGGGTTCATATTATGTTCCCTGGAATGTTTGCTGACGCACGGTTTTCTCCCAAAAGTGACGCTTTTTCATATAGATTAGTAAAAAGCTTGCACTCTGTTTCCCTTTTCGCTGAATTGTGTCTTTCTAGTTTTGAGACTCTGAGAGGTAATGATTCTCCTTCTGATTCTGAAGCTCTTCCTACAAGGAGTATCCTGATTGGGGGTCCCCCTGATTTCTCTGTCCAGGCTAATTCTCCAGGGATCAGCATATCTGTGGTCACTCCCTTAGTACTGTCTGAGGTCACCATGCATATATTACAAGTCCTGGGGTTTAAATCTGAGCTATTTAGCTGTCCTGCCTTTGCTGAAATCCAGTCCCTCAGTACTGTGTCTAAATATGCCTCAGCAAACATGGGGTTACTCTGGGAAGAGATTAAAACTCCTGTCTTAAAGGGTATTTTTTCTCACATGTCCAGCAAATCTAGAACCTCAGTAATTGTTTCTAACTCACTTATCAATACATCTGATTTTTTTCTCTAATCAAACCCAGACACCCTCACTATCGGTTAGGAGTCCTGTGATCAGAGATTTTGCACTAGAAAACACACCAATTCATGTTTTTGTCAGGTTAGGTACCCCTGTGGTTAGGGACATTGCAGTTTCAGAAAAGACTCCTTGTACTCCTAAGGTGCCTGTCATTAAGAGTTTTCATAGTTCATACTTGCTGCTTGTTGATTCTCAGGGCCCTGTCACTGAGGTACAGACTTCAGCTTCTGATGTTAGCTTCCCTCCCACCACTACCCTGGCTCTGCCTTTTTCTCAAGCTACTGATTTGAAGATCCCAAGGACTATTCCTGATTCACTAACAATATTATCTCCCAATGAAGATTTCCCAGTATTGGAGAGCTCTACTGTTGTTTGCTTCTCTGCTCCTGCTAAACCATGGTTTTGTCCCTCGGAATTTTCGGTTACCCCTGTTATTTCCTCTCAGTTGGAAATACTCTGTACGTATCCCAAGATTTCGGTCCCTATGCCTGGTTTACTGCTTGCCTTGTCACCTTCCATACCAATACCGGGAGATGCTTCCAACCAGCCTATACCCTTACTAACCATTATCTGGGAGCCTTCTAGAGGAAAAATTACTCGCAGATTCCAACATGCAGTGGTCAGCCAAGAGTTTTTCTGTTACAAAGTTCCTCCTGGTGTATTCGATCAACTATCAGGGCCGCTGATCCTAGATTCAGGTTCCTTTATTAAATACTGGGCTTTCAGTGGGGGTTCTTCTACCGTTTCTGCTCTGGAACTCTCTGGTTCTTCACAGCCCTGGATTTCCAAGACATTTTGCGAGGCGAGCCATGTACCAAGGATGTTTCTTCCATCAATCTCATATCCTAGAACTGTACTCACCAAAGAACTGCTCGTTTACGGATGCCCTTTCTACCTAAAGAATTTTAGGAACAACTCAATGTCTCCAAGGCCCATGGATGGTCCTGTCTGGCCACAGTTCTCACCGGGGGGTGGGGGTACACTAAGGACTAATCATGAGTCTCTGGAGCACGACTCTAACCCCAATCCTAGACGGTTCAGCAACAATTCCCGGCCCTCCAACTCTATGAGTGCTCATGTTCGCCCGGAGGTCTCGCGTGAAGGGGGGGGTACTGTAAGGAATCCGCTCCACGGTTTACTGGTTGCCTTACCTTGCAGACCGGTGCAGTTCTGGAACAGCTCTCCTGAGGTTTGCTGCAGCCTGGATTCACTCACCAAAGCAATACACACTCCCTCTGGTATCTACTGCAGCTGTGCAGCCTTTCACTGCAACCTATACTTGCATTCACTCATTAGGAGCAGTACCTTCACACCCCCGCCGGGGATTGGCCCGCTGGCCTTTAAGTACTGTCTTCCCATAATGCTCTCTGCCGAGCATAGTCCTAACTGGATGTCTACTGTTTTGCCACAAGCTCTCGCTTGTTCTCCTATGCTGATACCAGGTTCCGCCCTGCGTCCTTCAGCTTCCTTCAAGCCGCTTGTTCTCCTATGCTGATACCAGGTTCCGCCCTGCGTCCTTCAGCTCCCTTCAAGCCGCTTGTTCTCCTATGCTGATACGGAGGTATCCCCTGCGTCCTTCAGCTTCTGTTCTCCTGTGCTGAAGCAGAGGTTTTGTCCCTGCGTCCTTCAGCCTCCTGGATTCCTGCACTGAAGCGGATGTTTCGTCCCTGCGTTCTTCAGTCTCCTGGATTCCTGCACTGAAGCGGAGGTTTCCCTGTGTATCTTCAGCTTCCTGGTTCCTGGGGCCTACTCTTTCCCTAATCTAGAGAGGCCGTGTCCTGGTTCCTGCGCTGAAACAGAGGATTCCCTAGCCCGCTCAGGACTCTTGCGCTGTAGCACTGGTTTAACCGTGCAGCTAGGCGGTGTGTAAATCTGGTCTGTCTTCCACCTCCTGAGACCAGTACCATGGGCCATGGTCGCCGCACGCGCAGAGGCCACCCCCGCGCTCCTAAGCTGAAGCGGGGCTTTCCTGACTACCTGTTGCCGAACTCCTGCTCGGACAATGTTTATCCTGACGTCTCCTGTCCTGACCCTGGCTTGTACAACGACGATGCTGACTTCTCCAATCCTGATCCTGCGACATATGACTACGAACTGCGCAATCCGGATCAGCCTGCGCGGTCTCAGGTCGGTGCTTTTACAACCCCACCTCAGCCTCGCGGTCCGACCCTGGTTTGTGGCGAGCAGAACCCTGACAGTAACTGATCGCGATATATGGGGTTGAGTTGTATATAAATCTTCAACCCAACTCCTGGGACTATTGATAAAACTTGATATCTAATAATTCAGCTACTAGATTGTACCGGTAGCTTACTAATTAGTGCTTAATGAGCCAGGGGAGCTCCCATAGTGTATTGGTTTATACTTATAAGCTGGTATCCAAAAAACAGTCGATGTGAAACAAAGGAGCACAGCAAAATTAGTATTCCAAAGATAAATAAATTGAGGGCAACTGCAGGTAAAAAATCAAAGGTTTTATTCATCATGTCACAATAAGGATGAAAGAAACAAACGCACCAACGCGGGACACCCCACGGGATGAAACACGTTGGTGCATTTGTAACTTTCATCCTTATTGTGACATGATGAATTAAACCCTTTGATTTTTTACCTGGAGGTACCCTCAATTTATTCTTCTTTGGAATACATTTTTGCTGTGCTCCTCTGCTGCACAACGCCTGTTGCTGACTCTACCCTGCAGGATTGCACGCTCTGGAACTCTGGAAAATCGGACTTACTCTTGATACCCCTATGGGCAGGTAATTGGGCTTTAGCCCTTATATGCTTACCTTTGACCCTATATTTTGGGGATGATTATACTTAGTGGGGGGTTAATACACAAAGGCCCTTGATTGCGGTAGTCAGGTGGACACCGCTAGGTCATTTGTCCCCCTGGATATTTTAATGGACATTCAGTTACTATGGACAGTTCTAGCATGGTTATTATTGCCTTGATTATCGTTGTGCAATATTCAGAGCACACACCTATATGTGAGCACCATCTTCCCACAACATCTCTATGGTATCCTAATAAGCAGTGAGAGGGACTAATCATATGCTTGTGCTGTGCAAAATGACTGCCGCCCTCTTAAATCCAACCTTATATAGTCAAATTCTTAGCACAATAAATCAGATGTATGCTCCCCCACTTCTTACAAAACCATGATGGGTCATACACTCCAATAAGTGGCATGTAACTACTGAAATCGGCTATTTTAGCCCATCCTGGTGCTCATCGTCAAAGTTAATAAGCTAGTGAGTGGGACAAGGTGATGAGTTTAGATTTCAATGTTTTTTTGTAACGTACTGCACCGACACACTTTATTCGAGCAAATACCCAGTATGTACCTGGCAGATACCTGGAATGCGCCGCTCCTCACCTCTGGCAAGCCCCGTTGCGTTTGCCTTCCCAGCCTGGGTTCATGCCTGGCTGACGGGCGGCTGATCTGTTAAATGATAATGATTAGGATTTAATAGGCTGCAATGCTTCCCGTGTCTACCAGATGGCATAAATTCATGAATTGTAATGCAGTATATATATATATACTGTGCAGTATTGCAGCCAGCGGGAATAAAATGCTTCAATCCCTGCTTGGAAAATACCTCAATGCACTCGGGCAGAAAACAGTCACAAACCTCAATACACCCGGGTATATCCGAATTCGTGGGACTAGCCGAGCTCGAATAAAGTGTGTCGCCAGTGTAATTAGATTAACAGAACTCACTAAGTAGGAATAACAATAGGCACACAAAATCGTATATTAAAGCTTAGAGGCACGGATCTATGACCGTACCAAGTTATAGCCTCCTGAAACTACAGTAGCTACAGTACGCTATGACAAACACAATTAGTAGCAGAGTTGCAAAGCCTTAAGCAGTTTGTACTGACTGCTCATAGAGCCACCTCTAACAGACTGAAAGCAGCGAGCATCATGATGTCAGTATCTTCTACATTTTTCCCTGTTAAAACATCATTCCAATGTATTCCTTGTGATTAGTCCTCAGTTTATAAAAATCTGCTTTTCTTAAGTTTAAGGTCTTTCTTTAACCCAATTAATCTTTTTTTTTTTTGATAATTTATTTAAAATAAGACATATTATGATCACTGTTACCCAAATGTTCCAGGACTTTAATATTTGTTATAACTTCTACATTGTGTGATACTACTAAATCCAGTATTGCCCCTCTCCTGGTTGGTTCCTCAATAATTTGGGTCATGTAATTGTAAGCATCTCCAAAACCGTGTTTCCTTTTATTGCAATGCTAATCTAATTGTCCCAGTCTATGTCTGGATAATTAAAATCACCCATTATGCAAACATGACCTAGTTTTGGTGCCTTCTCCTTTTGCAAAAGTATTATAGCTTCCTCAATCTCATAGATATATGGTGGTTTATAGCATATTCCCACAAACATTGTCTTTATACTTTTACCTCCACTGCTAATTTCTATCCACAAGGTCTCTACATTTTCATCATGAGTCATGAGTTTCATCCCACCATGTTTCAGTAATGCCTATGATATCATGCTGCTCCCTTGCAGCGATTAATTCAAGCTCCCCCATGTTATCTGTCAGTCTTCTTGCATTAGCAAGAATGCATGTAATTTTTTTCCCCATCTGTTCTATTATCTTATCTGCTCCAATTGGGTTTAGTCTTTAGACGTTTTCTAGTATTATCTGTATTTACTATGGGTGTCTCGCTGCTTGCCAAACTCCCACTAGCCTCCATACTACATCAATGACCCCTTGATATTTCCCCATCCCCATCTCATTTTAAGCACATCTGAGCAGGGACTGTGTCTGTAACAATCCTATGTGCTGCGTACCGCGCACTGTACTGTAATTGGGAAGTCCCATTAGGAGAAAAGCGAAATATGAAATAAAGTTGTTATTATTATTATAATTATTATTATTATTATAAAAGTCCGCAACATTGTTCCAACCTTAAATTCATAGAGAGTGAAGAGTAATAGACAGGGAAAGAAAAATCCCTTGGGGGGCGGAAGAACTTGTGTGGATCGTATCTGCCCTACTGAGTCCTACTCAGTAGAGCCCCAGGGCAAGCTGTGGTAATGTGACTAAAGGCTTCCCCGATGCCATAGGATTAATGCTGTAGTGGGTCAGATCCCAAAGCCTGGACCCTCTGCAGAAATGCCATGTGTCCAGTATTAAACTGGACTTTCTTGTATTTGGACACTGTTCAGTAAAAAAATTAGAGGTAATACTGGTCATGTATGTGTATACCAGAATTACGTCACTGGGCGTATATGTGTGTACTTTACCGGAATTAACTTTCTGGGCATGTATGTGTATACTTGTATTACCTCTCTTGGCGTGTATGTGTATATCAGTATTACCTCTCTTAGTGTGTATGTGTATACCAGAATTACGTCACTGGGCGTATATGTGTGTACTTTACCGGAATTACCTCTCTTGGCGTGTATGTGTATATCAGTATTACCTCTCTTGGCGTGTATGTGTATATCAGTATTACCTCTCTGGGCGTGTATGTGTATACTTGTATTACCTCTCTTGGCGTGTATGTGTATATCAGTATTACCTCTCTGGGCGTGTTTGTGTATATCAGTATTACCTCTCTGGGCGTGTATGTGTATATCAGTATTACCTCTCTGGGCGTGTATGTGTATAACAGTATTACCTCTCTTGGCGTGTATGTGTATATCAGTATTACCTCTCTGGGCGTATATGTGTATATCAGTATTACCTCTCTGGGCGTGTATGTGTATATCAGTATTACCTGTCTGGGCGTGTATGTGTATATCAGTATTACCTCTCTGGGCATGTATGTGTATATCAGTATTACCTCTCTGGGCGTGTATGTGTATACCGGTATTACCTCTCTGGGCATGTATATGTATATCGGTATTAACTTTCTGGATGTGTATGTGTATGTAGCCCTTGGACCCCCTGGGTACTGAAACTACCAGTGCTGCGGTCACCTGTTCGGCTAACAAGAGGCCTGAGGCTCCGCCACTGGGAGCCTGGGGAATATTTATCGCCTAGGTGCAGCGCCTCCACCGGCGAGGGATCCCAACGTGGTGAGTGGAGCCCTTCACCGGAACCAATACACACAGTAATTGCACACAGATATAACTACCATCCACGTAACACAGCCCTGCAAGGTATCTCCCCACAGTAACAACTCCCGACTGTAAACAGCAAAAAAAAACCTCTAGGGAGGAAAGTGGAGCACTTACTCCCGACTGTAAACCTCAAAGTTCTGGAGTGCCTGGGCATTTAACTACTGAGTGTCCACCAGCTATCCCTCCCCCAAAGAGTGTGTGTGATAGCGGTCTTCCCTGTGTTGGGGCCCGTTGGTGCATGTTGTTAATACCTCCCTGGTCTTAGTCCAGACCAGGACAAACAGAAGAACTCCTCGGATTAGCGACGTGGTTCCGCACCGCAATCTGCTCCTTTCCTGGGTGAATCCTTAGGTGATTGCCTCTGGAGGGGCTTCCAGCTGGAGTGTACCCCTATAAATAGTCTCTATCAAGGAGTCTCCCATGCAACAGGCTGCACTTCTCCTTCAGGCAATGTCCTGCAGCATATGGCCTCGGCCAAGGTACTTGCTTGCTGGCGTAGGCGCGCTGAGGCACGCTTCCGCTCAGCACTGAGCCCCTACAGCCGCAATTAGAGCGGCTTTAGTAGGGGCTTGCCTACGCTTTCGCAAGCGCGCGTAAGCGTAGGTCTGAGGGAAATTTAACATTTCCCCGCTTGCCGGAGCGCAGGGCCGGTCACGTGAGCGGTTCGCCCAATGAGGGCGAACCAGCTCCGTGACGTCACTGGCCCGCCCCGGCCTGCCCCCAGCCTGCCCCCGGCCCGCCCCCTGATGGCGCGCAGGGAAAGCACCTGCAAGGCCAGGGAAAGTTCCCTGAGCCTCAGCGCGCCTCAGCACGCCAGCGGGTAGCTTGGCCGAGGCCTATCTCTCACTCTTACTACTGTGGAAGGGTCCCTATCTGAGGACTTTCCCTACAGTATGCAATGTTCACGATATCTACTGGGGCTCAGGGGATCTATCTGGGACCTTGGGGTGTATCTGGCCTAGTGCAAAGGAGCACTGCTCCCTGGACCCTACCTGCACCCTCTCTGTCCGGATCCCGACTGACCTCTGCACTCCCAGCGTGCGAGTATCTATCTCTTCCCCTTCCAGGGGAAACAGCCATCTCATTGGCTCCCTGGCATCAGGTGGTACGCAGCCCCTAAGCACTATGGGGCTTGTAGTCCCCGCGTAGCCTTCAATACATTGGGGCCGCGTGCGCATGGCATTCTGTGTATGGCATTCTGCGCATGCGCAACTCATAATGGCCGCCAACTGCGCATGCGTGAACCTCCGGGAGTGCGTGCGGAGCCAACCATGGTGGCGCCCTGCAAAGGGGGCCACCAGCAAGCCCGTTACTCCCTACACCTTCCACAACATCCCCCACAACAACGAAGGTAAGGGAGGGGAAACGGGGGGACCGGGTTACATGTATATCGGTATTACCACTCTGGTTGTATATGTGTATACCGGTATTACCTCTCTGGGCATTTATGCATATATCGGTATTACCTCTCTGGACATGTATGTTTATACCAGTATTACTCTCTGGACATGCATGTGTACAGTATTACCTCTCTGGACATGTATGTGTCTGGTATTACCTCTCTGGACATAGTGATCTGACCAGTTTGGGGGACCACATGATTTCCCCAAGCAGGGAGAGAGCACAGCTGTTGCTAGGAGGCTGGGCAGATTTTTCCATCCTGATTGGCTGCTGCTGGGTAGTGCAACCAGTCAGGAGTGGGGCCAAGGAGAGAAGGAAACAGCATGGAGTTGAGAGAGGTGTGTGTATGTTTGTGTCTCGAGTGCATCGCACCTTTCACCATTGTATCCAGTATTTTTGTAGAAGCCACCTGGCAACCCTAGTTGCAGTCTTCACTGTTCCTGTTGGTACGATATATTGAGATGTATTATGATATTCTACACCAGGGGTATTGGCTAAATCCAGTTCTCAAGAGGTCAGGTTTTCAGGATATCCCTGATCAGCACACGTCAGTCATATCTGAGTCACTGACTGAGCCACCTTTTGGTGGCCCTTGAAGGAGTTGGCCACCCTTGTGATAAAGCTTTTATTTCTGAAAGCGTAAAGTTTGTACTGGGAAGCATTACAATATTTTTCTCCAAGGCACAAGTATTTCCAAACAAACACTGCATGCATATTCTTAATTTCCTTCTTTTTTCCCCACCTAGTCTTCATTAAGTGGGACATTTTAAATAGGAATCAATAACTTACATACCGTACAATTTTCTGTAGTGGAATGTGTGTGTTGTGTATTATAGTCTATCTTTTCCATTCAAAGTAATGTAAAGATACAAGGGCATGAGACAAGGTTTCATCACTGTAAAATGCAAGAAGAACCTCCTGCTGCTGGATGCGGAGAAATTTGCAATGGAAATCAGTGCAATATGGTTTATGGAGTGAACTTAAGATCCCACAGCATGGGGCGAGATTGGAAATCAGTAATCAGTGTTTTTTGAAGAAGAAGTATCACCATCTAATAGAAGAAAGTAATTTGCACTATATAACTTGCCATGAAATTAATATGGGGTTGAGCATATTTGGTGCACGGAAAGAGTGACATCCTCATAATATAAGAGAGGTATTGCAATGGGCATTTAAAATCATGCTTATTGACAAAGCAAGAAGGATATAGTTACTGTTAGCAGAGGATTCCATTATGCTTGTAATGTACACCATTTATTTTGGAATACACTATAGTTGCAAGTGCTGAATCTATTTATATTATACATTTTCCAGTTATGTATAATATGCAATGTTTTGCCACCAGTATACAGATGTAGCAGCCGTTATTACACCATTAACACAATGCATTAACGTTTGCACGTTATTTATTTAGTAGTGCTATTGAAAACAATGGTTAAGGTGGCCAGAGGCGCTTATGATGCACCAGGGTCCAGATGCACCAGACTTGGGTAATTTTCTTGGGTCAGATTAGACTAACCACTCTGACGGAGCAGCCAGCCTGATCCAAATGAAAGGAGACCCCTTCTCCATTTGTATTACTGGCATCCACGGCCTGGCTGCATGGGTGCTTCTGGACTCCGTCACCATAAAGGTGCACAGGCGTGGAATGTCAGACGTCATTTAAATTATCAGCTGTAGAAACAAGAGCTTGGAAATGAAAATAGGAAAATGATAGTCGTTACAACTTCCAACTGAACGTCAGATGCTCTGACTCTGCCCAAAAAATAGTGGGGGGTGGGGAGGGAGGGAGGGGACAGGCATGGGGAATTAAATAAAGAGAATGGCATGAAATAAGATAAATACATGAAGGGGGGATCAGAGCGAGAGAATGAGATGAGCAATGTAAGAAGAGATGAAGATGCTGGGAGGGGGGGGTGAAGAGAGAGACGGGCTGGGGGGAAAGGTGAAATACATACTAGGTGTGAGAGGAGAGAGAAAGACATGCTGGGAGGAGAGAGAAATACATACTAGGCGTGAGAGGAGAGAGAAAGAAATGCTGGGAGGAGAGAGAAATACATGATGGGGGGGAGAGAGACAAATGTGAAAGTTAAGAAGGCAGGGAGAAACAATTAGATAAGGGTGAAAAGAAATTGAGTAACAAATTAGGGGAAGGAAAGGAGAAAAAGCCATTGGAAGAAGGAAAAGAATGAAAAACATGAGGGGTAAAGAAGAGAAATAGATTAGGGGAGAACAGTCGAAGACTGAGGCACTGATTGAGCTACCTGTGCTGAAGCAGCGATATCCTGGAAACCTGTGTAGCAAGGTAGTCCTCCGAACCTCTAGAGGGAGCTGATGCAGCTCCTCTGACTCTTAGGAGGCGGTGCGGCGGCCATTCTGGGACTCCCACAGGACAAGAGGGAGAGGATATCCCCTGGGGGAACAGGATATCCTCTGGAGACTGGGAACCGCGTGTCAGATCTGGCGGGACCTTCAGAGAAGACGGTTGTGTCCGGAAAGCCAGTAGGCGACCCAGGACTAGGCCAGCCAAGCCCGTAGGCCCGAGTTAGGCCCTGAGCCACCCTAGTTGAGTGTTATAAGGACGGCCATTTCTCAGGGACATTTCTGGTAGTTGAGTACCAGCGGATCGACAGAGCAGAACGACTTGTGGAGTACTACCATGTGGCTGCCGGAAGTAAGGAGTGAGGGGCGTATTGTTGGGAGGCCCCGCTATGTGGGATTACGTATACCGCTCCTGATATCAACAGAGGATACCTGGCTATGGCATATTAGTCAGGAAGGTACCAACGTGCACTGTAAAATTCACCAGGGAGGATAGCGCTGCCCCCACATACATTTGGGGTTACCTTGTTGGACACCTGGCCTTTTGGCGGTGCCCAACGGAAATTGGGGTACACTATGGGTTATGTGCTATTTTTATTACTGTGCTACTGCCTTACTGTATATGTTTCAGGAGGGACCTGCCGGTAAATAGTATTGCTGTGTGTTGTAGTTATTTCTATATTCCCTTGAGGAGCCATCCCCCTAACGTGGGATCCCCATGGGTGGAGGCGCTGAACCCCTCACTCTCCAAGCTCCCAATCAGCGGAGGCCCAGGCCTTCTGTAAGCCTGCAGGTTAGCACCATAACGTAGTAGCCTGCAAATCTCCCTTGGGGGCGGGAATAGGTTTTACACCTGACCTGGCGGTGGCCCTTGAGGACTGGAGGGGTCCACCCCTGTATTAAGAAAAAACAGGACTTAAAGTCCAATCATGGTGCAGCAGAAAAAATCCACAGGTATAACATGTTTCAAGTCCCATAAACCATGGACATCATACTTTTAAATCCTCTTGTTTAGATTTGAGGTAAAACTGCTTCTTGACAGCAATTGTGATCCCAATTGAAAGTTCATAAGCATGTGACTGCCAATACTGGCTTGAATCTTAGAGTGGGATTTATAGGGTAATGGGGAGTACACAACACCAAAGACTGAGGGTCCCCTTTTCACCAACCACACTCAGATAAAGTCACTGAACAATATTAATGGCACAATCAGGATAATATCAAAGTCCACTCACTGTGATATAGAATTGAGAACAGCAAGAAATCCATGTTGGCGTGCATCCATCTTGATTAAAGATCAGAAGAAAACAACCTCTAGGGAGGAAAGTGGAGCACAGCCCAGGGACAAACAGCAGGAACCAGCACACCATAGGTTAAAAAACTCCTTTACTACCCACCCTTTGTCAAAGGGCTTTGCCCGAAACGCGTCAGAGTGGGTGGTTGGCTCTTTTTATGGTGTCTCCCCTTGTCGACCATTAAAGGAGTTTTTTAACCTATGGTGTGCTGGTTCCTGCTGTTTGTCCATGGGCTGTGCTCCACTTTCCTCCCTAGAGTTTGTTTTCTTCACCCTGTATTAACATGTTTCCTGTGGATTTCCAGGATACGTGACATGGGACAGGACACGTGATCTCCATTGAATAAAATAGTGCAGCTGTTGGGGGGGGGGGATATTTTGATTAATTTAATTTCTCTTGGGTTTCTCTCGTTTCAATTAATTCAAATCTCTTTTTAATTTACTTTTTGATGTGATTGTGTTGTGGCTTAATGTTATTTAGACTTAGAAATGAGTTTGTTTGAGTTTTCAGATGGCAGTGGGAATTATACGTTGCAGGATTTTAATAAGGAGCAAAATGATACAATTCTTTATCATTATCATGCTTAACTCCAAGAAAGTATCATGTCAGTTGGAAAAATATAAACGCGATTGTAACTAATGTTAGAGAATATACTCATCATGGTTTTTGCAATCGGCTCATCACTACTGTACATTTTAATTTTGTCAGAGATTGTACACTAATTGAGGATATCTATTGAGTATTGGAGGAAGAATGGTGTTTTCATTTATCTTGAGGGATTGCAACAACCTCTTCTACGTTTCTACAAGGATCTGCATTCTCATATTCTCATGAAGGCCAAAGGATGCAGATGTTATTACCTCGTTAAAGAGAAATAAAGCAAAAATTAACTTGTGCATTTTCGCCTTAACAATATTTTTTAATATTACTGCAGTGCTTCTGTTTAATAACGTGCCAGTGTTAACCCATCAAATACTGATATTAAACTCAATTTGCCTATCTATACCGCGGCTCAGAGTTCTACATTCCTGGCCCTGTGTCAGATTGTCACATCATTTGGAACCAATTTGTGGGATGATAACATGTTGCATTATTTTGAGAAGAGATGACATTTGAGTAATAGAAAGTTGTTTAGAAGGGGGATCTACACACGGCCAATCTAACAATAATATAAAGAAAGTTCCTAAATGAATATCTGAAGGAATGCTATTAGCGATCTGAGAAAAGATTTCAAATGTACCATTGTACAAATACCCTTCGCCTCAATGCCATAATTGAAATTGAAATGATTTACATTTCTTGTACCGCAGACCAAGGTTTAAACTCAAATTGCTTCAAAGAGTAGTTTTCTTAGATAAACTACTAGATTGTGGTGATGTAATGAACTGATAGCATTTTTACATTAACGTTTCACTTAATTCATTTTTTCGGGCAAGTTAAAAATAATCATCTTTTATTTGGCATTTGAATGGTGCCCACAGATATTTGTTGATCCTCTGGGACATAAAAAAGGGGGAAATAAATGATCCTAAAGATAAGGCATTAAAAGGAAGCCTTCTTTCCTGTCACTTGTTAACAAAAATGATCGCATCAGCTTTTTTTTTTGGTAATCTTTTTGTTTCTGCTCCTGGATAGTTCATCGTGCTGATTGGGGAATCCCAAAGATCAAGCAACTTTAAATAATGTATGATGCTATCAGCAAAAGGAGATGCATTTGAAATGTTGTGGTTTAATCCTCTTTTTTTTTTTTCCTTGCATGTTGGAAACTATTTTTGTAAGTGAATGACAGGGAAAGTGTACTCCGTACCCCGGACTCAAATGAGATGCTGATGGAAAAAGTGTAGTCATAGAACTGTCTGCTGTTGATATTTGATTGCCTGGCAAAATGATTAAGCTTTTCGTTCCTCAAATAGATGGGGCCTGCATGTTGCAGCACAGGCTTGCTGTGTATTTTCTGATTCAATATGAATTCCGGGAGCTTGTCATGCATTACAAAATGTTATAGGATGAGGGTGAAATCTCTCTGGATTTCTGGAGGTTAATATCCATCTCTCTTTATTACCTGTTATGAAACATCAGAAAAAGAGGAATCTGCTGTGACAAATTTATGCAGGTTCTGATGGCTGTTCAGTGGCCTGTATAAAATGAGCGGTTAGTTTCAGTCCACTTGCTGCAATAGACAGATATTGACTGCAGAAAAATCACTGTCACAAATTGTGTACTTACTTCTTATTTATAGCAATGCATTGTAACCGTCATTGACAGTTTTAGCATTAGATGCCCACCAAAATATGCATCAAGCATCTCATATGTAGAGGCAAATATAATTAGTAGTAGTTACATGTATGAGACAGTGTGTGAGCTTGCTGGGTTTGGCTTTGCACAGAACCGGTTTTGTGGATCAATGGAAGACTTAATTTCCAATTCCTGTCACCTCACTGTAGCAACCGATGTTTCAGTGAGGCGTAACTCTGACAGTTTCCTTCCCAAACCTTTCTTATCAACCTGCTGTTAGTCATCAAAAAACTATTATGCTTCATAAAGTCTGACAGACCTACAGTACTATACTGCAAAAATGTATCAAAGCTTCGACGCTCTGCATCTCATACATGTTCTAATTGTGGGTTGTATTAAGTGCAAGGAGCTTGTTAAATGGGTATTTTACATTTGACAGGGGATGTTCGCTGTGGAGACCTACTCTATGCAATTTTAACACTGACCTTATGACATTGGGAAAGCTGGAAAACATGACCACCAATGGCATGAAATATTACACATGCCATTAAAAATAATGTGTGCTTCACTTACTCTTTCCATGTAGACTCCTAAAATACATGGATGATGCACATGTTTCAATATAGATACAAGCAGGGCTATATATCAAGAAATGTTATTTTTAAATGAATTGAATGAGTTCATTGTTTCGAAACAGGAATTTCTCATCTAAAATCTTTAGCAGCATATGTTATTCATAATTCATGTTCTATATCCAGGGAAAGGAGTACTCCCAATACTGTAGATCAAGAGAGTCCATGACTGAGCCATTGATTGAGCCGCCTGTGCTGAAGCAGGGATATCCTTAAAACTGGACCTGTTGGTGGCCCTTGAGGACCGGAGGTGGCCGTCCTTGCTGTAGATATACTGCCAAAGGTGCACACCAGAATCAAGTCCACCAGGCAGGAAAAACGTGTCAACATCAGGAAAGAAGTGCAGCAGCCACATAATATCCAACATGTATAGTCTCTTTTCTATACATGATATAATGTATGCACTTTTGCCGGAGACCATTTGCATGCCGTTGTTCTCCTTTCTTGATTATTCCTGTCCGTAATCATGGTGCACATTTCCTTTTCTTTGTACGGTGCATGTCATGTTTACGAATGATAATAATATTGTAGCACTCCATTAAGATAAAGAAAGCTAAAATACTGACATCCTAACCCCAGCTCAGACCTGCTGCCATGTCACCGAGGCTGTGTCTGCTAAAACGTTGGTGCTTTGCGGCTAAACAATAGTTTAGGTGAAATCCTACTGGTGCCCTTCCTGTCTCTTCTCTTTGCACGTTTTGTTTATTCATATCAATGCGTTCAGAATTGTTTGCATCCACTTGCATTTGTCTTTTACGCCAAGAAAAATGGGACAATTCTGACACATTTCTGGTGCATACTGTACAGATTTAGCCAAACTTACTGTCCTCGTGACATAAACCCTCGGCCACAAGGGTTGTGGCCTGTAAGGATTAATGTTGCAGGGGTCCTTGCTTTTGAATTCGACGCCTGCAGTGTTAATCCTTTGCTTGAATGGGAAAGAGACTACTGGTACTCACCGTCCAGTGGAGATGGGCAGCCATCTGCAATGTGCCCCATCTCTCTGTCTCTCTGCCTGGAGCAGTGCTGGTTAGATGTAGGACTGTATTTCCCTTCCCCTGGATGATGCTGATGCCTTTATATAGGTCTCTACATCACGAGGGGGAGCTATAAGGCCATATTTGGGCATCTACATCAACAAGGGGGCTTGGAAGGACACAACATATACTGTAATGGCATCTACATCATCCGGGGGAAGGATATACAGCCCTGAATCTCTTACAGTACCTCTAGTGTTGCGGAGAGACGGATCCAGGCAGAGAGACAGGGACACGGCTGCAGACGGCTGCGTAGCTCATCTGGAAGTGGAGTATAGGTATTCCCTCTCCCTATAAATGGCCCAAAAGGATTAATGCTGCAGGGTCACATTCAGAAGCATGGACCCCCGCAGAGTTAATCCTCCTGGGTGCTTACTATCCTTGAAGCCGTGATTAACCGAAGCCTCAGTGCAGCCGCACCAGAACAGGGAAAATCAGGACCCCCAAAGACAGTAAGTCTTGCTACATCTATACTTTTAATTTATTATTACATATCATTTGCATTTGGACACCACAAACAACATCCAAACCCCACCTCTACAGTAGCTCCACACACTTTTTTTCTTTAACTTGGGAGATTAAAATTCCGCACAGCCAGACAACTCATCAAAACCGATAACAACCACATTTCTACATTGGTACAAAGACACATGAATGTGATACTCTAATCTGCGTCAGTTTTATCACAAAATTACTTTAAGCGATGCTTTATACCTATACCCCAAAGTACTTTGATAACGTGGCATTAAGTCATGAAGCCGTGTTGTGCGATATCGTGACCGATATTCCGGTAACTACCATTGACTTGACTGGCCATAGCCACCAGATGACGGGGCGATGTCCCACAACACGGCTTCATGACTTCTGGCCTATTCAAGTAGATGGATGGATTCCATGGAGATAAATCTTATCAGAGCTCAGTGAATCATGGCCATTAATGCTTCAAGATGCAGGATTAAAATGTCTTGCTTAAACTACTAATAATTTGTAATGGCAAAAATAACATTTGGTCTGGAACACAAAGTTTACAAGACCTAGTTTCAGTGTTTCTTAGAAGTTCAATTAATTTCACAAACTAAGTTAGCGTTAAAATAATTTGGGTAACATAAATGTACACTTTACTTGACAATGTTTTTACAAGCTTTTTCCATGGGATTTTAAAACTCAAAAGCTGAAAGTAATGTTATCCTCACTAAGTGGATCAAAGCAGCTAATTTACTAATATTCGGATTGCTGTACAAATAGCAGTTCTCAGCAATTCATTATTCTCTCTGGCATTTCATTAATACCTTTAATTACTCATTTAGCAATGCCAGGCTCTCTGACTTAATGCTAATTGGAAGTTAATGAATATGCACCTTATATAAATGCTACCTAATTTTATGTACTTTTAGATGGCTTTGTTACTTCAACTCGTATTATCAACTGCTAGAAACGCAAAGGCGTTGGAATCATGAGGTTGAACACGCATTTTCAGGTAAAACAATTAATAACAACGTTGGTAGCAATTTCCACTCAGCTGCTATATTATATTTCCAAAGCTTAATTTTTTTACAGTGATTTTCCCAAATGTCCTTTTTATTTTGAGGCTACCAGATTTCTGAACCTGCATAGAGGATGAGCCAGAACTCGGTACAGGATTATTGGTGTTATAGGTTGTTATTGCATTGTTTGGCCTATCTGCCTTGCAGTTTACATATGATCTCCATTCACGTCTTACCTTTATTATGTATTACATAGTCTTTGCTGTTTTATGATAACATTTTGTGAAATGGGTCAGATAATTATTGATATTTTGAGCAGATGAGAATAACAATGCAACTAGTGAAGCTCCTATAGCAAGGAAAGAAGAAACAAGCACAAACAAACACTGTGGATACAGTAAACAAAGGATACTAATACTCCCGATATTTGGTTTAGATTTCCTTGATGGGTGCCGCAAAGGGTTATAGATGAGTTCGTTCTTAAACCACTAATTTTTTGTAGAAAAGAAGGGATCCAATGAGCACTCACATCCATGTAGGGATATGCAAAAGAAAGAGAACACAATAGTATAATACTGTATGGAATCAATACGAATAAAAGGTGGTATTGCACTCACATTTTATAAGATCAAACGGGCATTTCGGTTAATAAGTTTAACCAAACTGGTGTTGTAGGCTCTCCGATGTCAGGATACTTCTGATGGTATATGGGCTCTCTGACGACAGGATACTCCCGATGCCTTGCAGGCTCACAGATGGCAGGATATTCCCAATATGTAAAGCAGAGAAAACACAAATAGTGTAATACAGTACTGTATACAGTATATCAATACTGATTTTAGACTGTACAGTAAAACCACTCACATTGTGTAATGTTGTTATTCGCTTTTTGGTTGTTCAAGTAACCAACTTAGGAGGACTTCTGGAGTAACAGGATACTCCCAGCAAGAAAAGGAAAAGGACACAGGATAAGGTATAATCTTTATAAAATGAATAATTAAAAGCACTTACAGAGCTGTATATACAGACAGCCAAAAAGGTGGTACTGAAACAACTGAGTCCCCACTCTCAGTAAACCCCAGTGATGGCCATACACTAGGGGATACCACACAGAGGGGGTACAGAGCTCCAGACAGCTCTAAGGGGTCTATATATTCCAGCAAGTAGGTAGGTATAAGCTCTAGTAGGTCCCAACGCGTTTCGTCACATAAGGCTTCTTCAAGGGGCTTTCTAAATGTCCTGCAGTCCCTTCCCAGTTAAATACACTTGAAATTTGCGCCTTTTTTCCTCTCTCAATTCCTATTGGTTGGACAATGCGCTCAATACCCTGCATATGCGTTCCAACAGTAGCGCTGATGTCATCAGACCACGGTCAGTAGACACTTTGTGTCAGCGCCTCTCATGCATTCCACGCACGGCCAATAGGGAGGTGAGTTGCAGCAGAGGGGTAGCGCTACCCATATAAATCACTAAAATAACAATATGGCTATGAAAAAGCCAAAAATACATAAAGAAATACTCATATGGTAGCTAAAATAAGGTACTATTAGTAGCTTACAGTTATAATAGCACACTTACCAACCTCTCATAGCATAGATTCCACAACAAAATAAAAGCCTATAGTAAAAGCCATATATAAAGTCCTAATGTACACAAACTAAAATGTAAAAACATACCTAAATATATAAAAAAACCTGATTAAAAAACATGATAACAGACCCAATCTATGTTAGAAAAGCATTAAAATTGAAATCAGCATTCAGTCTCTGTGGTTGTAATGTTTTTAACTCAAAACCCCGAAATGATTCTCGCTGTACTGTTCCCACCTCTCCAGTGTGTTTGCACTTGTTCTATTCCCCTATATTTTAGGCCTTCAGAGTTAGAGTTATGGTGTTTTTTAAAATGTAGGGGAACGCTATGATTTTCCATCCCTAGATTAATGCTGCTGTATGCTACTAATAGTACCTTATTTTAGCTACCATCGAGTTATCGAAGCTTTCTAAATACTGTAGCTACACTTGTGAACTCATTTGAGAAGTGCTCAAAATGCTCAATGAGTTAGTTATCGAATCTACTAGAATAGGCCCCTAAGTCTTAAGGTATCAATTGTTAGTCCAAATTAAAAGCTATCACCTAATACTGAAGTACTCATTTACGCTGCACTATCGCAACTGAACTAACACGGCTATTTGTATTTAATTCATGATGAAAGATAATGCAAGTATTTCCAAATTATATACATTTTTCCTGTAAAAGGGCAAAACTCCACATGAATTCACTCATCTATCTCTCGAACACATGGTACATGCAATCAGGTGGTTGAAACTTTGTAGTGGCTCCAGTTCGAATATTCGATGTCTTGACTCATTGTCTCTGGCACAAGCTGCGTGATCGTGACCGCAGAGGATTTATTTATTTATAAAATGTTTTACCAGGAAGTAATACATTGAGAGTTACCTCTCGTTTTCAAGTATGTCCTGGGCACAGAGTTAAGACAAATAATACATGGTTACAAATACAGTTACATAAATGAACAGGGTATACATTATATACAAGACATTGCGTGCACAGTTAAAGAAAATATATATTATGAGCGTATGATTATTGCTGTCCGGGGTCTGGTCCTGAAGCGTGGAACCCATCCCTCACCTCCCCGCCCCCGCAGCATGACCATGGAACACACGGTCTCCGGACCGTGGGTTTTTGCTTTCTCAGCCACAGCCACGGAGGCAGTAAATCTGACTACATCTGTATGGAAAACAAAGTAAAAGTAAACGTTTTTAGGTCTGAATCAGAACATTATGATTCTAATGAATCAAAAATACAAGAGTTTACAAATTGTTACATTAAATGTATCTCGGCCAACACAGAACCTCCCTCTATTATTCGACATCAGTTTGCTCATCCAGTATCAGTACATATCAATATTTTAAACACATTTGAATATTTTAGTTACTGGAACATACAGATTGGAAAATGCAAATTGTTACAATAATACTTTTAACATTTTTTTTTAAAGAATGATTACATTTAGGTACAAATTGAATGTTTACCACACTTTCCCAAATGTTGTTAAAATGATTCAGAATTTTAGCGCAAACAGATGTCACCTGAACATATCTATCAACTCACTTAGTTTATTACCAACTGTGAAGAGTGATCCCAAAAGGACCATGAATATTCATGAATTCTCAAACAGAATTAACACGTGCAAGAGCTTCATTATTATTTTATTATTGGGATTAAAACAAAACAAATAAAGAGCTTTTCTATCAGTGTTTTGACTTAATTATACATTCAGTGTATCATCGGTATTTATTATTCCCTGCCTTGATCTTTATTTTGCTTGGCCTTTTATTAAATATTGTATGAGTTGAATTTGAACCCGTGCGTCACACACGTTAGCCAGAAATATTATTAGAAGTATTTCCAATGTTACTGTCACTTAATGCTAAATATACAATACATGGCTGTAGTTTCTGTACAATATGTAGCATTAGTATACAGTAAGTATAGTGCCATTCTTTCAGCTTTGACGGGGGGAATTACCCCTAACAAAGCACATTACATACATATTATATACCAGGGCCCTCACTGCCAAGTACTACAGCAGTCGCAGTCACGGGGCCGTGACATGCAATGAATTGCACTTCGCTTCGCCCGGTCTTGGGAACAGCAAGTATTGTTTCACCTGTAGTACCCCCTGCTCTCTGTCTCCAGTCTAGGACGCAGCGTGCATATCTCCTACTGGGATCGGTGGCAAATCCCTCTCTCCTGCTCCGGTGTATTTCTCATTCTTTCCACGTTCTGCCTTTTCCCTTATTATATCCCTGTCTCAATTTGTCTCCCTCTCTAATTCTGCACTATACCTCTCTGTCTATTTTCATCTCTCATTTTCTCTCTTGCTTTCTGTCCCCTTAAGTCTCTTCTGCTCACTCTCCATCCATGTCTTTACCAAAAGCAAGTGCTTCCAGTGCTCCAACAACATAAAAATACCAAAAAGATCAATCCTTTATCCGCCACAGAGATCTGCAGTTTATTGCTCTGCGTGGTATAGATGGATATTGCTCTGCAGTGAATTGATCTGCATGGTAAAGATGCATATTGCTCTGCGGTGCATTGCTCTGCATGGTATAGATGCATATTGCTTTGCATGCATAGATGCATTTTGCTCTGTGGGGTATTGCAGATCACCCAAGTTCATCAAAAGGTATAGTAGAGATTGGAGTGAAACAAGCACACAGACTTGCTCATCAAAAATGGTTTATTGTGCCAGAAGAACCCACTTGCACAATAAACCATTTTTGATGAGCAAGTCCATGTGCCCGTTTCACTCCAATCTCTACTGTTGATTTCCCTGGGACCTCAGGATATCCTCCTGATATGGAGCACCGGCTGATAGTGTAAGTACCCTATGCCTTTTTTACAGAATGCCTGCATTAACCTTCTGATGCATCACATGCAGACAAACCAAGAATATTATTCAACTGATTGTAATCAGTATAAAATGGGTCTATATGACAGAGTAGAAATGTTGCTATTATATCTTCTTTAGAGCACCTTCATTAAATATTAGTCTTTTTTTTCTTAAAAAAACACCCTAAAAGAAGTCTGAATACAGAACTAAAAATTAGATCTATGTTCAGTCAAATAAAATCACTTTGATCTGATGCGTACCGTACAGTATTTTGGTGCAGGGAGTTTCTCTAGTTCCCAATTCCTACTGCAGTCAGTACGAGACGTTCCTCACATACTGTATATTTACTAACTGGCACAAGCTCTGTCCATTGTAAATCCAGCTGCCAATAACAGAAAGGTGGCCCAGCAGTGAGGGGGAATATCAGTAACTGCCCCGTGTGTGACACAGCTAGGATCTCACGTGCTCATAGATTCACTGTCACATTGCGCGTCCCTGCTGAACCTTCCTCCTTCACAGCGGTGCCTCCTCTGTCCCCCTCTCAGGCTTACGGAGTAGATGGTGATTAGGGGGGGACATGGTTAATTTGATCCTGAGGGTTGTATGTTTGGTTTATTTTAAACCCCCATTGTTACTGTGTCTGATCTTCTCTCTGCTACTGGGTCCAGAATCTTAATAACCTGTTCCTTTTGATAAGAGGGAAAAATGGGATGATACTGTGTTCTTATTTACTGGAGCATGGTATACAAACATATACATTGAGAGCAGATAAGAACCACTCTGCTTATCAGTTCCAACACATTTAGAGCCTGGTCTATCTATCCCAAGCAGTTTGGATCTCCTTTGCTATGTGCTATATTCACTGTATATTTGGGTACAGACCCAAAACTACTATGCATCCAAGAGCGCAATTAACACCATGGAGTATGCACAGCTGTAAATGTATGATTTCTATGTTCTCTCCTTGGTAATAATTCCCTAATCTCAATGCAAGGGAAGCTTTAGAAATCTCCTGCACTTGATCCCAAATCTACCTTTATGGAGGAGATGTCGCACTAACACACGCAGGCACATCACACAAGAAAAACAAAACATCTCAACATTGTTACGTTAATTCGATGCATTAAAAGTGAAAAACAAATCAGGGTAGTACAAAGCAACATTGGTACACCCTAATAGATGTGAATAATTAAAACATCCATTGCTCCCTCTAACACTTGGTGAAAAATATAAAGGGCAAATGCAGAAACACACATTCCAAGAATTCCTGCGACATTGGGAAATCTGGGCGGTTTTCCTTCATCGTTCTACATTAAACCTATGAACAATGTTCTTATATGTGACACAAGCAGAAAATGGAGCAGTGCATCAAAGCAAACCTTTCTGAGTATTAATAGACAGACCACCAATTCTCAGAGCAGGACCTGTGTCATTTATATTTAATTAGCGACGATCAATCATCATCAACCACCATTAGGAAGTTGGGAGCGTGTGTAACAGCAGAACTGAGTTGCCTAACCCTACATCACTCTACACGAGAAATCCCTTTTTAAAGACAATGGGTATTATTTCCATAATATGTAAAAGAGGGAAGCACTATGGTTCATTAAGTGTCCTCACCACAATGGGAGAATGCCATACAAAACTAGCAAGGGTTTGTTCTGAATGAAGAAAGTGCACAGGGAAATTACTAATTTCCCTATAATAATTTAGGCCAATGATTTATAGATTCTAGTTAGAAGATGGTCAGGTCCACCAATATCAGGAAGGAACCAGTCATACCAAGACCAAGAGGGGAAGAAAGGGACAGACAAAACCCTGCATGGCAAAATACCTCCATTCTTCACCAAATGCTCTCATGCCGCTCACAACCTCAGTCTGGTCTTCTATTGTGTAGTATTCACAGCTGCATTCAACCTGGACCCCTTCAGTGTACATCTGCGTCACCCCAAAGGTGGAAGGCCTTTGGCACAGCAAAAGGGTGTGAGCAGACTGCTGCCTTTTGCTGATGTTTGCTGATGTTAAAGCTTCTCTATTTCAATCTGTAACTCACCAGCTCTTTTATCCTCTGTACCCAATTTTCCAACTCTAAAAACACAACACAGAGCCCGTAAGGAGTTCGATACAACTGTAACTATTCTGAGTAGTTCAGAATCATCAATTATCCCAAACTAGAAAAACAAATGGCACACAAAGGTGTCATTTTATAAAAACGGAAGATATTCCCGTCTTCCCAGATAAAACAGTGGTGTAAATGCTTTACTTGAAATGACTGAGTCATGAGTTCATTCCCCACATTTCCCTACTTTTTTTAGTTGCAACTTGTACTTATACTTAAAAGACGCGTAGGGTCAAAATTCACTAGCTATACCTGACGGCATTAACATGAGAAGTGCGACAGGCGTGTTTCAAACTGCAAGCAGGAAGAGGTTCATGCCCCCTGAAGTCCGCCCCCAGCATCGGAGCATCTGTCCTGGGAACGCAGGACAGCACTGGAGTGCATTCACAGACACTCCAGCGTGACTGGAGGATTTGCTGACACCTCTCCGCTGTTGATTCATAGTGCCTGTATACTCGTACCATCCTGTGAGTAGGGTCCTGGTTTTAACCCACCGGACCAGCCATCTCTTAGTCATCCTTATTTCAGCAATGTTATTGTTTTTATGTTGTATTAAATTAGCTTTTTATATTTTCAGCCTTGCTTTTTGTTGTCATCATTTGTTATTTGGTTTTGTATGTCCTGTATGTAGTGTTAGTCATTTGTTCTGTGTGCTTTTGTTTTTTTGTAGTGTCAGTCTTTTGTTGTATTAGCATTATTGCACTATGATTTTTTTCTGTGTTTGATTCTATCACGTGACGCACGGTCGTACCATCATCCAATTATCTGGAAGCACAATATCAGGAGAACTCTGGACACTTCCTTCAATTTTTGGACTCTAAGACACATACCTATGGACTTGTAAGGCGCCGGTTATATTTGTCTTTGTATACTATTTTTCTGATTTTGTTTCAGTCAGTTTTGTACCAGGCAGCCTGGCCCACATTAGGGGTTTTTCCTAATTTAATTAGGTCATATTACTTCACCCCTTCCACACTAGCGCTTATTTCACACCACTCTTTCTCCTCACTTATACTTAGTATAATAAGCCCTATCCTTTTATTTTCATGGTAAGATGGAGGCATGCACTTTATTGGTTTAAAACAATAACACTGTCTATGTTTTAGCTGTTTGTGGCTCATGGGCTGGTGCAGCAGCTCTCAGTGCGTTAGGGGCAGGGTTTGAATCCTGATACAGATGTAAGTGTGAAATATGATAGAACCCAGCAGCCCGGATCTAATCCTGACACAGAAGGTAAATGTATGTTGAAACAAAACACAGGAGACCTTTGGTGATGCAGAGCTCAGAGGAAAGCTTATAGAAACGTAACAGTTTTGTCACAAGAAAAGGGAGAGATCAGGGCTCTCTGTGGCAGGTCAGTGACTGGCCAAAGGCTAAGCGGGGCGTATAAACCATGTGTTTGTGATATTTCAGCCCCACTTACACGTTGGCCTGCCACTGACTAGCGGGTAACAAAAGGGAGGGGGGGATAGTGGGACCCCCGTCCGTTCCATACTCTGTTGTTGCCCTGGGAGAGAAAGAAAAGATAATTACCATATTGCCTCGATTCTAAGACGCACCCTTGCTTTAATAAACATTGAGAGAAAAACACTACATTAAATGTACAGAATTTTTTTTCTTTTTTTTTACTAGCAGACAATAGCATACTGTACATTTATCTATACTGCAGTACAACACTACATTCCTCGGATCACTTACAGTACATTGTCTTCCGTGGTGTGAGCAGGGTAAGATTGCTGGGCGCTGGAAACATCCCCAAAGCGGCTGCTTCAGCTGCTCCCCTCTGCCCCTCCTGCAGTTCACCGAGAGTTAGGGGAGAGGGGGCCGTAATCGGAGCCGTGGGTTTTCTGAGCTGCTGTTGGGCGCTGTAAAAACCCCCACAGTGGCTGCTCCAGCAGCGCCCCCTTACAGACAGTTTTTATTTTTTTTAAAAATTCTAAACATCGATTCTAAGACACATCCTAATTTCAGACACGTAAAATGGGAAAAAAAAGTGCGTCTTAGAATCAAGGCAATACGGTAGTTCAAGTAGAAAAAAGACGCAAGCTGATAATTATGTTTAAAAAAATCAATATGAAGTATGCTGATTTGGATACATTTGTCAAGGGAGGGGAGGGGGAGGAAAATTGAGTGTGACGAAAGGGGGGGGGGGATTTTGTGTGACTCCCTGAAAACATTGACCTTCTCCCAATGTACATCAATGGCAGTTTTACTCATTTCTCACCATATTTACCCATAATGTGCTTTCATATGTTGGATGTGAGCAATGATGAATTCTGACAAGCTAGTCTATTCCTGTCAAACATTAAATCCTTTTGTAGCGATAGTATATACCAGACCAAGACCTCAAACTCATTCAGGCAATCGGGGGACTGAATTACATTGGGACCCCCATCCCATGATGATGAAGGCTTCCTAACTGGCACATTCAGCCAGTCCTGGTTTTGCAGTATTTCTTCCCATACAGACTTGGGCCAATCCCGCTATAGTAAATATTTATCAGCGTGAGCAATCCAGGACCTGATATCAGACTGACTCATTGTTATAGACGATTGTGAACCAGACCAGGGCCTGATTGATGTGGCTTTACTAATGAGCACAAATGAGTGAGATTCTTGGGGTTTAGATAAGGACATTGGAATAAAGGGAGTTTAACTCCATGGACAGTTCAGTGTCCACTGCCAAGAATGAATGGAATAGTCTTCCAATAACCCACTAGTGTGCATATGGATTTCATCAGGGCTTAGACCCGGTTGATAGTGGAAATAGTGCATCAACAGAAGACAAACCCACAGTTTGCTATTGAAGACATTAAGAGGGCATAGATGTGGCTGCTAGTGGGGAGCCACAAGTGCAGTGTGAGGTTATGACCTCACCAGAAGTAGAAGGCACACAACATACATCTACTGTATGTAAAGCATGATTAACATGTTATGTATTTGCATCTTCGCTAGAGCATAAACCAAGCCCCAAACAATATAAAAATAACTGCATTGTTTACAGCTACACGTAATCAGCATTAACCCTCTTACTGCTGAGACTTGTCAGCAAATAATTCTCAAATGTGGCCTTATATTAAGCATGTGTAAGGACACTCTTACTACTCTGAGGCAGTGACAAAAATATACCCCAAAAAGACTAACACCTTTAGGAGAAGTCAATGGCCAGTCAGGGAGATTCTTCACATCTGCAAGAGAGAACGAGTCAGATGGGCAACTAACTAGTGACAAAAAGCAGTTATGTAAACCACAAATGGGATTAGGAGATCCAGAAAGACATCAGTGTCTCTACCCCCACATGAGACCAAACCTAGGGACAAATTGATGAACTCTGTCTGCTGCGCTAACGAGTTGCAAGGTCATTTAACCCTAATCTGGAAAGGCATTAAACTTCAAATTAGGATTAAAAATACTTTCATGTCCCCAGAACATGAAGACATGTTACTATGGGATTGTAAATGCCAAAGAAAATGACAGTATTTAATCCCTCAAACACAGTATGGAAGCAAATTGACATTGCAAAGTCAGAAATAGCATTAAAAACACATCATGATACCATTAATTAGGAAACGTATTGCAGTCGTAAAAAAGGTACAATCCATGATCATTGTTAGCAATTAAATACCATCTAGAACAGATCACTAGCTCAGATTTTATGATATGGAAGGTGATTCTCACCATCTTGCACCCAGCATTTATTTTCCAGCTTTAAAACGCTAAATACAGCCGTCATGTCTCATCACAAAATAGTGAATTATTGCCTAGTGACAAAAATGCATATTAGATAAATATCTATTATCTTGAGGCCCACCTTATATTGATGTTCATGTATTGGGGTAGATGTTTCTCCAGACTGCAGCTGTCAGGCAGAGAGGGGATAAGAACACTTATTCTATAGGGTTCAGGTAACGGAATAAAGCTCTTTGCCATCATCTGAGCAGCAGAATAAGGAACACATTAAACTGAGCAGTTAGCACATTTTTATTTTTAGTATGGTTGGAATTAGAAACCCTCCGGAGCCAAGTCACCATTTATCCTGGAGACTGCAGTACCAAGATACTTACATTTAAATCTCAGCTGAAACAAAATAGTTGCCAAATCTCAGGCCAATAGGAAGCGAAAACATAATTTGTTGCTTCCTATTGGACGTCCATTAAAATCCCCTTTTAAAAGACCAGAAAGTAATACAAGTAACTTCACCAGTACCATGTGTGACAAACGCCCCTCTTTTGTAGCGCTGCCGCTTGCCCAGGCTCTTCCTGACACAGTCTTCTAGGGTTTGTTTTGTATAAAAGGGGGACAAACACGTGTATACACACAAGGGGCACTCAGCCCTCAACGGTTTATTTCTCCATCTATTTAAACACTATTGCTTTAAATCAAAACAAACTTATAAACATAATTCCTATTCCCTTTAATAAGGAAAGCTGACTACACCATAGCTTTAGCCCTTGCTAACTGAATGGCCAGCTAAGCTGGTTCCCAAGTCAAAAACATGCCTTGGCATATGCCACGGTGTAACAGTCTGTGCATACAATAATAAGGGTTTTTCTTATCTTAGTCCTTTTTGGAGCAGACGTCCCTTTAGATCCTCAGGTGCTGCAGTATAAGAAGGGGGCGTCATCCCCGAACTGGATGCAGGGGAGCTGCCATACCCCCAGCCACCAGGTGAGAGAGAGCCTGAAACAGCAAACCTCAATGCAATATCTTTCCTGTTCCTTAATTAGGAGAGCAGGTGAAGGAGAACTAGGCCCATTGTAAACATGAGTAAACAACACTGTATGGTGCTCTAGCACAGACCTGACCATTTGCTGGGTAATTTACATGTTAAACATAATTCCATATCCTTGAAGTGTCCCACACTTAAATGGACCCTCTATTCATGTCACACCATTTCCATTGCATCAATAAGCTGGAAGAGCAACATCTCTTGATTGATGAATACTCACACTTGCTTGTGTCCAGTCTCATACATTGAATAGGATTTCTATGGTGTAAAAGGAGCAAATCACTCACTGTTTGAAGGTGGGTCTTCAGTGGGTCTTTTCTTCATGGACGTGTGCTGCCTGTTCTCCAGATTATCCACAGGTTCGACAGGGAGAGATGGAGCACTACAGGAAAAAACTGCTAGAGAGTGTGTTCCCAAAAAAAAGGTTTATTGGATCAGAGCATAGTACACAAAAAATGAGCCCTTGAGCCCCCACCAACGCGTTTCGAGCTTCCGCTCTTTCTCAAGGTGCATGCACCTTGAGAAAGAGCGGAAGCTCGAAACGCGTTGGTGGGTTTTGTATTCTAATTATATAGTGTATTTTGTTTTAAAGGACACTTTTTGGAGTGTTTATTAGTTTATTCTTTATATTTGGTGTGGACAATTTGACAGTTGTGTTTATTTAGATTTGTTTTTATGTAATGATTGCATTGATCAAGCACATACTGAGTATGAAATGAACAAAGCCTGTTGAATCAGTAAAGCAGATTCCATTGTGTGAATAACTTTACTTGGACTTCAGCCTATTTAATTGGCTATTGTGGACCAATCCAACTACCCTGATGAAGTCACGAGGCGTGACGAAACGCATAGGAACGTGGTGACGTCATCACGTACGGGTGCGTGCACGAGGAGTCCCTGGCATCTCAGCAGTCTAGCCAGCTGATTGTTTCACTGCCGCTATCTGATTGAAGCAGGAGCAGAGAAAACTGAGGCATTGCAAGACGCTGCAGGTTGGCGCCAGCTCGTGGCAGGAGCTGCATATGGCTATCATTTAATCAGGTACACCCTGTATATTCCAGACTCCCCCTCCCCCATTGATAACTCCCTACAGAGATTTTTCTGCCGTGTGTGTGGTTTTAGAATCCTGTAAGTGCAATTCTTGGGACTGCTTGTTCTATTAAATGTACCTTTATTTTATACAGTTACATGCTATGGAGCCTGCACCTATTTTTGGCCTTTGTTTATATATATATATATATCAAAACAAAACAAAAAATATTAAGGAGCGCCTACTATAACAACCTGCCTAACTGTGAGTAGGTCAGCTACTGTGTTGAAACAACCTATGGGGTGGCCAGGGGGGGGTAGTACATATAAAATAGATCCTATGTTGCTAAGATAACACATATACTATACAAAACTTTAATAAAAAATGCTGTAAAAAATGAAAAAAATATAAATATAAAAAATTTAATAAAAAATAGAATAAAAAACCTTTGGATAATACCAAAACCTTAAAAAACATAGAGTCCCGTTCCAATAAAGTGCATCCAGGTAACGGTAGCCCGTTTGAAAGGGATCACAACTCCCTTGTAGATACCTATGAAAGAAAAAGAGAAAAAAACAGGCGCACACCTAGTGCATTAAAGTAAAACAATCAGTTTATGGAACATTAAAAAACAGACAAATGCCCACTCACAAGTCAAACGGTAATATAGAGCAGTTATGAGATTGGCCCTCATATGCCAGTAGTAGTGTCCGGATCAGCAATGGAGTCCTGTCCTAAACACACGTGGCGCAGTCTCCTTCACCGGAAGTGACGTCCTCCCGGTCGTGTGCCCCGCAAAAGGAAATCCCTCTGGCTTTTCTGAGGCTTTCAGTAAGGTCATGTGACGTTAAAGTGGAACCTTGGGTATCCTTGTTAGCTTCTGCTGCTGGGACTATCGCATGCACACTGCATTGTGGGATATATTGCACTCCGTGTTAAACATCAGTCTCCCACAATAAATATATTTACAGTACTTCACCAAACACTCCATGAGACCTTTCATGTACAGTACCATCTTGCGTTTATCCCCCTACCTGCCCATCAATGATAATTCTTAAATGCAAACTCTGCACAGAAATCATGAAGTAACTACATAAGCTGCTAAAAACCATGCCTAAATGAATGTGTATGCGAGAAAATGAACTCCAAGTTCTGTGTAGAGCACATCTAATGAATAATAATCTTTACCTACCTGTAAGCCTGTACCTGTCATCGGGTTGTTAAAATGTAAAGATGAAAGTTTATGTTAATCCTCCTTCTCTAATAGACATCGCCGGTTGAGAAAGTCATGTCAATGAGCTTAGATCACTCTGGGTTGATTTCATATCCATGAAAATAAAAACCGATGTTAGAAGTTTATCTCTGGCAACTGACTCCTATTCTCCTTCGTTCGAACTGACAGTACTTTTTTTATATAATTCTCTTACCTGAAGGATTTGAGAATTAGTTTTTCTCTTCAAAATCTCCACTTTTTTGGCTTCAAAGCGTTTGTGAGCTCTCCGGAATATAATGCCTTCACATGTTACACATTCCCATATCTCTAAAACCGTACAAAGAAACATTTCCAAACTCCCCATGATTCTCAGCATCTGCATTATTTGCTTATCATACAGTCTAACACAGGGGTGGCCAACTCTAGTTCTCAAGGGCTACCAACAGGTCAGGCTTTCATGATATCCAAGCTTCAGCACAGCTGGCTCAATCAGAGGCTCAGTCGAAGAATCCACAATACAATGTTTAATTAACAATATGCTGCAATTAAAGGCACTATGTAGAGGAATAAAACAAATGTGTGATTTTTATTACGGCTATTACTAGGTTGGTATAAGTACAGCTGTTTTAATTATTGATCAGTTAAAAAAAAATAAAGGCAAAAATATATATATTTTAAGCAAAGATAGTGTCGATCAGTGTACTATCAGACGGAAACTCCCATTGACCTGACTTTAGTGGGAGTTTCCATGCGATAGTCCCCTGATTGACACGATCATAGTTTAATGAATAACCAGGGGGGTAACTACACTGCTACAAAAACCCTGCAATATCCTTGCCGGGATACATTTCTGGGGTACACATAATACGTTTCTTATAACAATGATTTTAATTGAGAAATACAATGTCTATTTCTTGTGACCTCTACCTGATGCTTATTGCAATCAACATATTCATGGTTTATCCAAGACCCTGGAAACCTTCTAATTGTATGATTATTTTGATAACTTGCAAAGATAATGCTCAACTTTATTAACAAAGTAGTTTTTTTTCATGTGCAGAATTTTCATGAAGACAGATTTGGCGACTTAAGAGATACAACATTATACAACAAAATCTTTATTTGATTTGATTATAAATACATTTAAATGTTTGATTTATGATTGATATCTTTGTACACAGGCACACAACTGGGTAATAATGCACACATAAAAGTATTACTTTAAAAAATAAACTTAATACAAGCAAAAGCGAAAATAGTGCTGTCGCTGTGGCGTCAACGCACTCCATCAATGACATCTCCACGCTGCATCACCATGGAAACCAATTTAAAAAAGCTCCCTCATTGACGTTCTATGCATTGTATAGCAATGGAAGACGCCCAGTGTCAATTCCTCCTTATAAAGGATCCCGATACAAAATGCAGTAGGCAACAGCCTCTTGAGAATTTTTAGTACCCTAGGTAATTTCCATTTAGCACATTACACATATTGGAAGATCAAAGTACATCTTTAAATAATAGTTGGATCTGAGAACACAGATGTTGAAACAAAAAAGCCAATGTGAATATAGAAAGAAGAGACCAAAATATGTTTTTCTATAGCCACAGACTGATTAATAAGAATTATGTAAACAATATACAGAAGAAAAAAACGATTGATCACCTAATTTGGTATCCCACACACAATCTCATGAAAGATCATAATAAATCTTAGGAGAATGAAATTCTTCACCCCATTCGTGGTATCCAATACTTACAGACGAGACCACGAGTAGTCTAAAGCATGCCTTAAACTAGCCTGGTTACATTCTGGGTATGTGCTGGGTATGTGCTGGGTGTAACCTGACTAGTTTAAGGCAAGTTTAAGGCATTTCTGCATTGACTAATGACCTATAGGATTCACATAGCGGTGGTCCCTGGCAGTCCCTTTCAGTTTGAATGGGACTGCCAGGGACCCCCGCTGTTAATCTGATGGGCCATTAATCAATGCAGAAATGCTGGGTCTAGTTTAAGGCAAGTTTAAGGCATGTATCCAGAATGTACCTGGGTGTACCTGGGTCTTTTTGGCGATTGCCACTGGTTTGTGTTAGAATAACCGTGGGCACTACAGTAGATCAATTTTGTATTGTTACAATGTCAGCCTGTCACATTCTCAATGGAGGCTTGACCTGCTCTGTAGCCTGGAATTAGAACTGACTCACAGAAAGTCTATAGATCTTGCTTGGGTCGGCAACCTGCGGCTCCTGAGCCGCATGCGGCTCTTTTTGCTCCTACTTGCGTCTCTCTGCAGGTTGCGACCCACAGCTGTTGCCTCTCTCCCTCACTATACTGGCAGGGTAGCCGGGGGGTGCTGGTTTGCCTCTTGTTGCCACTGGACCTGGCGTCTCCCCAGCTGTTTTCCTGTCTCTCTCCTCTACTGTCCCACACCGAGCTCTCATGCCGGTGTGCGCCTGAAGTGAGTGTCACAACTTCCGGCACGAGCCGACGTCACAGAGCCCGGCGTGGGACAGTACAGGAGAGAGGTAGGCCAGCAGCTGGATGACGCCGGGTCTGGCAGCATCAAGAGGCAAACAAGCACCCCCGCAACCCCCGCCAGTATAGTGAGTACTGGTCCTGGAGAACAGAGACCCCCTGGGGGGGAACATTCTGGTCTGCTGGACGCAGTGGCGCCTGCCCAGTGGGAGGCAATGGACTGGCTAAGGAAAAGATGGCGATCATAGGTGCTTTACCTATTGGCCAGAACATATGTCTGCCAACGTGGCATCCGAGCCAGCTCAACACTTCCCCTGCCTCAGACCTCATCAGCCAGATGATCCCTGCTCTGATTGGCTGCTGAGAATACTCCCACGCTCTGAGTGGCTGAAAGGCTCTGAACATGTTCAAACATAGGGCACGGTAGTCTCTAAAAGGGGCTGCTGCAGATCAGGGTGGGTGTATCTCAGTCTTTTCAGACTTATAAACAGTCTTGGGACTGGTCCAGTGAAGCACCGGTAAGGTTCCCCAGGGGCATTGCGATGCCAGGGAATTCCTAGCCTAGCTGAGGACTGGTTCTTAGGAGTGATGTTACCTGTTACAGGCTTATTCCAGCTATGTGGAGTGAACAAGGTCAGCCTTTGCTGAAGCAGGTGCCTTTCACCTTGGAAAGCCTAGTTTTTACCCCCAGACCCAAAGTAAGTGTGTATATTCTTTGTATTTTGTATTTCTGTGTGTTTTCGAGGTCTTATCCGAATAAATCTCATTTTATTTCATCACTTTTTTGCCTATTGACTGATCCCTTAAATATAAATGGTGTTAAAAGTCCTGTACTACCATGACACCCGCTTCTGTCGCTCTCGCCCCCCTTTGTCTCTCACTCTCTCTTGCCCTCTCTGTCTCTCTCGCTCTCTTCTCCCCCCCTCCTCCACGTGACGCCTGTAGCCATGAAAATGAGATGCCTTAGGCATCACATGATGCCACATTGTAATGGCAACGTGCACGGCATGACATTGTGGCGTGAAGGAGCATCTCGTCATTTCAGCCAGTGTCACTTGACGTCATGTAGCATCCCATTATCATGACAATGCAGCGCCATTTGATGTCTTGTAGCCATGTTGACTTGATTTGCAGGGGAGATGCCACCACCACCCGGAGATACGTGGCCAAAACCCATAATCTCCGGGTCAAACCCGGATTGCAATAAACTGAGACTTACATCAGTTTGTCTGTATAATAAAGGAGCTAAACATGAGGTCAAAGAAAAATTTACAACAAAGAAATATGACATTTTATACATAACAGCCCTAGTACTATACAACCCCTATACTGATCCTTTGGCACCTACTCCCCTACATGTATTTAAGTGTTTTTTAAAGATTTAAATACCTATATCTATCAATTTGTTCAGACGTCCAGGATATACACAGGACTATTCGAGTATTTGATGTATGCAGGTTAGATAAATATTCTCAGCACTGTCAAGGATGTAACGATATGTATGCAGAGTAGGATGCATGTTAATGTGAGCTCCAATATCTCAGAATAGACTTGGACAGGGATCAACAAAAAGAATTTTAAAAATCCACGATGGTTACTTTCTTTGAATCTGAATGAAGTAAACTCAAACTTGAACCACTATTGCACCAATATCACAAGTACCCAGAAAAAAAGATACCACTAACTACAAAAAATGGCAAGGAACAAAACTTAATAAAATGTGTCATGTCACATCTCACTGCAAGAAAAATCCCCATATTGGTATAGAGCCACCAGCGGCCCACAGACCAAAAGATAAAACGTACGTCCTTCATTATTATTTTTGAGTGGTGATCCGGTTTGATTTTTGTGCAGTATGACTCTTTGCACAAGATGCTGATGTAGCAAATCGAGCAGTGCAGTGACTGCCTCTGGGATTCTGACTCTCCATGCAGTTACTCATGCAGCACAGCCAATCTACCCCTCAATGTGTCTTGCTTGTCCTGTGAGATTATACTGTGCCTGATAATTCCGCTCTCAAGCAGTTAAAAGTGTTTGCTCTTGCAAAACATATGAGAACAATTGCATGCAATCATTACAGCCTGCATGCCCCACAATGTGGTATTCTGGCCCTGCTATACAATAGTGACCTTGTAAGGCTGCTCTTAAGCAGCTAAGTGGTACTGTACTTACTTATACATTTCAAACGTTGAAGATTGCAACCTGCTTACAGTCCCTCACAAGTAGTTTGTTGGTGTCACTAAATCTGGACTCTACCTAGTATAACTACTTACAAGCAGAAAACCAGACAGCTACTCATTAATCAGGACTGTTTCTTTGACACAAACAGCAGAGCACAAATCTGAACAATCACAGCTGGGTTCCCAGATGGTTAAGCCTAAGAAAGCAGCCGCAAAGTCCAGGTATTTTACCATCTGTGAAGTTAAGTTACTAGCATTTCCCCCCAAAAGACTGTGCTGGTTGTATTACTAAAGTAACAGAGGAAGGATACACCTCCCCCTTCAAATAAATTTGTGCTCTGGATGAAATCCTCACTCATGCAATCCTTTGAGAAGCTAGGATCCCAGCCTAAACTCAAGCTGACCAGATCTCAAGTTTTGGTATATGGTGAAGACAATAGTATATTGGATTTCCAAGATCTATCAACCCTGTCTGAAGCTGATTATAGATCAACATCTAATGAAGGGAAATTCCAGGAAGATCAAGGACCATTTAGAATAGAAATATTTGAGAAACTAATAAAATATATGCAGATCACACTATATATTGAAGACCCCAAGAAACAATTAGGGTCTTAGATCAAGCATTCCTTGGTCCCAAGAAGGTAACTAGATATTTTCCGGTCCAGGGAGCAATTCAAAATATCATTTAATCAGAACAAAAAAGGTGGCATGATGAGGAGTTTTCAGAGACTGTATCCATTCCAAGAGGAAGACTGCAGATCATTAAGTTTGCCTCCTAAGGTTGATGCAGCAATTGCTTGGATAACAAAAAACATGTCCATTCCCTTAGATGATGGATCTTATTTTAAAGACCCAATGGAAAAATGTATTGACGGTACACTACTCTCGGCACAGCAATGAAACCAGTAACCGCTATAGCCAGAACAGTACGGCTCTGTATCTCGGATCTGGAAGACCGGAGTGAATCGGGAATTTCAAGACAGACGCTATTAAAGTACTTTTCAAGGCTAAAAAATGCCATGGATTTTCAGTGCCATGGATGCCATGCAACTCACAGCAAGGTCCTCAACACTTTGTATAGTTGCCAGATGGGCACTATGGTTAAAATAATGGGTGACAGAAACTTCTTCCAAGTCAAGATTTGTGTGCCTGCCTTAAACTGGTTCCTACCTTTTTGGAGAAGTCTTGTATGACCTACTGACCAAGATTTCTGCCTCCAAGGGTCCGTTCCTGCCAAAGCAGAAAAAATGTCAGTTCTGGCATCCAAAAAACCCAAGACGCAATTATCAAGAGGCCAGAGTCTACAGAAATTTTAATACAATTTGGGATGGTCGACCATAACAGTCTCCGCGTCCTACTGGGAGAAGATGCAAAGTCAACATCAATGAGGGAAGATCAAAAAATCAGCACTCCTGAAGTTTTAAGGACCCCAGTGGGAAATGTTATACCATTTTGGGGCCCTGGTCCAGATTGGCATGGTTCAATGACCTAATGAACCTTTCCATAGACACTCCATGGAGGCTCCCTCCACTTCCATCCCTGCAAGGGACGATACTGCATCCCAATCGTGGATTCCTTCAGTTGATGGCATGGTTGTTGAGAGGAGACATCAGAGAGCATTGGACTAAATGGAAAAAAGCTGTTGCCTCATCTACTGTAGTGCCAATGATTATTCTAAAACAAACCTGGGGCAATCTCCAAAAAGACCCAGGAACATGCTGGGTACATGCTGCAACATTTCTGCAAACAGACTAATGGCCCATCAGATTAACAGCGGGGGTCCCTGGCAGTCCCATTCAAACTGAATGGGACTGCCAGGAACCCCTGCTGTGTTAATCTGTGGGCCACTAGCCTCTGCAGAAATGTCACTGAAATGTACCCAGCATGTACCCAGCATGTAAACTGGCTAGTTTAAGGCAAGTTTAAGGCAAGTTATAGAATACTCGTTGGCTCATCTGTATGTACTACAGAATTCTTTAACTTGGGTCATCACAAGGACATTACTCCATACCGAGCAACAATTCCTCAGATCCTTCAGTTTCAACAACTGGGATTAAAAAAAAAGGGCTTAAAACCTACCTCATTTAATGTGCAAGTTTTGGCTTTAGGCGCTCTACTCAATAAGCAAATTGCTCTCAATCCAATGGTCATCAAATTCATCAAAGCAACCATCAGAATCAAACCACAGCTACAAATTCTCATGCCGACATGGGATCTGTCTGGTCTTCGAGGCGTTCACATCTACAGTTTTTGAAGGATCTATCTACAGTATTAAAATACTGCACCTCAAGGCAGTGTTTTTGATAGCAATTACTACAGCATGCAGACTTGGAGAGTTGTAAGGCTTATAATGCAAAGAACCATAATTGTAATGTGGACAGATTTTATTTTATTATTTCAGCAATTTTTTTAGTATTGAAGAATGATGTCTCTGAAGCGGAACCCCATTAATTTCAGCTCTGGGGACCCCCTGCTTCTCGAGCAGCTCCACTCGGCTAGCAGGGTTCACATAGGAGGGGGAGCATACAGAGGGTCTCTGAGTATCTGTCAGGTCCTACAGCACCATCATTGGAGCCTTGCCAGCTCAGCTCAGTACTGAAACTGCAGTCAAGGGGAAGCCTCCTCATACACACGGACGGATGTCATATCCGGTATCTGATGTCACTTCCACAGCCTGAAATCACTCCCGGGTCTCCCGGGAAGAGAGGTAACCAGCCATGGCAGCCCAAGCCAGGACAGGTGGTTGACTGAGGGCTACTCCAAGGAAACAACCACTCTGGCACCACAGCTGAACAGAGTGGTGAACATCGCCCACTCCCCCCTCCTCCTCTCCATTCCATCTCTGACAGAAAATCTGACGCGACTGAGAGTCCAGAGGAAGGTTTATGAAAGAACCCCCCGCCAGGCATATCTGCAGCCGCCCCCAAACAAAGACAAAGTCTCTGTTTTTATTCAATTAACATGCATTATTACTGTGATTCTATGTATCTTTTTACCATTATTGAATATAAAGGAACTGTGTTTATTGCTACCCTGCGCCCATCTCTCTCTTTCTTTTTGAGGGTTCACGTAATGGCTGAGTTTCAAAGCGCCCGTGCCCAGCAGGCCAATAGGAGTCTGTGATGTCCTCTAGCTTGGCTTCCCATTGGCCAGCATGATGCAGGAGCTTTAAACTTTGCTGGGATTACAGAAACGTCTTTGGAGGTCTGTATTTCGGGAAGCAGGGGGTCACCTGAGCTTAAGATAATGGGGTTCCACTCCGTAGACACTCAATCCTATGTTAAATAATATTTTTTTAAAAAGCATGAATTGTTCCTTTAAGTAATCAAATGCTACTTTAACCTAGCTGAACGTTAAGCCTTACTACATATCCATAAAAACTAATAAAGTAACATTAAATTACATTTTCTTCCGTAATGAGCACTGCTTTAACTATATGTAATGATAATTAGAGGAAAATGCAGTATTTGCCCTAACATCGCATTACCTAAAGTAGATGTTACACTTTTTCAGACACCATCACAGAGAGAGCCTTGTTTTATGGTCTGGATGGGAGTAGTGATAAGACAGTCTTTACATAACACCGTCGGCAGATAAAGCAATGTTGGGATATGATAATGTTACGTTATGGCTAATGATATACAACAGACATTGCTTTTGCTTAAAATTTGCTTTCAAGGATACTGGTTAACCTCCAGGTCAATTTTGCCAGTTGCAAAGATCTGCAAAGATTTCACACATCTCTACTAAGTGGCTTTACTTCACATTCTGTACCGCACATTCATTTAAAAAAAATTCATCTTTAAAGTTACAATCTTTCCATTACATCTTGCAAAGAAAAAAACCCAAAATGCTATTTGGTGTAATTGCTCATATTGCAATTGACGACTCCAATTCCAGTTCGTACAAGTGTTCTTTGATGCACAGCTGCTTCAAATACTGTTCATTTTGCTTAATAATTTATCAGTCATTTAAATCTGAAAGGCATTTCTTTCTTTTTTTATTTTGTATGGAGGAAGAACTAAAATTTACCCTGTAGGAAGTTTCAGCTATTAGGATGTCTGGCATAGCACTAATACAATTTAAACCGTTATAGTCAAATCTTATTCCTGATGTCCCTAAATGGAAACATGCAGCTTAACATAATAGGCAATTTAGCATATAAATATGCCCCATAAAAGCATGATGTCGGTAGCACGGAACAATAAATGTTAACCTTCGGGCAAGCTGTTATCAACGTGCTAAAGGCTCCTGCAATTTTAATGAACTTGTTTGTACATACCAGTCTTCTGTACTGGCACCAGAATTCATTTATGACCAATAGGACATTTCCTGATGAAGACAAATAACACATTTAAAAGCCCTTACCAGATGGCCTCCCAATTATTTTTCTACTATAGATCTTTTTCTTCAACTGTTTTTTCTTCTCTTTCTGATTTTTATGGCCGAGCGTTGACAGCGAGTGATCTGGAAACATAAAAAATTCATTAAAATATTCTAATTCATCACGCATTTTATCTTCTGCCGTGAAGGAAACAAGAGTGGCTGCCCTGGAGATATTGAACTACGAACTAAGGTTGAAGAATGTATTTTTTTTTCTTTGTCAATAATGAGCCTCATTACCATTGAAATGCTGATTAGATGCAATCAACCAAGGTTTTCTGTTCTTATTTCCGTTGATTGAGTAGATGGGGGTCCTTGGCTTTAGCTATCCCTCTTGATGTGCTATTCTTCTTACCAAAGTTATCTCTGATCCCAGTGTATCTATGCAGATGCTAATTACTATTCAGGAATTCTGCTTTCTACTGTATATCTCTAGCCCAAGTGCATGTTTTTGATGTAACACCAGCAGACTTGTCGATTAAAAGGAAAGCTTGCTTTTTCAGTTCATCTGAACGGATCAGATGTGTTATTTTTGTTGAGATTTATGGCAAGCAGCATTCAGATAAACAATGCAAACTAAAAGTTTGTTTGAAATTAAAGGCAGTTTGCTTTATACTGTAGTACTTTATAGTATAGTATAGTTTTCACTATTTACTGTAATTAGATTTGTCATCCATATGACTCAATTAGTTAAAACATAAATCTATGGCATACAGTATAAGGGACATTTGGACTCCCAAATCTGCATATTTTACCGACCTGCCATAAACTGAGTGTTTAATCCCAGGATTGCTTCCTCATTTAGGATTACTTTGGGTCTATTAAGCATTAATAATTTGCTTGTATGTGAGTGATTCATCAGAAAACTTGGATCTGCATTGCTTTCCAGAAAATTAGTTTTTAAGTAGATATTATTCCCAAGTTGTTCCATTATTTTTTTGCGCTTTGTATTTACAGTATGTATGTCTTTATTTATATAGCGCCATTAATGTGCATAGCGCTTCAGAGCAGTAATATACATGACAATCTTATAAATAATAATAAATAATATAAATAACACATAACAGGGAGAAGTGCTTCAGACATAAAAGTAACGTTTAGGAAAAGGAGTCCTTGCTCCGAAGAGCTTACAATCTAATTTGTTGGTTGGAAGAAAGTACAGAGACAGGAGGAGGGCATTCTGGTAAGTGCGTCTCCAAGGGGCCAAGGCTAATGTATGATGTGTTAATTATCAGCCACAGTGCTACTCATATGCTTCATTAAGCAGGTGTGTTTTAAGGTGGGTCTTAAAGGTGGATAGAGAGGATGCTAGTCGAATATTGAGGGAAAGGCAGTGGCGTGGGGCAGTCAGTGAGAAGGGTTTAAGGTGGTAGAGGGCTTTAGATACAAAAGGAGTAGAGAGAAGACATCCTTGAGCAGAATGCGGGATGGTGTATAGCGAGAAATTAGGGCTGAGATGTAATGGGGAGCAGAAGAGTGTAAAGCTTTAAAAGTGAGGAGGAGAATTGAGTGTGTGATTCAGGATTTTATAGGAAGCCAGGAGAGGGATTTCAGCAGGGGAAACGCTGAGACAGATTTCGTAAAGAGTAGTGATTCTGGCAACAGCATTCAGGATAGATTGTAGGGGAGACAGGTGAGAAGCAGGAAGGCCAAACAGCAGGAGGTTACAGTAGTCGAGACGGGAAAGAATGACGGTCTGTGTCAGAGTCTTGGCAATCGAGCAAGAGAGGAAAGGGCGTATCCCAGTGATATTGCGGATGAAAAAATGACAGTTTTTTGCTACCTTTTGAATGTGAGAGAGGAGTTGAATGTGACCACTAGGCAGCGTGCTTGTGCTTCTGGGGGAATGTTAGTACTTCCAACAGTAATGTGGAAGGAGGAAATAGGGCCAGGATTGGGAGGAATTAGTCAGAGCTCTGTTTTTGCCATGTTAAGTTTAAGTCGGCAGAGGGCCATCAAGGAAGGATGATATAGCGGAGAGACATTCAGAAACCTTAGTTTGTACAGCAGGTGGAAGTTCAGTGGTAGAAAAGTAAATGTGTGTGTTATCAGCATAGGGGTGATATTTGATCTCAAGAGATGCAATTAGGTCACCAAGAGAGAGTGTGTAATGAGAAAAGAGAAAGGGTCCCAGAGGACAGAGCCCTTGGTTACCCCCACAGAGAGATAGACAGGAGTGGGAGGAGGTGTTTGCAAATGAGACAATGAAAGTATGATGGGAGAGGCACTGTAAGAGGAGATCTAGGATAGTGCTTTGTTACGAATACCAAGAGTATGGAGAATGTGAAGAAAAGGGTGGTCCATAGTATCAAATGCTGCAGAGAGATCGAGCAATAGGAGTAGAGTGCAATGACCTCTGTCTTTGGCAGCATGGAGGTCATTAGTTATTTTACTGAGTGCTGTTTCAGTTGAGTGAGCAGTGCGGAAGCCATATTGTAGAGGGTCTAGGAGAGAATAGGTGTTGAGAAAATGGAGCAAGCGAGAGAATACAAGACGTTCAAGGAGTTTAGAGCCAAAAGGCAGGAGGGAGACAGGTCGATAGTTAGAAAGACAGGTAGGGTCAAGCTTGCTGTTTTTGAGTTATGGTATGACTGTTGCATCTTTGAAGGAAGAGGAAAAGGTACCAGAGAGTATTGGGAGAAGTTAAAAATGTGTGTGAACATAGGGATTATAGTAGGAGCAAGAGGTTATTGGAGATGGGAGGGAATGGGGTCAAGAGATCAGGTGGTAGAGGGAGAAGAGGAGATCAGCAACAACACGTCCTCTGTGACAGCAGATAGAGTCAAGGAATGTAGGAGGAGAGTTAAGAAGAGGTGTAGAATGGGAGGACAGAGCAGATTGCCTGACATATAGATTCCACCTTTTCTTTGAAATAGTCGGCAAAGTCCTGAGGTGAGATGGAGGAAGAACAGGCAGCAGAGGGTAGTCTGAGTAGGGAGTCAAAGACAGTGAAGAGTCGATGTGGATTAGATTTATGCGTATTGATTAGTGAAGAAAAATAGATTTTTTTAGCTTGAGAGAGGGCAGAGTTGGAACAGGATAGCATACATTTGTAGTGATGGAAGTCTGAGAGAGTGTGAATTTCCTCCAGAGGCGTTCAGAGGAATGAGTGCAGGAATGCATCATGCACATGTGGGAATTTAGCCAGGGTCTGGGTTTCAAAGGGCAAGAACGACAGAGAGAAAGTGGGGCATGTTGATCAGGAGAGGAGGAAAGGACAGTATAGTTCCTGACCAGTTTCTCAGGGTCTGGAGCAGAGCTGGGAGAGGGAGGAGCATAAAGTGGAATCAAAAGCTGGTAGGTTAATAGAGAGCAGGTCTCTGCAAGAACCGAGGGGGAGGTGGAGAAGGGGAGAAGTGAGAGAGAAAATGAGAGGAAAGGGTGAAATGGAGAAATCAGAGAGAAAAAAGATTTTAGTGAAAACCAGGTCTAGGTAGGGGCCATCCTTGTGGGTGCTGGCTGCAGTCCACGGTTGAAGGCCAAAATAAGAGGATAGAGAGAGAGAAGAAGTGAAGCCCAAGGGAGAGAGGGATCATCAATATGGCAGCTGAAGTCCCCAAGGAGAAGAACGGGGAGTCTGATGAGAGAAAGAAAGAGAGCCAGGATTCAAAGTGAGAGAGAAAGACAGAAGGGGGATGAGTAGAGAGGTAGGTGGGGGATAAATGACCGCCACATGGACAGGGAGAGGAGAGAAAAGCTGGGCAGTCTGATCCTCAAAGTAGGGAAAAGCAAGAGAGGGAGGAATAGGAAGGGTATCGTAGTGGCAGATAGAGAGCAGGAGCCCCACACCTCCACCCCTGCCATCAGGGCGCGGAGTGTGGAAGAAAGAAAGACCACCATAAGAGAGGGCAGCTTCCAGAGCAGAGTCAGACTGTGAGCCAAGTCTCTGTTATAGCAGAGAGGAGCAGAGAGTGAGATAAAAAAGAAGTCATGCACAGAAAGGAATTTGTTAGAAAGGGAGTGTGCATTCCAAAGGGCACAGGAGAGAGGGAGGTGAGAGGGGATGGGTATGAGTTAGAGGGGTTAACACCTGAAGGAGTAGAAGTTGTACAGTATGGGGAAGGCGAGGACAAGAGCATACAAAAATAAGGCAGGGACCAGGATTGGGACAGATATCCCCCGTAGCAAGGAGGAGAAGCATGGATAGTGATAGAATGTTTGCGGCTGATTTAGTGCAGGGGATATAGCTTTGTAGTGTTAGAGGGCGCAGGTAAGAAAGGAGTTCATGTGAACTGAGATGTGGTAAAGGAAGGAGAGATGGAGAAATATTGAATGAGTTAGAGTAATAATGAGGCTGGTAGAAAGAAGTGTTTTTTTTGAAGTGAGGTCAAAGCAAATAAAAACATTAGTGGCGGCATGGCAGCAATAGTTTAGTGCTGACATGTGCAGTCTGAGATAGATAATGTCCCCCTTTCCAGCACAATTCAAAATCCAGGATTCAGGGCTTGAAGGAGTTGTCCACTTGTTTCACTCCTATTGAACTCCCTGTTCTATTCCACACTGCATTCTACTTAAACAATGCTACTTTAAATGTATGCTGCTTGCCCCTGCATTGCTACTCCCCCAGCGTGTCTCTAGCTACAGTATATAGATCTTCCAAGTCACCTGACTGAATTAAGTTCAGCCCAACCAGCTCAATTAGCACACGTGACGCACATTTACAGTACACAATTGATACTTTTTAACAGGGTGTTGTCCTGTCTAGGTGTTACAAGTTGAATGTAGTCAAATAGACACACCAAGGGGTGATTAGGAGACAGAAGAATCAAATTGGGAAGAGAACAAAAATATGTAAGATCAGTCCAGTAATCCACTATTCATCCCTGTTTAACTCCACACTGCTTTGATAATGTTTCAAATAAATATTTTGGTATTCTTGCAGCCTTTAAAAAAAAATACCATTTTGTTTTAATCCATAACATATGACTTCTCAATCCCTCACATAATGTTGTATTATAAACATTTGGAGACTTTCCATGGTCATTCAAATATTGATCAATATGTGACGTTTATGGCCATTATGCATTTGAAATCCTACATCAATCTTTTAGTACAGTTCTTAAATGGTTACCTCAAATGAGGAAAATATTTACGTAATAATCCCCGAAGAACAGGGCATTACTGGCCAATAATGGCCTGGCTGGTACAGTTGAAGGCCCGACACACATACCTTTCCCCTCACTCTCCTGTTCAGAGCTCTCTGTAGGCAGGGTAGGGAGGAGTCAGTGCCTTGCTGGTGCCTTCTGTCCAATCAACTCCCCTGTCTAAGAGCAAATTTCACTCTTTGTGAATGAGAACTGAAAGCTGATTGGCTGAAAAACTTGGCAAGCTGCCAAAAATTCCGGGCTATTACTGATTGGATAATGCCCTGAATTTTAACCAATCAGAGAGCAGGGGTTTCAATAATGCCCGGAATTTACCAGCTTTAGCCTATAATATTTAGTATGCTGAGCATTTCACAGATGTTATCATTAAATCAAAAATGTTTTACATAAAGTAATTGTGAACATACCGATGTAGCCAGATTTATTATGCCCGTGACCGCGAGAAACGACGTGTAAATCTATGGAATTTCTTTGCATTTTGTGGATTTGGTGAATAATTGAGTTGGGTGTCGGCCGTAATACTCTGCAGTAGAGACGGGCACATTTTTGTGACTGGTTTGGATTTGCCACAGATTGGCCGGTCGGTTTCGTTGGTCCGCTGATTTCCGCGAATTAATCTCAAAAAGGGCGATTCGTCTTTTTCAGATTTTTATTTACCACCTTCTGTCCGATTCACGGATTGCTGAATTCGCGGATTGGATTCATAAAATCTGCCAGCAGATTGTAACCAATGTCGGTTTTTGATCCGCACAGATTGAAATTGGAACAATCCGCCGACGGATTTGACACCGTGGATTTTGAATGGAGAGCTCGGGAAATTCTGCAAAATTGATTTTGACCGTTTATACCATCTCTACTCTATAGTAATGATATGTGCACCGCATATGTATGTCTTAATCTAAATGCAATGTAACCATCCCTTATTCCGGTTCATTTCATGTGATATCCCATTCATTTCAATGTAACCTGCCACATAGAGGCAATCCAAGTTTAATATATGCAGCCTTTGATTACCTTTAATGAAAATGAATTACATAAGCTGCCGGTCGATTTTGTTCTCCCGTAACCTATCAGCAAAGATCCAGCTTCCCAGGGTTCACTAAATGGCTGCCTTTCATTTTCAATCAATTTACAATCAATCCGTCAGTCAGTGTAACTCAGCAGCTACAATATATTCTTATGTTACTAAAGTAACATTATCTATTGTTACATTTTGCATCTGAAACTGCCAGGAATATTGGCAATGAATTATCACAAACCAGAAAGTGTTGCAAATATCTTGCTCTGCTGGGGAGGTGTTAAAACCTTCTATAGAAATCAAAGAATGCTCAGTATTTTAAAATGTATTAATAAGGACATTGAGTTTAATATTTAAAAAAATGTTCAAAGTATTATCCAATACTACAGAACTGATTTATTAAAAAATACACGTCAGGGTGGAGTAGTGTCACAGGATCCAAAAGTTATTAAAGAAGAGTTCAGACTATTCTATGAGAAATTATATAATATAGAAGCATGCAAAATAGGAAAAGGGAGCATACAGTATAGAGGAGGATATAGAAACATTTCTGAAGGATATTCAAACTAAAACAATCACACCCGAGACGAGAGCTAAAGTTGACGCAGTTATAGCATGGGATGAGATAGAAAAAGTAATAAAAGGTCTGCCCAATGGGAAAAGTCCAAGTCCTGATGGTCTGCCACATACATACTATAAAACCTTTGCTAACTCTCTTATAGTCACATTCAGGGCATGTTTAACACTTTGAGAGAGATGGGAAACCTGTCCCAGTATATATCAGAAGCTCATATAACTGTTATCCCTAAACCAGGCAAGGACAAATTAAATTGTGCAAGTTTTCGTCCAATATTGCTATAAATGTAGATAGTTAAAATTCTAGCCAAAATATTAGCAAACAGATTTAAGGAATATCTACCGGACCTGGTAAAGAGGGATCAAACTGGATTTATACCAAAAAGCAAAGCCAAAGATAACACTGGGCAAATTAAAATATACTGAACCAGATGAATAAAACACAGACTCCAGCTATTTTATTGTCTATAGATGGAGAAAAGGCATTCGATAGAGTCCAATGGAATTTTATGTTTAAAATGCTGTAGCGTATAGGAACGGGGGATATGTTTAGACAGTATCAATGAGTGCTAGTTACATAGGGGTCTCTTTTTCACTTGTCTAGGCAAGTGTACATCTGATTATTATCCCCCTACCCCTGGCACCATCCTATAGACTGTTGCAAGAGTCACTTTTTCTCTCTTCTCTCCCCCATCTTTCCCACTCTCTTTTTAGATTTCAAGACAGTATATATTGGCATTATATAGTAACCCATCGGCAAAGGACAAGGTACAGTAAATGGACAGGTCTTGAACTTATTTAAAATACTTAATGGTACCCTTTTCCCTCGTGTCGGCCCGGCAAATAGCTCGAAATGCCTGTTGCCAGAAGATAGGTGTGTCGAAAGACCTATGTCACTCCGCGACGTCCATTTGAGAAGTCTCGGTTGGACCAGGAGTTAAAGCTTATTGGTGAATATGGTCTGCGTAACAAGCGTGGTGTGGAGAGTGAAATTCACTCTTGCCAAAATCGGCAAGGCTGCCCGAGAGCTACTTACCCTGGATGAGAAGGATCCCAAACGTCTGTTTGAAAGTAATGCCCTGCTTAGGCGACTTGTGCGTATTGGCGTGCTGGATGAGGGGAAGATGAAGCTTGATTACATCCTGGGCTTGAAAATTTAAGATTTCTTGGAACGACGTCTGCAGACCCAGGTCTTCAAGCTGGGTCTGGCAAAGTCAATCCACCATGCCCGTGTGCTGATCAGACAGAGGCACATCCGCGTCCGCAAGCAGGTGGTCAACATCCCATCATTTATTGTGTGCCTGGACTCGCAGAAGCACATTGACTTCTCCTTGCGCTCACCATACGGAGGTGGACGTCCTGGCCGTGTCAAGAGAAAGAACGCCAAGAAGGGACAGGCCGGTGCTGGATCCAGAGATGATGAGGAAGAAGATTAAGCCTTCTTCACAGCTTCCCTTTACCATCTGAATTGGAGTGTTTTCAAATTTATATGGAATAAAAGCCCTTTCTAACCAAAAAAAAAAACTTGATGGTACGAGACAGGGATGCCCGCTGTCCCCCTTGATTTTCGCCCTAATAATGGAGCCGTTGGCAGAATCAAGAATGAATCATACAGACATTGCAGGAGTTAAAATTGGTGAGAAAGAACATAAAATGCCATTATACGCGGACGATATTCTTCAGATAATAACTAATCCTCTGGTTTCGTTGCCAAATATAATGTGTTCAGGGTAGATATAGTTTAGCATGTAATTTCAAAATCAACTTAACAAAAACAGAGCCTCTTAATGTACATGGCAGTAGAGTGGCGGCCCAAGTAAATGAAATCTTCCCTTTCGAGTGGAAGAATAGAAGTATAAAATATTTGGGTACAAATTATAATGCCAAAAGTAGAAGATTTGTTCCAGGCCAATTATACTCCATTAGCAAAAATAATAGAAAATGAATCAAAAAGGTGGAATAAGAGTATTATCTCTTGGATAGGTAGAGTTAATTGTATTAAAATGAATATATTGCCTTGACTTAAAGTATGTATCTGCTCCAGACTATCCCCGTGAAAGTTTCCAAGAAGTATATTGCTACGCTTCAAAGTAAAATTATTATATATTTATTTGGGAATTTAAAAAACCAAGGACCACTACTAAAACATTGCAAAGGCATAAATCACAAGGTGGACTTGGGCTGCCAAATATTAATAAATATTATCTTGTTACACAAGTGAAGGCTCTTTTTGAATGGTTTCACTGTACTAAAAAAAAAAACTTTAGGTAGAAATTGAAAATAAGTCATTTTTAGATCGCAAAGAGCCTGTTTGCGTTGCTTAGTGCATCGGGTTGAGCGGAAAAACACGTTCTAAGAGCACTTTGCGGTCTAAAAGTGACTTAACGGAGCTTAGTGCATAGCCCCCTTGGTCCTCACGTCAGACTTGGTATCTGCAGGGCAGACTTTCCTAACTTCAAAACGAAGCTGGTTGCTCTGCTATTTCGAACAGAGCAACTTTGAAAGGACCGCCTTAGATTCATCGACACAAGTCACTGGATGGTCTGGTTCTCTTCCTCGGCCGTCTCCTTACATACACTCCGCTAAGCTATCCTTAGCATGGAGGTAGGAGGAGTGATCAATCAGAGCATGGGAACCTTTCAATTGACCAATGGGAAACACGCCAGCATTCATTTCCACCTACTGGGCAGGCTCCATAAGTCTAGCAGACCAGAGGATCCTCCCCCAGGGGGTCTCTGATCTCCAGACTCAGTACTCCGCCCTGCCCAGGCCACTTAGAACCCGACACCTCTCAACATCCCGTCTCCTCTTTGAACTTCAGGTGCGACCACGGTTATTCTAAAACTTGCCTTGGAAAATCTGGGGCAATCACTAACAATACCCCAGTAATGCTTCAACATTTTCTGTGACATTTCTGCAGAAATACTAATGGCCCGTCGGATTAACACTGCAGGGGTCCCAGACAGTTCCATTCAGTTTGAATGGGACTGCCAGGGACCCTCACTGTGTTAATCCGATGGGCCATTAGTCTGTCTGCAGAAATGTCACAGAAAATGTTGGCAGCATTACCTGGATATTGCCACAGAATTTCTGAGGCACGTTTTAGAATACTCGTGGTTGCACCTGTACGGATTCTATGCAGACTTGCTGGCACCTTAAGCAGATGCCATGGCCGACTGCATAGAGCCTTATAATAAATGTATAACGCACATAAAACATATTTTAATACCAGGGGAACCTCATGACTGTAAGGGATATAGGACTGAGATACCGGGGATCGAAAATCAGGAGTCTGGGGGACACGGGGCAAATCATGCCTGCTCGCCGGGTAGAATTAAGGTACTACCGGTAGCTCTGGTCATCGTACTCCTGCCAACAAAATAATGGCATTCGTTCCAAATATCCCACCTTAAACGTATGCACAAAGTTTCATGAGTCTGGGTAAAGGGAACATGAAAAGTGTTAACAATATACAATACAATACAGATAACATATACAATACAATACAACACAACTTGAAAACACAATAAATTTCACCGTTTTACACACTGCACTCCATACCCAACAATACTTAGACCTAAAATTGACCTAATCTCGAAACATCATAAGGAATGATACTACAGAACTCTGCGCCGCTTCTCCATAGTCAATCGTTACATAAGAGTAGACAATATTGCATAATATAATATAGCAAACAGAGTGAGTTATACAGTAAAATACAGAATACACAATAAGTTACTGCCAATATAAATAATAAAGTAAAAACACAAAATAGTGCAATATTGTCTACTCCAATAAAATAGCTTCAATACTGGAGTTTCTATAGAATTTGCACTCACGTGTTTAACGCAAAATGAGAGCGTTGTGGTTATTCAAAGTTACCAACTTATGTCTCCAGACAGATACTCCAGATCCACATAGAGGGGGGGGAAATTCCATATACAAAAGAGGGAAAGCAAAATAGTATAGTACTGTTTTTAATATTAAAAACACAAAGTATTTTACTTACATAAGTGCCTTTGTTTATGAGCATTCAGACCACCCTGGGTCATAGGGTCAGACAAGGTATTCACAGCAACAGCATCCGCTCCATGGCCGTCACAGCAGGTACTGGGCTGATTAAAGTTGTCCTCCACTCTAGATGTCATCAAACAAGGGCTCCTTAGTAGTCACTGATATGGCTTTCCCTCTTTTGTATATGGAATTTCCCCCCCTCTATGTGGATCTGGAGTACCTATCTGGAGACATAAGTTGGTAACTTTGAACAACCACAACGCTCTCATTTTACGTTAAACACGTGAGTGCAAATTCTATAGAAACTCCAGTATTGAAGCTATTTTATTGGAGTAGACAGTATTGCACTATTTTGTGTTTTTACTTTCTTTTCCATGTCCTGATGTGATTTGCGCACCTGTTTCCCCTTCGTTTGCTGTTTTAATTTGGTTTGAATTCTACATCAGGAGCTGCACTCATTAAGGATAGTATATCATCTGTGTTACCTTTGATTTGTTGTGATATTATTTGCGCTTGGTTTTTTCTTTTCACAATATAAATAATAAATACAATCACAAATCAAACTGACAACCTGATATAATTGGAAAAGTGTAAATATACAAAAAATAAATAAAATTACTTAGATTAAAATAAAATCTAGGAACAAGTCAAACCCATATTTAATAATCCAAATTGTCCCTAATATTCCTACTATGGCAGATGTTTCCTCTTTCAACTCTTTTCACAGTGTTCTATTAGCAGTGAACTCTGGCCATGGCAGCCAGAAGGGCTCAAATTGTAACCTTGTGTCAGTGGTAATGTATGATAGTTGCTCCATCTTCATAACCTCCCACATTCTCAACTCCCATTGTTCCATAGAGGGGGCCTCCAGTTTTTTTTCCAATTGGCAGTGATGGCACATCTTGCTTCATTTAGCATGTGTATTAATAGAGATTTCCTAATTCTGTGCCATTTGACCCCCTCTCTATTTAACAATAAAATACTCATGTCTTTTGGGATTCTAATCATGGTAATATTGAAAATCAGCTCCACTATCATATCCCAAAAATGCTTTATTTTCTTACACATCCACCAAATATAAAGCACCGTTCCCACCTCCTCATAACCTCTCCAGCACTTATTAGAAGTTCCTGGATAGCATTCTTTCAGTTTTTGTGGTTTATAATAATACCACCTATTCATTATCTCTTATGCGTTTTCTACAATATTCATTGATATCGAGGAAGAGCCAGTACAGCTCCACATTTGTGTCCATTCGAGTGCAGCGTATTCCCTACAAAACTCCTTTACCCAGGCTAATGCAAACCCTGGCTTAGATTCAGCATTGATTTACAATAATGTTCTATAGATGTACAATATAGTGTGCCCACCTGCACCCAGAAAAACCAACACTGTTTCAAAAGGATTCAACATGCTCAAAGTGTTTAAAAATAAATAAAAATGTGTTCATATAATGTAGAATTTGCGTATATTGCCATCTCTCCCCTTCTTTAAAATCCAACCAGTCCTGAAAGTTTTTAAAACATCTAGTCTTTCCAACTTTTATTAGATCTCCTAGTCTAATAAGACTCGCTTGACTCCACTTTTTAAATATTCTGGAATCCAACCCTGAGGGGAAATCAGGGTTATCACATATTGGAAATACATCCCAACTCTGATTGGCTCTAGTACCATGTGACAGGCTTTCAAAGACGTCACATCTGTTCTCCCCCAAGCCTCTGTCACATGGTCTACTAGAGCCATTCAGAGATGGGATGTATTTCCCACGCTCTGATTGGCTACCGTACCATGTGAGACCGGCCATGTTTCTTTTGATGACGTCATCTTAAAGGCAATTGAAGTAAAGCCATTCTGATTGGCTGTGCTTTCATTGCCTTTAAATGACGTCATCATTTTTTTTTGCTCGGCCAAATCACATGTTTTTCACGGCCCAATCAGGACCGTGTGAAACATTTGACCAAAATGTGACGTCATAGGCCTATAAAAGCCTATGTCGCCTCATCTTGAAGCTAGTCGCCGAGGAGGGAACATCTCACCTCCTAAGAAGAGAAGAAGGGCGTGGCTTAAGAAGATGGAAGAAGACGGAAGAAGACCCCAGAAGACCCCAGAAGACCCCAAAGAAGAAAGAAGACACAGACGTGGATTTGTTATGGTTTTTTATTTTATGGCTTACCTGTGGATTGGTTCCTGTGCTTCCGGGTCGCTTGGATTTTGGTGAGTGGACATCTAATGGTGAGTAAACAAAAGAAAAGTTTATTATTTTTACTTTTACAGGTTTTTATGATTTTTGATTCATGTCTTTTATTTTTTCAGTCCCATTTAATGCCCGTTAATGTATCTATGTATATACATACATTCACGGACACTGAATGGGTGTATTGTATGTGAATTTTGTATGTAAATGCTTTGTATTTTATGCTCTATCATTGCCCCTGTATGTTATGTTTATCTATCTGTATAGATAGACATACAGGGATAATAATTGATTGTTTGGCTCATGTTTAGGTTCTTCTAATGTATGGATAATGTATTTAGCAGCTTTATTTTGTCATTGTTGTGAATAATGTAATTTGTATTTAGGTAATGGCTTCTTTATGGTAGTTAGATTAGAATGATGGTAGTTACTTTAAATTAGAATTGTTTTGGCAATGGTTTGGCTTTAGGAATTGAATAGGGAATTGTATAATTGATTTGTATTGTATTTTAATTGTTTGAGGAAATGGATTAATTGATTGATACTAATTGTATTGATGTTGATTAGTTTCTAATTGATTTTCAGGATGGCATTGGTGGTTAGGGGACATTGTCCATATTGTATTTTATTGTTACATATATTTTACATAGTGTTACATGATGCACAGATTAATTGCATCATGTACACACTCTATGCAATTGTGTGACATTTCATATACATTTGTGGAGCTGCTGATTTGTTGCCTTATATTTACAATAGATGCTGTATTTATTGTAACATGTGATGTGGTGATTTTAAGATTAAAAATTCATGTTTTTATTTATGCATGTTTTATGTGTTTCATAATGGGCAAATAATATATTATCCATATCTGGATAATAGTTATTTTGCACATTATTGTACTGTATGTGTTGGGGGGGGGGGAGGTGTACTGGCCCAAGGGTATGTGGGTAGGCCTCCCTTGTGGGTAGTGGGTGAGGGTGGTTAAGCCTCACGGGGTGGGGGGTTAGTGGGGGAGTGTATTTAGGCCTCCCAAGTGGTGGGTGAGGGTGACTGTAGCGGTTAATAACCGCTATGGGGATTAAGGGGTTAGGGGACATTACATTGGCTATTGTGATTGTTGTGCATGTTTTGCAGCACTGGAGGGGCATGGGCAGAATGAAGATGAGGATGAAGACGGCCTTCATCGTGGGTGCCTGTAAAACGTAAGTGTAAAATGTTTTGACTGTATTTATTGTAATTTATATGTATTTAAAATGGGCAAATGCATTATTATCCATATGTGGATAATAGTAATTTTGCCCATTACAGTACTGTATGTGTTAGGGGGTGGGGGGTATGTGTGTTGTTTATTGGGGGCAATTGTCCCCAATAAACATGATAATGTGGCTTTACCCTTTCATTGCCATAGCGGCTATCTGCTAAGGTAATGAAGCAGCATTAATGTATTTTTATTAATAGTGTGCGGGAGCAGGGGGTCCCCTGTGCTGAACCGCATTGATTTCTGCCTCAGAGACCCCCTGCTTCCCGAGCTACAGGCCCTGGTTTGGGGCATCGGTGCCAGTGCGTACGCCATCTTTATAGAGCCCACGTCGCTTCTTGGACGCTATAAAGTTGGCGGCGACACTGGCACCCGATGCCCCATACCGGGGCCTGTAACTTGGGAAGCAGGGGGTCTCTGAGGCAGAAATCAATGCGGTTCAGCTCAGGGGACCCCCTGCTCCCGCACACTATTATTAAAAATACATTAAAGCAGCTTCATTACCATAGCGGATAGCCGCTACGCTAATGAATTATTGATTATTGTTATGTGTGTTTTAATACTAGTGTAGATGTGCAGGGGGTCTCCTGAGCTGAACCGCATTTGTTTCAGATCCGAGGACCCCCTACTTCAGGAGATACAGGCCCCTTTATGGGGTGCCGGTATCCCCTGCAGAATGTAAATAACCCGGTCACGTGACACGGGAGCTTTAAACTGCAGGGATACCGGCACCCCATAAAGGGGCCTATATCTCCTGAAGTTGGGTGTCCTCGGACCTGAAACCAATGCGGTTCATCTCCGGACACCCACTGCTCATGTACACTATTATTAAAATGTTTTTATTTCATGTACGATCGCCTGTAACAGCCTTGCATGGAGATACAGAATCTCCATGCAAATGTTACATGCGGCTTTTTTTTCTATCAGCTAGCGTACGGAGAGGTTCAGAACGCTAGCAGGGGGGAAAAAAGCAACACGTACGCTGTGGCTGTTTTGAGTTATTTTGAGCAGGTACGTTAAAAAATGGCCTCAAGGCCTTAGTGCATCGCGTCCCCGGCTTCACTTTTTAACGAACCTGTTTTTTGGCCAAATCAGAACGCAAAGCCATTGAGCTTAGTGCATAGCCCCCCAAGTTCTGAGAATTTAACGTAGCGGTCTCGGCTGCGAACTGAAGCTGAAAAGAAGACCAGGAGAAGGAGAACCGGTTGTATATCCCGGCCAGGGTAAGCTCATCCAAGCGGGCGCCCTGCACCTAGGAAAGCCTAGATTTTCCCCCCAGTCCCCAAGTATGTGTATTTTTAACTGTTTCTTGTGTAATTCTTCTTGTACGTGAGTTTACCAAAATAAACACAATTTGTTTTTTTCTACCTTGTTTTGCCTAATGTATGATCCTGGTAATATAAAAACGGTGTTAAAAGTTCCTGGTCTCCTGTGACACTGTACACACCACTTTTAGAAACATGTGTTGGTACATACATATACGCACACAGATGCGCACACGCACACACCTGCGCGCACGTGCACATACATATATACATGTCTTTTTACAATCATTTTCAGTCCTTGTCTACATATTGCTGGAGGAAGCCTTATCCAATGATTTCCCACTGCAATCATTCTGTAAACCTCACTTTGCTAGGTTGTTTTCACACATTCCTTTCATCTTGCTTGTGATTGCCACAGCTGCATCCCAACATACAGTACTGTATTTTTCAATACAGAGCTGAGCACCTCTTTCATCCAATGATGGATGTATCTTCTTCCTCTATATCTGGCCCACTACAATTTAACTTCTGACAATATTACAGAGCCACAAACCATTGTTCCCTTGTCTCCGCAGTTAATTTCCTGTATAGAAGTCATCTTCCCAAGCTCATTGAAATTGTCGAACGCTCATGAATATTTTTAGAATATAGTGTTACTGTATCGTGGGACAGGGCAGTCATTTACCGTACGTGTTTTTTTCAATATTGTGTTAGATGCAATACCTCTGTCTTTGTATAGTATAAGTATAATTGAATCCCAACTGCAGGGCACTTAAGAGTTGTAATAGATGTATTATGTGTCCTCTTACATACCATTGTGATTCCATTAGGAAGTCATCTCTTGGGTGCCCATATACATAGATTTTAACTGTCCACAATAACTTCATTCTTAAACGGATTCTGTTAAATTCTTCCATGAACCTGCCTTTGACCTACCGCTTGTGTAATGAAATGGACACGTGTCAGCTTCTAGTTTACTGGCAAACAGCTGTAATAATGCCTCGTCCTCATCCTAGTCTTTCCATTCACCCCACTCACCATTTTGTGATTTCACTCCCCTGCTATTGTACAGCCTTTTCCTTACAAGTTGTATCCAAATGTGATATAAAGCTGCAGTTCAAGCAATATCCTGCATGTGTGTTTTTTTTAATAAATCAGTTCTGTAGTAAGAAAAAATACTTTTAGCATTTTCTGTTTAAAAAAAAAACAACTTTGAAAGACCAATTTTCTTGTATTCTATTTTAACAAGCATGCTTGTTCCTATAGCAACGATTTGCATTCCCAATATTTAAAGATGTCGCCAAACTTTGCCGATCAATAGTCGGAGAACGAATTGACCGGCAGCTATGCAGTTTTTTTAGGTAAGTAGAGATTGCCCAGATGAAACTATTGAAGTTTAAAAAAAAAACTAAAAAAAAAAAAAAAGGGGGAGCCTGAACTGCAGCTTTAATTGTATTCTACAGTATGTCTTCTTGCATAGAATACAATGGTTTAATTCTATTCTTACATTGTATTATATTATAGAATAAATAATATAATACAATATTATAGAATATATAATATAATACAAGTCTTACTTTGAATAATGTATTAAATTCAATTATATTGTTGAATGTCTTGTTTATATGCTTACATTGTATTTATTATAGAATATATAATACAATTCTTACATTGTATTATATTATATTGTAGAATGTCTTAATTGTATTCTTACTGTCTTTTCACAGTGCACTTCACTAAAAATATAACATCATCCCAAGAACTATAATAATTATAAAAAAAATGTGAAAAGTACTGATAATAGTCATAACTCCTTAATAACTCCTTAATTGTTTTTGCTTATGTCACTTTAATTTTCAACTCGAAACAGGTTTTTTTTTCTCTCCAAAGCATAACTGAAAAGGGAGTTACATTGTTTTGCAAATGTTCACACTGGGCATATTGGATGTAAGTTAGGAAACATTGTGAAATAAAAGCTCACAGTTTAACTTCTTTATTACGTTATGTTTAATGCTTTAATAGTAAATTAAGTACTCACCTTGTAAAAGAGGGTAAAAGATTTGTTTCCCAAACCTAAGTGGGCACAACTTAACCAAGTGTGAAAACATGCTTAAACTGGCCGCAGAGGGACCCTACGCCTTAACTTTAGGGGTTTTAGCAGTTAGGTAAGGGGTTAACGTATTTTAGGATAGGGGTAGAATTAGTTTCAGGGGTTTTTAGGGTAAGAGCTAAAGTTAGGGACTTACCTCAGTGAGGAAGTGGCCGACGGCTGAGTGTCACTTGTGGCTAAATGTCGGCGATCATTGGTCGCGGCATAACGGCCATGCCCAATTGTCCTAGACTGGCTTAAACTGAACCTTTCCCATTGCATTTTATCTATTAAATTTGCACAGATATATATTGTAGCCATGGCTGGTCCAAACGGCCTCTCTGCCTCCTGTCCTGTAAGCCCTGATAGCTACAGGCTGTGGCAGGCTATTCTAAGGGCTTTGACCCCCCCATGCTGACTCTGAGTAACAGAAGAAGCGGTGCTACAAGGTTCTGTGTACAGCCAATAGTGGTACAGACCTTGTGTCTTCCCCTTCTGGTGCATCAGAGGGGAAGTTCTAAATTATAGAGTGAGTTCTGCCTCACCCTCCTGGGGTGAGGATGTGGGTTCTGCTCCTGCCCTCCTGGGTATATAGTGGCGATATATAAAGCCGAATCACAGCCTCGCTATTATCCAAAGGCCAATGCATCATTCAAAGGTCTGGGAACCCAAAATCTACCATTCTGTACTGTTGGCAGTGGCTGCTCCAATAAAGAATCCCTTTTATATACCCCTGCCAAAGCTCTCAGTCTATTTGAGAAGAGTATGAATGGAATCTGCACCAGTTGGAGAGTGACTCTGGAGATACTGGAGCTGGAGGCGCTGACACCCTGAGTTGAACATAAAGATCATCAAAAGACTGTCCTTTTCCCCACACCATTGCGGACCACTCAGCTCTCCTGGACCCTCACAGGTATGACCGCATCACACACATCAGAAGTAACAGCAACATCTTCCAGAGGGGGGGGGGGATGTGTTACAATTGGAGGCACTGCTGAGATGCAGCAACAGGGCAGCCTTTAAAGGGACTTTAAAGCAGAAGCAGAAAAATAAGAGTCCAGGCCCCTAATGCTACCCCACGGACCCCGGGCACCCATCCATGTTAAGGAAGGGGGGGGACCTCTCCCTGAGGCGACACAAGGGAGTGGACCACTCAGCTCTCCTGACCTAACAGTATGACCGCACCACAAACATCAGTAGTAACAGCAACATCTCCCAGAGGGGGGGGGGGGGACACGTGTTACAATATGAAGAATCTTCAGTTGATTGACACATCAACCTAGCTAAAATGAATTATAAGTTGGATTCTGTATTTTTTGGATTTGATGCAATGTCTATTATGCTAACAGGTACTGCAGGGGTTAACTCAGGCACTGCAACAAAAAAAAAAACCTCAAAGAAAAGTACACTGGGCTCTGCAGCAAAAAAAAACCTTCAGGGTCTCAAATGGGTCTTCCAAACTTAAACAAAAAGTACTTATCTTCCCCCCACGCAAGCAGGAGGAGTCTGCTGAAGCAGGCAGGAAAGGATCTGTGCCAGCGAGGTCCAGAAGTGGCCTCTGCTTTCTTTCATGAGGGAGACTCCAGGAGCTGGTATGACCTCGGTGGCCGGAACAGCGGGAGCAGGCAAATATTGTTGTGATCATTGACTGAGGTCAGTGGCAGGCAGCAAGCAGGATTGTCGTGGGCATGCAGGGGTCGGTGGAAGGCAGCAAGCAGGATCGTCGTGGGCAACATGCAGAGGTTCAGCAACAGGAAGGCAGGAGAAGGACAGGGGACGGGAGCAGGAACATTTCGGGGACTTGCTAGCAGGAAACAGACTGGGGCAATCTAGTTAAATAGCAAGGGCCTTTAATATGAACAGGACTCCAAAACAGAACAGGACTGGTACAGGAACATATACAGGAACAAGCTACGGCAGAATCATAGGCATGGAGTCTGACACAAAGCAAAGGCAAAGGCCCAGACAGGAAGCAGGAACTATAAGGACAGAGAACAGGAGCAACAAGAGGAGACAGACAGATAGACAAACCCCAGAGCAGACAGAAAGCAGCAGCACACACAGTGGACAAGGAAATGAACTATGGCTAAGAGCAGGATGTCTAGGAGACCCTGACAATACCTTGGCCATCCGGTTTTCATGGAGGCCTAGCTGACGGGTTAGCGATTACACTTCTCCCAGATCATCTATATCTGTAACAGGACTGGTCAGATCTTTCTGATTTCCCCCTCTCCCTATGATATATCTGTTCTTTGAGCCATAGGACTGGCACTGTGTTTAGAACTTTACACATCTTTGTCAGTCAATACTGAAATATATTCTGTACATTAACAATTGAGAACAATCAGCCAGCCCTCTACACCTCCACTAGCCACCTGCTTTAATTGTTTGCCTCAACCTTGATGTATCATCCTCCTCCTACTTGGAGTATCAGTTCATGATTGGTAACATTGTTTCTTTTATATACAGTCATTATATATTGTATTTTTATATTTTGTTTATTAGATATTTCTTAAAATATTAAGAGCTGCATTTCTCTTTAGTTCATGATTTCCTCCAGTTTACCTTCTGGTCACGTTTTACCTTATTGTACATTCACTCCCATCACTATTTTGCACATACCACATTCAATATATATTTTTTAGCGCTGGTCTTTTTTGTATATACCCTGCGGGTCCTTAAAGCATCCTAATCCACTTCTATCCTGCACCAAGGCAATTCTTAATTTTCACGTGATTTAGCCGTAATCTGAAAGAGTGCAGAAATTGATATTTAGCATTGTCTGCAATACTGGCCAGAAATGCATGTCGGCAATTGTGAGTTATTGTCTCTTAAAAATCTAACTGCAATGGAACCTGTCACGTATTCCCGTTCATGTGCGCATGATTTGATACTGTGGGTAGAATAGAACCCCAATGGAGAGCACTCTGCAGATGCACATTTATACAGGGGACAGGAATTAGGGTGTGTATAGTGATGAGTGAATTGTGCGCGTTAATACACTTTATTAGAGTCTTGACTCAAGGTTAAAATACAGACGCTAAATACCAAAATAAGTGAGACTCATGTGAGCCAAAAAAGCGCAGCGAAAGTAAAATATATGTGCCAGGTCTCACGTTGGAGTGTAAGCTAAAATCCCTGATGATATGTGCGGGTTATAGCTTGGTGGTATCAAAACCCTATTGGAATCTGTGAGTGTAGTGTTCAAACACAGACACAGCCACTAGTGGCTGAATATATACACGTTCCGGGTAGTGGTATGTGTGATAGTAGTCTTAATCACACAATATACACAGGTTGGTACACCAAGTGAGTGTGATAATAGTCTTAATCACACAATATACACAGGTAGGTACATCAGGTAGGTGCACATATAGTATACACGGTGGAGTATAGCAGGTAAGTATACCTGCTTCTGTGCTCCTGATCAGCAGGTCACTTCTGTGTTGCCTGTGTAATGCTGCAAGTCTAAATGCTGCAGCAATATTAAGAGCACTCACACATACTCTCTAACCACTACCGTTTTGCAGCTGTCATAGGGGGTGTATCTGCAACAAATTAGGAGGTCGTGCATCCAATTGGTAGAAAAAATAGTAAAATTGTAGTACACAAGACGTCATTACGTCAAGGGGGCGGGACCAACGCTCGTGATCGGAGTGTGTCCTGCACCCAAACTAACTCCCATACAGAGAGTTAGCATGAAAGACTGTATCTCTACCTAATTCACGCGAGCAGAGACTGTGGGTTTATTGAGCAACGGAGCATTAGCCCATGTATGCATAGCCACTGAGCATTACCACGATCTCTGTTCGTTTTGTATGTGACCAGTTCCTCATGTTTTTCATGGTTCTGAGTGTATGTAGACACTACTTGTGTACTACAATTTTACTATTTTTTCTACCAATTGGATGCACGACCTCCTAATTTGTTGCAGATACACCCCCTATGACAGCTGCAAAACGGTAGTGGTTAGAGAGTATGTGTGAGTGCTCTTAATATTGCTGCAGCATTTAGACTTGCAGCATTACACAGGCAACACAGAAGTGACCTGCTGATCAGGAGCACAGAAGCAGGTATACTTACCTGCTATACTCCACCGTGTATACTATATGTGCACCTACCTGATGTACCTACCTGTGTATATTGTGTGATTAAGACTATTATCACACTCACTTGGTGTACCAACCTGTGTATATTGTGTGATTAAGACTACTATCACACATACCACTACCCGGAACGTGTATATATTCAGCCACTAGTGGCTGTGTCTGTGTTTGAACACTACACTCACAGATTCCAATAGGGTTTTGATACCACCAAGCTATAACCCGCACATATCATCAGGGATTTTAGCTTACACTCCAACGTGAGACCTGGCACATATATTTTACTTTCGCTGCGCTTTTTTGGCTCACATGAGTCTCACTTATTTTGGTATTTAGCGTCTGTATTTTAACCTTGAGTCAAGACTCTAATAAAGTGTTTTAACGCGCACAATTCACTCATCACTATACACACCCTAATTCCTGTCCCCTGTATAAATGTGCATCTGCAGAGTGCTCTCCATTGGGGTTCTATTCTACCCACAGTATCAATTCATTACTCACCCCAGATAGTAGCACCTCGGAGAATATAGATTTAGCAGTTGCGAGGGTTCCCTTCCCCTTCCCCTCCCCCCACTCTACCCTAGTGTTTACCTTCATGTGCGCATGATCCAATATCATACACATGTACAGTTCTGTACTGTACAGTATGTACTTCAAGTGTATTTAATTAAATGTAAAGAGTAAAAATGTGAACACACCAAAAAGTATTTTTAGAGAATGAAATGTTTTATTAGCACACAATAATAAAGTAAAATGAATAATATAAAAATACAAAGACTCTTCCACATTTAAAATGTTATTTTTTTTCTGCATCGAGCTGGTTAGGCATCTTTGTGGGTAAAGAAAGAGACCATATTCAATATTAATACTCGCACATACTGTAGTAGTCTACTGCGCATGTGTGTCGCTGGCTGTGGAGCCTGGTTGAAATGCATATGCGTGTCATAGCATTTCCGCGAATGCGTCCCCATCTGGAACCTGGTTGATATGCATACTGTATGCATGTCAGCATTTTTTTTTGGGTGGGTTGTTTCGGTTGCCCATTTGCTCCTAATGTGGTTATCTGTTCTCCCATGGGTGACATAGGTTACCACAGTGACAATCAATAGGTTTATTGTCTACTGTGTATTGTAATGTAAATTTATTTTTTTGAGTATTTATATTTTTTCCACACTTCTGTGTGCAAAAGCGCTATTAGCCATATTTGTCTTCTAGTGCTTTTGTAAGTTTGATGATGGGGGAGGGCATGGGATATGAGATATTTTAAATATTTTAAATTATATATATATATATTATATATATACAGCTCCACCCCCTTATAACGCTGTGCTTGGGGTCCAAAGAATCACATCGCGCTATAAGCGGATCGCATTACAAATAATGTACAATTGTATGCATTGTACAATAAAGTATTTAAGACACCAATAATCGTGTTGTAAAGTATTCATAAACTGAAAAATTGGGAGCCACGCTGGCATCGCGTTATAAGCGGATTCGCGTTGAAACGGATTGTGCTATAACGGGGTTGAGCTGTATATATACCCCCCTGAGGAAGGTCCTGCCAGGACCGAAACGTTGGGTTTATAGTGTGCTGTTTTGTCACTGCTAATACATGTCTTTTTGCTATATCTGAGTGTTGCTGCTTTTGTGCCTTCTCTTATGGGAAGACAGGGTTTCTATATTGATTTCTATGGAGCATGCACCTTGACTTTACATTTGTTGCTTGGAGTGCTGGCTGCTGCTTTTTGTAATATATATATATATATATATATATATATATATATATATATATATATATATATATATATATATATATTTTTTTTTTTTTTTTTTTTTAAATAAAATTAGTACTTCATGTACTGTAAGTGTATTTAATTTAAATGTAAAGAGTAAAAACTTGAACACACCAAAAATAGTTTTAAAGAATGAAAGTTTTTATTTGTAAACGTGAATAATGTGCAAATACACTGTCTTCTCTTCTTTCAAATCTACAATTTTTCATTTTCCTTCCTTGAACTGGCTGGCTCTTCTTGGATGTCTTGGTCTATAAAGAAATAGACAATATTCAATATTAAAAATCACACCTTCAGTACTGTACGTTACCTGACTGTGTCACTGGATGTCTTTCCTGCAAGAATATGGTGTTAGTTCTGATGCTAAACCTACAAAACATAAATGAACATAAGAATTAAACAATGACTACATCATGAAATTCTGAGGGGTTTTTTTGTTTGAGAAGAAAAGACATGGCATGAATTAAAGTAAAGTACATTACCTGGCAGTATTGATGGAAGAGTTTCCTGCACCAAGTGTATGTTTCCTGCAAGTAGACTTCATCGGCCCCAAAACTGCAAAATATAAATTAACATAATAATTAAACAATGACTACATTATGAAATTCGTATGGTATCCATAGCCCTACATGTCATTCACCAGGAAGAGGGATTTCTCAGCAGCCGGGGACAGCTCATTTGATCGAACCTTGAAGCCAAAGCATGAAACATTTCATTGTGAAATTTCTATGGCCTGGGGGAGTTGTTTAGAGTTGCGAGGTGAAGGAAGTGAGGCACAAGGAATCTAGTTTGTCTACTGAAACAAGCAAATGGCAGGAGGAAAAAAAGTTCACTTCATGAGAGTAGAACTGTGTGAAATTGTAATAAAAGTGATCACTGTCTGAGACCATGTGGAATATTTGTGTTTATCTACAGCATAACAAAAGTGCATTGCCCCACAAGTGTGAAATGAAGTCTTGTTTAATAATTTTAATATTGAATAGAAAATAAAAAATATTTTTTTTGCCAATTATCCAAAACATGATGTTTTCATAAGTTGCACATGTAAAGATATAGTATGCAATTTCATTTACAAATAAAAAAATTAGTTTTTTTTAAATTTGTAACATTTTGTTAAATATGACAAATATCCATCACATTGTTTTCTCTAAGTCCCGCAATTTATTCACTCATTTAAAAAAAAAATTAAAACATCTGCTTTGCCCCAAAGGCGCACAGCCTTTGGCGCAGCCGAAGGACAGCCAAAGGGTGTGAACATTTGCTGCCGTTCGCTGATGTTGGTTGATGTTAAAGTGATGTTAAAGCTGCTCTATTTCTATCTGAAACTCATATGCCCATTATCCCCTGTACCCAATTTTCCAACTCTATCTGTCCTATCAAATGTGTGTGAATTCACTGTATAACCTCTGTTCTTTTAATGTAACCATGTATTTTTTATAACTCTGTGCCCAGGACATACTTGAAAACGAGAGGTATCTCTCAATGTATTACTTCCTGGTAAAACATTTTTATAAATAAACTAGCTGATATACCCGGCGTTGCCCGGAGGCAGGGAGGGGGGGTGTGAAAGGCAGGAGGGGGGGTGTGAAAGGCAGGAGGGGGGGCGTGAAAGGCAGGAGGCAGGGGGGCGTGAAAGGCAGGAGGGGGGAGCGTGAAAGGCGGGGGGGGGGGGGCGTGAAAGGCGGGGGGGGCGTGAAAGGCGGGGGGGGGCGTGAAAGGCGGGGGGGGCGTGAAAGGCGGGGGGGGCGTGAAAGGCGAGGGGGGGTGAAAGGCAGGGGGGGGGTGAAAGGCGGGGGGGTGAAAGGCAGGGGGGGGTGAAAGGCAGGGGGGGTGAAAGGCAGGGGGGGTGAAAGGCAGGGGGGGTGAAAGGCAGGGGAGGGTGAAAGGCAGGGGGGGGTGAAAGGCAGGGGGGGGTGAAAGGCAGGGGTGGGGGCGACACACACACACACAGTGTCACACAGAGTGTCACACACACACACACACACGTCACCTAGAGCGACACACACGCGACACCTACCTCTACTTCCGTCCGCCGCCATCTTAGGCGCCGCGAGGGAGGAAGGTTTTTTTTCCTGCCGCCGCCATCTTAGGCGCCGCGAGGCAGCTGCAGCCTGCCTGCCCGCTGCCTGTTCCCCTGCCGGGGATGGAGATCAGCGGAGCGGAGGGAGGGGAGAGGTGAGCGGAAGGAGGGGAGAGGTGAGCGGAAGGAGGGGAGAGATGACGCGAGGCAGCTGCAGCCTGCCTGCCCGCTGCCTGTTCCCCTGCCGGGGATGGAGATCAGCGGAGCGGAGGGAGGGGAGAGGTGAGCGGAGGGAGGGGAGAGGTGAGCGGAGGGGAGAGGTGAGCGGAGGGAGGGGAGAGATGAGCGGAAGGAGGGGAGAGATGACGCGAGGCAGCTGCAGCCTGCCTGGCCGCTGCCTGTTCCCCCGCCGGGGATGGAGATCAGCGGAGCGGAGGGAGAGGTGAGCGGAGGGAGGGGAGAGGTGAGCGGAGGGAGGGGAGAGGTGAGCGGAGGGAGGGGAGAGGTGAGCGGAGGGAGGGGAGAGGTGAGCGGAGTGAGGGGAGAGGTGAGCGGAGGGAGGGGAGAGATGAGCGGAAGGAGGGGAGAGATGACGCGAGGCAGCTGCAGCCTGCCTGGCCGCTGCCTGTTCCCCCGCCAGGGATGGAGATCAGTGGAGTGAGGGGAGAGATGAGCGGAGTGAGGGGAGAGATGAGCGGAGTGAGGGGAGAGATGAGCGCCGGTTGTGTGGGGTGTGTGTGGTGTGTGTGTGTGGTGTGTGTGTGTGTGGTGTGGTGTGGTGTGTGTGTGTGTGTGTGTGGTGTGTGTGTGGCGCGAGCCGAGGGGAAGAGAGTGGCAGTTGGGTGACGTCACACCCACCAATCTGATTGGCCACAGGCTGAGGACCAATCAGATTCACCGCAGCTAGTACCAACCTTTGATTTTATATATTAAGATAAATAAAAATATAAAAATAAAAAAATGAAAGTTTAAAATATAGTGGTTTGCAACTTCCATCAACATCTTCCATCAACATCTTCTGGTTGTCGATTTGGCACTTTCATATCTGGAAAAAAAAATTCTATGATGCTTTAAGTATATAGGAACTGTAGTATTCCTTCCCGAATGTACACAAAAGTGTGCATGCTTGAACGCACAATCTAGTGTACATGCGTCAATGCATTAACGGGCTATGGTACGCGCACAGTACAGTATGTCATTGGGAATTACAGTTACTACCGTACAGTACATTATATTTACCTTCATTATAACCTTGCCAACTCGGTGCCGGTAACCCAATGTTGATGCCATGGGTGTAATGTGCGTAGATGCTTGAGTCTATCATGTAGTTCATCTCACTCACAGAGTTGTTTGATCCCTGCTGATAATGATCTTGGGACAGTTAGCCAGACAGGGCAATATTATCAGGTTGAGGCTGGTACTCGGTGTCGGTTGGACCGTACTGGTTGTAGTATTGGTATTGAGGCAAGCATTCAGGCTGAAGCTGGTAAGCAAGTGGTGGCACATTGGAGGGACCAGCTTGGGACGTACAATTATGCAATGTGCTGGTCCCAATCTTTCTCCTTTTGAAGTTGCGTGATCCAACATACTCACAAAAGTTGGGTGCAGTGACCAGAACAAGGAAAAAAACTGTCTTGCGCTTCGGTGGTTGGTATATGCACCAAGGGTGTCAATATCGTCATGTAGGGATGTGGAATGAGGGTGCAGTTTGACGAAGCGCTGTACTAGAGCGTGAAACGCGTTGAGGGGGATATCGTGGTGTAGCCTTGTGTGTCATGTGCAAATAAAGTTTTCGTATTCATCCGGAAGCAGCTTGGATTCTTGTCATGCGCAGTTGTGCCGGAACTTCTTTTCATGCAGTGACCAGAAACCTCCTTTGCTACCAGGGTGCGGTGTCCTAATAAAGCAATAATTCACAGTCAGATTATGTCATACAGAATTCCCCCAATCACGTAAATTTGGTGACTTTTTGAAGTATTCACACTTGTAAATAATATAGTCATATATGTCAGATATAGTTGCCTTTTTATCTATCCCTGCTTTAATTGCAGAAAATATAATGTATGCTAAACTGCATTAGGGTCGATTACATGGAGTTGACATCATGGAGTTGACATCATGTATATCCCATGCAACAGTCAACAGTCAAGGCAATGTAAAATAATGTACAGTACATTCTGGTTTGTAATAAAATGTGAAGCACCTACATTTGAAAGTCTTGAGTGACCAAGGTAATTTAACAGTGGATTACTGTAAAATGGTGGATTACTGTACTGTGGTCTTAAATGTCTTAAAGTCACCCGTTTAAAGACATTGGGTATATATGTACTGTAGCATCCACTGTCCCCCATAGGCAATAACATTCACTTTGCCATCTGGCTGACATGCACAGAACTGCAACCACACAAGTAATAATTCCATCTGACCACTAAGTACAGGAGGGTCAACTCGCCACCCTAGACAACTCGCTAAGAGCGGAGGGAATATGCCAAACGAGAATCCTGAGAGATGGCCACGAATTTGCCCTGTCAAGTGGCACAGAACCGGCAGTTTCATCTGTATATACAGTATAACCTATTAATGAAATACTAATTAAGAAGCTTCGTCTACATCCGCCAAAGTGGCAGATTGGGCAGTTTTCCATCCAAACGCACCATTTAAGTTGACATGGGTTGCAATAATGTTGGCTACATTTGTATCTGCAAACAAATGGCTTCATTACTACAGCCAAGATAGAATCATTCATTCGTTATCAAAATATCTTATTTGGTTGATTAAACAGAGTTGACTGCATACCTGGACCAAAAGCGATAGATTGGCAAGTGCCAACATGTTCCAATGCAAGAGAGGTACAGTGCAGTTGTTGGGCTTCTGAAGCTAAACAAGTTGGCATTTTTACTACTTGTCTCCTATGTATTTGGACCAGACTTACTAAATGGTGCATAGACATAAGGCACCTTGTGACTTTTTCAAAGTAATCGGCTGCATGGAGCCTTCTGGCTTAGTACAGTTTAGTAAATCTGGTCCTTTAAGATAGGTAAGGTCAAATACTGTATTCTACTTAAGCAGATTTGTTGCTGAAAGCTTTGAGCAGAAGTTTAAAAATCTGCTTGACATTTGAGGACCAATTGACAGTGATCTTTTGAGCCTTCTGGGGGAAACCAACCCAAAATACAGTTTTTAATAGTTCTTTAGATCTTTGCATGACGAGTTTTAACTTGAAGAAGTTTGCTAATTAACATTGACATTTGCTACTGGACGTATTGAAAAATTGAGAGCAAATTCAAAGTCAAGTAGCCATTATCTCTGACATCCATGTAGGTTTTCTAAGAATCACTGAAGATATAAGATAAAGTATTAAAGCTTCTACAGAATCCATAATTGATTATCAATTGGATGCATCCCAATGGAAAGATACAAATTCCTTTTTTGGAATAATGTGCAATTATAGTTATTTTTATAACTAGCCTATACGTTGCAACAACAAAATTGATGCACAAAAAAGACAATCGCTCTGATTTTTCTTTTGGAAATTAACATTTTGACCAAGAGACATGTGACTTGATTTTGCAAATGTAGCCATGGCAATGGAAGTTAATGAACGGTCATGCAAAATTATTTTAACCTTAATACTGATTATATGGACCAAGATAATTGTAATATTTGTCCTTTTAATCGTGAGTTTTAGATTTTGTAACATCCTTTTCGTCTGTGACCCCAGTTGGATGAATCTCTCCAAATCACAAAACAAATGTTGCTTGCTTTGTGAATGTCAGCAAACATTATGCCAATCTCTGTTGGTGCCATTTATACTGAGGCGTACACAGCCCTGTATACTGGTGCATGGTCATCACTAGGGGTCTTGTAATATTTCTGAATGGTAAAACATGTTCTATTTGTACTGCTGGCATAGAACGAGAGACCACCATCTGACCTGTCTCTTACACTTTCTCTGTAAGAAATGGGAAGACTATATAGTTACTTGTTTCACAGCACTAGTTCTTTCCACTTGGCTGTTACAAGTTAATACTTTACAACATGGGCCATTATTTGTTGGCTTACAACAGAGATGTACCTCCTTCTGACCTGTCTCCAGTTATACTGTACTCGCAATACAGTATACTGTACCAATAAGTCGATTAGCTCCATACATGAACACCCTTATCGGTTTGCGTAAGTATTGAATATAAAAAACCATCTGACCTGTCTTTGCGCTACCATTATTCAATCAGTTATAGTTTTTTTTTTACACCCATATTAGTTGGTTATATTTTTATATTTTGAATATGTAGTTATACCGCTGTCCACCATCTGATCAGTTTCTACACAAGTCAGTATAGAGCAGTGATTCCCAACCAGTGGAACCCTGGGCTCCTTGAAGTAGTCTCAGGGGTTCCTCTTACGGACCACAATATGTATTTTGTACGGTGGATTGAGTGAGAGCGGGGTAATTGATGGAAGTAAGGGCGAGTGAGAGGCGGGAGGGGGGGCGGCAGGGAGTGAGGAAAAGAGGGAGTAAGAGTGAGACGCAAGGGATAAATACATGCAAGGCGGGAGGGAGGGTGAGAGTTAGTGAGACGGATGGGAGAGAAATACATGGATAGATTGTAGGAAATAGAGGTGGCTCGTGAGGTGTGACATTTTGTGACTGACCCCTGTCGAACCTATAATGTGTCAGCCAGATAGGGGTTCCCCGAGATTTTTCGAAATACTTCAAGGGTTCCTCCAAACAAAAAAGGTTGGAAATCACTGGTATGGAGAATAGATGTATATAATTAAGAATTGTATTATGAGTCAACCAGTTTCCATTGGGTTTACTTCACATGCAAGTAGGCATGAATGAGCAATATAGCATGGCATGCTTTCTTGTAGACTGATAACCTATGTTTGTAAAACGTGGGGTCTATGGATAGTTGATATTGTCCCCTTCTACTAGTGAAGCCTACAGTAGCTGTCTGAGCAGACAATGGCTCTGCTTAATGGACCAACGTCTCCCAAATAAGAGGACCACCCATCCCCAATCTCCCTTGTACTCAACCACCTCATGGAACCCGCAGAACCTGGATCCCTTGGTATGCAAGCTGGGTAAGTGTATTACCAGCCTAGCTCCCCAAGGGAACAAGTAAATACCTTTTTACAGTTTAAACCACAGCAAACATACATAAAACAAAAGCTTCACTATACATTAACCCACTTCAATATATACTGTAGGATTTGGGCCAAATGAGCCAGAGGAAGGTGGCGGTGCAGGGTATTCCTGCACATCCATTAAACAGGTAGGGGCAATGACTGGGATTCACCTTTTTTAATATGAACCACATTGCCCCTACCATCACACAGGTTGTGGGTTCTGATCCTGTTGGGTCTGATACCAGTAACCCCTGCCTCACGCGGTGCTTTAGTTTTGTCAATATAGTAATTATAGAAATCCTTTTAGTAAGTGTGGGATGTGAATCGGGTTTATATACGTTGCATACCTCATTAGCATATCTCCCAGGTATCTCTGGCTTCTTTTTGAGCACAGCTGTTTCTCAATATGTTATTTGGTTGGAGGCTTTTGGGGATGAATATATAAAACTTGACTAGTAAAATAGGTTTCACTCTTTCTACAAATAAGTTACAAACCAGAGGAAAACAATGTGTTTTTTGTTCACATTTGTGTTCCTCATATAGATATTTTGTTGGAAAAACATGCACAGTGATTATGATTATTTTTATTTGGTTTGTTTTGAAGTGAAACTTCTATGTTTGCACCTACCATAAGAAAAATTTTCCTTGGAGTAAATTTCCTTGTTGGAGAAGGAAGTGCAGTCCTGGAAGTGATGTCACTGCTGGCAGAAGAGGTTGTTATGGCACCTGGCGTGCATTCGGAGGCCTCCCATGCTTGGCGAGCATGCGCAGGAGCCATTTCCGATGTCACGGCATGCCTGCACAGAAGGCGCTGCATCCAGTCGCACCTGCACAGTAGGTGCTGCATCTCGTGCACCTGCGTAGTACGCGCTGCATCCGGCCGTGCATGCGCAGTAGGAAATGCCTGCGCAGCACACACCACAAGTACATACACACACACAGAGACACACACACACACATGCACACAGGTATACACACGCACACAGGTAAACACACAGAAACACATGTATACATACGCACACACAGGTACACACGCACACAGACACACACACAGAAGCGCACATGCACATACAGAGATGCGCACACACAGACACATGCGCACACGAGGAATTCACAGTTACTATACATATAGAAGTACAAATTGGTAAAACAGGGGGGGTGCCATGCTCGCACGTTCTAAGTCAAACTTCTTTGCGTTTTGGCACTGAAATTCTGTTTCAATTTTTAATTAAAAACAACACCATCACAAATACAATTTCTGTGACAAAACACAAAGAAGTTTCACATAAAATGCGCGTGCTCGGCACACACACACTTTAATTTTTAACTATAGGTGGGAAGAAACTATTGTAGTCTAAATAGATCATGTACAAAACATGCATTAAGAAATGTATTGCTAGTTAAATAAATATCACATGTCTAGAATCCAGCACAACCAATATGCTTTTATAACTATTTACCTCTAAGGATATTTATTTTTTTCAAATGTGCACTTTGGCGATTTACCCATTGGTATTCACAACTTCTCTATTGGTTTTATATTGCATTTCTGCTACAAATCCCCAGTTATCGCTAAATTGAGTTTATGAATTGACTATGCAGTGAATATTAAGGATGAGAATGTCATGTAATTTGGCAGAGTGAAATCAACCTTCCTTTATTTTGTATCTCTTTTCTTTAATTAACTTTTCTGTGTCTAAAAAATAAATAAAATGTATAGCTTTAATTTACATCTAGACATTGTCCTGTCTAGAGATTGTTGACACATTTCATCATATCCAATGTGTTACAAATATGGAAGACAAAATGATACAGTAAGTAGTGTAAAATCTTTGCTGTGCCTTTGAACTGAATGTTTTGCCTGAGGGGGCAATAAAACTAGAAGCAGAAATATATTAAGAATTCTGTATAGAAAAAACTCCAGTTGGCGAAGGCACTTAGTACGTGCTTGTAGTAGCAAAGTTTTACATGGGAAATAGCAAGGACATTTATTAATTTTATGATCTTATTCCACGCAAATATTACTACTTGTAGTGGGATACATGGAAAATCATGGAAATGTACAGTTGTTTATACCTCTCAAAACGGGGATTGGTATCAGGGCTTGATCTGCGTTAACTGACATTCAAGTCAAAGGCAGTTAGACAACCTGTAATTGCCTGGTTTTAAGTGTTTTGCCAATTACCACTTGTTTGCTTCAGTTTCCACCTCACTCAGACTTATAGAGAAGGTCCTGTCAAGCTCATATTTGTTACGTCCTTTTCAGATTTCTGTGTGTTTTGGAACTGTCTCATATCAGAAACTCAGAGCATCTTGTTAGTTCGGATAGCCCTCACCAAGCTTTCAATATTCCAATGTATTATTATGACTTTACAGTCATGCTCCTTAACTACTTCTTACCCTTAGACTGTCAGCTGGAGCTTTGCACAGATAACTAGAGCTGGGAAAGTTTTTTTACATGCGTTTACCCACCACTCACCTCACTGATGGGACACCTTATCCCTTACGCTTAAACCCCCTAATACTAACACTACCCTGACCCCAAAAACCTTAACACCTTACCCTATAGAGGCCCCCTTACCCTATAGAGGCCCCCTTACCCTATATAGACCCCTTGCCTGACAGAGGCCTCCTTGCCCGGCAGAGGCCCCCTTGCCCGACAGAGGCCCTATCCTTAAGCCCCTACTCTTACAGCTAAAACCCCTGAAATTAACTTACCTCATTGGTCAAAGGGGCCGGCGGCTGAGTGTCCAGTGGTGTAGGATTCCTTTGTGGCTAAATGCCGGTGGAAACTTGGTCACAGCAAAACGGCCACGACCAAATGTCTGATTCCGGTTTTTACAGACAAATTTCACCCTTTTTACAGTAGTTTGCAAAAACGTTCCCTTCGATCCAACACTTCGCATCATGTTCACATAACCCTAAAAAGTAAATGGCCATTTTTTCAAAAAGTTGCCGTTCTGTTACAGTATTCTGCCACTTTATACAAGAGAAATCATGAAGTAGTGAATTTTGAACAAATTGTGCCATTACACCAGAACTTTTGGCTATCTCTGACTCCTCGCTCCTCTCTAATCCTGAAATCAGCATTGCACCTCGACCACTCTCCACTCTCCAACCCTGACATCGGCAAAAGTACTTCTACGCTCTGGATATCTCCTACTTTGAACTCGGCAAGTATAAAGACTACTCTGATCTCTATATCCCGGACCCGGCTGTCAAGGCAAACCTACACTCTGGACGTGGCCCCCGTGCCTGTGGCTGGTGTTTGTTACTACTCCTATCTCAGTAACGGGGTCTCGTCTTTTTTGTGGTGAGCACAGCATGACAGTATGCTCAGCCCACAAACATACACCCTGCTGAGGTGGTAGATGTGGTGGCATCTCATGCCGCCATGTTCTCTAAACTTGAGAAATATCTTGAACAGTCTGACCGGCGCATAGACTCTCTACAGAAAGACCTCCAGACCCTTACCATACAAATACAACACTCCAACACCTCTACCTTCTCTAATCCACCCACACTACTGTCTAGCCTCCCACTGTCAGAACCAAGACTCCCCATGCCCAACCGGTATTCCATAGACCCACTAGAATGTTGCGGTTTTCTTAACCAATGTTTCATACAATTTGAGATGACACCCACCCGGTTCCTTACTCCGAGATCAAGAGTGGCATACATTATCTCCTTGCTCACAGGGGATGCATTGGCGTGGGCCTCTCCTATCTGGGAGCAGAGGAAAGATCTTACTCAAGACATTGGGCTATTCACAAAATAATTCAGACGTGTCTTCGACACCCCATGGCGTAAACTAACTGCAGCATCTTCCCTTTTTCATGTTTACCAAGGAAATCGTCCGGTGGCAAGATACGCCTTTGAATTCCGAACTATCGCCTCAGAGGCAGAATGGAACGGCGAGGCTCTCTCTTCCGCCTTCTGACAAGGACTCTCGGAACCCCTAAAAGACGAGTTCGCCGCTCAGAGCGCCCAACGGACCTGGAGGAACTCATCGCAGTCTGCATCCGGGTGGACCAGTGCTTGCAGTAGAGGAAATCCGAGCGTTCACAAAACCGCCAGATAACCGCAAGGAATTCACTGTTTCACTCCTTTGTTCCAGAGACACTTATGACCGAAGCTCCAGAACCCATGCAGTTGGGTGGTAACAAACTCTCCCTATCTGAGAAGCAACGTCGCCGAACCTTCGGCCTATGCCTATACTGCGACAACACAGGTCACCTAGCTCTCCACTGCCCACTCAAGTCGAGGAATGCCGACCCTCCACTGAGACCCAGAGGAGCCCCCGTGGGTACACTCTCTAACTCCTCCATCACGCAAGACTCCCTGCCCAGAAGAATCCTGATTCCAGTATTCCTTCCAACTCCAAGCGTGGCGGTGAATGCATCCGCCTTCATAGACTCTGGTTCTGGAGGGAACTTCATAGACCAGGAATTCGCCATAAGAAACAACATCCCATTGGAAGAAAAAAAACCCCGGTGGGATTGGCGGCCATTGATGGACGCCCTCTGCAACCGGCCTTCATCATCCTACAGACCGTTGATCTCTCCCTGGTGTGCGAACAGACCCACAGAGAGAATATCACCCTAGACATGATCCACTCCCCGTCTGCTGAAATAATTCTGGGCCTTTCATGGCTTCAACGCCACAACCCACTCATCAATTGGACCAAACAAAAACCCATCTCTTGGAACCAACAATGTTCCACAACGTGTGCAGTTTCCCCACAGAAAATCTGCAGCATGAAGACACCAGAAGAGCCACAAGAACCTTTACCAGATGAATACAACAAATTCAGAGACGTATTCGACAAAGCAAGGTCAGAGGTATTGCTGCGCCATCGACCCTTCGACTGTACCATAGACCTCCTGCCCGGTTCCACCCTGCCCAGAGGGCACTCTTACCCTCTCTCTCTTCCAGAGACCAAAGCCATGTCTGGATACATCCAGGATAATCTCCAAAAAGGGTTCATCAGAAAGTCCTCATCACCGGCGGGGGCAGGGGTTTTTTTTTGTCAAAAAAAAGGATGGCACCTTAAGTCTCTGCATCGACTACCGAGGACTTAACAAGATCATCATTAAAAACCGCTACCCACTACCATTGATATCAGAGTTGTGCGACCGCCTCCAGGGATCCACTATATTCACCAAATTGGACCTTCGTGGGGCCTACAACCTGGTAAGGATTCGTCAGGGCGACGAGTGGAAAACGGCGTTCAACACAAGAGATGGCCACTACGAATACCTGGTTATGCCATTCGGCCTGTGCAATGCCCCAGCAGTCTTCCAAGACTTTGTTAACAAAATATTTAGAGACCTGCTGAACAGATTTGTTATCGTTTACCTGGATGACATTTTAATTTTTCCCAAGACCACCCCAGAACACATTGACCAAGTCAAACAGGTACTTCTACGCCTTCATCAGCACCACCTCTATGCCAAACTGAAAAAGTGCAGCTTTCACCAAACATCCACTGCCTTTTTAGGATACATCATATCAGATTCTGGGTTTTCCATGGACCCCTCTAAGCTGAAAGCCGTCGTGGACTGGCCGCTGCCCACCTATCTCAAAGGCATTCAGAGATTCCTAGGATTTGCCAATTATTATAGAAGGTTCATCCACAAGTTCTCTTCCATTGTCACACCCATCACTGCTCTCACCAAGAAAGGAGCTGACGTTGTATCCTGGCCACCTGCAGCTATACAGTCCTTCGACACTTTAAAGAAAGCATTTATCTCTGCACCTATACTGATCCACCCCAATCCCAGACTACCATTCACATTGGAAGTAGACGCATCAGACATCAGAGCCGGCGCCATCCTGTCACATAGAGGATCACCATCTTCTAACCTACACCCATGTGCCTTCTTCTCTATAAAAATGTCATCAGCACAACAGAACTATGATGTAGGCAACAGAGAACTACTGGCAATCAAACTAGCCTTGGAGTAATGGAGACATCTGCTGGAGGGTACAGAGAGTCCCATCCCAATCCTCACCGTCCAAAAAAACCTTATGTACCTGAAGAGCGCTCAACGCCTGCGAGCCCGTCATGCCTGTTGGTCACTTTTTTCCCCCCACTTTAATTACATCATATCAATCATACCCGGTTCCAAGAACCTAAAAGCAGACGCCCTTTCAAGTCAGTTTTTAAGTGAGAACAAAATCGAAGCCAAGTCAGAGACCATCCTGCCTGCCAAGTTCATCATCTCCACCAATACATTCGACGTACTAGATGACATCCTGCTGGACCAAACCAACATCCCAGAAGTTCTGGAGGTCCCAGACAGATGCCTCTTCGCAGCATTACCCTTCCACAATAAGATCTTGGAAAGGGGACCATCATCAAAAAAACGCCGGACATCCCGGTACTAAGAGAACCACAGACTTAATCGCACGGACATTCTGGTGGCCTAACATGCAAAAAGATATAAAGGAATTTACCAAAGCATGCGCCACATGTGCATGGAACAAGACACCCCGCAGTAAACCCAGAGGACTCTTAAAACCCCTACCTATCCCGGACCGCCCCTGAAGGGACCTGTCTATGGACTTCGTCGTAGAACTTCCAAGATCCAGAGGTATGAACACCATACTCGTAGTCATAGACCGGTTCTCTAAACAAGCACATTTTATCCCACTCAAAGAACTACCGGACTCCCCAACCTTGGCAAACATATTCTGTAGGGAGATCTTCTGCCTCCACGGTAGCCCCACCACCATTGTATCCGACAGAGGGCCCCAGCTCGTCTCAAGGTTCTGGCGGGCCTTCACCAAAAGATTGAGCATTTCTCTGCATTTTTCATCGGGGTACCATCCACAGACAAATGGACAAACAGAAAGGACCAATCAATCCTTAGAGCAGTACCTGCGCTGCTTCGTCGCGGACACCCTGGACGACTGGGCAGACCTGCTTCCCTGGGCAGAGTTCGCCAATAATTCTCTGAGGAACAAGAGTACACAGGCTTCTCCTTTCTTTGTAAACTACGGTTTCCATCTGGCACGGCTACCCTTCTCTTCCCCTTCCTCTGGGGTTCCTGTAGCTGATGACCGGATCCAAGCACTACGAGATTAATGGACCAAAATTTATAACAATCTGAAAGAAGCCTAGACAGAAAACTCAGGCAGACCGCCACAGTCGGGAAACTCCAGAGCTGAGACTGGGAGACAAAGTATGGCTGTCCTCACGGAACATACGCCTAAAAGTCCCCACACTCAAACTGGCCCCAGATTCCTGGGTCCTTTCAAAGTATTGGAGAGAATAAATCCCGTGGCATACCGCCTGCAACTCCCTTCATCGATGAGAATCCCATTGGTATTTCACATTTCTTTATTGAAACCAGCACATCGCAGCCTCCGCTTTCCAGATCCAGCTCCCTCACCACCGGGCCCTCAAATCGTACAGGGCCAGCAGGAGTTCGCAATTCAGGCTATCCTAGACTCCAGGTTATTTAGAGGGACAATCCACTACCTCATCCACTGGAGGGGATACGGTCCCGAGGAATGATCCTGGATCCCACAACAGCAAGTCCACGCACCCAAACCCGTCGAAAAATTTCACCGGAAGTACCACCTGAAGCCTTTCAGGGTTCGCCCGGAGGTCTCCTCTAAAGGGGGGGGTACTGTAAGGATGACCGAAGTACAGCACTCCGCGCATCCTCTCGAGCACCACCGCGCACGCGCGGGGTGCCTATGGACCACATTCCTTACCAGACGCACGCAGCATTCACGCACGCCAAAATGTGTCATCCGACGCTGCGGACTCCGGCTTCGCCCCCGGATCATGCTACGCACTGACTGTGCGTGGAGCTCGCACGTGACACGTGCGCCATGCCGCCAAGCTCCGTTTCAAAATTCATTAGCTGCACAAACAGCTACACCTGCTCATAGATGCATTCTTTAGCTGCACAAACAGCTACACCTGCTCATTGAGCCCTGGACCTATCACAGCTACCGCGGAGGCTGCACCCCCACTCCACCCCCCATGGGGTTGGCTGATCCAGCCTATATATGCTCACCAATGTCATAGGCATGTTGGCTGAGCATAGATATATGTTACTCTGTGTTTATCCTTGCTGTCCTGCCTTGTCCCTGTCCTGTTGCTTTGTTCCAGTTTTGATCTTCTGTGTACCAAACCGGCTTGCTTTGACTACTCCTACCTCTGGCTCCTGATATTGGCTATCTCTGACTCCTCGCTCATCTCTAATTCTGAACTCGGCATTGCACCTCGACCACTCTCCAACCCTGACATCGGCAAAAGTACATTCTACGCTCCGGATATCTCCTGCTGTATGCTGAACTCGGCAAGTATAAAGACTACTCTGATCTCTATATCCCAGTTCCGGCTGTCAAGGCAAACCTACACTCTGGACATGGCCCCTGTGCCTGTGGCTGGTGTTTGTTACTACTCCCATCTCAGTACCGGGGTCTCATCTTGTTTGTGGTGAGCACAGCATGACACTTTCTTTGTTGCTAGAGCCTGCGGCAAATCTTGAGTGTTATCGCTACAGATTACGAAGAAGGTTACAAAAATGGGGCATTTCGGCAGTCTCACATAGTAGTCGGGGACAATTGACCTTATTTTAAATGTTACACCAAGTTGTGCCAGATCTGACTATTTGAAGTTTATGCTAGCATGTTGAAAAGAGGTCTAATTTTAAGAACATCAGGGGGAAGAGTGGGAGAAGGGGGGGGGAATCTCCCCCTCTCTCCCCCCTAATCGCTGCCTATCATTGGATGATGAGGCAGTTAAGACCACACTTGACATACCTCTGCAGGGGGAGGGGGTGGGGGGGGGAGGGTCTAGGGTCTGGAAGATTGACATTCAGACATTGGTGTAGGTGGAATTTGGAACTAGTACAGGTGGCTTGTTGGCACTGGCCATCACTTGAGCTCAGCCAGGCTTACCGCAAGTCTTCCAATTTCAGCTCTCTTATTTCAACCAGCCTGACATCTCTAATTACCACATGTACTGTATATGTAATTTATGTTTGTATATGTTGGCCGGCAAGTCACTGGTGCTACTAACAGTGGTGGTAATGGTTTTGACAGCAGGCAGTGGACACTGGTTTGGTAATGGTGGGAACTGGGATTTGGCCACTGGCTGTTTGAATGGAAATATCCTTCATCTTATTTCCATGGTAATAATTTATCTCAGTTGAGCATAGCATCCATCACAAGCCTCAACAATATAGTATTATTATTAGCCTCACACACATGCTGCATGTGAGCAAAGATTCCTACCTAGTAGTAGTAGGAATAAAGGTGGGATGACTTGAATAATGCCAGTATTTTTGTCGCTGCTGACCAGAGCTGAGGCCTCTTGACCTTAGTAGCCAACACAGCCCCCTATCAGATGTCATTGGTTGAGCGACAACTTGTATGCACCCTCCAAAGAGCCTGGAGTTATACCATGATATATTCATTAGCAGCTTTGTTCTGCTCATAGAGATGTTGTAGCAGTAACATACAAAATGATGCCCCTGGCAAGTTAGCTGCTGGCACTGTGTTTGACGTTTACTGATGAATAGTTGTGGTAATATGCCCTGTAAATTTAAAAGCAGGTACCAATCTGAATGTTAAAAAGAGGAGAGCAGAAAACCAAAACTAAAATTATACTTTATATGACAAATTAAAAGTGACTTTAAAAGTACCTTACATTTCTACAGTGACATCTATTAATAAATCATCATTTATATGACGACAGCCTGCAAAAAAAAGTGGGTGTTCTGCTTTAATGGCTTATATTAAAGTGAAATATCAACTAAAAGAGCTTACATCTGTTAGTGGGTTTCAAACAAGGTTACTTGGCATCCTTTCCGTCTACACAAACCAAGACTCCAGATGGCACCATCCAGTTTTTATGTGAAATTAAAGGAGAGTGAGCATTACATAAGTTTACTTCAGGTCTTATCATTGCTTTTAAAACCTGCCTGAAAGAACAAAGACTTCTATGACATTACGGAGATACAGTGTATCTGATGACAAAGAGTGGAAATAAAAGTGAAGGGTTCAGAAAGTTCAGTGCAATTCTCCTGTCTAGGCTCTTGCAGCTTTTTCTCTGTAGTTTTTGCATTACTAAGAACTCCATTCCATCGTCGTTGGCTTGGCATTGATTTCTCACTGACTTTTCTCCCCCTTATTAATTTCACTGCCTCAGACTCTTTAGCTGTTTGGGAACTGTAGATAAAACTCAGTCTTAACTGCTGTGCAGTAAACATGAAATTCTGCTATGTTACGAGGAAAGAAAGGCTAAAGATTTTTTTTTAACAGTTACCATTTTTTTTTATAGTGTAAGAGGATGGGCTTTATTTATACACAATACTGATGACCATCAATAAATTAATTCTAATGTATAAACTACATTTTGTTCCCAAAAGTGCTTGAAGAATATTTACGTGTCAATGAATATGTCAGTGAGCTGTATAATATTTGAAGCAAAAATAACCTAATGTGTGAGCTTACCTATTAGTTACTATATAACTTGTTTGCTTTGGGGAAACAAATGAGAAAGATCAGGATGGATTTGAAACAAATTATCCATACTCACTGCTTTAGTACACACCAGTCACTGTATATACCAATGCTGGTCTATCTCAAAGCTTTACATTCAGATGCCATGGAACTTCCATAATCCCTTCAGTGCTTGTTACTCAGCAGATTTGTCAATGCTCAGCACTCAGGGGGCCTAATGATGTTTGCTGCTGGAAGATGTTTGGTTGAAGGTTATATGATTAGTTCTGGGCCACGGAGGACCCTCTGGTCTGTTGCAAAAGGCAGTGGGTATGAATGTTATGATTGTGATCACAGGACTGGAGCCAAACAGTATTTCACTCTCCACTACTGTATGAGCTCCCCAATTACTTACATATGTATGAAGGTGACTTGGACTTCTGTTACTGTCTCTGTAGCATCTTCTTTATTAGAATTCTCTTGTGGTTGGGGATTTCTTACAAAGGTCTATACATGTATGTTCATGATCTTCATAATAAATGTAAATCGCTCAATAGACACCAGCGATAGTGTTTACAAAATGTGTCCTTAATTAATTGAAGTATTGGCAAACTAGCAATATTTGTATTGTCCTACAGTATATGCTGTAGCTTTTGTGTTAGACTTTTGCTGCCACTGGGCCTTATCTCCAGACCCATGTGAGCAGGTATGATCTCTTCACTCTGAAGCCCATCGTCTTCGCCCTGATTGGAAGAAGAGGTTCTTCTGCAGGTCTCGGAGAACAGCAGAAGTTCAAGGACAATACGATGGCCAGTTACCTTGTTAAGAGAAGATACAGTATGGACATCCACTGACATACGCTGTATTGAACAAATATAAAATGCTAAAGCAAAAATGCAGATAAGACTGATCTACTCTGTTTGAATCTCTATCTCTTTGTATACAATAATGATACTAAACAAATAATGTAATAATCAAACAGATTTTTAGATAAACTGCAATATATATGTTGCATCGTTCTTGCTGGTCTTCCTGTCTATCTATACATAATTTAACACTTTTTAAAAATGTGTACCACAAAGCTGACATAGTGTGTATCTTCATATGTGGAAGTGCATGCACACCGCTAAATGGTGCTGGAGGGGGGTACTTATCTGCCGGTGCAGTGTGTCAAGGGAGATCCAGACATCCCAAAGGAGATCAGCAAAGAAAATGGAAGCAGGCACACGGTCTTCTGAAGATGCAATTTAATGTGCCACCAAAGGGTCCAACGTTTCGGCAAAAATTGCCTTTATCAAGGAGAGGGCTACAGGATATACATAAAACACCACTATATATACACTGATAGGTACTCACCCCTCCACGATTACTGCTGCCATGCTCCTGGATGTCGACGCCCACATCGTGACGTCAGGACGCTAGCGCGACGTGGCATGATGATGTCATGCGCCACCAGGGGGGATCATGGGTGCCTGTGAAGAGACATGGTGACAAGAGAGAAGGTGCCTGTAACAGGCAAAGATGGCGATCCTGCAACATGTGGGACATACAGAGAGCAGCCCTTCTACTGGCAGCCGAGGCTCCCATGGTGACGTCAGCGTGCCCTCACGACGTGACGCAATGACGTCAGATGTCCAGGGGGGAGGGGGGCAGGCCCCGCGGGCCCCAGGCTGCAAACCTGCCTAAGAGTGTAAAAAAGGCAGCCCGATGCCTACGGGGACCTGCATAATCATGTAGGGGTGAGAGCCCTTACATAAACAAACAAGTGCAGTGAGACCTTAGTACATTAAAGTGAATAAGGCAAAAAAGTGTACATATTAAAGGCTGCATACAGTTCAATAACTCTTTTAAATACTTTATTAGGTGACATTATGTTTTATTGGTTATAATGTACACTTTTTTGCCTTATTCACTTTAATGTACTAAGGTCTCAATGCACTTGTCTGTTTATGTGAGGTATATTTCTTTGATCAGTGCAAACAGTATTTATCAGGAGCGTAATTGTTGCGTAATCAATGGAAGAAAGAACCATTGAGAAATAGCCAAACGCAGCCCATGCATATAGCCGGCTACATACTGTACAGTTGAAAATGTTGAACTAAAGCATAAGCATGTTCTGGCTTGGTTTTCCCATCTCTAAGAATTTGCCACTGGGGAAGGGCACATACAGTACTTGTACATGGAAGTCATGAATGGTTAGAATATAAAAACATTTGGGAAATAACGTGACCCTTATAAACTGATCCGTGGAGAGAGTGGCAGGAAGATTGGTTGGTATCCACCTCCCTGCTTTAATCACATCACACACTTGATTTAATCACAACATTTACAAGATGCGATTTTAATAAAAACTCATATACTGCAGATATTGTAGCGAGGGAATATATTTTCCAAGTCTTACTCTCCTCTTTCAGCAGGCAAATGGTAATGTCTCAACCATCGACAATTCTGACAGCAAAAGGTCATCGGAGAATAGTTTTTCTTACTTTACATACAGAAAGGGATGCAAGCAGTTAGCATTAGTAGCACAAATTGTCACAAATGGAAGTGTATTAACCCCAAATATCAATTTTCAGTCTTTTAAATTATTAAAGGGCTTTGATCTAATCTGCTTGGAAAACTGCAGCTGGTATATACAGTACAGTAGTGTCTATTTGCACTTATTTATGCATTCATAATGTATGCAGCTCAAGTGGGAGAAAATGTCAATAGAAACCCTTTTTTACTGTACAGATGTAGCAGACATTGGCGCCCGCTGAGATGGCATAAATCGCTATGCTTAATTATCTCCGCTGAACATAAGGCAGTTAGTGAACACGCTTCTTACATATGACACAACCGAGAGAAGAAAAAGGAGCATTGTGCTGAAACACACTTGTCTTTGTGTAGATACATTTATAGAAGGGGCAGCCAACTCCAGTCATCTAGGGTGGGATGTGAAAACTGGGGAGCCGCCCCCCATTGGGTGGGAGATTTTGCTGCGGAGGCGCAGGCGGTTGCAGAGGCCCCACACTCTTCCCCAAGGCATTTAAATTAAATGCTGGGGGATCGCGTGAGGCCTGTGCAACTCTATACTTACCCAGATTCAGACGCTCTGTGAGTCATCGCCATGGCTACGTGGCATCAAATGACGCATAGGGGGCGAGTGATGTCACACACGTCAAATACCGCCGCAGGTGACGTGATATCACATGACCCCGCAGCGTCATTTTATGCAGCTCTCAGGTAGGGAGGGGGGGCGCGAGCATCGAGGCAGGGAAGACGGGTGCAGTAGCAAAAGTTTTCGCTCCCCTGCTCTAGAGCTACCAGCAGGTCAGGCTCTCAGGATATCCCTGCTTCAGCACAGGTGCATTAATCTATGGCTCAGTCTTTGACCTGTGCTGAAGCTGGGATAGCCTTGAAACCTGACCTGCTAGTGGCCCTTGAGGACTATGAACTTTTATGGCAAGTCTGTCCATCTTTTTAAAGGGAATAAAAATCCCATGTGTGAGAACATTCACATGACAGACACGTCTGCAGCCCTGCCCTTCCCCATTATCTCCCAGCATACTGTGCTTCCACTGCAGCCCTGCCCTTCCCCATTATCTCCCAGCATACTGTGCTTCCACTGCAGCCCTGCCCTTCCCCATTATCTCCCAGCATACTGTGCTTCCACTGCAGCCCTGCCTTTCCCCATTATCTCTTAGTGGAAGAAAAAAATGAATATCCCCTCCAGAAAGGCAGTAAAAATGTAGAAGGTGTATATAGGCTGAGTAGCGGAGCTTCTGATGGGTAAGGAGATCGGAGAAATGATGACATGCTGTGGGGGTTATATATTGGAGTGTATGAGCAGTGTGAGAGTACTTACATAAAGTGAGCGGTGCCCCACCGTATCATGTACCTCCGTGAGTGTTCCTAATCTTCACCCCGCGTCTCCGGTTAGGTCCGGTGTGGAGTAAACATTACTCACCATGAGGAGCAGTCTTTCTCCTCCTGCTACAGTGAGTCACTGTGATTGATCACAACCAGACTCGCCTCCGTGTCCCCCGGCAGAGAAAAAAGGAAAACTCAGACACTAAACTAGGACACTTGTGTCTAAACACTCGGTGTACCCACCAGAGGCCAAAGTGCCCATCTGGTAGATCCAATAAGATTCTCTTCTGCATACGGACCTACATCTATCACCCCCAGTGTTAAGGGAGGGATAATTTCTGATCCCCTCTTAATAACAGGGGGGCCTTGTGTATGGCAGAAAAGTGTCTGGAAATACTATGTGTATTAATGCCGTTGATGACATTCCGTCGATGTACAAGGAAACGGGTGCTCAAAGGATGTGTCGTGCGTCCCACATATTGGGGGGCCACAACTACACAAAAGCATATACACAACATAGGTGCTTAGACAATTTATATTGCCTCTTACTTTAAATTTAGTTCCATTTTTGAAGGATAAAAAAAACAGGAATCAATAACTAGATGTTTACACGTGATGCAACGACCTCTGCCATACCTATGGTTCCCAGAGGAAGGTGCACCACATTTCCTAATCTTGCTTGGAGCCCTTATATTTAATATTATACACCATCACATTATTTCCCAAGTTAATTGTCTAGTACAATCTATATTTGGTTTGGCCTCCCTCTCCCTCCATACACACATACACACACATACACTTACCTACACACACACACACACACACTAACAGTTCCAACATTTCGGTTCTGCTAAGGAACCTCCATTTGACTAACTGCCATTGAGTTGAATGATAGACATACACACACGTCAGTGCTTGAGGCAGCGCCTAACACCAAAGAGACCGAACAGCTGGGGCCAAGGGTGCATAGGAGCCATTTAAAATGCCAATAATTGTGTTTGTGGGTGACAGAGCAGTTAAAGTTGGGGGGAGTGGGGGAAATGTTCAAGGCATCTTTTAGGGAACCTGACTATTGATTTCATAATGTGCAGAATGATTATATCTAGCACCAGTAGGATTTATAGTGAAGAGATTCAGAATTTCACAGTGTAATGTGTAACAACACATTAAAAAACTTTATTTGTGAATCTATAACTGAATTATTTGCCTTTTCCATTCACTGCCCTGCAATAGGCTTCAGGGCCTTGGGTAAGGGAAATGATTTGGATCACTTTGTTTAGCTGAGCTTGTAAAATTGTCTGTTTATGTTGTTACATCAGAAGATCTCATTATTAATTACAATATAAATCACCCCAATGCCATTGCTTGCTTGATTATTTTCAGCGAACTTTGCATTTTTCCTTTTGGTTATTGTTTGCTGTTTCATTATGGAAACTGATTTGCCTCATCTGCTGCTGTATTTATTTCTCTTTGCATGAGTCGCAAAAGATTAGTTTCCGAGGCTTTAATAGTGGAGTACAAATTGTCTTAGGTAGTATTGAAAAATAGTCTTTATCATTCTTGTAGAGTCAATTTGCTTGATGCAATATAGCACTAGTGACATGCAGGATGGTATGAAAATGATTTTCCATTGCATTAGCATGGTGGTGCTTCAGCATAGGTGGCTCAATAAATCCCTGCTTCAGCACAGTTGGCTCAATCAGTGGCTATCTTCGACTGATCCACTGATTGAGCCACCTGTGCTGAAACAGGGATATTCTTAAAACCTGTGAAAAAACGGGGAAGATCCCCACGTGGAAGCTACAAATATGGCAAGTGCTGTAAAATAAGATCACATAAACCGGTATAAAAATACTATGGGCAGAGAGTGTCCTGAATAGATGTCCGATGTAATGTGTGGGTCTGTGTGACACCCACCTCACCTGTGAGACCTCGGGATATGCTCCGATATGACCGATGGTGCCAGCCCCCCGTGTAAGTTGGAATGAGACCCTCCTCACTCTGAAAAGCGGTTATGGCTCCCCGGTGTAACAGGACTGGCTGTTGGTAGTAGAGACCTGCAAGCAGAGTCTCCCGCCGCCTTACCGGGTGCCCGATGGTGATACCGCGATATTTCAGTCCGACGGGATCTGGGGGGCGCTGGTCGATGTGGGCGGAACGGTGCGCGATCCAAGGCTGCGGCCGCTCGTCCCCGCAAGCTGTGATCCTTCCCGGAACAGGTGAGGGCTGGGCGTGTGGACCGCACACTGGCTCAAAAATCTGGATCCACTCTGCAGCTTCTGGAGGAAATCTTCCGATGACAACAGCTGCTCTGCAACAATGAGTACCGGAGCGTGCTGCTACACCATTGGGACAAAAATAGAAAAGAAGAGAAAAAAGCGGAGCACTGCCAGGGGAAAAAGAAAAAGGCTGGGGCAAAAAATGAATAAAGATTATTTATTGGGCATGATGGCCAAAAAAAACCAAACACACAAGGTTAAAAAACTCTGACGCGTTTCCCGCCGTGGAGGCGCTTTATCAAAGAGTACTGAGGCTCTCACAGTATCAGAATATATAGCAGTCTCTAAAGTATACGCCCTGACTTGAAACCAATGAATCAGAAGATGGTCTAATTGATTATGCAGACAGCTGTGATTTAGAGCTGTTGTAAGGGTCTTATGGTGTAAGATGTTAACATGACACTAATCATCATATGAGACTGTGAGAGCCTAAATGGTTACAACAAATAACAATGAATATAAAAACAAAAACACAAGAAGAAAAGGACTAATAGTGAACATCATAGCAACAATGTGTCAAATGTGTTAATATAATAAAGATATATGTGCATGAAATATAATAAAAATAATATATATATATAATCAGATAGTGTATTGACGCTAGATAAACACTAATGAGATGTGATAGTATAAGTGAATATTCAAATAGCAATATAAACTATGTGTATACCTAATGTATAGACATAGAGATATATGGTATAAATGCTTTATCAAAAAAGTTAATTCATTAAATCTATAAATAATAAAATGTAAAAAAGTGATAATAAAATTAGTGAATAAAATTAGTCAAATCCTCAGATGTGAAATAAACAAATTGATACAGATAAATTAAAAAATAGTGATAAAAAACCCTAATAACAGAATAGTGCATATATAATATAATATAGTCACCTATGTATAGCTATGAGATAAATAATAAATACATATATAAATTTAGATCTATAATAGTTATACTAATGAATTTTATATAACGAATATAAATATATTATCATCAGGTAACTTGTCTTATGAAATGGATAATATATCGTACGATTAAAACATACCAAACAGTGAGGACGTGTGTATAGATATATACAAATCAACAGTCTAATGAATATAAATAGCATAGAAGACATATTTGGATAAAGAACATAGAAAGTAGAAATAGTACATGTTTGAGCATAAACAACAGGTTTATAAAAAAACAGGTTTATAAAAAATGCTTCAGTTCCCAATCGATATTAATACCAGAGGGTTGCATGGTACCTAAGCTGTACATCCAGTACATTTCTTTTCTGTTTAGTGTGCCCAACCTGTCTCCTCCCCGAATTGGGGCATGTATATGATCTATTCCTGAAAAGGAAAAGTTTTTAATAGTCCCCTGTGGACATATTGAAAAATGTCTGGAGACCGGGTGGGATTGATCTCTCTTGTTGATCGCACGGGCATGTTCCATGATTCTATTTTTAAGCGGCCTAATGGTACGGCCCACATAACCCTTCCCACATCCGCATCTCAGGAGGTACACTGTGTAGCTAGAATTGCAATTGATAAAGGTATGTAGAGTGTGTTCAACCTTTGGATTGATTCCAGTAATTTTTTTGATTTTATTTGCATATTTACAAATGCTGCAGTGTCCGCATGAAAAAAATCCCTTAGGGATATTGCTAATCCGTTTGCAATTAGAACTGGAGTCAAAAAGACTAGGGGAGAGCGATGTACCCAATGATTTGGCCTTCCTAAAGACAAATTTAGGTTTCCTGTCGACAATGGATGACAAATCATGATCTAGTTTTAGAGTATCCCAATGCTTGTGTATAATGTGTCGGATACGATCTGATTGTGTGCTTTGTTGTGTAATAAACAATGGTGTATCTGCATATTCTAATGATGGTTTCTTTTTGGAGGAGTTCAACAGATCCCTTCTATCTAGTTGTTTAACAGAATTCAAAGCCTCTGTGATATGGGATATACTATAACCCCTAGATTTAAACCTGGAGATAAGGTCTTTTGATTGAACATCAAACGATTCCTCTGTAGAACACAACCGTTTCAGTCTAGTAAATTGTCCTTTAAGTATACCTTTTTTGAGATATTTTGAATGATTGCTGTCTGCTCTGAGGTAAGAATTGCGCGCGTTAGGCTTCCTATAAATGTCAGTTTGGATGCACCACCGCATATCCACATACAACATTAGATCTAAATAATAAATGTGATGGATGTTCTCCTGAAAAGTGAAATGTAAATTGTGATCATTGATATTAAGTTTGTGAATAAATGTTTGGAGTGAAAGAAGGTCACCATCCCAGATAAATAGAAGGTCGTCTATGTAACGTTTGTAAAATTTAATTTGGTGCCTGAAAGAGTTATAGTCACTAAAGATAAAGTTAGATTCCCACAGCCCCATAAAAAGATTAGCATAAGAGGGTGCAAAAGAGGTGCCCATAGCTGTGCCACGAAGTTGTAAATAAAATTGTGTGTGAGTAAAAATGTGATGGACTCTATTAAAAAAGTGCATAGTGCTGGTGCTAAGTGAGATGATGAGAGGTAATGTTGTATGGCGGAAATGCCTTGCTCATGTTTGATAATATTGTAGAGGGAGGTCACATCCATAGTCACCCATCTATAACTCTCTCGCCACTGTACGTGATTAAGGTCGAATATCAATTGACTTGAATCTTTCAAAAAATATGGCAGTGTTTGTACAATCGGTTGAAGATATGCATCTATGAAACGAGAGAGTCCATCTCCCAAAGATCCAATGCTCGCCACAATTGGCCGTCCCAGTGGACTTGTGAGAGACTTATGGATCTTTGGGAGATGGTGAAAGATGGGAACTATGGGATTAGGAGAACATAAAAATTCAAATTCTTTCTTACTAAGTACATACAATTCTCTCCCAAGGTCAAGCAGATCATTCAATTCATGTAAGAAAGTGGTAGTGGGGTCTGAGGGCAGTCTGCGATAAGCCTGTTCTTCAGACAGCTGTTTCAATGCTTCCTGTCTGTAAGACTCAGCAGATTGAACAATAATCGCACCACCCTTGTCTGCATTTTCAATGACAATAGTTTTGTCTGATTTTAAGGTTTGTAATTCTTGCAATTCAAGGGTGGTTAGATTGCTGCTCTGATGTATGCTTTTTTTGTTATTGCAGTCTTCCGCCAAATTCCTCAAATCCTGTTCCACTAATCTTTCAAATGTAGTGATAAATGGACTCTTTGAGCCATAAGGGCAAAAGGTAGATTTCTTTCTAAAAGTGGTGTGTTCAAAACTAAGAAAGTTAGAAAGGGATACCTCCTCAGAATTATTCTCTATATCTTGTTCCATATATAAATCCTCTAGGTCAGAGACCGCACAGTAATCTTTGAATGAAAGACTAGATACAATTTGCTCTGGTGAATCAATGCCAGAGTGATCTGGCGTTGATTCCGCAGAACCGCATAACATAGGCACATCAGAAATGGGTACAACATTATTTTGTTTGTTCATGAAAAATTTCTTTAAAGACAATTTGCGGGTGAATCGCTGCAGATCAATATAAGTGTTAAAGAGGTCGAAGTTGCTGTGGGGGGCAAAGTTCAACCCTCTATTTAGTAAGGATAATTGTCCAGCCGTCAATGTCTTATTCGAAATATTGATAACATTATTATCCTCTGCGGTTAAGAGTACTTTTTCCTCTTTGTTGCCCCTCATGATCCCCCTCTTCCTCTTTGACCTCCTTGTCCTTGGTAGTTTTTTGACTCCTGAGGTTTATACATTTGGGAGAAGTGTCCAGTGGACCCAGACGTGGAAGCTTCTCTGGTGTCTAAACCTGTGGAGCTTTTTCCCCTCCAAGTATCTGATGTAATGTCAAAAGACACAGATGGATATTTGTTTTCACTTTCTGAGGTGTCTGATTCATAACTGGAGGTGTCTGTGTATTTGGACTTTAAGATGGATTTCTTGGGAGTACTAGATGTTTTATCTCTATGGGTTTGTGGTTGTGAGGGTGTTCTGGATCTTCCTCTATTGGGATTAGCATTCCCTGGTCTTTCCCAGGTATAGACCTGATTTCTCTCATAGTCCAATTTATCTCGTTCAAACTTGGACTGCTTTTTTTGCATGATAGTATCTTCCATGTCTTCAATATTACATAGTAAGATTTTATCATTGTTAGAGAAATGGTCCATCTTTTCAAAAGATTTGAGTTTATTTTGTAATGTTTTGATCTCTATACCTAATGAGGCTCTCTCTGTCGTCTTATGTTCTATGATCAACTCCATGAGTTTAAATGAACATTCATTAAGTGTGTCTTTCCATTTCTGCTCAAATTCTTTTGTACTGAAACCAAAAGTGGGTGCTTTTTTAATCCTCAATCCTCGCGGGATTCTCTTGGTTTTTGTATAATTCTGTAACGTGGTTATGTCCCACCATAATCTGATGTTATCTGTCAGTAGTTTTTCCAATTTGAGGAAATGGGCTGTTAAATCTGAGTTTTCTTCACATATAAACTCAGTGGAAGTGTCAAAAACATGTTCTGCTCTCTTAATTCTTTTGGTATTATCACCACATGTTTGAACAAAAACATTACTCTGTATGTCTTCATTTTCAGAATGATCAATGTCCTCCATGATGGTATGTGAAAAAGTGTATATTAAAAAGAGGGTTGTAGTGTGTGAATTACAGTCTTCAAAAAATATATTATAACAATAAGAGAAAAAAATGCCACAACAGCCTTAAATGCAAAAAAAAATATATATGTACTGAATAATTCAAATCAGTCACTAGTTCATATGAGCAACCAACGAGTAATGAAAATACAAGTGAAAAAACGGGGAAGATCCCCACGTGGAAGCTACAAATATGGCAAGTGCTGTAAAATAAGATCACAAGATGCAATATAGCACTAGTGACATGCAGGATGGTATGAAAATGATTTTCCATTGCATTAGCATGGTGGTGCTTCAGCATAGGTGGCTCAATAAATCCCTGCTTCAGCACAGTTGGCTCAATCAGTGGCTATCTTCGACTGATCCACTGATTGAGCCACCTGTGCTGAAACAGGGATATTCTTAAAACCTGACCTGTTGGTGGCCCTTGAGGACTGGAGTTGGCCACTCCTGTTCTAGTCTATTCCAGTTGTTTCCAACTCCAGTTTACAAGACATGTTTTCAGGAAATCCCTGCTTCAGCACAGGTGGTTGTCAAAATGGTTGAGCCACTGGTGCTCCAGCAGGAATAGCCTTCAAAACCTGGCCTACTGGGGATGTTTGAGGTCTGCAGTTGGCCACCCCTGCGTTAGAACACTCTTGAAGCCTTTTTCCATTAATTATTGATTTATAGTCTGATTTTGACAGAGGCTATCAAGTTCATTTAATGTTATTGATTATACAGTTGACCTTCTATTTATGGGTCACGCCACATGTAACACGGTATGGCTTTTGGCTTCTATTTAAAAATGGTCAATGAAAATGAAGTTTACTATTGTGATGTACTGTGGGTGGATTTCTGCTGTAGTGCAGCGTTCTACGAGACCTATTGGTCCCAGTAAAGGGGAGATTTTCTGTATATGTCATGTTTTATTGCATCATAGTTACATAGTATATCGTTGTGATCAGGGATTGCACAGGTCTTGTAGCACTACGCATGAAGAGGGTTTTTTGAAAACAAACAGCTGTAGCCAATTTGATTGCAGCTGTGGCATGCTCCCGTGGATCAAATACCTACATAGCCCCAACCCTTCTCATTCACGGCTCACTCCAAATAATGGGCACTTCTACTAGTACGTAGTGTGTTCACAGTGCAGTGCGCCTTGGGCAGCAATAATGTTGTACCACATCTAAGAATAACGATTGTGTTGATCCATTGAAAGGGTATTGCTACCTATTTTGCAATATTCTGGTAAAATGGCAGTATATGGGGAATATTCACTAAGCTCTGATAAGGGGTATTGACCATTCACCTCAATGGCAGTCAATGCAGGATCCAACATCCAACAGTTTGTGTCTGCAGTAGGTCATTTTTTTAACATCTCACGTTCTGTCCAATCCTATCTGTGCTCGGTAGGGAAGATCTTAAGCTTTTAGCTACAGTAGTTAGCGGATATTGCTGTTAGACTATGTAAAATACAACATAGACAGTCTTGATAAGCTCAAACCTCAAATCCACTATAGTGTGTGTGTGTGTGTGTGTGTGTGTGTGTGTACGCACAAATACGTCATTTAGAGTGCTATTGTTTTTTTTTACCTTTCTGTGTGTATACAAAAGGGCCCCGATCCTACATCCAACTTCACAAATTCTTTAGTACATAATATGTATTTTATCTCTATTGTTTCTTTATAAATATGGGTCATTTAGTTAAATACTTTCACCAAAATTAACCCCATTTCAGTAGGTCCTACTCTACCAATATTATACTGTCTTATGTATTTCTTCCACTTTATAGAGAGTAGACTCAGTAGAGGATAACAAGCACTGCAGCCCACAGCATGGGGTGCGTGACATACTTGCAACGTCTAAAGGGTTCAATCAGTGGGTCCTGGAACACACGTGAAGGAGCAGCATATTGACAGATCTCTCAATAAGGGAGGGGTGGAGGTGCATTTGCTTCTACAAGCATGGGAAGTATATATATATATATATATATATATATGTGTGTGTGTGTGTGTGTGTGTGTGTGTGTGTGTGTGTGTGTGTGTGTGTGTGTGTGTGTGTGTGTGTGTGTGTGTGTGTGTGTGTGTGTGTGTGTGTGTGTGTGTGTGTGTGTGTGTGTGTTTTTCTGCACTGTTTGTTTAGGTTTTTTCACTTTAATTATTAGGGCTCTTCATGTTTTTAACCCGTTTTAACTGCACTGCGAGTCATAGATAGCACATTCAGTGCGTCTTAAACATGAGCCCTTTAGGCATCACATGTATGTCATGCACCCATGCTGTGGGCTGCAGCGATTGCTATCCTCTCTTCTCTCTATAAAGCGGAAGAAATACATAAGACCATATAATACTGGTAGTGTAGATCCTACTGAAATGGGCTTACCGTGACGTGGTTGTACAGTAGGCTTAATATATTTTGGTCAAATTATTGAACTAAATAACCCATATTTATGAATAAAGAATATAGATAAAATACATATTAATGTGCTAAATAATTTGTCATATTGGATGTTGCATTGGGGCCTTTTTATCTCTTATAAAGCATTTAAAAGGCGATCCTGGGCGTGACCACGCTCCTCTGAAACAAGGTTGCAGAATATAATTGAAGCTGCTGGATGAAAATGAAACTTTAGTTGTATAAAGTTTTCATAATTTGTCAAATCCCCTTTGTGATGCTTCAGTTAAAGAAGAAGCTTGGTTGCTTATATACAGTATATATATATATATATATTTTTTTTGTGTCCACACTATAGTTCAGTAATATGTTCTCCGCTTAGACTTATTCCAATTTAGTAACAGCTTATTTCAGCTTGTTATGTTTGTCTTTAACGAGTTTAGTACTATTTCACAGCAGGTAGGACACCACCGCTCCCTTTTTAACTTATGTATGTGTAGGGATATGGTAGGAACCTCATATGTGTGTTCAGTGTGTGTTCAGTTGGTGTTTTGACTCTGTTCAGGAGAGTCATGAGGAGGTCTGCAACAGTGTTGCAGAGGCTGATGCAATAGCTGTGAGTCTGTGCAGCTCAAGCCAGAGAGGCTCCGTTGAGGAACTACAACTGCCATGAGCTCCTTGGCAGTCACCTGACTTGAGGAGCCAATCGGAAGGCTAGAATTACGGGAGGAGGAAAGTGAAGCGTGGGGGAGAGGCCACGCTAGTCAGAGGGGTTCTGGAAGGTAAAGGAGGAGGGTGTATGCGTGCAGGAGGTCCGTGACCCGCCTGCATGGGCTAGCTTTACCCCGCAGGCCCTTAGGAGAAAACCCTGAGTCACAGTAAGTTGCTGTACTGCAGGGACGCCCAAAGTGCTAGCGATCAATCACCTTACTGTGTAGACAGTTAGGGACAAGCGTGCGGAGCAGGGTTGCTGGTGAGCTGCTTGGGACCAGACAGCTGCACTGCAGACATCCAAGACAAGCAGAGGATTCGTCTGATCCTTTTCGAAGTATTACTGGTCACCGCCGTGACCGGAAGGTAGTAGATACGTCAAGTGCACCAACATCGGTCAACAGGCGCTGATCCCGCCTTAGGCATAACTATTTGGAGACACTAGCGAGTGGCCAAGGCCTAAGTGCATGCCGCTATCATTCTATTCTATTACATGGATACGGTGTGTGGGGCACGCGGTGACGGGATAGAGACATACTCATAAGAGCGTGGCTGAGCCACTATTGTACAGGACAATACTCCCTAGGGGTGTGGCCGAGCCACTGATGTTAGAAGGACATTATCAGTTAGCGGTGTTAGGGTATGATAGAGTATAAGTATAGTGTTATAAGATAAGTGTATGCATATTGGGTTATTGCCACGGTTCATATAGAGTATAAGTTTATTATTGCACATAGTAAAGTTGGTTGCACGCATTGTATCGGTGTGTTTCTTGCCATGGGGAATCTTACATGATGGGGATCCTGGGTAAGTGGAGGCGCTGCGCTAATAAGTGTTACCCCAGGCTCCCAGCTAGCGGAGGCTCAGATCTCCTGGAGCCACAGGTGCGCGCAGTTACCCGTAGTCGCTTAGAGTGTCAGAAAAAGGGCTACATATGTTTACTTGTGATTAATACATTTTGTTACTCTTGTATGCTAGAGTGCTATCAGGGGATTCTTTTTTTCTGTGTTTTTCATATATATATATATATATATATATATATATATATATATACATTTTTTTTTGGGGGGGGTGTTGGTCTTGCTTATCTGGTAAATGTGTATTTGTATAAAAAATATTTTTTTAGATTATCACAATAATGCTATAACATTTACAGTACCATGTGGTCAATGAAAAAGACACAAGTCTGCTCCCCATGAAAAAAAGCTGTATATACATACATATGCACACACGTACCCGCACATACGCACATACATACATACATACTGTACATACACATACACACGGTACCTTGATTACAATCAAGATACAGTGAAGGACTAGGAGCAATTTATTCCCAAAGGTTAATTTTACACACACGCAGATATTTTCATAAGATTTACTTGTCCTGATTTATTGGATTACTTGTGCTAATATTGGCTGGTATGATTTTTAATATATGCAGCAGATATTTGTACTTTTGAATAATAGATACGTTGTATGCTCCAAATGTGCACTTCTTTTTGTGTCTCTGCTGTGAGACTTTGAATCCTCAAGTATAATAACATCTATAATAACTATCTCATTTGATCCAAATAAAAGCACCCCAGCCTGCAAAAAGTATTCCAGAGGTTTTTGCATGAAGTATCCTTGAAATGTATTATGAATCACTGTTATAGGTCTGATCCCCTATAAAATACAAGTCATGAAATTGGAACCGATCTTCTCCATAATAAACTGTTTATATATTCAATTTTAATATATAACTGTTGTATTTTATAAGTGTCAGTTATCAAAATGCTTTATCAAAAAAAATAAAAATACAATAAACTTTGCCGAAAACAATATCTTCAGTGTCGGAAGCCGGTGGAAGCAGCTCTCTGATATGATAATATGTTTCTGCAGATGGAGTTTAAACTAATTTTTCCCAACAGAGTAGGCTAGGATATATGCAATTTGGAAAAACTGCCTTTGCAAAATTGCTATCATTGCACATGTCAAAACACCATTTTATATTTGGAAGCGGAGGAGAAGTGACCATTAGGAGCAGTAATGCTGAAGAAAAACTAATTAAGATGTTATGAAAAAGACTTGTTAACCGAATCCGGAAAATGATGCCTGTTTCCCTGGGAAAACAAAGAGCATTGTCGTATTTCTCATTTTGTGGTGGGCTTTGTGTAGCAGTACGGTACATTACATCGGCTTTTTCATCCTCTGTTTGTTCTAATGTGCTGCGAAAAGAAATCGATTCTGTTTTAAACACCTTACTCTGAGAGGGGCGTAAAGACCAAAATTCCAGGGAAGGTTTGCGAATCCTGTTACATTTGTCCATGGATTTCACGAAGGTTTTCGCAGAAATCGGCCAGCTTCACCAAAAAAAAATGTGCCAAGCGTTACATGTCAAGGTGCACGCTACTCATCTAGCCTTCTGCAGTATATGCAGCGATTTGTTGACAATTTTGTGCAATTTCTTAGGATGCGCTGTTAGGGATTTGGGGGTCTGGGCATAATTCCTGGGACTTCTCATTGTTCAGAGTAATCTGTGTGAAGATACCTCCCAAACTTTGCAATCTTGTCTCACAGAAGCACCCGTATTGGCTGTTGCTGGCCCACATAAACTATACACGGTATATTGCATGTTAGCGGGCATGGTCTGCATTGCTTCAATGTACACATAATGCGGTCTATGACATCACAACTCTCTGCAACATGGGTCACCACACACTCTTTGATACTTTCAGGCCTTTGCTCATGCATTGCTCTCATTGTGTGTGTGTGTGTGTGTGTGTGTGTGTCTGTGTTTGTCTCTATCTGTGTAGACGTCACTAAAATCTTGTAGACTAGCTGAAAGTACCCGGTGTTGCTCGGGAATTCTAAGAAACCAACTCCTCCCTCCCCTCCTCCTCTCACCCACTCACTCTTCTCTCTCCCCCACCCTTTTCTCTCTCTCTCCTCCTCCTCTTCTCCCTCCTCCTCTCACTCCCACACTCCTTTCTTTCTCACCACCCTTGTATCTCTCTCCCCACCCTCTTCTGTCTCTCACCTCCCTTTTCTCTCTCCCCCCTTTTCTCTCTCTACCACATCTTCTCCCTCTCTCCCCACCCTATTCTCTCTCCCCATCCTCGTCTCTGTCTCTCTCTCCCCAGCCTCTTCTCTATCTCCCCACTATCTTCTCTCTCTCCCCACACTCTTCTCTCTCTCCCCACTGTCTTGTCTCTCTCCCCCTCATTGCTCTCTATCAGCCCATCATGTGTCTCTCTCCCTCATCATATATATCTCTCTCCCCCTTATATCTCTCACCCTTTCATATTTATGTCTCCCTCATCTCTCTCTCCCCCTCACCTCTCTCCCCTCATCTCTCTCCCCTCATCTCTCTCCCTCCCATCACTTTCCTTTAACACCTTATGATGTTCCCAATTCTTTCCGCCTCTTTCTCCTCCAGTATTCGTAATTTCTCCTCTCGTACCAACTGACTTCTCTTTTTTCCTCTCTTTCTTTGTCTGCTCTCTGTGTAAACTTTATTGTTATCTGACTCTCCTTATCTGCCACCAGGCTATATACATTACAATGTCACCAGTATGATGCCACGTTCCAGATATATAGTCAACCAGGTACAACACCCAGTGGCTGTCTGGCATAGAGAAATTGTTATAATGCATAGAATTAAAAATAGAAGTTATCCAACCAGACAAAAACCTGCTCCGTGATCTCAGGAACCCATCATGTAAAATGTGGTTATAATACCTTGAGAGGTATCCAAATGCATAGAAAAAAAGAGCAGACTATTTCCAAAATATATAGCAGATAGATGTTCCTATCTAAATGCTTGCAACCTCTCAATTCATTTAGTTTGTAATTACCCCTGGTTGATTCCTAAAAGTTTACGTTGGAATGCAATTGACAATGATGTGGAAATGCAACTGCCTCATGTCTAATTGGTCAGGTTTGTAATATTAGTGAAGAATATGTTAAAACACAAAGCTTCTGTCTTCCTGTAAATGAGGCATATTTTAATGAAACAGTGGGAATGTATCAATAGCTTGTAAGAAAAAAAAAGCTTTTAAACAGAATGCAAAATACAGTATATACATTGAAATATCATGTTATCCACCTTTATGAATTTTGCACCAATGCAGTTTTGCCATATACATTACAATATTGCGAACCATGATAAGAACAAAGTTTTGTCTCCCACAGTTATATTGAGTGTAGAGTTTATCCTCTTTTTAGAAGTACATATGGTGCCACTTCTTGAATTTTTTTTTTAAAAACCCTGTGTAAAAAGGAAAATTGCTTTGTTTTTGATTGCTACAAACTTGTTTTTTTTATCTTACTATATTTCTTTCCATCGGGAAGCGCCTTATTTTCAGCAATGGATAAATGGCACTAAATATAGAGGTCAGCTATGTAAATAAGAGAGCCATTCACCATGTGGCTATCCCTATCAGACTACTCTAAATAGAGAGCCAGAGCAAAGCAAAACATGAAATATCTCCCATTCAAATAGGAATAAAGTTAATTGTTAATTTAGAGTGGTTAGTCTGTGCTTTGTATATGTCCTAAAATACTTATGTTCAAGTGCTCAGTGTTTACCACCAACACAATACACTCATTCAACATACAGTACTAATTTACTATGTTACTCATAAATAATATTCACCAAGTAAGATATTATCTCTTTGAAACTCCTAGGTAACATTTTGAAACATTTATTTATTGCTGACATAGAAACACAGTTAGAAAGTTAACATGACATCTGAAGTGAAGACTACAGCTAATGTATTCAAGTCCCAGCAGAATTAACATTTATTTCCAGGTTATACATGCAATTTGAATTCAGTGTGTCACAAGATTATATATATATATATATATATATATATATATATATATATATATATATATATATATATATATATATATATATATATATATATATATATATATATTACAATTGAATCGTTTTAGGTTTTCTTATCTGACTATTATAAGGTTCAAGTGAAGAATTTCTGCACATTAAAAACAAAATATTTTTCCCAAAAATGTACAGCGGGGACAATATATAAATTGCTACTACTTATATTTGTTGAGCACAGAAAGAACAATAGCTGTCTCAGCATTCATTTGGATCCCTCAAAAAGTGGAATTTCTATAAGCGTACAAGCAGATAAATTACAGCATTTTACACAAAGATTTGTTTGTAAATTACACTGTTAGGTTACATTAGGAAGCTTACACAGAAATGTACAGTACCCAATCAAAATTCACAGGATTTCTTTATTCAAGCATGATCTACTGTGCTTTAGCTTAATGCATCCCAAAAATGGCCAGGCTGATCTTTCTCGATGGTAAATTGGATGCCCTATGGAATTTCATTGAGTGAGGTAGTCAGACAGTGGGATACCAGCACAGAACTCAAAGGTTGGGAACAGAACAGAATGCCAAACAGAAGCTGAGGTTATAATTAATTTGCATCTTAAAAAGGCATCTCCTCTGCATCTGCCTTGAAGTTTACTGGCCCTTTCTCTGTGTTATCGGAAGCTTCACACCAGGCAGCATTACATTCAGACAATAATCTGTAACCTTTAAAGCAATCATGAGACGCTCCGAATGGAAGTGATCGTAGTGTGTTAATTACATGTTTCTCCCATTTAGTTTGGTGGTTGTGTAACTGACTGAACACTATCCATACTGTATGTTGCACTGTATGGGCACATGTTATTGGATGTGCCATGGGTCATACAATCAGGAACATACTGTAATCTAGCATTAGTCCTGTGGTTGTTCAACTCTTTCACTGCCAGTGCTTTGCAATAAAAACAAAAACAAATATATATCATTAAAGTTAAGATTATTTTACACCTAAAAAGGAGTACAACAGGTGGCTCGAGTGAAGAGTTGAGCTCATGAACTCCACATGTAATGTATACTTTTTTTGCATGGCTAAGTCCTAGTTAACTATCTTATGCTAAATGCAAAATATTAGGACAGGGGTTCTTCACTCCAGTCCAAAGCCCCCCCACAAGTCAGGGTTTTTAGGATATCCCACCTTCAGCACAGGTGGCTCAATCACTGGTTGAGCCACCTGTGCTGAAGCAGGGATATCCTTCAAAGCTGGCCTATGGGGGTGTCTTGACTTGAGGACCAGAGATGAGAACCTCTGTATTAGGTGTTCACTGTTCAACAGTACGCTTTTAGCAGACGCCTATAGCGATTAGGTTTAATTTACATACTTTTATGCGTCTCTTTATTAAGCAAAGCTAATGGATTTAATAACAAATGACTTAAATATAAAAGAAAAAGAGAGAACTCTAGTGAACGTTTTCTAGCCTTGTCTTAACACCGTAACACACGTGACGTCTTTTTACAAAGTTGCCTTCTACGGAAACTAAAAGCAAGACCTCGCCACACTATGCTAGTATGCTGTTTACATTGCCCAGTTTAAACCTGGTCTGTTATATGCTAATTAAACAAGATCAAATGTGCTATATACAATATACAAACTAAGTTATGGAAAATATTGTGTACTGTGTTCTACTATGGCAATACACGTAACAGTATCAGAATGTGCTATACTGGATGGGTAATTAGTAGTGTAATGCACAACTATTTGAACCGTAAAAATGGACCATTGGTCTTTATTTATTTAATTTTACCAAGTAGCAACGCTAACACAGGTATATTAAACTCTACACTAAAATCCAAGATTTAATTAAGTTCAAATATATATATATATATATTTTTACTCACCTAAAATTCTTACATATGCAGTATACGAAGTGTTAAGCAGTGACTATATACACCTGACCTAAATGTAAAGAGAGAAATAGCTGCTATAGAAGATATGTTTTTAGAGTTGGTGCTCGTGTATAAAGGTAGAATTATTCCCCGGACCTGGTGCTTGTTGGCATGGGGTGAAGTTTGCCAGGGGAATACATTTGACTGGATCTTCGATAGTGCAATGTCTTTCACACGTGTTGTAAAACTGGGGTCGAGATGTCCCTTTGTCAATATCATCCTTGGGCACTGGTCTTCCAAGTGTATGCACTCCGTCTGGTCTAGGTCCCCAACCTTGCTGAAATCCAAATGATGGCAAAGGCGGGTTGCATTGTTGGTACTGTGTCAACGATGGTGGCATCCAGCAGTTGTCAGAATGGCCTAGAATGAGACATTCCTGTGTGCAGGTTTCTGAGGCCTCTGCCAAGGCTTTCTGGAGGTTAACTTCAATAGCTGAAATAATGAAAGCAGAGCATAAGATTAGTTACATTTATTTGTATTAGGTTGCATCTAGTGAACATCTGAAAATAGCTCAGCAGTCTCTGCACTGATTATATATATATATATATATATATATATATATATATATATATATATATATATAAAAAAAATACATCTCTAGTCAAGATATTCCTGGGAGGGTATTTATGTATCGGGGCTAAATGAGTAGGTCAGTGGTAATGACATTAAGATCTCATGACCTTGGGCAGGTGACGTTATAGCAGGGGTGGCCCACTCCAGTCCTCAATGGCCACCAACAGGCCAGGTTTAAAGGATATCCCTGCTTCAGCACAGGTGGCTTAATCAGAGGTCAGTCAATGTTGAGCCACCTGTGCTGAAGCTGGGACTGATTGAGCCACCTGAAGCTGTGACCAATTGAGCCACCTGTGCTGAAGCAGGGATATCCTGAAACCCTGACTTTTTTGGTGGCCCTTGAGGACTTTAGTTGGCCAGCCCTGTTCTACAGTATTTCCCTGTGAATCAAACATTAACATTATATTGTATACACCATGAAGAAGCACAAGACCAAAAAAAAGCCAAAACTAGTGTAGAAATGTGTTCAATGTGAGAGCAAAACCACAACGAGCTGGAACTAATCACAACATCAGCGGCCCCCTCAAACGGAGAGGGTCAAAAGTGCACGGGAAAGAAACCCCTGGGAAACGGTGCTCGGAGACGGGAATGAAATGGACACATCACCAGCAAAATGGTCAGAGATTATTGGCAAAAACGTACAAAAAAAACAAAGAAAACAACGAATAGGATTTGGATTGCAATCCACATCGGATTGTTTTTCTGTATGTTATATTTCAGGATATTCTGGTGTTTGCTCCATCTATTAAGAGAATATTGATGTATTTCTCTTTGAGGTAATTATATAATTTTGCAACAAACTTTGAGAGATGAGCAGAAATGTGTATATATATATTTTTTCTCTGGTAAGGTATTTAACAACCAGAGCGGTAAAATTTGGGTGTATGACCAGCTTGTGACATCACCGGCGGTCAGACGCAGTACGCAATACTGCTGTGCAGACGCTATGTGCTTAGTCCCTGTGTTCAAGTTCCAATTTCCTCCATGATTCTTCCCTCTTGCGCTTTTGGTTTTCACTGATTTAAGACACGTTGAATCATACGATTTTATGGACAAGAACTTAACTTTAAATTGCACATTATATTATATTATATTAACCCCGCCTTTCCCCATTATCACCCAGCATACAGCACTTCCACTGCAGCAAGGGATTCTGGGAAATGACATGCAAATGAGCACACAGTGTCACTTTTTGCCTCAATAACCATTTTTAACATGGTTCCCTATAGGCTTAAGCTTGCTGCATGGTCACAGCTTTGAGCACAGCCAGGGTTAAGGTGCATACCCAGAAAACCACTATATATATATATATATATATATATATATATATATATATATATATATATATATATATACATACATATATATATATATATATATATATATACATACATATATATATATATATATATATATATATATATACACACACACACACACACACACACACACACACACACACACACACACACACACACACACACACACACACACACACACACACACACACACACACACACACTTTCTTAGGGACTTGTATGTTAATTTCCATCTACTTGTCTCTTCCTAAAGGTGAGCTTGTGGGATGTCCAGGGGGAAATTAATGCAATTTCAAATTTTAAAATGAATTAACACAGCAAGTAAAATTGCACCCTTCACTCATCAGCATAATGGTAGATGTGAAATGCATTTCATTATAAAACATAATATGTAAAAAGTACCATGCACCTTCCTTAAAAAAACACAAGTCAGGCCGGACAAACCCAAGAGGCGGATAAAGCCCTGTTAGTGGTGCCAGATTTATGCATAAGCTAATTAAGCTACAGTTTAGGGTTTCACAATATGAGGGGCCTCAAAAATAGAATAAAATGAATGTGTTTCAAGTTTGATAATCGGATGATAAATAAAGAAGATATGGGAAAAAGAAGATTCTCTATAAATATAGTAATTTTCATTCAAATATGACCCTAAGCATCACGTGCACCGAAAGTGACAAACGCCGTAGCTTGTCATTTGAAGACATCGTCAATGATTTTTGTCACCAAAAATCACAATAGAAAATGTTTTGATATTAAAATGAACCAGGTGTGCAAACACGGTTAATTTTAGCTTTACACTGTCATCTTTGTATATAACAATAGGGTTGCCATGTATCTTCTCCAAAAATACTGGACACGATGTGTCTTGAGCATGTCAAACTTTCACCACACACCCCTCTCATCTCTCTCTCTCTCCGCTCCATGCTTTCCTCCCCTCCTTGGCCCTAACTCCAGTCTTCTGACACCACTTCCTGCTTGGCTGCATTATCCAGCAGCAGTCAATCAGGATGGAGGAAGCTGCCAGCACCCCAGCAACAGCCCTGCACGGGAAAATGCCGTGGCCCCCCCAAGCTGGTCAGGTCACTACATCCAGAGAGGTAATACTGGACGGACACATACATGTCCAGAGAAGTAATACCTGTATACACATACATGTCCAGAGAGATAATACATAGACACACGTCCAGTATTACCTCTCATTTTTTACTGGACAGTGTCCAAATACAGGACAGTCCAGTTAAATACTGGACACCTGACAACCCTATATAACAATGCTAGTAAAATGCTTTTATCCATTTTAGTGTCATGTTTATATTTTCAATGGTCTCTTCAGTCAGATTAATAAATGGATTTCTAATTTGTGGGGCCTCAAACTTGACATAGTTTAGGGCCTCTGAAGGTCGAAGTCCGGCCATGCCTGTTAGTAGCACAGCTGATACTCTATTGAAATTGCTGCTCGATTATATCCCTACATACTATAAATCAATAAGACATTGATTCCCATACAAATCAAAAGATAAGAATATTTTGGCTTTATAAATAAAAAGTGGACCACACATGGTAAGGACTCCAAACAGATGTCCCCAGATATACTGTCTGGTACCGGGGCAATATTCATAACCATGTGGCTTCTTTGGTCCTGGAGGATCATTGCGTGGAAGTCCAGTACGAAAGAATGGTCCCCTTACCCACCTCCCCTCGCAGTGATGTTGTGGCCGGCAGTGTCTCTGGAGCCGTGACTTTGGAGACAATGAGTCGTCCTACATCTGTAGTTTTTTCACAGCACAATATGTTCACAAGGTACTTGACCTGCAAATACCCTCCTCACTCACTACAGGGAATCCATGAAGTATGATTAGCGGGTAACCCAGAAAGGAGAAACAATTTAGTATTCCTTTGACCACTGCTCTGCAAATGTCCCTGTCTGGGTCCCAGCAAAGTGAGTGACAGAGGGGTAAGAGTAATACAAAAATACTTCAGTCCCTCCCTACTCTCACGCCACACCACACCACAAATATATAAGATATATAACCTGTCAAGTCAGAGTACAGTAAAGGTAGGAAATTAAGATCTCAGTCCCTGCTCTCATGCTACACATGGATGTGTCCCTCATATAGCTTATCAAATAATGTACTGTAGGGCCTGATTATATAGGCAGCCAAATGGAGAGTATATATACAGTTGCAGCCGCTGGTATTAGACCACTTGTCTTGGAAAATCTGCGGCTATCTCATAGGAAGGCCGAGCTCACACTACCTGCTTCTATGCGCGCCTCCGCCGCACGCTCCTGCAGTCGAGTGATCTGTGATCATCCCCAGCAGATGCGGGGGGGGGGGGGGGGCGAGCAGGGGCACATTGAAAGGCATCCGAAATGCTCCCTAATATCTACATGTATTATTTTTTTTTACAATGGTATGCAGCATTTCAGTTTCATACATGATTTCTCTGTTTAAAAAGGCCCTAAATCCAGAGTAATTCAATGGAAGATGAAGAGATCTCTGCTAATTTCCCTGCATGAAGCTTTTGACACGTTGACCTGTGTGCATTAACCTGCTGCTTGACCCTCCTACTCCAGACTTTGCATGACCTGTGGCTGTGTGATCCCCCCGGCCCCACTGCCGAGTCTCTGGTCATTTTCAGCAGCCAATCAATGTAAACGTCTGGACATTGATTGGCTGCTGAAATTGACGTCACGCTACTGCAGCCGAGATAACAGTTTCAAGACACTCCCGCGACTGCAGCAGCTCTGACGCTGCATTTTGCAGCCAATGGTAGTTTCAATACTGAACACTACCATTAGCCACCAGGATTCTGTCACAAACGCGCGTTCGCACATAAGCTTGCGCACGTTGAGTAGCGCGCTATGTGAGCGGGCCCTAACACTGCGAGATTTCTGCAGCCGACTAATGGCTCATCGAATTAACACAGCAGGGGTCCCTGCATTTGAATGGGACACGCTGTGTGAATCCTACCAGGCTGCGAGTCCCATTGAAACACAGGGACCCCCGCTTTATTAATCCAATGGGCCATTTCAGCAGCTCTAGACCATCTCACGTATTACTGCAAGATAACCACAGATTTTCCCAGGCAAGTAGTCTAACACCAGTGGCTGCATCTGTAGTAAACTACCGACGGGGTGGGGGAGCTGTAGGAGGGGTTCCCCACGTTTCCTGATCCAGCCACCACTGTTTTGGATCAGCTCCGCCTGAGAAGGGAGGCAAGGATACTGTGCAATTTCACACACACTAGTGTGTAAACCAGTGTCATCACGTCTGCTATAGACGTAGCAAGAATTAGTCTCTGGCTCCGCGTACGAATAAGCAAAATCACTGGGCACAGTGACTGCACGATCGGGCTGTGGGGGGATCCATCCTTCCAAATTGGACCTCCTACCGTATTAATTCTCAGATGCCGGTTGTGTTACCATAGTCGCGAGGCCACAGTTAGACTAGCTATATTGGTATAAAAAAAAACATTGATAACTACAGGGTATTCTTCATAAATCTGAGATTATCTTGTTTCAGTTTGCTCTGGACACCTACGTTTTATTGCTAGAAGAATTGGGAAAAAAGTACGCTATAAAAATGTTTCCCGCATAAACCTTCCATATGAATTTGGAGAGCAATACAATCATTCCAAATGTACGCTCTTCAACGGCACACAATATTAATCCCAATGTTTGACTGTTGGATTTTTTTCTTTAAAGGTTTCATACTCTGGATAGGAATAAAGTAAGAAGTTTTAAATGGCTGTTATAGAAATGGATGGACTTTCATCATCACTGCTAACATTCTCGAGTGAAGAACCGCGATGGAAAACCATGCAATGCTTCGGTTTCTGTATCAAATATAACAGGCGTGTTTGTTTAGTTTCATACTTTTGATGTACATTAGATTTCTAAAGTTTTATACCTGTTATGTATTGGCGTAGCGAGCATGATGGAAGTGAAGCAGAAACATTGTTAAAATCAGTTGCCATCTGTACGCCTTTTTCTTCAAATATCCATACCACATTATACTCACTGATGTGTGAATATTTTCAAATGTGCCTTCCAAGTAAGGAGAATTAAGTCACTTTGGATTTAAAAAAAAACCAAATGTATTCAAGTCAAAAGTTGAACCAGTTGAAAAGTTGAATCCTTTTCCAAGAAAATGGGTGCCATTTATTGCAAAACGAATGCCATTTTCTTCATAAAGGCTGCATAGACAGCCAAAATCTTGGTTCATCTTTTGGCTTGAAAACATTTATTTTTTGGAAGTCTGAATTGCCTTAATTCTTTCTTTGTGGAATCTGCAAACGTATAGCTACACTATGTGTATTCCTGTGTATTAGGAGTGTATTAGGAGTGTATAAGTATCTCTGTTGTTTATTCTCATATTCCGTGTGCAACATATTCTCTACTTGTGCCTGGCTATTTACAGTATATTTGCAAAATACTCTTACATTCCACGTTTTCGGGACATTTTCATATAAGTGACAGCGCTCCAAATGTTCGGCAAATTTGCCCATTTCTGCCAAGATTGAGCAAAAATAGGAGTAGGTAGTCATGTAATCTGCAAATTGACTTTAGATGTTTGGCGAAAAAGGAACTGGGTTCACTAACTTCACTGACAATTTTACAATGAAATAGCCTAGTACTGTACGTCACTCTTAAAAAGTTCAACAGTTGATGGACGTACGTCTTTTTTCAACCTCATCTACTATGTAACTATGTAACTCTGACTAAAATGTCATTTTTGTAGCTTGTGTATTGTTCCCCAGATCTGTTGTACTAAAGCAGTTTTCTTACGAAGAGTAAGACTCTTTTGTGAACTCCAGTATTCATATAACAAATTCACATACAGATGGAGCGGCCGTTATTTGAACATATCACGCGTTGTATACCTCAGAATACCCATGTCATGACGCGCCATGCCCGCGTGGTGACTCGTGTTTTATCGAGTGTAGAAAATAGCATTTTAGTGTTCTGGTTTTTAAACACCTGCAAATTGACACAGTACTGTACTGCGCACATTACAATTCATTCATTTCTGCCATGGAAACGCGAAGAATTGCACCCAAAGAAATCGGAATCCATGAAATTCAATCAAAGCAACCGCGTGATTAGCCGCATGGACTACCGCAGCGCACACGAAAACAGCTCCGTGATATGTTCGAATATCGGCTGCTGCATCTGTACATGGTTTTTATTTCCTTCTGAATATTTTGCTTCACATTGTACTTCCAATTTTAGTCATTGATTTCTTATTACTATATCTGTGTCATCATCATTAGCTGTATTACTTTGTTTAATACATATGATTAGACTATAAATTAGAAATAGGCAAAACCAGGTGTGTGAAATCAGAACGTTGGAGAACCGAATACGTAACCAAAACTCAACATTTTAAAACCAAAAATAATTTAGAACCAAATCAACACTCGGCCAAATGCCCATGTGTCTCACAATATAATTGTTTAATTATTTTAGGTTTATCAGTTGTATTATTTGAGTTTTCTAGTTGTTTTTATGATTTTATACTTATTTTAAGCTATTTTAACATTTTAACATTTTCCTCCATACAGTATTTGAGGTTATATTTTTTAACATAATTTGCTTAAACTCCAAAAAAAAATCAAACAAACTGCATTTAATAACACAACATTTTTAGAACAAAAACCACCATCCAAACCCACAACACAAAATGTTTTAGAAAAAAAAACAGACTTAAATTGCCCATTCTTACTATACAGTAGATGAGCATATTAGCTATTTGTATTTAACAAAATGAAATTAGGGTTAGTTCTAGGTGTATTCTGATCTTTGTCTCGTCAACATATTTACTCACAGTTTTTCACATGCAAGACTGTATTCTAAGAAAGTTTTAAAATGTAAGATACTGAACACAAAATATCCTTAAAAACATGGAACCTGCCATGCTTAGATGACACACGTAAGAACACGGCTTTCAATTCGCCTGGAACAAGCTGTCAAATGGAAAGCAATTACTATTCCAAATTGTTTGTCAATGTGAATATTTTGTTCAGTATGTTGGTAATTGAATCATTATTTTATTATATACTGTAAATGTAATTCATCCAACTAGTGAAACACATAGCTAAGAGAACAGTGATGTAATGGAATAGAGCAGGATTATTGTAATAAACTATTTAAAGTACAATGAACAAATCTAGCAGTGAGCATGTTCCACTATACTTGTTCTATAGCTAGATTGGCCAATACATGTGGAATGTAAATTGCATTTTCAGCAAGCAGGCTGTGTATAAAAGAGAAATAATTTCTGCACATTTCAGTCAACAAATTTGTCTCAATGTTTTTATATCCCAAATGTAATTACTGGAAAAGGCTCCAGGCATCAAAGAGGATGGTTGAGTTAAGATCATTGATTCCATGAGTTCTTCAAATCACCATCTGAAGGTAAATACTAAAGCAAAATAAATTAAACTTAATTACCAAAAAATGCTGATTTTTCCTCGCAAAATGTCATTCAAACTATGATGGTTATATTATCACAGAGGCTTTAGTGCAGGGGCGGCCAACTCCAGTCCTCGAAGGGCAACAGGTAAGGTTTTCAAGATATTCCTGCCTCAGCACAGGTGGCTCAATAAGTGGCTCAGTCTTTGACTGACCCACCTGTGCTCAAGCAGGGATATCCTTATAACCTGACCTGTTGGTGGTCCTTGATGACTGGAGTTGGCCACCTCTGCTTTATTGGGTCTCGTGCCTTCATCCAAATCAGATGACGACCTGTAAGTATAACACTAGGGCTGGGCCCTTCTGCGCTCTGTTGCACCAGATGTAAGAAGTTTCTGACACCGGGCGCATATTGATGTGATGAGAAATTAACATCACCTGGGGGACATTTTGGTTCAAATAAAAGGGAAAAAATGAGACGAGAGGTGCAAAACATTTAGAGTATGTTTCAATAACACATGTTGTTTTAATACTGGCACCATGAAACTCCACTTATTGACTCCCCAAGCTTCAAAATGTTGCACACAAGGCAAAAATTGTACAAAGTGCCAAGATTCATTGGTGCAAAGTGAACTTTTTTCTTTTTGTTCCAATTTTGCACCAGAATTGCATGACTGCAGAGCCCCCTGAATGGCAAGATCCAAATGAAGAGTATTGAAAAGAATCCTAGCAAAGCCGTTTAAGAATATAAATACATAAGAGAAAGTAATTATAAATGATGGTATAATGTAAACAGAAAAGAACCACCCTGTTAAGATATGATTCCATTGGTACTGCTTGTGAAGGCTTTGTTACAGAGTGACTAATTTACCCCAATTCAATATGCTTTCCCCATGTTAGTGGATATTTAAGTCCCATGGATTTATTTTGTCAACCAATACTACGGTACTACAGAAAAGAGGAATTTCTTACTTGGCACAAATTACGACACACAGAAAGGAGTGGCTGAACCATCGGAGATGTTTCTCATCATATATAACCAAATACCTCAATCTATGTCCTCTTAGAATGAAATCATGATACAGTTTCACTTGTCTTTGGATCTTTGTGAAAATTGCAGTGGACCTCTCAGGACACGTGCTGCTGCTATGTTGCTATGCATTATAGGCCAAATAATATACTTTGTTTTATCAATCATGAGGAACAGCTAGAAAAATGTGACACTAAACAAATTTGTCTTGAAATACAGCAGTAACAAAAAACTCTAAGCTATGTGCTATAATAAAGGAAAAATACCAGGCAATATGTCTTATATCAAAATGACAGGAAATCTGATCACGGGAATCTGATTTTGAATTGCTCTTGTGTGCGTTGATGTACTAATCTGACATTTCTCAATCTGCGCCATCATTGTAACAAAAACAAAATGTTTCTTTTTTTGACACAACCATATCTTAAATAAGTTATGGTGGGTGAAAAAGTGACAATAACCCTTCACCGTACAGCAGATAAAATATCACATGTGAGCACATTCACATGTCTCAGGCGGGTCTGCATCCCTGTCTTTCCCCATTATATCTTAAGATACAGTGCTTCCACTGCAGCCAGGGATTCTGGGTAATGAGATGCAAATGAGCACACAATTTTGGCTTGCAAATGGACTGCGCGAGGTGTACAAATGTAAATGGTATATACAAAAAAAAAGACTTTTGCTGTGTTCACAAGAAAAGGAGAAAATGTATAAAGTCTAACGCCACGTTTAACCTAGTGTAATCCCTAAAAAAGTCTGTACATATTGTTAGCGCATAATTATGTATCAACAAAAAGTATGTTACTCAGCACGTCTGTTTATTTATATAGCCTAACAACATTTATTATTTTCACTGTATGCTATAAGTAATATTACACTAATATTGAAAAATACACATCATTCTGTTTTAATTTAAATTGCATCAATCAAGTATTCCATATAACTCAACGCGTCAAACTTAATTTCAAACAATGAATGATGCGCTGTGTGTGAAGTGATGTAACGGCCTGAATCCATACAATGCTTCTTTTAAGAAGGTTTGTACTACAACTGATGCACAAACCTGTTTAAAAATGGGAACTTATACCACAGTGTAAGTGCCATATTGTTTTCAAAACAAAGGAAACTAAAAGTAATCCTCAAAATATTGTACATCGTTAATGAGGTTGAAAAAAAGCGATATGTCCATCAAATTCAACCTATGTAAATGTAGACGACAGATATTTTATCCTATATCCGTACTTGCCGTATATTGATCCAGAGGAAGGCAAACACAAAAAACCCCAGTGATACATTATCCAATGATATCTCTGCAGGGGAAAAATAAATTCCTTCCTGACTCCAAATATTGGCAATCAGTTTACTCCCTGGATCAACATCCTTCCCATAGTTCCTTACTTGCTTTATACCTATATACCTTTCCTTTCTAAAAAGATGTTCAACCTTGTTTTTAAGATATTTAGTGTATCTGCCATCACAGTCTCCATGAGTAATCATGTGGTTACAGATTGAATTAATGCAACATAAAAATAACTCTTTACTGTGAGACAAAGCACAGTCAAACAGGTTAAAAGTTACAAACAGATACAGGTGTAGTCGGTCTGACTGTTCTCGGCGTTGCGATCCGCCGCACATCCTGTGACTGCATCGATTGCTGCCTGGGAGGATTCATGCTGGGGGGGGGGGGGTTCCCATTGAAAGGACTGGGTCCCCGCAATATCATCGTGGCTGCATCTCTCCCTGCGCAGTATTTTTCCTCCATTTTGATTGCGACACTGGGAACAGTTAGACCGGCTAGATTTGTATGTCTGGAGCATAAAATTGCAATATATTGAATTTCGGCAGGAAGGTGTGTTAGAAAGCTGTTTTTCCTTTACATTTTTAATAGAGGATTTGAAGCAGGGGGTCTCCGGAACTGAACCCCATTAATTTCAGCTCCGAGGACCCCCTGCTTCCGGAGATACTTACTTCCGTAGTGGGTGGCAGAAGTTGCTCCGGCTTGCATCCAGGGTTCAAATTACGGCGTATTTGCAAAGCTCCTGCGCCCTACGGGCCAATAGGAATCCGTGAGGTCACTTGATGCGGCTTCCCATTCAGGCCCATGTGACACGGGAGCTTTAAACTGCAAAGATACCGGCACCCCCTTCGGAGGTAAGTATTGCTGGAAGCAGAGGGCCCCCTGAGCTGAAATGAATGGGGTTCTTTGCAGGAGACCCCCTGCTTCAAACCTGTATGAAAACAAAACAACAACAAAACCGGCTTTGATTGTTTCTTTAAAGGTCTTTAAACATTTGTACTGAACTTTCATTTGAAAAAGTAAAAATAAACATAGTTATCTAAAAATGTATACATTAAGATTACTAAAAAAAACTAAATGCAGCCATTTCACAGTGTTAACCAGCCACAATTACATTCAGCACAGTCTTGTTTCATTAGAAAGCAAGCGACAATTAGCACACAATTAAGCAAATTACCCATAATGGTATCATGACTGAGCTAAATTTCATATTTTCACAACACAGCCCATACATGAACACGTACAGCAGGGCCAATAACATTCTCTCTGCAGCCAGCAGTGCTTCTCGTTTGCTGAAGAATTCTTTATTAAACTGCACCCCGCATGTGTTATCAGCGCAGCAGGAATGCACCAGACGGATGCTAGTGACAGCTTTAAGTGCTCATGTCAGCCAAAAGACAGCATGCCATGGGTGTTTGTTGCTGGAGATTGAATTCAGCCCAAGCAAGGGATACAGCCATAATAGGGAGAAATTATTGATAGAACTTACCCGGGTGACCAAAATCAGCCGCCTGGGTGACATAATTTAGCAGGCGTAATTCTGCAAGAAACCATTTTAACAGTAAAAATGGAAAAAGCAATGGAAATGAGTTGTTAGCATGAAAAGGTTCATTTTAATGATGTAAGCAATACAATATTTCACACTAAACATATTTTTTGGTAATAATATATAGATGGGGGTTATAGTAACATATCTCCCACTTATCTCTAAAACCTTGCCAAATATAGTTTATTCGCAATTATTCATGCACAGTAATAAACTTCAGATTCAAACAGGGGATACTCTCTCTGGCTGAGCCACTGATTGAGCACCTGCAGGGATATCTGGAAAAATTGACATGTTGGTGGCACTTGAGGACTGGAGTGGGCCACCCCGCTCGATGTAAGCCTCAGACACATGCTCATGGAATTATATTCTATATATTTCATTTGTTAAAGCAAAATATATGTAAATGTGTATTATGTGTGAAGTTTGGTTCTTCTGATATATTTGATATCACCAGCCTCTGTGTCTGTCTAACAAGCAACAGTAGTTAAACTGGACAGTAATTGTGACATCTCTTCTACCTGCGGAGATGGGAGATTCAGAAACAGAAGTGTAGAATAAACGCCTTTTATTTTGGTTTAGTATAGCTTCCTCTCCAATTGTAAAATGGGGTTATACTGTACAAGCCATCCCAACACCGAACACGCTCGAGAAGTAATAAACTAATATATGTATCTACATGTTGCAGTAAATACAAATATCACTTCTGAGCATATTCATGTCTAACTGGTTTGCAACCCTGCCTTTACCCATTATCTCTTAGCACAGTAAAAGCCATGTCTCAGACAGGTCTGCAACCCTGCCTTTCCCCATTATCTCTTAGCACAGTAAAAGCCATGTCTCAGACAGGTCTGTAACCCTGCCCTTTCCCCATTATCTCTTAGCACACAGGGCTTCCACTGCAGCCTGGGATTCTGGGAAATTACAAGTATTTGCACGTGTGTCACTTTTATCTTTATAAAATGTGTGCATATTTGCATGTCATTACCCAGAATCCCTGGCTGCAGTGGAAGCACTGTATGCTAAGGGATAATGGGGAAGGGCAAATGAGCACAGTGTATCACTCTTTACTTCATGGACATTAATGTCTGGTCATGGTCAAATAACTTTCAGAATCTGTACGCGAGTTTTCCAACAATAAAAATACCACGAAAACATGGAATTACATTAGAAACACTGCTGTTCTGATGGGTAATAATCCCTCTTCCTTTATATCACTCCAATAACAGTCTATATGGAACAAACTACACAATACTAATGTAACCAAGCAAAGACATTCTATTCTACTCCAGTGTTTAGCAAACTGCTAATGGCAGCATTCATAGGAACATAGTGTCCTGTCATTTGAAAATGTGCTACCATCTAAAAGAATTTTTGTGTACAAATATATTATCAGTGGATATGAAATAACAATCAAAGACATACAAATGTACCCAATATGTTGAGTAGAGGTGAAGCCTTCATTGGCTCTGATGTTTAAAGAGGAAAGTTTCCAAAACAACAAATTATCTTGTTCAGAATTGTAGCTTTTACTTTGACATTGAAGATCAGTTCACCTATAAAGCTCGCATACATGATTTATCCTATTAAAGTCTCAATATTTTGATATAATCTACTAAGCAATGTATCCTGATAGTGGTTAGGGAACACAGCCACGTACACATATATTTATATCACGAACGGCCCCACCCCATTTTCTTTTATAAACTCTCACAAATTCACATAATTCTAATCCTTTTTTCAGTCCTAACATTTTGCCAAATATTTACATAATGAGCCATATTTATTAGCTTCTGCCACAAGGCACATTCCAATGCTGGAAGACACCATACAGCGTATTCAAGTCAATAGCCTGTAAGGTGTCTTATGGCAGAAAACTATGGTGTCCATTTTAGGACATCCATGCGTGTCTTGTGAAACTCCACCGTCCCTCCTACGAGCTCCCTGCCTCTTTACAACTTCATCCCTCTTGCAAAACTCCCTTCTCCACCTCTTAGATAAATCCCACCCCCTACGTCAAACTCCCTCTTTCTTGTTTCCTGCTTATAAACGTTCTCCTCCTTCTAAACCCCACTCCTGGTTCTGGAACTGCCTCCTCCATTCTCCCTGCTCTAAAACTCTGTCATCCTTCCACCAAAGCTCCCTCCTACAAAGCTCTCCCACTATGATATCAATATGTTTCACATTATTTCATTCATTATGTATTTTATTACATAATTAATTCATGAAATAATGCATTCATGTTTTTAATTATTGGTTTAACATGACTGATTTGTTTTCAATTAGTAACCAGTGATGTATTTATGTGTATGTACCATTTACACGTTTTGAATTAATGTTTTAATATGATTTATATGTTATTATTTAACTAAATAATGGAATACAAATGAAAAAAAGATACAGTATCAATGCAAATTAAAAAGAATAATTAAAAACAGAAGTTTGTTGGGAAGGGTGATGGGGTTTTTGATGAGGGCGTTTTGGAGGAAGGAGCAGGGGATTTAGGAGGAGGTTTAGGAAAGGAAGGATGGAGTTTCACATGACACACATAAATGTCCTAGCATGGACACCATAGAATATGGCTTAGGCTGCGTCCTCTGTGCCACTGACCGCACTTGGTGCTTAGCCCGGTCAGCAAAATGAATGGGAAGGTGTTTGGCCACGCTCACGCCCGTATGCTTGTGGGCGCTAGGTGCTTGCTGAGACAGATTCATTTGTCTTTCAGGTGTGTTGAGGGGTCACATGACCTCTTCAACCAATCAGCACCAATCACTCCTCAGCCACGCCCCCAGCAACAGCCCGCCAGCTCGCATGCACAAAAAATATGACGGACAGCAAGCGCTCATGCTTGGAGAGTTTGTGACGTCACCGCTCTCGAGCATGAGCGTGGTCAGCTGCACAGAGGACGCAGCTTTAATAAATATAGACCTTTGCCTTTTAACTTTGTTAAGCTTATTCTCTAAATGGTGGTCATAGCAAATGGAAAACTAGAGTAAAAAATTATCTTAATGTTCCACATAGTCCCACAGGGTGATGCTAAAATTCATAAAAATAATTTTTGGTTTTACAACTCTTGTTATATCCTTCTGACCATTTAAACACATTTTGAAAGATTGGGTACTAAATATATTTATATACTAATACTAATAATATATATATATATTAATAAACTCTCACTATATATTTAAATGTTCCCTAGCTGAGCAGTGTATATGCTTAACAAGTAAAACCACATTCCTCTAGTCATTCCCACAATTGCACAAGATACAGTTTGCTCTCTCTATTCTAACATAATATCAATCAAATAACTGAACCTGTCCTGTCACTCAAATTCTTACTCTTTAAAGAGCTTTACTCAATATTTCTGCCATCCCTGGATGTTGGTTATCACTTGCACATGCTTTTCAATTTCATTTCCACCCTGAAAGTATCTTCTTGACAGTAGAAGGTGTTCTCCTTAAAGCCATAGGGAAAAGCATTCCATGCCTTGCTACTGAACCTTCACTTATTTCCTATCATTAAATGCTACCCAAGCAATCCAACGGCCTTACTTTGTTCACATGTCTCAGAACAGGCCAGAAACAAATTCTATAGCTACTCCATGTCCTTTCAGCTACAGACCCTTTCACCATTACCATTATCCCATGGCCCTCAGTCTCCAAAGGTACTCCAGACATACATCAATTATCTGCTACAGATAGTGCTATTGTACTGGAATTTTTCTTTTAGCTCAAGCAATATAGTGCAGCAGTAATATGTCTTGGGTCCCTGTTTCATACCTAGGTACAAATAGTGGGGGGCTTTCTATAATATGAATCTTAGATCCATAACCCTAATGTTATGAAACGTCTGACACTTTGAAGATAACTTAAAACAGCATTTAACCTTAAAAAACTCTGTACTATAGATGTACAGAATTATTTTAGAACCATCTGCTCCCGCTACATACTGTACTATACCGCGAATGTATAATTTTCTTGGAAGGAGAAGTGATAGTTTCGCAAGAATAAAATATAGCAGAACCCTGTTCAAATATTATGTATTTCTAATTAGAATACTAAACATAATCTATATTTAAAGAAGGTAATGTGACAGAAACGGCACTGAGCCAGTGTTCTTAAACTATTTTTAATATTTTCATATTTATTACATTTGAAACTGTAATGAAAAAAAAATGGTGCATTTGCATTTCTGGCAAAATTAGCCCTTGGAGTTTCAGCATTGTAACTTATCAAACCCATTCTAACAGTGCATTGCCATAGATATGGGCCATCTACAGAGCTTTGTCCATGTAATGGATTATTGCAACAAAAAGTGTATTAATTGCTATCTAAGGTAATGAATGTTTTTTTAATTGATTTTTAGTAAACACCCCCAACAAGTTAAATCCACTTCAGCAACACGATTTCACCAGAATTATCAAATGTGTTTTGTCGTTAAAGCAGCAGTGCAAGCTGCCGTTTTTTTGATTTTTTCCCCATTCAATACAATCCACACAATGATAAGTAATTAGCTAAGTTGCTGATCGATCAGCAAAGATTCAGCTCTGGGTTCGCTAAATGGCTGTCACTGCAGCAGAAAGGGACCAAAGATGCAAAGCTCTGTGGGGAAGATCATGTGACCAGGCAGTCACTAGATACAATTGGTGCACTGCTAGAGAGAGAGAGCAGGGCTCAAACAGGGGTGTGCCAGAGCCTGTTTCAGAAGAAGAACGGGATATGACTTTGTAAATGGTTGCTATAGAAACAAAAATGCTTATTACATTATAACACATTAAAAATGTCTTGTAGAGGTTTTTTTTTAAATGCTACAAGTATTTTCTCATAGTACAGAACTGATTTATAATTAAAAAAAACATATAGGATAGTGCTTAGTCTGCAGCTTTAAGTTTACTAATATTGTGTGATAGATGTGTTTAAAAGGGCTTTGAATTAACGTTGATTTTCTGAGAATTAAAGGTTTGGAATTTATATATATTAAAAAAAAAAAAACTTTCTCCATATACTTCTAAGCTCATAAAACATTTTATTAAATTAACTTTAGAGTGAAAGAGAAGAAAAAAGGTTGGATCCGCACTCGTGCTTCCGATTGATGCGAGATGGATGGTAACAGCTTCACCTCTTTGCAGCTGCTGTGCATGGGGCCTTCCCTGCTCCCACAATATCCTCCGAAGACAAGCTTTGTGGACAAGACAGGGGAAACAAACACAAAGTGCACTAGAGGTAAGTGTATGAGTATATTTAAACAAATAAACAATATCACTTGTGAGCACACTCACGTGTCTTAGACAGGTCTGCAACCCTGCCTTTCACATTATCACCTAGCATATAGTGCTTCCACTGCAGCAAGGGATTCTGGGAAATGACAAGCAAATGAGTACACTGTGTCACCTTTTGCCTGAAATCCATTTTTTACCAGGAACCCTTATAGCCTAATACTCACTGCATGTTAAAGTTGGAGTTTTTTTGTCACCTTTTTCACCCACCATAACTTATATAATGTATGGTAAACAAATAAAGGTTGTCAATATAGACTAACAATTGAAGTATCTGTAAATCAGCGAGTTGTTTAAGCGCCCGTGTGAAATAATATCAGTATTAGGTTTATTTGTTGTTGTTTACTTGTCAATAAAGATGTAAACACATTAAGCACTACACTCCTCTCTGTAAGTAATCTAGTTATATATGCAGCACCTGCAGTATAAAGTGAAGTGACAGCCATAATAATCAAGGTATAATTAATAGAGAAACCACTCAAGCAGAATACAACCTTGGTCTTTTCGTCATGACATTTATATTGATGCTTATGGCCACATCAATATTCAAGGACCTCATTATGTAAGAATATAGCAATCAATTAGCATCAATTAAAAAAGATGACTGTTAATTTATGTCCTATTATTTATTTAATCAGAATTCATCTCAAAATGGCACCTGGTCCTGTTTAAAGGAAACCTACGGGAATCTTTTCACTTTCTCGTCCGCATTATGGTGGAACGTATTCTTCTATTCTTCCCCAGGGGTTCTCAACTCCAGTCCTCAACCCCCCCCCCTCCAGCTTCAGCACAGGAGGCTCAATAAGTGGCTCCGTCAAAAACTGAGCCTCCAATGCTGAAGCAGGGACAGATTGAGCCACCTATGGTGAAGCAGGGCTATCCTTAAAACCTTTCCTGTTGGGGGGATCTGGGGGGACGGGGGGGCTTGAGGTCTGAAGTTGAGCACACCTGTTCTACACCAACACTGCAATCCTACAGACCCCATGCAATATTAGGCTGTGTCCTCCGTACCACTGACCACGCTCATGCTTGAGTGGTGACGTCACCAAGTCTCCAAGCATGAGCGCAGGGTGTCCAGACACTTTTTCTGTGCACGTGCGGGGAAGGGTGGGGGGCACGGGGGCATGGCCTAACAGTGACTGACGCTGATTGGCTGAGGAGGTTATGTGAACCCTCAGCACGCCACAAACTCAATTTAATCTGTCTTGGCAAGCACCCTGGGCCTGCAAGCGTACGCACGCCCACCGCATGACCATGGCCGGACAGATTTAAATTGATTGTGCTGACCACGCGAAGCGCGGTCAGCAGCAGCGTAGATGCAGCCTTATTCTTTGTTAGGATGGATGTTGCCATGTCACGTGCTACATATTATTTTAATGTTTACATTTTGAGAAATATACTCAAGTTAAAACTGAGAAGCATATGTCTAGACAAGATAATTATAATTAGTGTTACTTTAGTAGTCATTTTAATCCAATGTAATATTTTATTTGATTATATACGAGTAATGAATATTATATACTTATATATTTATCTTTAAAATTTAATAATTTCTTAGCAAACAGTTCCAGTATTTGAGGACTTCATGGAGGGCAGGTATTTTAATCATAAACATGACTAAACTGCACCAGATATTCCTTCTAGCACTGATGGTCCTGGTTAGAAGTGGGTGAAACTGTCAAAGTCCGTTTAAAATCCGTCGATGGTTTGTCCCAGTTTCAATCCATGCGGATTTAATCCAAAACCGCCATTGAATTCAATCCGGATGGATTTTTAAGAATCTGCCCACTGATTGTGGAATCCTCCCACTGATTGCGGAATCTGCCCACTGATTGCGGAATCTGTCCACTGATTGCAGAATCTGTCCACTGATTGCAGAGTCCGCCCACTGATTGCGGAGTCCGCACACTGATTGCGGAATTTGCCCACTGATTACAGAATACACCCACTGATTCTAGAATACACCCACTGATTGCAGAATACACCCACTGATTGCAGAATACACCCATTGATTGCAGAATCCGCCATGTAGACTGCCTTTGATTAAAAAAAAAAAAAACCCAGAAAAGACAAATCATTCTTTTTGAGATGGGTTCATGGAAATCCGCAGACCAAAGGAACCGACCGAACCGAGGAGGATCCAAATCCGCAAGTAAAATTTGCTAATTTCTGCTCCTGGTTAGGCTATTAGCAGTGATGCACAAATCCCCCCTTAAAATGTACTTCAATCACCTCTTTCCTGCTCTCTGACATTATCGGTACTAAAGACTATTCCATGGCAGTACTGTGTTTAAGATTCAACATTTTACTACTTACTTAATATTTTGCCAGTATTTCAATAAATAATTAACAAGTCTAAGTAATTATAATGTTCCTCTACACAATTATGTGAACTGGACTGATCTGCACTGATCTGCAGCAAAGAAAAGTTTAGTAATTATTGCTCTGCGGGACTACAAAAAGGTCAAGGCGTTCTTTAGTTTTCTCTATCTCCTTTCCCTCTGTTTTTTTCTTGAACTAATACTCTCTTTAACTCTCGCTCCTCTGTCTACAGTATGAAGGTCACAAGGAGCTCTTTGAAAAGGAGATGAATAGCTACAGTAGTTTCATGGTTGAGTGTGGCGATCTTAATGATCAACCATTAAATCCTTTGCTGGAGTTTAATGAATATAAACCATAGGTATCTCACAGAGAGAGGGCCACTCTGATCTTATACATACAGGAGAGTCCTCTGGTCTGCGGGATATATACTTGTTTATTCTGTAGCATGGGTGGCCAACTTCCATCATCAAGGGCCACCAATGGGTCATGTTTTAAGGATAACCCTGCTTCAGCACAGGTGGCTCGGACATTAACTGAGCCACTGATTGAACCACCTATGCTGAAGCAGGGATATCCTTAACACCTGACCTGTTGTTGGCCCATAGGAAATGGAGTTGGCCACTCCTATTCTATAGGAACCCAACACTGCTGACATCATTGTGAAGCATCTAGCAATACAGATGTAGCCAATGTTATCGCACCTGTCATGGTATGATAACTTGTTTCTGCGAGCAGCATCATTGTGCAATGCAATGCCTCTCTGCATGATAACGGGTGCATTAAAGTTGGGTACTATAACCAAGTGGTAAGACTGGGATGGTACTGTATAATGTGGGAGGACAATTTACAATGAAAAGCATGGGCATTTGTGCATTAAATGTAAACATGTAATTATACTTTATTTTACCTGCCCTTTGTGTCATGTTTTCTGCCATTAATGATCATGTTTTGAAATTGTGCAGATCTCAAAACCCATGCACTGTACATATGTGGGCACATATCGTATATATATATATATATATATATATATATATATATATATATATATATATATATATATATATATATATATATATATATATACACACATATATATATACATATATATACATACATACAGTACATATATATATATACATACATATATATATATATACATACATATATATATATATACATACACACACACACACACACACACTATTTCAATTGAAGCCCATTTGACCTAATTTATTAACTTCATTATTTAAGTGTCATTAAAGGGAATTCTTTATTACTATAGCAAGTTCTTCTGGTTTGCCAAAATCTACATACAGTATTAGGAGGTTCCTGAAAATGTGTCTTACCTTATAACAAATAGATTGAAATAGCAGTGACAGACTATGCTACCTAATTGCCATTATGAAGCTGTCCTTGCATGATGTTTTTAATCACGTCACACTGCAGGAGTTCTGTCCTCATTATACAATCACCACATCAGGTGGTGAATGCTCAAAGCTCTAACACTACAATTTTGGACACTTTACTTCAGCGAAGCAGATTCAGGACTCTTAAAGTCAAGTGTAATGTAACTAATTTGGTGGGGTGTCCTTGGAGGGCAAAAAAGTGCAGTGTACTGTGACATATGAAAAGGAGTGGTCTGATGGTTAACACATGGGATTGGGAAGCCAGTCTGGATTAAAACTATTATTCTCATTTATTTGTAAAGTGCCAACATATGCTGCAGTGCGGTAGAATTGATTGCGTTCCAGGACACGCTTGTTGTCAAGAAATAGTACTGGGTAGATATGGCCGAATCTGTCTGAATCCATTTCCCGGATTTTCGCAGATGTTACCCCCAAAATCCGTTTAACTGTGTAAAATCCGCAAGCAGATTTGGGTGGTTTCAATCCGCGCGGATTCATTAAAATCTTCTATTGGATACAACCCGTGGACGGATTTGTAGAATCCAATCTGCGAATTCAGCAATTCTTATGAATCTGCCAATGGATTGATGAATCCATGGATTGGATTCCACAAATCCATCCACGCAGTGTATTGGTAATAATAAAGAAAACGCAAAAGGCAAATCGCCATTTTTGACATTGATCTGTTTACATTCGCGGACCAAAGGAACCGGCCAATCCACTGGGGGTCCAAATTCGCCCCAAAAATCGTCCATCTCTATTATAAAAGATACTGGTGAAAGTCCATGTTTACTCAGGCATATTAATCTATGCTGCCTTGCATGTGTCTAATAAAGCAGTAGTACAAATGTCACCCATTGCGTCACCCAAATTGTGCCATGGTAGTGACATGGTTAATTCATCTCCAGACCGCAATTTACATTCAGTAACTTGTGTTCGTGAATATATAACCCTAACAGCAACTCAAGCTCATCACTAATGCAGTATGAATTCCACATATTGTCCATACCTACCAAATTGCTTACCAAAAGATTCCTATTCTCGAATGTAAGTTATGCAAAATCGCCCATCCCTAGTGTGGTGTAGTGTTAATTAAAAAAATAATAATAATTTCATATGAATTATATATGATTGAATACCCATACTATTCTCATTTAATTTAGGATTTGTGTTAAACTTCTCATACAGTATATGCCAAATGCATGTTATCAACAAGAAACGTTTCTAGGTCAAGGAAATGGACCTGTATCCCTTGTCTGCAGTCTGGAGCTGTATCGTTCATGTGCTGGGCCTTTCATGATTCATGAAGGAATGTGCCTGTGATCTGCTTTGAGGGAAAGTTATTTTCAAGTATTCAATTGTAGAACAATGTCTGTGCTCTGCTTATAAATCCTAAACAATAATAATTCAACATTTGTTGTCAGTACTGTATTTGCTTCCTATTAATAGGTAACCACAATATAACGGGGGTTATTGACAACCAGGCTGTATTACTACTACGGCAACCAGTGTCTGCTCTTTGAAGTGGATGGGTTTCCTACAATCACTTTACCTGGTGTCTTGTAGTTTGTGCACCAGCCACATCATATTTTCAAGGCAGTATTTACGTAGGAAGCTTTAATATTCGACCTAAACGGACTATTAGAGCATATAGAGATCACCGTTTAGTATTCTACTAGGCAGTGTAATTCTGCCGAAACGTTGGATTCATGGCATAATATATTCTTGTAATTAAGTCTGTGTGCTTGCGTCTTCCTGATCACTAGTATTCTACTACAGTAGTTATATTAATTGTATGTTACAACCACTATGACCAAGGTGACTTACATTAAATCTAACTCTCTTCCACCACTACATACTCTGCATTCACTAGGTCAGGGGTGCTCAACTCCGGTCCTCAAGACCCCCCAGTCCCCAACAGGTCAGGTTTAGAGGATACTCTTGCTTCAGAACTGGAGCTTAATCAAAGGCACGGTTGAAGACTGAGCCTCTGATTGAGCCATCAGTGCTGAAGCTGGGACTGATTGAGCCTCCTGTGCTGAAGCTGCAACTGATTGAGCCACCTATGCTGAAGCTGGGTTATCCAGAAATCTGACCTGTTTGGGGTGGCTTGGGGGCTGGAGTTGAGCACCCTGCACTACCACTAGGTCAGCCATGAGGTATTACTTGATCGGCCTGGCATGCTCAGAATGAGGTTACTTACACAGAACACTATTTTTTTTTAATGATCTTGTGAGATGACTTTCACAGCAACACTACAGTACCTGTTAATTTAATAATTTTTTTCAGACAAAAACTACTAGGCTGTAACAACCACATTATATTGTTCTAAACATTTTTTTTTCTTTTTGCAAAATACTCAGCGCCTATTTCTTTTATATACATTTCTTTGTTTTTAGTTAATCCATTTTTTTTTTTTAACTTATTCTGGTTTCCATTGGTCAGAACAACATAGCAAATAATAGCCCAATTTTGTTAAAGATCTCTGACTATTTAAACAAACTGTAGCAGTGTCTCAGGTGTGTTCTTTATTGTGCACAGGTATCGCCAAGTGTATAAATAAGGTGTATTCAAAGGTGCACTTGGCAATTTAATCAATCAACGTCTTTTTTTTTTTTTTTTTTTTAATCAATCTCCGAATATTCAGACTTGGGAACAAATGGCATATTCCCGGCTCATTTGAATATTGGTTAATAATTTGCCCATCTCTACTGATGGGGCTGAAATGTGGAACTCTTTCCGTTTCCTGTATCTGGGAAGGAACTCTGTCACATGATCGCTCCATGAGTGATTACAGGAAGTGGAAGTGTCTGGGGGTCAATAACACTCCCTCTACCCCCCTCCAACACTAAAAAGACTGATTAACAAAAATGTGTTGTATATATACAGTACATACAGATATCCCATTCCCAAATAAATAATAAAGAAGTGAAAAATACAAGATACAGGACCGTTAATGTTGAAAGGTACCAATTCCATTTATAATTACTGATATTTAAAGCTCTTTTTTACTCTGTTTCTGCTGAAACTGGACAGCTGGAGTAATGACTCATTAATGATAATAAAGTCATTTAACCTGCAGGCACATACTGTATCAAGGAGAAAGATGTAATTTGTCATCAGCTCAAACAGAAGAATCATCTGAGCATGCAAGAGACCACTGTTCACTGAGAAGGATGGAAAGGACATCCAGTTCTTCTCGTTTGGTCAGCTACCAGAACAGAATCCAAATGGCATTTGACGAATTAACCAAAAAACAATCAATATACATAGAAACAATACAAAACACTACAGGACAAAATGTGTATAGGTGGTGTTATGGGTTGCTATAGAAGTTATTCACTATTACCACTATTCTTCACCCCCTGGGACTCGTCTGCCTTTATTGAACCATTGGACAACTTGAGGTAGTCACATTAAAAATCAACTATCGAAAATATATCCAGTACTTTCAATCACAGTGGATCACCGGCCTTTGTGTGTGAGTCCACAGATTCAGCAAACATAGGACAGAGTGCAATACTGTATATGGAGATGAAGCCGGCAGATAATTTAATTACACATTTCTTGGAGCTTTGGACACAAAAATTGCTCTGCTGTGACACGCTTTTATGTATTTTACCTCCATTAACAACTAATGCATATTCCACATTAAATATATTGAAAATGGTAGGATGCTGCAGCTTAGTGAAGCTTTCTCCAACTGTATTGGACTGCAATGCTTTGGTTGAATTCCTTTGCTCACATCTGTTTGTATTGCAAAAAAACCCCCCCAAAAAACAATATTGAACATGATTCTCCGGGGATGAAATGGTAATAGTTACACTTTAGATATATTGTATTTATTTGGTACCTTTACAATCACATAACCACCTTGAGTTGATATCTTACAATATATTTGGTGTCTATATGGCAACCTTCAAACGTAAAATCTGATGGTGTACCTAGAATACATGCCAAATCGGTGCAGAATATTTGATCATTTTAATGGCTAGTTGAATAAAATGTGTTGGAATGCAGAAAAACATTTAAAGCTGCAGATCAAGCAATATCCTATGTGTGTTTTAAAAAAAAAACATGTCTGTACTATGAGAAAATACTTACATTTTTTTTAAAACAACTCTGAATTACATTTGTAATGCATTATAATGTAACACACATTTTTGTTTCTGTAGCAATTGTAGCCAGGTCCCCCCGCTCTCCCGTTTTCCCTCTCCTCAACCGCACATATGGGGATGTTGCTGGAAGGGCGACGGAGTCGCCGGTGGCTCCTGCCGCAGGGACCCGGCATGTTGTGCATGCGCGTCGCGTGAAGAGTCACGCATGCGCAGAAGTGCGGTTTGGAAGATAAGGGTCCTTGATGTTTCAGGCATGCGAAGTGCACCCCGTGGCAGGCATTAGAGTCGCGCATGCGCACTGTTCTATGTGAACGCGTTCCCAATGTTAAGTGAGCAGCAGAGAGACTACAACTCCCATGAGGCTATGGGAGAAGCTGCCAGGTGATGTACGATAGCCAATGGAATGGCTGGATTGCTTCTGAAGGGAGGATATACTACTGCCTGCTGGGACAGGAAATGAGGAGTCAAGACCTGGACCCTGAAGGTGCAGGTGGTGTCCACGGAGATGTGCTCCAGGGACTAGGCCAGAGGTAAACCCCCAAGGCACAGTTAGTCCCCTGAGACACGGTAGAGAATCTAAGTTCATGAGATAGGGACAGGCCTTAAGATAGGGAGTCCTTCACTATATCAATATATAGAGATATATTTTGCAGGACAGTGCCTGAATGTCAGTGCAGATTGATTGCTGAAAGGATATCTGGACTCAAGAGTAGAGACTGTTCCCAAAGGACCATCCGGCTGGGGTCCCTCCCCAGTGGAGTCAAACGGTGGAATCATCCACGCAAGGAGCAGCGTGCCACGCAGCAGAGTCACTGATTGTTGCTGATTATCCTGGTTAGGACTATGACCAGGGAGGTATATTAAGTGCACCACCGGGCCCCAACACAGGGAAGCACTATCCCTCACACGTACACTATTGGTTGTGGACACTCAGAGGTTAAGTGCCCAAGCGCATTGCTACGGAAAGACTGAGGGAATTGCAATGATTGACACGTGGGGTAGTACCATGATTAACAGGATGAATGATGCAATGATGTCTATGTAAAGAGGTTATTATTATTATGCTTAGTAAATACTGTTCTTATTCAACTTCGAGTGTATTTACTGTGTATATTGGTTCTGGTGAGGGAACACTCCCACCATGTTGGGATCCCTCGCCAGTGGAGGCGCTGCACTTTGTATAAGTATACCCAAAGCTCCCAGTGGCGGAGGTTCAGACCTCCTGTTAGCCTCACAGGTGACAGCAGCACGCGTAGTTTTAGTACCCCGGGGGTACAAGGGTTACACAATCATTTACAAAGTCACATCCCGTTACTCTTCTGAAAGAGGCTCTGGCACACCTCTTTTTTGCCCTTCCATCTCTCTAGCAGTGCCATCCGTCCGTGAGGTTCAGCTTGTTATTCTGGCTAATACATCTCTGCATGGCCTTTGCCACAGTCCTCCAATGCGCTTGTCCTAGAGACCATTATGGGTTGCTCATTTTACCTTGTTCTATATATATGGGGAAAATATAGGTAAATAATAATATATATATATATATATATATATATATATATATATATATATATATATATATATATATATAGATATATAGAGGAAAAATATGTCTACAAATGTATGGAGATACAAATATATATACTGTATATGACAAGTCACAGCCAGCACTCCAGTAGCATTCAAATAAAGGTAGGTGCATATACTAAAAGAATAGACAAATCTACTATACCGTTTTCACAGAGTCAGCAAACACTTAGGTAAGTAAAGGTTTGTAATAAACAGAGTACAACATTCCATGGGGACCGAAACGTTGGAATGTCGTGTTCTGTCTATTACAAACCTATTTACTTTACTTACCTGAGTGCTGTCTGCTGATTTCGTGAAAACAGTATCGTATATATATATATATATATATATATATACATATATATATATATATATATATTTTAGAATTCCTAAAAAAATGGTTCTGATTAACAACCAAATGGTATTGGGGAAAGCATCTAGATTGAACATACTAAATAATATATTTTAAAAAAAAACCATATTCATTGGACAGGAAGTAGGGAATATGTCAAAAACAAAACAAACAACAATATACTGTAGATCCATTCTTCGTCCAAGAAAGAAGAAAAGAAGCAAACCATGTGCAATTGTACACCTACTACAGGTTTACAAAAGGCACGTTGACTCCAGCCACTTGTAGGGTATTCAATATATGAATCAAAAATAATTCTTGTTGGGACAGTTCTATCATTCTGTTACCTCCTCTTTGGCTGGGCTCCACCTGATCAATTTCCAGATATAATGGCCCTTCTGGATTTGAATCATGATATTTTTTTAATGCAGTGTCACACTGAGATTCCAAACCGTTGTTAATGTTAGCTACAGTACATGTTCTGCTATCCTCACTCTGAACAGGCGTATAGTACTGTACATTCCACATAATGTAGTCCACAGCGGAAAATAAAAAAATGAACTATAAAATCGCGACTGCAGTTAATGAAACAAGGGATGTTACATTTCACCTTATCCCGGTTCCAAAATGATTTTTTGGGGCATTAAAACAGCAAGCCTTGTATCAGACAAATTTGAAGAAGCATTTTGGTTTAACCAATTGCGTTCAGACATCTTACATTTTTTCAGGAGGCCAGGAGCCAATTTATTTTTCAATTTATTCGCATTGGGAGCAAACCACTTGGGGTTTCTCTGGTAGAAAATCTCTCTGTATTGCATCTTGTTTTTTAAAATGTGCCAATATGTGATACGTGATTCATCTGGGATTTGCAATTAAAAAGTTTTCCTACTCCTATCATAATACCCACAACAGTGTCCAGACAGACCATTTTTGGTGGCCGTCAGATATTTGCAACAAGTGCTAGGCATGTCATGATAGATCAAAGCCTCACAGTAAACTTAATAGGTTTTTAAATCATTGCGAATGTAAAAGGAAACAGTCATGTCAAAGATTGTTCTTTTAAGTTGAAGCCACATGAAAAATATATTATACTAGTTATGGCCAATCCTGTTGAGATACATGTTCAATCTCTCTCATCAGATTTCCATTTATCAGGTGCTAAACCAGTGCTACCCTGGTGCCTGTTGGTCTTTCATTAGCCTAGAATAATAGCTCTATAAAAGAACTACCTGTAACATACGCCAAGTTTCACACTTAGGATGTATGTATAGTGTTTTGCAAAGTTTGTAGACAGCTGTTCTGGAAAAGATGACACTGTGAAGCATTTCATTAGCTTGGGATTCTTTTTCAAAGCATTGAAAACAAGTTATATAAGATCTCTTTCTGTCCACATTAAGCCTGAATCAACCATCTATATAGTGAAAATCCACAAATACCAGGACAAGTAGAATGAAGCTGAATGGGACACAACTGGAACTTTTTTAATTGATATGAGTTTCCCCAACTTTTTGAATGACTTTATCTCCTACATTTGTCTCTTTATAGGCTATAAACTTCAATAATGGCTAGTACCTGTATGCTAATCTAATAGATACTAATTTCAATGCAAGGTACTGTAATACATTAAGAATTTACACAAAAACAATGCCTGATGTATCAATTAAAATTCCACAGCATTGCAGTGCAAAAGTAAATTATTTTTTGCTATGGAAAACATTATTTTAATAAATCTTCTTTGCTTTACAGTGCTGTGTAATCTCATTACTGGAATGAAATCCCTTGATGTAAATGTTAATGAAATGAAAACCAGGTGAATTGTGATAACCAGGGATATCAAAATATCTCAAAGTATGTGCAATTGCAAACTGATCAATTTATATGATAGGATTACGCAAAGAAGTGACATGCAGGGCCTTCGGCCTCGCACAGACAGGCCACGTTGTGACGTGCGCACGCTTACATGCGCGTGCACGATCGTCACACTTTGAGTTTAGTGGATGAGAGTTGTCACACTAGAAACTACTTGTGGCAGCAAACTACAGCGTTGACGTTGCGACATTTTGCTGCCACAACCCAAATTGAAATATGGGGTTGCAGTCGCGTCACGTGAGCTGGTTCAGCCAATAAAGGCGAATCAGCTCTGTGACGTGTTCGTTACGCCCCCCCCCCCCCACCACGCCTCCAAACACTGCGACCCAACTCCTGCAGTTTGAGCACAGATTGCTGGGCAGCAGGAGCGAGTGGTGGCGCCATGCACGCAAGCGCGGGGACGTAGCAGCCTGTTTGAGCGAGGCCTTCCATGCAAAACATGTAAAATGGCTGCTGCCATTTACTCAATAATCCCGTTAATATGCTTTGCATCAACTTCCCTCTGCTTGCCTCAGTGAACAATTTGGAAGTGGTTGGATGAGCTTTTAAAAGAGGAATTCTTTGCCTCAGTATTATATTGTCACATATCAAGATGTGTGCCTATTACTGTCTTTATTCCTTTTCTATTTGCATGAGTTAAATTATCCATGTAGGAGGCGGCACTTGATGTTAGAAACATGTTTCACACGTGATATTAATTAGAAATAGCCGCGTTAGTCCAGTTGCAATAGTGCAGAGTAAAGGATTACTTCTTTATTAGGTGGTTCCTTTTTTTATTTGAACTAACAATTGATATTATAAGACAAGTATTCAAGAGTTCTCCTCTCTTCCTCAGGTCTGCAATACTGATTTACAGAATATTGCACGAGTTAAACACAGATATAAAAAACAAGATAATAATGTAAGGCAAATGATGTAGAGAAGGAATCAGAGAAAATAGTAATAAACAGACAGGGCAATACATGGATGAAAGGGATAGTGAGACATACAGTACTGTAGCACTCCATCCATCCATCCGCAGTGTGCAGGGGGGAAAGGGCATTAATTGTAAAATTAACCAAGAGGCAGGGAGAAACATTACAAAAAATTATAATAGTCTGTTAGAAAACCCCATATCAGCATTAAGTCCTTTTATTTAGTATCCAAGAGCATTATCAATTTGAGTTCAAATGTTTTCTGTTCTTGATGTTTTAAACATACCATTAAGTATTTTAGTTTTTACGTCATTTATGGAATGATCTGGCTATGAGAAGTGGTGTCCTACTGGGGTGAAACATCTTCCTTCTTCATGGTTTGTTATTGTGTGTCTTTGCAGTATCTCCTTTCTTCATGGTGTGTTATTGTGTGCCTGTGTACGTTCATTCTTGTTTGCAAACTTTCCAAGCAGGTATGCAAGATCTCACAGCCAGTCTCAAACATCGAACACTCAATATTAAAGCATCAATCTGATGCACATCCAGGAATGTGGTACTTATATAATGCAATGCTGCAAATGTGACCAAAGATGTTACATCGATGAAACCGGACCAAAACGTCAAACTAGCATTAACCTACACAGACACACAATAAGAAAACATGAAGAAAGGAGATACTGCACACCACTTCTCACAGCCAGATCATTCCATAAAGAATTGAAATATCCAAATCCTCAACGGAACATTTAAAAACACTAAAGAACAGAAACAATCCGAACTCAAAATGATAATACTCTGACACTACAAAAATTAATTAATGCTGCTATGGGGTTTCTTCAATCATCATTTTGTGTAATGTTTCTCCCTGCTAATCTGTTAATTTCACAGTTCAGCCCCCTTTCCCCCTGCACCCCCACCCCTCATACTGCTAATGAATACCTGTCCTACTTCTCACTATCCATGTATTGCCCTGTCTGTTTACTTCCTGTTCTCTCTGCCATTCCTTCTCTACCTCACATGCCTTAGATTTTTATCTTGTTTTTTTACATCTGTGTTAAACTCATGGAATATATAGTAAATCAGCATCGCTGATGTGAGGAAGAGAGAAAACTCTCAAAAGCTTGTCTTATTTATCAATCGTTAGTCCAAATAAAAATTGTATCAGCTACAGTAATACTGAAGTACTCATTTACTCTGCACTATACATTTGATACCATTAAGAGAAGATTCTTGCACAGCATTAAAGAGCAAAGTTCACCATTTTGATACACAACAACCACATCGTCACCATCATTTATATTTTAAGCAAAAACACGCCCCCACTAAAGGTGCACCGCAATATTTTACAGTCAGTTTAAGAACAAACTAAAAATATATACAATTGATTTTGTTAGATGGTAAAAGCCAGAAGGAAGAGAGAAGTCTACACCGAGCCTGAAACACTGGTAAAGTTGGTATAGACCTGAGCTCTGGCGGCAGCGAGTTCCAGACCTCTGAAGCTGCACACGAGAGGGCCCGCCCACCCGGCGTAGGGTGCAGTATCCTTGGCGTGGAGAGGCGGACCCCCCTGAGGAAGTGAGATCATTGCCAGTATCTCTCTGCGGCTTCAATTGAGACTGCGCAAAGGCAGGCCATTGGCCTTGCAAGGTTTTAAAGGCCATAAAGGCCAACTTGAACAGAACACGGGAGATAATTGGAAGCCTGTGCAGATCGCACAGGATGGGAGTGATAAGCTCAAAGTGAGAAACACCTCTCAGCATCCGAGCTGCAGCGTTCTCCACAAGCTGGAGCCTCTACATCAGGCACACTGGTAGTTTTGCATATAAAGCATTCCCATAGCACAATCGCTTTGACACAAGGGCATGGACTCTAGGTTCATAGAAGACAGGAGTGGACGCAAACTCCGAAGCAACCTCAGATAGAAAAACCCAGTCTTAACAACTGAGGTCACTTGGGCTCACATGTGGAGACCCTGGTCAAAGAGGATGCCGAGGTTATCAACCTGGGACATGGGTAGTGGCTGTACACCATTGATTAGGGGCACCATGCAAACCCCTTGTCCCATACTCAGACGTCTTGCAAACCTATAATCATTAGTTCCATCTTGTCAGGATTGAGCTTCAGACAATTCATCTTCATCAATACCACAACCTCGTCTAAGCAAGCCATCAATGTAACAGCCTGTCACAGGCTGCCCTGGAAAGAAACATACATCCGGGTGTTATCAGCAAACTGGTTGCACTTTAGACCATGCTTCCTGATGATATCACCCAGCGGTCTTACATACATGTTGAACAGGAACGGTGACAGCACCAACACGTGAGGGACCCCAAAGAGGATAGTCCCCAATGGCGACACATGGGACCTCATAGCCACCTGCTGAGTCCAACCCTGCAGGAATGAGGCAACCCATTGTAATGGAGTCCCACCGATACCAGCTAAGTCCTTTAGTCAGTGGAGCAGCATTCCATTATGAATCGTGTCAAAGGCCACTGAGAGGTCAACATGACAATGGCATTAATACAGCCCTTGTCCATGGCCATCAGTCCTTCTGTAAGAAACAAAGTGGTTTCCAAGGTGTAAAATTGGTTCAGTACTGGAGTAAAATATTGAACAACAAACTAAAAACTCATTATTGTGCACCATTGATATACTGTAGCTAGATGACCCACGTTGGCTTCCAAGGCTTCTTTCGCGTATAATCTAGAGTTTGATAATGCAATAACATTGACAACCTCATTTTGCAAATCTGGCTCACAAACTGTACTGAGCTTGTATAAGAAATACATATATCAGCGTTTCTGTAATCAGTGACTAAAAGACAGTCACTAGAAACATCAGTAAGCAGGGTTTGTAATAAAATGCAACAAATCAATGCAAACCATAGAAAACAGTTTATGGGTTTTCTAAAAGCAACTAATCTTCTTAGTTGATCCATTTTTGGACTCATATCAACCATTATTCAATTTCAGTTGACATCTATCCTGTGTTGCCTAGACACATTATGCAGGAAAATACGTTTTTATTATTGAACTTTATCACTGGTGGCTCTTTTTAAGTCAAAGTTATTTATTAAATAAGCATAACCACATTTTAAAAAGTAACTTGCAAGATTGTATGTGTAGATTAAACCCATTTTGGGGCTGAAAAGTAGCTGTGGAAGTGTTTTAATTTTCTCCTCGTTCACTGCAGTGCAGGATTCTGCAGCATTGGAGGTGATTGTGATTAATGTATTCCTAGTCAATGTAGCAATAACAAGAACGAGAAGATTTCTTCAATCTACGTCTATTCTCAATTTTATTCTCAATTTTATATACACATGTATGTATCATCCTAGCCCCTGTCACTAGTTTTACATATCTAGGCATATGGTTTTGCTCCTATTTAACATTTGGGATGCACATTGATACCCTAACATCCAAAACCTATGTCAAACTAGGTGTACTACATAGGAACAAATCTTCCTAAGCCTTCTTGTCAGAAAGCGTATCGCGCAGTAGATGCTAATGCTAATTATTGACTATGGGGACATAGTATATGGCACAGCACCCCAAACTCACCTCAGCAAACTAGACACCCTCTTCAACTCAATATGCTGCTTTGTCTTCCAATGTAACTACAACACACATCACTGCGAAATGCTCAAATAACTAGATTGGCCATCACTTGAGTCTAGGTGCAAAGTTTATCTTTACTGTTTTGCCTTCAAGTACTTTCTGGGCAAGCTACCCACCTATCTGAATAAGCTCCTCACCCCTTCCCCCACACAGCTCTCATTAACTGAGTTCAAACTCTAAAATACTGCTCACAAAACCAAAGTTCAACAAAGTATCCGGACGCTCCTCATTCTCTTACTGTGCACCTCACACCAGGAATAACCTACCTGAGACTCTCAAAGCCGCCACCGGTCTAAGTTCTTTCAAAACTAGGGCTGTCTCACATTTTAATCTGGTCTGTAACTGTTACATAAGCCTATAATATATATTATAATCAACTGTTCATGCAATGTCTTTATATATAATTTAATACTCATTTAATGTAACCATTTGCCATCATAACTATTGGCCCAGGACATACTCTGAAACGAGATTTAATTCTCAATATATCACTACCAGGTAAAACATTTGATAAAAAAAATTAAAAAAATGTGTATACAGTATATATTTATATATATTTACACACACACACACACACACACATATATACACACACATAGAAAAATGGGTTAATTTGGGTTAATTTTAATCAGGTAAAACCAGAGCAGTGGAATGGGCGCTGCTATCAAAGTACCACACAATTATTGTACAATATATCAAATATAAAGATAGTCACGCTAAAACGATATACAAGAAAGAGTCGTCCATTGACACTGTCAGTGTTCCAGTGCTGCCCCCCGGAGCCCTTCTCAAGAGCAAATGTCAATAAAAGATATATACCTTTTTGTTGTGCCTATCTTTATCTTTTAAAAATAGATATAGATAAAGATATATATACACAGGGGCGAGAAAAGTTTGTGAATCCCTTAGGATTTCCACATATTGCAAAACCTAAAATGTTATTAGATCTTAATCTAAGTCTTAAAGACAACCTGATCAAACAAATGACACAAAAACATGATACTTTTTCAACATGTATTTATCCACAAATTATTCAACATTCAATATCCGCGTGTGAAAAAGTACGTGACCCTATAGATTCAGTACCTGCTGGCGCCCCCTTGAGCAGCAATAACTTCAACTAAGCGTTTCCTGGGTCAGTCTCTCACATGGGTTTGAAGGAATTTTGCGCTGAAGCAGTAATATCCTGAAAACCTGACCTGTTGGGGCTTCTTTAGGACTGGAGTTGAGCACACCCTGAGCTAAATAGTGTTAAAAAAAAGGGGTATTGTGAATGTTCGATGGTGGAACAGAAGTTACAGAATAGCCATAACCAAGAAAGGGCTAGTGAGATATTAATATACTGCAGCCCGCAAAGGTCATACAGACACGTTCACATGAATGTGATTCCCAAGTGTCCCCAAGGGTTTTAAAAGGGCAATCAAGGGATGTGTGAGGTGGAGGTCACCCGGTTATGCAAGGCATGGGTGGAATGCATGTAGCATCGGTAGCTACCATTACTCTGAATGCTGATTTATATTCGATTCTTTATTCAGTAATGTTGCAAATAAATCTGGAGGAATATTGCAGGATGTATTTTAGTATAACAAGGCAAATCACCCAAAATATTATGAACCATGCCAAGACAAAGGAGAACATTTTAGACCAAAAAAAGGCACATTACCTTCACACACTAGATGCAGGGATATCCGCGCTCGCGCTGTCTTTTGTGTTAAAAGAAAAATGTCGTATCTCCTGCTGCCATTCACCGGAGATCTCCACAGTCTCCTATAACGTGAGCCCCCCTAAGTGAGCTCACAATGCAGAGCAAAGAAAAAGCGGAGAAGGCGCGTATGAGATGCAGTAGGTTTATATGTTAAAACCTGAACAGTCTCCCAACGGGACAGGATATAAAACAACAATAATACATACAATATATGTGTGACAAAGTAAAATGAACTTACTTTGTCACACATATATTGTATGTATCGTTAGGGGACAGTTCAGGTTAACATATAAACATACTGCTTCTCATACGCGCCTTCTCCGCTTTTTCTTTGCTCCACTTTCGCTCACTGCAACACATCTTAAAATTGAAAATATGAATGGAAATGCATAAATGACAATATATTGCTATATTCTTGAAGTACGAATTATATTCTCCGCTTCCTAAAATGACGTGCTTCTTCTCATCCAAGTTCATTTGAGCTATTAGGGCTCTAGTTTTATTGTAAAGGCCCTGACCTTGTTTGTCAACTCCCTCTTTCTCTCTAAAGCATCCTGCAAATCCTTCATGCTAATGAGTAACTGGGGAGAGGAGAAGTCAGATGTTAGGTCACTGAGACCTATTTGTGCATTCTTCAACTGTACTCAGATTAAATTTTGTTTATTCTTTTGGGGAGTTTGCTGCATTGTCAGACTAGTGCATGAAATAATTGCTAGATGTTCTACTATATACTTCTATCTGAAGTTAAAGTAAAAATGTATTTCTGAGCTACTGTTACTAGACACTTGCATAAAGTCAGCACATTGTATCCACAAACTGAAGTCTGTGTGATATAGTCTGACGCTTCAATAATTGAAAATGTAAAAAAAAAAATATACAGTATCATGGAATATCTTGTGCTGTGCAATTAAATTAAGTTGTACATGATAAGAAGAAGACCCTAAGTGGGGACTACACAGTATATTAAGTGCTCACCTGTCTATGATTGTGTCAGCCCACCCCTTTATCCATTTCACCATCTATCTTCTCTTAAAATGGTTATTAATATGCTTATAGTTAATTCATTATAGCTCGCTTCTTCTATTCAAGTTCATGTCAGCAGAACACATTCATCAAAAGGAGCCGGGCTTAAAAAGGCAGATTTGGTTTCTGACAGAGAATAATTTATCAGGGAAAGGAAGAAACCTCCCATCAACTGAGCTGTTTGAAAGTTGGAAAATGATAATGTAAGGTCTGGGAACTTGAGAGATATACAGAGAAATAAAGACTCAGAGGAGGTAGAGCGAGAACGCTGCATTCCGGTCCAAAAAGCCACATTGTTGATATTGATTATATTCCTTTCTATACCTCTTGCTTGTGTTGCCAGATGGCAGCAATAATGCATGAGCATGTTTGCCAGTTGCATTCCTAATTTGGTCTTCACATTAAATGGGTATAGCAGTGTTTTTCAACCAGGGTTCCTAGGAACCCTTGGGTTCCATGAGCATCCCTAAAGGGTTCCCTGCAATTTTCAGGTAATTTGTATATTTACCAAATAAAGAAGAATTTACAATGCATTTGCTCTCAGACGCGCTATTAGAGAGGTTTGGGGTTCCTTACAATGCATCTGATCTCAGACGCGCTAATAGAGAGGGTTGGGGTTCCTTACAAAACATCCGATCTTAGACACTCTATTAGAGAGGGTTGGGGTGCCTTACAATGCATATGATCTCAGATACACTTTTAGAGAGTTTTGGGGTTCCTTACAATGCATCTGATCTCAGACGCACTATCAGAGAGAGTTGGGGTTCCTCTGAATTTCACATGGGGTTCCTTAACCAAAAAAAGTTGGAAACCACTGGGATATAGAGGTGTAGCGGGCGTTATTGCACCAACAGGCACGGTACCTCTCTCCCAGTTCATGCGCATATAATGCCGTTACAATGGTGGCTGCTCCCACTTCACGTGGTGTGTGTGTCATGGTGCAAGGTGTCCGCTAGCTACTTGGCCAAATATCTGTCTGTATCCATGCACCCGCCATTTATCTGAAGATCATGCTATGTTTCAGGTCAGCTACACAAAATAAGTTTTTTTTTCTATAACGAGATATAACAAAAGAAAACAAATATGTTGAAAAATGTCTCCTGTATTTCTTTCCAGGGGTCTTCTCCCATACAAATTATAATAAGTTCAACCATTATTCTCCACCGTGTGTGTATTTTTTCCATGTTACCTAAGTGGTTATATTATGCACTGCAGGTTACCAGTTGTTAGCCCCTAAACTAAATGTGATAAACTATTACAGCATCTTCCAAATAAATTGTGTTCTTTTCATGCAGCCTATAGTCCATGAAACAATACGCAAAAACCTTTTAAGCAAATTTGTCTATGAAACTCATGAGACACAGTTGCCAGGATTTCATATTCATGCTATGGTCTGCAGCACTTGATCAGTTTCAAACTTTTTCACAATTCCAAGTAGAAAAGTGTTGATCATACAGTATATCTGGAAGAGCATTAGGCTGGAATAATCTAAACAGTAACACTGTTAAAATAGCATTAAAAAAAATTGTACATTCTTTATTATTTTTCCCCATCAATTTCAAGTAAGGATGAAAATGTTTTGAGCATTTACTGTACAGCCTAAAAGAGTATGGCTCATTTGTATTACAAGCTAATTTCGCTTACAGAACCACAGCCTTTTTTGGGGAAGACATAACCCTTCAATTTTACATCTATATTTTGGAGACTATCTTTTTTAAGAAGAATACACGTTCATGTCAAATTAAAAGATATTTGACTTTTATGGACGGAGTGGGCTTTTTTCCCCAAATAGCTCAAACCAGGCACAATTCACCTAAAACAGTAGCCAATAGCAAAATAATCATCGATTGAATAATCCCCTCGGTGCAAGGGACGCTTAATTTATGTCAATAGTATAGTTTTTTTTGGTGCAATAAAGCAATATTCTGTTGGTCTCTTTCTTTCGCTTTCAAAAAAGAGATTAATATAGATTTCTGAACATGCAATTTTCAACACTTTTAATGCTGGAGGAGGCATTCCTCCTTGGGGAAAAAAAGAGGGAGTCTTTGCAACTGAACAATGCAACGAAGGCCATTTGTTTAGTTAGGGGAAAATGTGCTTGTGTAACACCTGCTTTGTAACACATTTAATCTTTGGGGAAACCAAGGTCAATTTGTTCCATTAGTTATTATAAATGGAACTAGATATCCATTTTGTATATTGAGTAATGTTTTATCTATTCAACAAAATGCAAACTTTCTGATATATAGATTCTTTAGTTAAAATCCAAAACATATATTCAACTGTGACTCATGCTGGTTTGCTGCATGGATTTTCTAGTGGTAAAAATTAGGTATGTGCTAAAACAAGTTTGACATTTTTGCCACAGTCACCATATCAAGCTCTTATACTTATATACTGTAGGTGCAGACCCTCTATCAGCCCTCATGGTCCTCAATGGGCAAACCCATTAAGCCTTAGTCCCCACTGAAGAAGCCTCCTTGTGGCAATTACTCTGGAGATTCTTTCACTCAGAGTTCCAGTTGGGCAAACATTTTTAGCAAATGTGGAGTCTCGGTGGATCGGCCGGTTCGTTTGGTCCTCAGATTTCAGCGGATCAATGTCAAAAAGGGCGATTTGCGTTTTGCAGGTTTTTATTATTATTATTAATACACTCTGTGGATTCTGCCACTGTGGACAGATTTGCAGAATACAATCCGCAGATTCAACGATCCGTTAATGGATTGCTGAACCCATGGATTGGACTCTATAAATCCATCCACGGGTTGTATCCAATGGGCGGATTTTGATGAATCCGCGCGGATTGATAACGCCCAAATCCGATTGCGGATTTTACACTGCAAAACGGATTTTGAGTGTAACATCGCCCATCTCTAGTCAGAGTCCAGTACGGAAAGAATCCAGCAGACCCTTTCTGACTGCTAGGCTGGCAACGGCATACATATGGATATCACTCCTAAACAAGGCTACTAACAGGCCTGAATCTTCGGGAAGAACTAAAGCTGAAGCTTCAGACACAAACCTCTTCCAAGCAGACTGCTCCTTTATTGTTTTACAAAGGGTAGCAGATTCCCCCCAGTTATTCTATGTGCAATCCTATACCTGATAATTGTGGCAATTGTAATGAACTCCAATGAACCACAGTAAACTGAGACGCAAACTGAGCCATATATCTCTCCCTGTTTGTTGCCTTTCTTCATATGGTACAGTAGACAACTTTGAAAAATTGTGTCCCATGTTTCTCCAAACAATCTTATATCTGGCCCCTCTTCCCTCCATCACTTCCCAGTGCCAAGCACAAAATAAAAACTTACAATCCACAAATGATAAACTCAGGTGTGGTCCCACTAGCCTCACACAACACAAGTTATTTACAGTATGTTCTTGTTTCAAAACTGCTTTTTCTGTTTTTCTCCACTGGACGCCTTCTAGTTTAAGAGATTAGTATAATTCTCCTTTCCATTGTTTCTCCAGAGCATCTTTATTTTAATTTTACTTAAACATCTGCAATATTAATGATGATTAATATAAAGATTTGAAGAATTCTTAAGAATCCACAAATGGATTGAATTCTACAAATCCACGGGTTATGGATTCCATGGAGTGTATTGGTAATAATAATTAAAAATTTGCAAAGCACGAATCGCCCTTTTTGAGATTGATCTGCTGAAATCCGTGGACCAAAAGAACTTGCGGATCTGTTGCGGATCCAATTTTCCCCCCAAAATTCACCCATCTCTACTATTAACCACACCATGTTTACTCAGGCATTTTAATCTATGCTGGCTTGCATGTGTCTAATAAAGCAATAGTATACATGTCACCATTGTTGAGTGCCGTGGTAGTGACACAGTTAATTCATCTACAGGCCACAATTTACGTTCAGTAACTTGTCATCGGGAATGTAAAACTCTAACAGCAACTCAAGCCCATCACTAAGGCAGCATAAACTTCACATACTATAACTCTCTATAGATATCCTACCAAATTGCTTACCAAAAGATTCCTATTCTCGAATGAAAGTTATGCAAAAATATATTTAAATTAGGTAACTTCCTCTGTAATGTAAAAGACAAACACCTCGGGGCAGTTCTGGCGTGCTTTATCATGCAGACAATGAGATCAGTGGCGCAGATCTGTGCCTTAGTATACACGGAGTTGTGACACTGATGTTATAGTCAGAAAAGAAGACGGAAAGGGACTTTTTTTTTTCCTGTGGGAGCTCACCTGCTAGTTTCTCCATTTCCCCCCCAAAGCATATCAAAATAAAACAAATAATTTACAGATATACCAGACTTGGGACTTCCCAAATCTGTGGCAGGAAATTCAGAGAGCAGCAGAATGAGCTCTCCTGAGGACACTTTCCCCAAATTTAAATGTGCAGTAAGGGAGTCTTGTGAGTCAACATGCGCTATATCTGTAAATATACATAACTAGCTGAGAGCCCCGGCGTTGCCCGGGATGTTTGTGGTGTGGGGGTGGCATTTGGGTGGGGAGTGGTCCACGCGGCCCATGGCAGTGTGCGGTGGTACTGCTGCTGTGGCTGTACTGATGGTGATTGTATCGGTGTGCTGATTTGGGAGGGTTTGTTGCTGATGTGGGGGTGCGGATGTGGGTGTGCCGATGGGGAGGTGCGAAGGTGCCAATGTGTGGGTGCTGATGGTGTTGATGAGGGCTGGGAATGGTGGGGAGCCGAGAATGCCAGTGTGCAGGGGGGGGGGGGGGGCATGGGATACCGGTGTGCTGATGTGGTGGTGCTGGGGATAGTGTATGTGTGTGTATACGTGTGTGTGTGTATATATACACACGTGTGTGTATACATGTGTGTATACATGTTTGTGTGTGTGTGTGTGTATACATGTTTGTTTGTATACATTGTGTATGTGTACGTGTGTGTGTGTATACACGTGTGTGTGTATACACGTGTGTGTGTGTATACACGTGTGTGTGTGTGTATACACGTGTGTGTGTGTGTACACGTGTGTGTATACACGTGTGTGTGTGTGTATACACGTGTGTGTGTGTATACACGTGTGTGTGTATACACATGTGTGTGTGTGTATACACGTGTGTGTGTGTGTATACACATGTGTGTGTGTGTATACACGTGTGTGTGTGTATACACGTGTGTGTGTGTGTATACACGTGTGTGTGTGTGTATACACGTGTGTGTGTATACACATGTGTGTGTGTGTGTATACACGTGTGTGTGTATACACGTGTGTGTGTGTGTGTGTATACACGTGTGTGTGTGTATACACGTGTGTGTGTATACACGTGTGTGTGTATACACGTGTGTGTGTGTACATGTGTGTGTGTGTACACGTGTGTGTACACGTGTGTGTGTACACGTGTGTGTGTACACATGTGTACACGTGTGTGTGTGTGTGTGTACACGTGTGTGTACACGTGTGTGTGTGTGTACACACGTGTGTGTGTGTGTACACACGTGTGTGTGTGTGTGTACACACGTGTGTGTGTGTGTACACACGTGTGTGTGTGTGTGTGTGTACACACGTGTGTGTGTGTGTGTGTACACGTGTGTGTGTGTGTGTACACGTGTGTGTGTGTGTGTGTGTGTGTACACGTGTGTGTGTGTGTGTGTGTGTACACGTGTGTGTGTGTACACGTGTGTGTGTGTGTGTGTACACGTGTGTGTGTGTGTGTGTGTACACGTGTGTGTGTGTGTGTGTGTACACATGTGTGTGTGTGTGTACACGTGTGTGCACGTGTGTGTGTGTACACGTGTGTGTGTGTGTGTACACGTGTGTGTGTGTGTACACGTGTGTGTGTGTACACGTGTGTGTGTGTACGCGTGTGTGTGTGTACGCGTGTGTGTACATGTGTGTGTGTGTGTGTACACGTGTGTGTGTGTGTACACGTGTGTGTGTGTGTACACGTGTGTGTGTGTGTACACGTGTGTGTGTGTGTACACGTGCGTGTGTGTCTACGTATACGTGTGTGTACGTGTCTGCGTGTGTCTGCGTGTCTACGTGTGTCTACGTGTGCCTGCGTGTCTACGTGTGCCTGCGTGTCTACGTGTGCCTGCGTGTCTACGTGTGCCTGCGTGTCTACGTGTGCCTGCGTGTCTACGTGTGCCTGCATGTCTACGTGTGCCTGCGTGTCTACGTGTGCCTGTGTGTCTACGTGTGTCTACGTGTGCCTGCGTGTCTACGTGTGCCTGCGTGTCTACGTGTGCCTGCGTGTCTACGTGTGCCTGCGTGTCTACGTGTGCCTGCGTGTCTACGTGTGTCTACGTGTGCCTGCGTGTCTACGTGTGCCTGCGTGTCTACGTGTGCCTGCGTGTCTACGTGTGCCTGCGTGTCTACGTGTGCCTGCGTGTGTATGTGTACGTGTGTGTGTCTACGCGTGTGTGTCTACATGTGTGTGTATACATGTGCCTACGTGTGTGTGTATATACGTGTGTGTATACGTGTGTGTACGTGTGTGTACGTGTGTAGGGCAGGGAGGGTGGGGGCGAAGGGCAGGGAGGGTGGGGGCGAAGGGCAGGGAGGGTGGGGGCGAAGGGCAGGGAGGGTGGGGGCGAAGGGCAGGGAGGGTGAGGGCGAAGGGCAGGGAGGGTGGGGGCGAAGGGCAGGGAGCGAAGGGCAGGGAGGGTGGGGGCGAAGGGCAGGGAGCGAAGGGCAGGGAGGGTGGGAGCGAAGGGCAGGGAGGGTGGGGGCGAAGGGCGGGAGCGAAGGGCAGGGACGGGGGGGGGTGAAGGGCAGGGCCGGGGGGGGGGGGGTGAAGGGCAGGGCCGGGGGGGGGGGGGCGAAGGACAGGGCCGGGGGCGAAGGGCAGGGCCGGGGGCGAAGGGCAGGGCCGAGGGGGGTGAAGGGCAGGGCCGGGGGGGGGGGGGGGGAGGGTGAAGGGCAGGGCCGGGGGGGGGGGTGAAGGGCAGGGCCGGAGGGGGGGGGTGAAGGGCAGGGCCGGAGGGGGGGGGTGAAGGGCAGGGCCGGGGGGGGGGTGAAGGGCAGGGCCGGGGGGGGGGGGGTGAAGGGCAGGGCCGGAGGGGGGGGGGGGGGGGTGAAGGGCAGGGCCGGGGGGGGGGGTGAAGGGCAGGGCCGGGGGGGGGGGGGTGAAGGGCAGGGCCGGGGGGGGGGGGTGAAGGGCAGGGCCGGGGGGGGGGGGTGAAGGGCAGGGCCGGGGGGGGGGGGGTGAAGGGCAGGGCCGGAGGGGGGGGGTGAAGGGCAGGGCCGGAGGGGGGGGGTGAAGGGCAGGGCCGGGGGGGGGGTGAAGGGCAGGGCCGGGGGGGGGGGTGAAGGGCAGGGGGGGGGTGAAGGGCAGGGGGGGGGGTGAAGGGCAGGGGGGGGTGAAGGGCAGGGCCGGGTGAAGGGCCAGGGCGGGTGAAGGGCCAGGGGGGGGGGTGAAGGGCCAGGGCGGGGGGGGGGGGGGTGAAGGGCCAGGGCGGTGGGGGGGGGTGAAGCACTGGCCCGGGTGAAGCGCCGGGCCGGGTGAAGCGCCAGGCCGCGTGGGGTGAAGCGCCGGGTGGGGTGAAGGGCCGGGCCGGGGGTGAAAGATCTCTTCCCGTGCGGTTACTTACCTCGCACCGGGCCGCGCTCCTCCTCGGGTTCCTCGGCGGTTCCCCCCGGCGATGCGGAGCTGAGACGCTCAGGTGAGGGGGTGTGTGGGCCGCGGCCCGTGCAGCTCCCGACAGAGACAGCTAGGCCTGAGAGCCGGAGCAGCGCGCGCGGGGATGGGGAGCTGGGGGCGCGGCCTCTAGGCCTGAAGGTGAGAGCGGCGACAGCGTGCTCTGGGGGGGGGGGAGCACCGGGAGAGCGGGTGAGCACCGGGAGAGAGGGTGCTCTGGGGGGGGGGGGGAGGGAGGGTGCTCTGGGGGGGGGGGGAGCACCGGGGGAGCGGGTGAGCACCGGGAGAGAGGGTGCTCTGGGGGGGGGGGAGGGGGGGAGCACCGGGGGAGAGGGTGCTCCGGGAGAGCGGGTGATGTTGAGGTCCCGCGGAGTGGTGATAGGGGGTAGTTCCGTTGTTGCGGGCCAGAGGCCAGGAAAGGGGGGGGGGCGGACAGAGGGTGAGGAGGGGGGTGAGGGGCTCCGGAGCAGCATCGTGCGGTGGATGTTCGGGTGAGTGGGGGGGGGGGTGAGGGGCTCCGGAGCAGCATCGTGCGGTGGATGGTGGGGGGGGGGGGGTGAGGGGCTCCGGAGCAGCATCGTGCGGTGGATGGTGGGGGGGGGGGTGAGGGTCTCCGGAGGAGCATCGTGCGGTGGATGTATGGGTGAGGGGGGTGGGGTAGTTTTGGGTGTGCTCCGGGGATGTTCGGGTGAGGGGGGGGGGTGTGATGGAGCATCGTGCGTTGTATGTTCAGCAGCGTGCGTTTGCTGTTGGTGTGAGGGGGGGGTGATGGAGCATCGTGCGTTGTATGTTTGGGTGAGGGGGGTTGGTGATGGGCTGCAGTAGCGGGAGAGCTGTGGCGTGCGTTTGTAGTGTGCATGAGGTTGGGGGGGGGTGATGGTGGAGGGGGGTGCATGAGGTTGGGGGGTGGTGGTGGAGGGGGGTGTTTGTAAGAGGCAGTGCGGTGAGTGTTAGGTGCTTAGAAGCATTCCCAAAGGTCACTGAGGGGTGGGACAATGTGGCAGTGGTGTTGGCCAAAGGCCAATGAGAGTCAGTGAGGGGTGGGACAGTGGGGTGAGGGGTGGGACAGTGTGGCAGTGGTGTTGGCCAAAGGCCAATGAGAGTCAGTGAGGGGTGGGACAGTGGGGTGAGGGGTGGGACAGTGTGGCAGTGGTGTTGGCCGAAGGCCAATGAGAGTCAGTGAGGGGTGGGACAGTGTGGTGAGGGGTGGGACAGTGTTGAGGTGGAGTGACAGGCCAAAGGTGCAATGCGATTGGCCCTAGGGACACAGGGCATGCAGACAAACATACAGACATTTCAGAAATATATAGTAGATATACACACCACACATACATATATACACACCACACATTATATATATATATATATATATATATATATATATATATATATATATATATATATATATATATACACACATATATATATATATATATACACACCACACATACACACACATATATACACACACACACACACACCACACATATATACACACACACCACACATATATACACACACACACACACACACCCTGCAGCCCGTTTTTCACACACACACACACACACACACACACACCCTGCAGCCCGTTTTTCACACACACACACACACAACACACACACACCCTGCAGCCCGTTTTTCACACACACACACACACACACACCCTGCAGCCCGTTTTTCACACACACCCTGCAGCCCGTTTTACACACACACACACACACACACACACACACACACACACACACACACACACACACACACACACACACACACACACACACACACACACACACACACACACACACACCTTGGTGCTGTCTGGTGGCTCTGCAGTTGCAATGCCGGGCAGGCTGCAGCCCCATTGGATGGGAGCGGTCACGTGACCGCTCCTCTGCTTCCCCTCAGAGGTTTTTTTTTTTTTTTTTAAATGAGCTAGCAGCCCTTGTTTCCCGCTGCTGGCGGCCCTGATCGCGGCGCCCCTCTAGCCAAGCCGCGGCGCACCAGGGCGCCGCGGCGCACAGTTTGGGAAACACTGCTGTACCTGATTCGGCAGTCTGTGGTAGCAGACGTGAAGGTTTTGATAGCTGTGAAGCGTGGCCCCAGAGCAGGTTGAGGATTAGAGGATTAGGTGTTGCAAAAGCAAAGCGTGAGGGGTGGGACAGTGTGGAAGTATTAGGGCATTGGTGTTGGACGCAGGCCAATGAGAGGTGTGCGGGGGCGGGCATTGGACGCAGGCCAATGAGAGTCAGTGAGGGGTGGGACGCAGGCCAATGAGAGGTGTGCGGGGGCGGGCATTGGACGCAGGCCAATGAGAGTCAGTGAGGGGTGGGACGCAGGCCAATGAGAGGTGTGCGGGGGCGGGCATTGGACGCAGGCCAATGAGAGTCAGTGAGGGGTAGGACAGTGTGGCATTGGTGTTGGACGTAGGCCAATGAGAGGTGTGCGGGGGCGGGCATGGCCTGAGCCGGAGTGACAGGGCCAAGGTCCAATGCGATTGACCCTTGGGACGCAGACATACAGTGATTTCACAAATATATAGTAGATATGTTATACAATTGTAGCCCTGATAGGTTTTGGGCTATTAGTCTGTCCTCCTCCTGGCAGAAATGCCTAGTAAGGGTAGGTTTCCAGGAGTAATCATGGGTTTTCCCCACTCATTGCAGTGAGTCAGAGTAGGTAGTGTCATCAGGCATTGTGTCCAATTAGAGGCACATGGGTGGTGCTTATTGGATCTGTACTTAATGCATTGTACTTCCTGATTTAGCCAGTCTGCCTCTACCGTGAGAGGGGCAAAGTTTACCCAACTAAGCTGTCAGGGCTCTGGCAGTTTGAGGCCCTCCCTTAGGGGAGCTGTGGGAAATCCCCACAAGGGGATAAGGGTAGAGCAAAGACCACTTTTGGTGCCCTTTGGCCTGGAGTGGATCCAGGGACATCCTGAGGGTGGATACCCTAACAACTGCTACCATCTGAGGCTGTTGAATTCAGAAAGACCAAATAAAGAATCCTGTGTTTTATATACCTCCTGCCTAAGAGTGAAGTATATTAGGAGGAGGGGGAAGAGATTCTTCTGCAGAGACATCTCCCTATACACCTGGGGGCTGCACGAGATGGAGGCGCTGCACCTGTGTGTACTATTTGGGCAAGACCCCAGAAGCCTGTCCTGTTCTTCCCCCATAACATCATGCAGGAGACCCAGGGCCCCCTGTTACCACACTAAGCCATGCAACCGGAATGAGTTTCCCACAGAGAGGCCGTATGTGAGATTGGGTGGGGGAAACAGGGTTGCACAATATATTCATATATTGGAATATCTATTCCATTTAGGAAATGGTGGGGGGATCAGTATATCTGTAGTGTGCCTGCATGTATATTAATCTTAGACAAAGTATATTTTATTAAAACTTACTTAAATTATCTAAACTCATTATATACAGTATAATTAGCTTGTAAACTCATAAAATTACCTCCTAGTAGTTTAAATGGTGTCAATTGTTTTGAATTGTTTTGAATAAGCTAACAACATGCATTTTAAAATAAGATTCAATTTTTGGTGGCTTAAAGCATGTCATCTATGAATTCATTTAGGGATTTAAAATATTTTTTGTTCCGTAATTGACACGCTAACAACTTGCATTTCACAGTTATCAATATTTGATGTTTTTATAGAATACGAACAGTGTATTATTCTTCTATAATAAAAATGGAATCAATTTTTATAATCAAAGGTCAAGTAGGTTGATATATGAGTTTGGTGGCTGACAAAAATGGATGTACTTACAGTGTATGAGGAGTATCAGAGTTCTTAATATATATTAGTCATTGACCAGCAGTTAATGTCACGACATAATGATGCCTCTGCTCGATAAACAGTATATGTTAAGTATCATAGTTTAAATGACATGGTTTAATCAATGTCACAGCTAGTGCTGGTTTAAGAAAATATAGTTACAATAGTAATTACAGCTCAACCCCGTTATAGCGCGTTATTCGCTTATAACGCGGTCTGAGCATGGCTCCCGAATTGAAAGCCTCCATTTTGCCGCCTTACCTGCATCTCAAATCCTCCATTTTGCCACCTTACTCTCTCCTCTTTCAGCTGTCCGGTCCACGTGCTCATCTCTCTCCTCTTCCTGCTGTCCACGTGCACATCTCGCGTGAGCCTCCTCATTACAGATTTCATTCCACTCCATTTTGCCGCCTTACCAGTGCTCTCCTTTTCCTGCTGTCCACGTGCCTGTCGCGTGCCATGTTTTTTTTTTCCAAACATTCAATTCAATGCTTTATTGACTATAGACACACAATTAAACATTAATACACTTTGTACAAAACACATGCATGGATTAAACTCGGGACCTTCTGATACCAATGCCTTGCCTCTTACCTCTACACCATAGGCTTGGTGTGACAAGACATAACCTATAAATATATTTATCCTCTACAACACATTGCCACAGGGTACATGTCAATGTTAAATCTTAAGTCTACTTCTAGATATCTATGACATCACATAGCTTCTGTGGTGCAGAGGTAGAACTCCTAACCAACATAAGAAGGGGTCCTGGGTTCAATTCCTGTGTGATATAGTATATTATTATTTTAATTATGTTGTATAATTTATAAATATATAACTATTTATTATTCTTTATTAAGTAATAATTATTTATTAATTAATAATGATGTATTAATAATAATTCTTTATTAATAATTCTTTATTACTAATTCATTATTAATAATTCTTTATGATTAATTATGTATTAATACGTATGATTATTAATTATTATTAACAATTAATTAACGAATTAATAATTATTACTAATTAATACTTAATACTAATTATTAATACTTAATTATTAATAAAACGTATTAATACTTAATAATTATTTATAATTAGTAAGTATTAATAATTGTTATTAATAATTACGTATCAATAATTATTATTAATAATTAGGTATTAATAATTATTAAGTATTGTTTAGTAATACTTATTAATTAGTAAAAATTATTAATTGTTAATGATAATTAATAATCATACTTATTAATCATAATATAATTAATAATAATAGTATTATTAATTAATAATTATTAATAAATAATTATTGATATAGAATTGTTATTAATACTTAATACATAATTATTAATAAATTACTAATATAGAATTATTAATACTTAATACATAATTATTAATAAATAATTATTACTTAAAGAATAATAAATAATAATAATTATATATTATTTATAAATTATACAATATAATTAAAATAATAATTATAATATACTATATCACACAGGAATTGTACCCAGGACCCTTTCATATGTTGGTTAAGAGTTCTACCTCTGCACCACAGAAGCTTTGTGATGTCATAGACATCTGAAATAGACTTAAGATTTAACATTGACATGTACTGGTCATGTACTGGACAATGGTTATCTTTTTTCTCACTAAGCCTATGGTGTAGAGGTAAGAGGCAAGGCATTGGTATCAGAAGGTCCCGAGTTCAATCCCTGCATGTGTTTTGTACCAAATGTATTAATGTTTAATTGTGTGTCTTTAGTCAATAAAGCATTGAATTGAATGTTTGAAAAAAAAAAAAAAAAACATGGCACGTGACGGGCAGAGAGATGAGCAGAGCAGAGAGATATGAGCACGTGGACAGCAGGAAGAGGAGAGCACTGGTAAGGCGGCACAATGGAGGAGAATTAAATTTGTAATGTGAAATTTTAACGCGGTCTTGGGGTTGTGGACCCCAAGGACTGCGTTATAACGGGGTTTAGCTGTACATAGTTACATAGTAGATGAGGTTGAAAAAAGACATGCAGATGCAGCCAGTTGTATCTCCAAGATGTCCCAGCACATGTGCTGGTGAACCGCGGACCAGACATGGACCATTCACAGCCAAATGCTGATTAGGGAGGAATTGCTCATCAGGATTAACATCGCAGCCCCGGAGATACCCTGTTTCCCGAGATAGGGGTGCCGATATCTCCGCCAAGTTCAATTCTCTCGCTTCACGTGACTGGGACATTTAAACTTGGCTGAGATACATGCCCCCCATACTGGAAGTGAGTGAGCAGAGACCAGTCAAGACAAGCAATGCAGATCTAGCGGGGGAGAGAAGTGGAGAACACAACCCGGTGCCCAGCTGATTGCGCCCGTTACTGAGTTCCTACCGTATATTTTTTATACATCTGACACCATGTGAGGGTATCCTGCTTTTATTAATTGTATAAAAAGTTTTTTTTACTGTCTGCACTATTGGCTTCTCTTTGCCTTATCCCAGAAGGTATTACATCTATAGTCCTACAAAGTACAGACATTTAGACCTCCTAAAGAGATCACAGTATTGCCACTGATATGTGGATATGCTTTAAAGAACTGGGAACCTGTGAGTGCAAACTCTGCAGGATTTGACCAAGATCCATTAATTAACTCATTATTTGAAACCTATTGCACTATTTTTGTGTGTTTTTTCTTCAAACATATATCTGGATTCCCAAACAAAAAAAACTTGAACTTCTTAGGAAGGATTGGGAAAGCAATCCACAAAAGGGTTTACGATATCACACTTTATTCACTTATGCAAAATGTATTTTGCACTTGTTCACTGAATGTCACAAATAATTTGTATTTAAGATCTCACTCTATTGGTTTAAGCGCCACCCAAGATAACATGTTTTTCCCCTCATTACTGGGGCTTGTATCTCAGGACACCCGCAGGGCTGAAATTATTGCAGTTCCACTCCGGAGACCCCCTGCTTCCATCCTATGTTATTGAAATACAATAAAAGCAGCACGATCGCTTGTTAGAGGTGCGCAGAGAGAGTGACTGATTCTGTCTACTCTCACTGCGCATCTCTTCCCGACTGGTGCAGACCGGTAGGACTAACATAGCAGGAGTCACATTCAGAAGCAGGGACCCTCACTGTGCTAACTCCCCTGGGCTAAGGTACTTAGCAATATTTGCAAGTCCACATAAGATCATCATTTCATTCATAGCCGCATACCTGACATACTGTAAAAAAAATAAATGCAAGTCAATTCTAGTTACAATTCCCCGTAAAGGCATGAAGACACTCACAACGCTTGAACCCTTTGAGTGCCGGAGGGACTGCCGTGGCGCTCTTGATTGGATGACTCCGCCGTCACTGTTGATGGTACGGGAGGAGTCATCCCTCTATCATTCCTCATCAGTGTAGACCGGGTCGATAGGAGCGCAGGACCCCATCGCCCTTTGTCTGACAAGAAGAGTAGCTACTACCTCATGGGGCCCCCTGAGTGCCAGGCACTATGATGAGGCCCCCTGAGTGTCAGGCACTGTGATGCCCCCCCCCCCCTGAGTGCCAGACACTATGATGAGTCCCCCTGAGTGTCAGGCACCGTGATGAGCCCCCCCTGAGTGTCAGGCACTATGATGAGTCCCCCTGAGTGTCAGGCACGGTAATGGGCCCCCCCTGAGTGTCAGGCACCGTGATGGCCCCCCCTGAGTTTTAGGCACTACGATTAGGCCCCCTGAATGTCAGGCACTATGATGAGACTCCTGAGTGTCAGGCACTATGATGAGGCCCCCTGAGTGTCAGGCACTATGATGAGGCCCCCTGAATGTCTGGCACTATGATGAGGCCCCCTGAATGTCAGGCACTATGATGGGCCCCCCTGAGTATAAGGCACCATGATAGAGTAGCTACATTCTCCACTCAAAAGGTTAAAAGCAGCGATCCCACATGGAAACATTTGTTTATATATATATATTTTAACCTGAACCAGGGATACCCCCACGGTTGATCGGTGGCTTCCCAACATCTGGGGACCCCCAGTTACATTGTTACTTGTCACATTTATTTGTGACAGTTTAGAGACCAACACTACAAACATGGGCGATGGGTTACAGATGCAGCGGCCGTTATTTGTACATATCACGGAGCCGTTTTCGTGTGCGCTGCTGTACTCCACACGGCCAATCACACGGTTGCTTTGTTTGAATTTCATGGATCCCGATTTCTTCGGGTGCAATTCTTCGCGTTTCCGTGGCAGAAATGAAGTAATTGTAATGTGTACAGTACAGTACTGCGTCAGTTTGCAGGTGTTTAAAAACCAGAACACTAAAATGCCAGTTTCTGCACTCAATAAAAACGTGTCAACAAGCAGTCATGACGCGCCATGACATGGGTATTCCGAGGTATACAACGCGTGATATGTTCGAATAACGGCCGCTGCATCTGTACCTATGGAAAGCTGTGACATCATCTCCCCGATGTTGCAGCTTTTCTATTGACCGCAGGAGAAAGCCATGACCTCCAGCCGTTTTTAATCTTTCAGTTTACCCTGTGGATTTAGGGTTCGCTGTTCCTGAACCGAGGGATCCCCGGACATGGGGGGGAGGGGGGTGGGGGTGGTTAACAATCAGCTCCGGGAACCCCCCAGTCAGGTAAAAAAAAAAGAATTAAAAAAGTGTCCAGGTGGGATTCTTCTTTGGAATGAAACACTGCCCTAAAGAAGACGTTTTATGATGCATCTTCTTTATTTTTTTATCTCACCTGAGCATGGTTCATAAAACATATTGATTTTACATGTTAAGTAATAGGGGAAGGAATGGCATTGCAGTTAATGCAGTGGCCTTGTTTTATTTCTCTTATCAATGCCTTCCTCTTAAACGCTAGTACATGCTTTTCAGGCGGACATTGATCATCCCATTAACTTCTGTAAGATGTCCATAATGTCATAGTAATCACTTAATGTCTGTCCATTCTAGATTCACCTAAATATCTCATATGTGGTACAGAAATATTTCACCAGCTATGTGCAAATTCTGTTAAGTTGTTTTCTACAATCTGATCATACGTCTTTGTTTTGGTAATCTCTCTCTCTCTCTCTTTCACTTATTAACATTTACCAAATTATAATAATGTTTGTTCCCAAAGTGCAATAAATACATATAGTACTACATTATTTTAATACTGTGCACACATATAGTTGGAGGCAAAAAGATTAAGAAAAACTCTGAGCTTGCAGTTTAAATCGGAAACAAATTAACTTAGTCGTTGTGACAAACTCGTTAATTCCAATATTAGAGTATATTATATTATACAGTGACGAGAACAATTTTGTGAATCCCTTAGGATTTTCACATATTTCAAAACCTAAAATGTTATTAGATCTTAATCTGAGTCCTAATAATAGTTAAAGATAACCCGATCAAACAAATGACACAAAAACATGACACTTTTTCAACATTTAATTATCCACAAATTATTCAACATTCAATATCCATGTGTGAAAAAGTATGTGAACCTTTAGATTCAGTACTTGGTGGCGCCCCCTTGAGCAGTATTAACTTAAACTAAGCATTTTCTGTAACTGCTGGTCTGTCTCTCATATCGGTTTTGAGGAATTTTGGCCCATTTCTCCATACAGAACTGATTCAACTCAGTGACATTTGAGGGCTTCCTTGCATGGACAGTGCGCTTCAGCTCCTGCCACAACATGTCGATGGGGTTTAGGTCCGGACATTGACTAGGCCATTCTAAAATGCGGAATTTCTTCTTCAGCAGCCATTCTTTCGTAGATCAGCGTGTATGTTTAGCATTATTGTCTTGCTGCATGACCCACTTTCGATACAGCTGCAGATCACAGACAGATGGCCTGTCATTCTCCCCTAGAATCTTCTGATACAATGCAGAATTCATGGTTGTTTTAAACTTGGCAAATTGTCCAGGTCCTCAGGCAGAAAATCAACCCTAAGCCCTCACACTACAACCACCATGCTTGACAGTTGCGATGAGATTCTTCTCTTCAAATGCAGTGTTTAGTTTTTGCCAAATATAACGTTGCTCATTGAGGCCAAAAAGTTCTACCTTTGTCTCGTCTGTCCAGAGAACATTGTTTCAGAAGTCTTGTGGATCATCTATGTGCTCTTTGGCAAACTTCAGATGGGCAGCAATGTTCATTTTAGAGAGTTGAGTCATGAAGACTCACATTTGCCAAGGTGAGAGTGGCCTGCAAATCCTTGGATGTTACTCTGAGGTTCTTTGTGACTTCCTGGATGATTTGCCTTTTTGTTCTTGGAGAGATTTTGGTAGGGCAACCACCCCTGTGTAGAGTTACTGTAGTCTTTAATTTTCTCCAATTGTAAACTGTCTGTCTGACCGTAGATTGGTGGAGCCCCAGATTCTTAGAAATGTTTTTTTAACCCTTTCTAGACTGATGAGCATCAATAACTGCTTTTCTGAGGTCCTCAGAAATTTCTTTTGATTGTGGCATGACATGTTTCCACACACCTGTATGGTGAAGACCAAACTCATAAAGTTTATTATCTTTATATAGGGTGGGTTCTCCCAAACTCACCCCTGAAGATCTACTTAATTATTTAAACACCTGATTCTAATTATCTCCTTTAATTTAGCTGATAAAACCAGGGTTTCACTTACTTTTGCACATAGCCTGACTTAATTACTCATTGCTTGTCTAATTAATATACAGTATCATTTTGTTTCAAAAGACATGGAATTAGTTAGTATAAACCCTATTGGATAATTAAGAAAAGAATGGTTTTGTTTCAAGAAGGTTACAATGGAAAAACTATGGAATTTCCGTAATTATAATTTGGGGCTCACAAAAAATTTTTCGCCGCTGTTTCTGTTACCATCAATATATCACAGTACTGTACCTAGCACCTGATCTTCTTCAACAGCATCAGCTGTACCTAACAGAACTTACAGTTTGAAGCATCAAATTGTGAGTTATGGGTCATAATTTCTCCCATTTACCTGTGTCTAAACATGTAACCCAGTGGTGTGTATACCAAGAATCTTACATCTGTTATAGAAAAATACCACAATAAAAATAACTTGCTGTAGAGCAAATTAGCAACAATATTAAATGCCTAATTATTAACAACCTTTATTAGAACATATATATATATATATATATATATATATATATATATATAGACTGTTTTATATTGTGCAGTCTCTCTCCCTTTTGCTGTTAATAGGCTTCCCCTATAGTGTCTACTACCATTGTAAAATATTCGCTGTTTTTAATTACCCTTACTGTCTCTAATTGTCCTGTTATGTATTTAACTTTGTCTCCACTGACACATTTATTGTATCACTAGGGACGCTCCAGCGCGGTTGTTGACAACCCTCGCACAGACAGGAGTAGTCAGAGTTTTGCGGGCAGTACATTGGCTGACAGGTTCGGCCAATGAGATCTGCCCGTTTAGACTTTCGCGCCAATCAATCGCGCGTCACTCACTGTTTGGGGCGAGGGGACATCTTCAATAGCGGGAGCGCTCACATACGCAAATTTACTCTTTGACAAAGGGCCCTTGCCCGAAACACGTCAGAGTTTTACTCCTGTGTCCCCCCACGTCGCAACCATGGAATAAAGCATATTTTTAACCGCATTATCTTGGTGTTGGCCCCACTGTTTCCTAGCTGTGCTCCGCTTTGTTCCTGTGGATCATATCTGGGGACATGTCTGAGATATGTTAATGTACTCATAAGTCAGGGGTGGCCAACTCCAGTCTTCAAAATCCACAAACAGGTCAGGTTTTAAGAATTACCGTGCTTCAGTACAGGTGGTTCAATCAGTGGCACAGTGAATGATTGAGCCACCTGTGCTGTGCAAGGATAAAGCTCAGAACCCCAAAAAACACCACATCATTTAGTTAAACTCTTTGGCCAAAGCATTATGTAGCCCTTTTCTGAACCCTCCCAAATGAACTTCTGGTCGCTGTACCACACCTGCGGCTCCAGGAGATCTGAGCCTCCGCTAGCTGGGAGCCTGGGGTAATACTCACACATTTACATAGCGCAGAGCCTCCACTTACCCAGGATCCCCGTGACGTGAGATTCCCCTGGGCAAGAAATACAACAATAGACATACCCTGTATAGATAATAACTAATACTTTACTTAAGAACATACCCACATTTATCAACAATAGAATAACAGGTGTCCCTCTACAGAGGAGACACTAATAACCAAGGCGTCTCACCAAACGCTTTCCCCAACACCGAGTGGTCCCACCCAGTGTCCTTAGGATCCCCACCCAATGTCCCGCACTCTTGCAGAGATCGTGGGTGACTACGCAGTCACAGTTAAGCTAAGGGCCCGGTGGTGCACTTAGAACTGTAGATACCTACCGAGCACTCCGGTCGGTACTTGGATCAGCAACGCTTCACACAGGGTCAGACGTGCGATGAATCCGTCTGATCCTATCCTGGCGATATTCTCTGTGGACCCCAACGTGGGTCCGAACTCCGTCACTGGAACCGCAGCATCTGCTGAGTCCCTAACTATCTAGGTGGCATTCGCTACACTATAGGCCGTCCCTATAGCACAGCAACCTGTAGTGGCTTTGGGGAACTCCTAGGGGCCTACAGGGGTTAATGACCTGTCCCACTCCCCTAACTCTCCAAGTCCCCTACCTCACTAACAACTAGCTAACTAACAGCGCCTGCAGCAGACACACTGCACACACAGTCAACCTGCAGACAGCAACACACGCTGCACACACTGTGCCTACTTGTCAGCGCTCACAGCACTACCAGCCGTGATTCACTGACAAGCCTGCACCCTCTCACACCTAAGGGCAACCTCCCTATCTCGGGCCGTCCCTTATCAATTACCCACTACCCTAACAGGGATTGGGGCCTGCCTGGGACTTGGGGATCCTTACCTGGTGAAGGAGCCACTCGCTCCCTGCACCCTTCCTTCCCCTTCCTGCTCCCAGCTCCAACTGCCGTTGCACAGCGCGCGAAATGTATCTTATTCTGGCTGTCTGGGAATCCTCCAGCCGTATTGGCTCCTATCAGGCACCTGGTGTCTGCCTCCCTAGGCCTCCTGGGAGTTGTAGTCCCAAGGAGGCTATATCTGTATTGGGGCCGCGTGCGCACTTGCCCTGCGCATGCTCGAACGCCTAATGGCTGCCACAACCTTTCTCTGACTGACCCTGCTCTCGCGCGATCTGCTAAGGGCCTCTTTAACTCCCGGCCCCTATCTGCGCAGGCGCGATCTGTCTGGGGCCTTCCCTACGCCTGCCTGTCACTGCGCAAGCGCGAACTAACGCGCCATGGTGGCGCCCTGTTCCGCGAGCCGCCCAGACCTCGGCAACGCGATCGCGGCCCTAACAACGGGCCGCTCGCGTCCCCGGCAACCGGCCGCCTCAGGGAACAGAGCACCGCTCCCTGCATTAGCCCCCACCCTCGCGCTCTGCTGGCGGGTCCGTCAGTAGCGTCGGCGGCACCCGCGAACGCTCGGTCCTCGCGAAGGGGGCTGTCAGAGGGGGAAAACAGACCGGGGCTACAGTTATAAGCCTGCAAGCCATGTCAAGGCATAACCAAATTTGCAGGTCCTAACACTAAACTGTGAAACTTCTCTTTTACCTCCGTTGGAGGGAGAATCACCGCACTAAATGACCCTTACTTACAAAAATATTCTTATTGAAGTATTTAACTATATACTATTTACTATGTACTTTGTCACATTGGATATAGCATTGGGCTTTTCTGTCTTTTGCTGAAGCAGGGATATCCTGAAAACCTGACCTGTTGGTGGCCCTTGAGGACTGGAGTTGGCCAGCCATATCATAAGTGTTCTTTATCATTACTGTATAGTATTCGGTATGGTAGAGGGATTATGTCCCTTTTTTAATCACCATAATTTTTTTGTCTACCATGGTATCTACAGTAGCCACAATCAGTGCACAATGCAAGGCCACAAAGCATCCTCACACTGAGGAGACCGGCCGGTCCAAACAGCTGTCTGTGAGTAGGTTATTTTACCCATGCATTATCTCAAAACCAGTTGGAAACAGCAGGCATAAGCTTAAAGTGATCCCGCTAAAGCCGATAAGAAGCTAAAAATGATGCACTGTGACTATTCATTTGCATGTAATTACCCAGAATCCCTGAATGCTGTGCGATTATGTGGTTTGAGCTCGGTTTGGGGACCTGTCTGAAACATGTGAATGTGTTCGTAAGTGTTCTGTATCATCACTGTACTCTATAAATATAAAGAACAATAAGTAATATGTGGATGCATTTGTCACTATTAAAAAATATATATTGTCAGACACATACATTTAATATCTTATGCATTTATGTCTGTACAAAACATCTATGAACAATTACTTAATTCCAAACAATCTTCTACACTTTGCATTTTAACCCTCTAGGGTTTGCAATTATCTCACTGTTTGATCTATTAATTACAGTATGTTTGTGTTTGGACCCATAGTTATGATGAATAAAGTTACTTGTTATAGCCGTGTAGCAGAGTCCTCCTTATTAACTCCATTGAGGGGTAACTGCTCCGCTGCTCAGCTGGTCGGCAGAGCACCGCACGATCAGTGAGTTTGTGGGAGCGGTCATTTTGTGGCAGGGCGTACATGCGCAGTGTCGGCAGCACGGTGCCCATCTTGTAATGGCTCCACACAGACTGAAACGGGACTACGAGACCCAGAATCCTCGGGGGAGGGTTGAACACATGGCCTGATCCATCCAATGGAATGGATGCAGCCTGAAGGAGCAGGATATCCTCTGTGGGCAGAGAGCCCGCAAATTTGGTTCTGACAGAGGCAGCAAGGGAAGAGGTAGTGTCCAGGGAGCTAGTAAGCCCCTGGACTAGACCAGACTTCCCCGCAGGCCCCAGTTAGGCCCTGAGCCAAATTCTAGTTCAGTATTGTAGGGAAGGCACAAGATAGGGATCCTACCCAACTTAGAACTACAGTCACCCTACCGCACCATTGGACGGACATTAACGTGCCAGACTGTGCCCTTGGACAAGAGCTACACGTGGCAGAAGAGAGTGGAACCCTCCGGCTTGAGACTTCACCGCAGACCACGCCCTTGGTAAGGTATGAGGGGAGTTGTGTTGGAGGCCCCACTGTGTGAGACCTGATCCATCGTCCTCCTTCCATTATTCCCTGGTCAGGCCTGTGACCAGGAAGGTACCACCATGCACAGACACATCACAGGGGGGTAGCGCTACCTCACACATGGGTGGGATTGCTTGTGCGGACACCGGGGTTATATGTGCCCAGGCACCTTCAGTACTTTGGGGGGAAATCACTCGGGTGTTGTTTTTGCATTGAGTGTGATATTTGTTATATATATATATATATATATATATATATATATATATACATACATATATACATATACATACACATACTTATATTGTGTACAGTAAATAAGTTATATATATATATATCTGATGTGGTATTGTTATTACTAATTGTATTAGTTACTATGAGGAGTCAACCCACCAACGCTGGGATCCTCATAGATGGAGACGCTGCACTAAGAGAGAGAGAGCTCACCCCAATCTCCAAGAAGCAGAAGCTCAGGCCTCCTGTGAGCATACAAGTACTAGCAGCATGAGTCATCACCCACGGTTCCCCTAGGCAGGGGGAAAGGGGGTTACAGCCGTACTATTATTCTGTTATAAATGTTGATATTGACTCTGGTGTCAGGCCTTTCCATATGTTCACTTATAATAATACATTCAATTTAAATGATACTGTTACTATTACTATACCTAGAGCAAGTGTCTCCATCCGCTTCTGTAATGAGAGTTACTTCTGATTAATTAAAATTATTCTGCGCTACTAAAACCTACATTGGAAACATGGGGGTTCGAGAAGGGTACGGATAATACAAGCAAATCTAACTCTACCCCTGGAAAACCCCAGCCAAGTAGCTTTTATAGGTCCCCATTAAATCACCAATTTCGAAGGACCCCAATTCTCTTAATTGGACACTTGGTGTTCCCTACCTTAGAAACAGAGGACTTACTCTATAACATGAACACTGGGTTGAGGCTCTTCAAGGCCAGGATGGAGACCCTTGTATTAATTGATTAATAACTGATATAGATATAAAAATGAATAGCTATTTGATCCTAGAGCAGAGTTCTAAAACTCAGTCCTCAAGGGCCACCTTCGATGTATATCCCTGCTTCAGCACAGGTGGCGCAATCAGTGGCTCCGTCGAAGAATCCCTTTCCCTAAATCGAAGTTGCCATAGTTACTGACAATAGAGATGTGTTTTTAATATAGCTTAATGGGTAAAAAAGTACTAATTATATCTTCTTACTAAAAGCTCAAAGGAAAGAAGCCTTGATAAACTACTGTAGCAAGGAAGTGAATATACAATACAAGCAATGCAAGTGCTATGAAAGAAGGATTAAGCTGTATAATACAGTACTGAGCTGGTAGCTAGTTTTTCTGCAAAAATGTACCTTGAGGCTTCTGATTGTGCTTTGGCAAAAACCTATTTAAATGCAGATTAGACTTCCTACCTCTGCGCAATATACTCTTTGTTTAGAAACAGGAAGTGAATAAAGATTTCGTTTTTTTACATCTTTGCATGGAAATTGCCAATTATTTGCTTATCGTGTTATCGTTCTGGATAAGAATCACAATGGCATAAACTATTTACTTGTTAGTCATTTTTTTTTAAATATTCCAAATAGATGCCTTTTATATCCTGAAAATGAATTCCCACATATATATGTGTGTGTATGTATATATATATATATATATATATATATATATATATATATATATATATATATATATATATATATGTGTGTGTATGTATATATATATATATATATATATATATATATATATATATATACAGAACACACAAATGTGTATGTACTGTAGCAGTGATGAATTTGGTCCTAAACAGCACCTAAGAATAACAGATACTGGCATGCATATATCTGTAGAATCTGTAGAATCTACACATGTATATCCATGCCGCATGTGATGCCGACAGGTGTATTATGGGTTACCCGACTGGGATTACAGCGAGTTCCATCTGCCATAAGATTCTACAGATATACGCATGCCAGTATCTGTTATTCTTAGGTGCTGTTTAGGACCAAATTCATCACTGCTACAGTACATACACATTTGCAGTGGTGTATCTGTACAAGTGCAGTACACATGACAACCACTGGTGTCTTCTGCCTTTAAAGAGTTGAGCACACATGTTGTTGCCTTGACAACCGGGCCTGCTGATGCAGCATCAGTTTGTTTACATGCAATCACACTGACAGCTTGGGTTTGATCATGTGACTTGGATTCCCCAATAGGAGTACAGACATGGAGTTGGAGCATGATCTAATTAGATTGTATTATGCACAGCTGTTTTGTCGCCCGATGATGATGCTTTTTGATGATGTGGAGATGTTTATGTCACTTGGGTGTTGGGGTATATAAGTCGCTCACTGTCCTGTGTCTGTTGCACCACCTTGAGGAAGATCCCTCCTGTGGGATCGAAACGTTGGAGTTATGTGCTGTATTTAATACATTCATTTTAATTCACCTGAGTGCTGTCTCCTTTTTGCTGCTATGTGGTAATATATACATACACATATATATATATATATATATATATATATACATTCACAAATGTAAATACAACTGTATGCTCATCTGCATGTCGTAGGCAGGTCTGCAATATATATATATATAAAACCCTTTATGGAGTGCTATTCAGGGCTTATGTCCTAGTGACAGACTATTACAGGATTACTACATCACCTGGTAGTTAATGGATTGCACCTTATGGACTGTTAACACTTATGCCCTGACAAGAGATGATTATGCACCAGGTTTATGATACTCACGAGGCTTGATTATAGCTCATCCATTAATGGACTATACTTATCTTTAAGGAATCTCATTTGGCTATATGTACCCATTGTTACTGAGCACCGAAGCTTGGAATCTGCTCCAGTACTGTATATACTGTATGTCCCCAGATCTGCCATACCTCCAAATCACATGGCATACAGTGCTTCCACTACAGCCAGGGGTTCTGGGAAATGACACCTTTTTTACACACCATGTAAGTATTTGGTTTTGTACTACTTTAGGTACCAGATGACTTTGTGATGAGGGACTAGAGGTCATTTTTATATATTCCTTTTGGAGTGTGCTGAAGCTGTGATTTTGCTTGTGTAAGGTATACCTCTCTTCTTACTTAAGTAACAGATATGATAGGCCATAGCTATCATTTATGTTAACATCAATGAAGTGAAGGAATGTGAGAATATCTACAGGAAGTCTTATACTAAGCAATCTCATCTGAGTGTCGTTATCATCAGTTTTCTATTAAAGCAGCAATACGACTTTACAACTATGTAATGCATGCGACAATGTATAATTCCACATTCTTACCTAAATTGGCAATCGTTTGGTGCTTCTGTTGTAAATCTGTCATTTTCCGGATTGTGTGCCTAACATAATGGCTGCTTCAGTCACTCAGCAGCTACAATGTATCCTCATATTACTAAGGTAACACTATCTTTTGTTACAGTTTACAGCTCAAACTGCTGAGAACATTGGCAAAACAGGAAAGTGTTTCAAAGATCTTGCACTGCTTTGGATGTGGGCTAACATCTGCTATAGAAATCAAAATAAGTTTTAAAACTTCTTAAAGCTGCAGACCAAGCAATATCCTACATGTGTGTTTTTTTTTTTAAATCAGCTCTGTACTATGAGAAAATACTTGTAATTGTTTTAAACAACTCTGAATGACACTTTAAAATGTATTGTTTTGTATTGTAACAAGCATTTTAATTTTTTAAAACAACTATTTACAAAGTCATATCCCCTTCTTCTGAAACAGGCTCTGGCACACACCTTTTTGAGCCCCGCCCTCTCACTAGCAGTACACCAAATGTATCCAGTGACTGCCTGGTCATATGATCTTCCCCACACAACTTTGCATCTTTGGTCCTCTTCTGCTACAGTGACAGACATTTAGTGAACCCCTGAGCCGAATCTTCGCCGATCGATCACAGAAGAAATGATTAATCAGCAACTTAGCTAATTACTTATCATTGTGTGGATTTGCTGCTTTAAAATGGCATTAAGTGTTAAATAGACACAAAACAAAAGTTACTTTTATCTAATACTAGAGAACTGATTTATTTAAAATAAAACATATACGGTTTCACCTGCTTTGCTACTTTAATGATTCTTCCAGCAACTTGCATATTTCATAATACAAATAGTCAGTGCTAGCACAAATTGGAAAACCCACAAATAACCTTTTAGCACGTTGAAATTCCCCCTCCTTGCTTCTAGCACAACAAATTACACATCTCAAACAATCTCACTAATACATGTGTAGAAACCATGGCAACAGCTATTATTCAAGTATATATTTAGAACTTGTTGAAAAGTATTACAGGACTATAAGGTGTATATATAACTGTATGACATGTTTATGCTGAAAGCCGTGCATTTTCGAGATTACTGAGTGATGATTATTAACCCCTTTTGCACCACATTTATGCGGCAACATCTTCCATGACCCAAAAGGTTAATATTTGGGGAATTTCATAATTGTATCTGTGGTCTCTGACAGCTGTTGCTTAATCAGTGTTACTTCCACAAAGAATCAGTGGGACATAACACCTGAGTCGCCCCAAAGGCGTCAGCCCTTTTCAGCTGCCCAAGGCAGCCAAAGGGTGTCGCCGTTAGTGGTCGTTCGCTAGTGTTTGGTAATGTTACAGCTGCTCTATTGCTTTGGATACTCAGCAACCCTCTCAACCCCTGTACCCAATGTCAACTTACCCTGCCTATAGATTGTAAGCTCTTTCGAACACATTGAAGGCCTACCCTACCTCTTTTAACACAATTTGAATCATGTCTGTAAATGTTACTTATGCCCTTAATCATATCTCTGACTGTCCATGAAATATCTGTAAACTGAATGTGAATAATCTTTGTTAATTGAATGCAACCATTTATTATTATAACTCTTTTTTTTCCTGCCTGTCTCTTGTGTAACAAAATAATTCTATTTAATTCTGGTAGTTCTGAAACTGACTGTAAATTATTGTGATGTCCCTTTAATTAGAGTCCTGTATTTACTTTAAGTAAATGATGATGATTACTTCTAAAAATGCTAATTTTCTATCCTTGTTATTTAAGAGAATTACACCGTAATCCAAGACATGCAAGCATAGAGTTGCCTCAATTACAGATATTATTTTTAATGTTTAATTATTTTGGCAATAAGCATCCGAAATGAAAGAAACACAAGTGCGGCTTTTGTTTGATTCATTGTAATGAACCCCCCTCCCAAGGTTTGTGTCCCACATTATAAAGCTTAGGGAGACTGCAAAAGAATATGTTTTCATTAGGTTACACAATTTAATAGGACGCATAAGGCGCCAGAACATCAGATGATACATCTCTGTAAGCAGTGGATGTCCTGTAGCTAAATGTGTCTATTGTACATGAATTACAACAAAAGTCTCTGTAAAAGCAATTATTTTGAAAGAGGGAAAGAGGCTTCACAATGCTTGAGTGGAATTGCTCCTTAAACCATCCCTGCTCACTGTATCTCCTTTTTTCCTGCACTTGCATGCACAGTAGCTAACACGTAGATTTATTTTGTGAACAGATCATCAGATGCTGAACTATTTGTGTGTAGTGCAGAGGACCATGGAATCAGGATACCATACAGTGTCATTGGTTTTTGTTTTGATTTGATTGTGACTTTGATTTGAATCTTGGGCCTGTTTTCTTTAGCTGACAAGCCCTTTGATAAGTTGGGCAAAGGGCAGTCACAGGGAGGGCTTTGGGGATAGTTAAGATCTTATTTGTTGGAGTGCAGATAGATCAACTGTCCCCCCAAAACAAAGTGTGTGTGTGTATATATATATATATATATATATATATATTAGTGAAGAATGGCCTAAACATAACATTTGTGAAAAAAACATGATAAAATGCACTCACATGGGGTAAATGCATATACCGCATTTGGAATACTACTATAGCTGGAACTTATTAATCTATCTTCTTTCCTGGCTCTTCAGATATTGGCTCAGAAATAAGCCAAAAAAATAAAAAGGATAGCATGGCGTAGTATGTAGCAGCAAAAAAATATTGTAGCAGCTTTACAAGGTATCTAACTAACATTTAGCAAGTTTAAAAAGAGCGTTGTGCAGACAGTGCTGGGTCTGCTACCACTTTGTTTACACCTCTGCAAACCTGCTGTCCCTGGCATCTGACGTCACTTCCGGAAATGACGATGGACAGATACTTCTCCACTGGGCGATCCCCTCACATTCACTGCACGCTCTAAGAGATTCAACGCATTTTACAAGTTAGGCTTTCTCAGGAGAAGTGATGTGATCATAATATCGAATGAGCTCACTCTTGACCAAAAGCAGGAAGCCCCAGAAATGCTAAAATGATATAAGGACGTATTTTCAACTATACCAGAGAGATCTCACAATGTTCTTTATGATATAGTCACAGAACCAAGAGTGACGGTTAAGGTAAAACGGTATAGAATCCCAGAAGCAAAAAGGGCAGGGATGACTGAGGAATCACAAAGATAGAGTCCCATCCTCCTACTGCCATAGCCAGATTGGCCTGTATGATTCTGCAATGACTACAAGAAAGTCATTGAGGTCTCTAAATGGGATGCATACCCCTTGCCTCCAGTTGAGTAAATTGAAAGATTAGCAAAGCCTATATACGTAAGCATACTTGACCTCACAAAACAGGTATAGGCAAATTCCGCTAATTGAATCTGCAATGGAAAAAAACATCCTTTGCAGCACTGGAAGGACTTTATCCATATACAGTCTTACCCTTATGCGTCCATGGAGCCCTTGCAACCTTTCAATGGTTAATGAATGCATGATTACAACCTCACTCCAAAATTCATTGCATACTTGGACTGTAACTCTCATCTACTAAAGGTAGAGGCAGTACGGGAAACCCTTAGGATAGCAAGTCATGCAGCCAACCCAGACAAATGTTCGATAGGTTTAGCAGAGGCAAAATACCTCTGCTATGTTGTGGTGAGGGGGATGGTAAAGCCCTAAGTCAATAGAGTGGAAGCCTTTTAAAACTGGCAATGTCTGCTTAGGAAGAAACAGGTCAGGTCATTCTTAGGCATAGTTGGCAACTACAGGTGTTTCATTCTGCATTTTGCAGGAAGGGCGGATCCACTCACGGATCTGATACACCAGATATAGTAAAGTGGAACAGTAAGGCTGAGGAAGCATTTGCAGACTTATCTACAACACTGTGTAATCACCCTGTCTTAGTGATCCCTGACTTTACAAAACATTTTTTTATAACAAACCATTTCAGAGGAGAAAGAGCAGCCGGAATTATAGCTGAGCAGTAAGTTACTGCCAGGAGATCAAATATGTGCTATGGTAGAGAAAGAAGGTCTGGCTGTTGAGACCTTCAAGTATTGGACTATTGGACAGAACCTTCACCTTGATAACAGATCATGCTTCATTGCAGTGGGTGCATAGGAACAAGAACAACAATTCAAGAGTCACTTGTTGGTTCCTTTCCTTGCAACCTTTTAAAGTACGGAGCTGGTATTCTGAAATAAAAGAAGAAATATACAAACCACAAACCACCCTCAAAACGATGTTCAAAGTCCAAATCCTGTTAAGATGCACTTGCTTCCTCTTTTTCTTCTTCTGGCTAGCTCACCATTGAAAATAATAGAAAAAGAAATAACGTTCTTATTTATATATACATTCAGTAGAAGTAACATATCCTGGACAGGGATATCTTAGCAGTTCCTGATCTTTATTCATGAAGGTAAAAAAGTAATAAAGTTCAGATATACAGGTAAAAGGCAAAAATAGACAAGTTATGAGAACATGTTTCATGCTTGAGAATGCCCCAACATCACACGGTCAATTACATCAACCAACATAACAAAGAAAATTGTCACCAACATAACTTCAATGCAAAGATTGGTGACCAGCAGAGACAAAGCATCAGTTGGTAAGTTTGGTTACAGCAAAAGGGAGAATCATGGAGACAGGTTGGTAGAATTTGCAGAATGTGAATACTTTTCTTCAAGAAGAATCCAAATTAAAAATGGACATGGAGTGGACCCAATGGAATAAATAATTAAATGGTCTATATCGTAACAAGAAACATGTGATTGCACAGTGCACAATCATTAACCATTTTGACACAAGGAGTGAGCACTCGTCATTGGTTCACTGCAAATGACGTCTGAATGTGAAGATGGAAATAAGAAAATTGATTAAATAGACAAAAACAATCAACATCAATAATAATGGCCAAGAATTTCAACTGGAGCTGAAAAATTGCTTCAGCGTGCTCGAAATGCATGTGGACACTTTAACAATTATGAGGAACTTATGAAGATTGTAGTTGAAAGTACAGAAAAAACTGGAGGCGTCGCTAACGAAAAACAGGATAAAAACGATCAAATCAGACAAAGCAGTTACTGAGGAAATTACAAGAAATGAAACAATCCAAAGACTCAAGAAGAATGAAATATGCAAGGCGATCCGCAAGCGTATAACTGAGGATGTAAGAAAATGGAACAGTGATATGGCGAGGAAGACTATTGAAGATAACAAAAGCATAAAGAAAACATGATTTGGATGAAGCCGATCACTGCTCTTGAAAAAAACAATGGATCAACAATAAAAGGCTGTGCTCTTATAAAGAGAGTGGAGGACTTCTACATTAATTGTAGGAAAATACAGATAACACACAGGGCATAATCCAGCAGAGGAAGAACAAGCACAAGTCACCAATAATGTACTATGCGTCCTCCCAGAAGAAGTGTAAAAGGCAATACGCTCTGAATATGTATACCTGGTTTTGCTATTATTAATTAATTTATTTTTTGGCAGGGTTGTCCTGTGTCTGTGCTTCACCTACCAAAAATCATGTTCAACATCCTATCTTCATATCGTTGTGAAGACAGCCACGCCTTTATATTGAATTGCTTGTATTTGTCTACTATGTTGCCAAAATATTGGCTCCCATTGCTTGGGAAAGCCGTAGAACTGGAACCATGGCATCCCTCTTATCCGGAAGCATGGACCTCCCCGCATGTAGCCGCGGGTCTGACTTTCCCAGATTTGCTGCAATTTCCTTTTTTTTTTAGTTGTCACAGTTCTAGGGAAGGTCAGTCCAGCTACATCTGTACATTTTCTGGATGTCTTGTTTTGTATATGGGAACATGGTACACCTGCTACAGTATATCTGAAAATAGAGTTTATTGGGGGCTATCATCAGTAATAAATGGATGTGGTTTCCATGTACACATCATAACTATTGGCATTTGTATATGTAAACGGTGCAAAATTGTTGATCCAAGTCATGTTGTGTGACAGACCGCCTGACATGGTGGTGTATTAAAGAGTAGAGATGTACAAGGCATTCGCCTGAGTTTGTGAAATTTGACCTTTTTGTCCTCATGACCGAAGTCACAAATCGGTCAGCGCTGGGTCAAAGAACGGTCAAAATTCACTAAGCGTTTCAATTAATGATGCCACCTCCCACCCAGAGGGTGAAATATACCGTAGGTTTTGCTGGAGAGGAGAAAATGCTTAACGAATCACTAACGAATGGTGACTGAGCTGCGATTCATTGGCGAAACTGCAAATTGTTTGTGAGTGTGGGATTTCTGAGAAGCATTTAATAATAATAAATAACTTTATTTCATGTAGCAATTTTTCTCCCCATAGGACTCAAAACATGTCACAATTGCAGTATAGCGCGTGGTACGCAGCACTTAAGATTTTTACAGGCGCTGTCCCTGACCAGATGAGCTTACAATCTATATTTTTGGTGTATTTAATGTTCTGCAAACCTTTTGGCCAGAACTCAATTTTGGTTCAAAAATAAATAAATGTTTGCGAATACATTTTTAATGTAAAAAAAGCTTTATTTTATGGTTAAGTATTTTGGTTCATTTTGTTTCCTGCCCATGTCCTTCAGTGTTATATAAATCTATATATCCTATGTTTCAATAACTATTTTTATTTTTGACAGTGGTGTTAAAATGAAAAGAGCAGCGTCATATTAAGTGTTCTCCAAGTCTCAGTAACATTGAGCAGGTTAAGGAGCTTTAGATGTATGCTTCTGACTTATTAGCAATGCCGTATGAATTATTGGTCAAGCCAAAGAGGTCATTTATCACCAGTGTGCTCAAGTAGCAGAACACTCTATGCCCATTCATTGTTTACAGCGCACACTTGTATTGCAGAATGGTGATGGAGCATGGATCACTGCAGATGTTTTTCCCATTAACAGGCTGTAAAATACCTCCGTGACAAAAATGTGTGAATGCTTAGCAAACATTTAAACGTGTCTCTGGCTGCAGATTCTTTATTGCGATTCAAGGAATGGGAAGGTGGCCACACAAATGTGTAACGTCCGAATGCACCAACGCATACAAATGCCATTTTCTCCCCGGGAAAGATGGAGAGCTGAAGCTCACGTACAGGTGAAGTCATAGGGAGAGATCTTGCTGTTTCATTATTCTGCAAACCCCAGAGGTATCATCTAACAATTCTACACTGGACTCTCGCTCAGAAGACATATAGCTGTGAACAGCAGCATACTTTTGTCTGTCACTTTCTGCTTACTGTTGCTGTACTTAAGTATATCCACTGAGGAGGTCATTCAGTTTTCAGATTAACAAACAATTTCCAATTTAGTTTTTCCTCTACCGCAACCTACATTTCCTTTATTATATTACTCACACTGTGCTCACTGCTGGGCTGTAATGTGTTTGCAGCAAAATATTAAGGAATTGCACAACTGAAAAAATATCTCACGCTCGGCTCCGGCGCTACATGGTAATCGAAGTAATGGAAGTCATATGTAACAGGCTGGCGTGTTGAGGTAGAATGTTATACAGTACTGTATGTGAACAGATTGAAATGTCAGCAACCTTTTGTTTAACTTAGAAGTAATTACACGTCTTAATTATCTGTTGTACAAAAGGTGGCTTTAGCTACGACAATGTGAGGAAGGGTAGAATAGGATGAGAATTGGTTAGAGGGGAAAGAAAAATAGCTGGTCTTTGTACGTGAGAAAATACAGGCAACCTGCAAGAAACATCGGAGACCTGTTTTAGTGAATGCAATTTATTGCCTTCTTCCTCATCCCACAATAACTCTCTGCAACATAAGGCAATTGATCAATGAATCAATTACTGTTTATTATCTCCGTGCCATGGCTACTGTAGTTCATCAAAATGCATAAGCACCAATAAATAAGAGGGAAATAGAATTAACCTGGTGCACTAGGGAGATAGTTTTAGCATTAAATGATAACTGCAATGGACTGTGATTATCTTTTCACTGCAGGGAATCACAGCTGTGTTCTGTGGTTCAAACAACACTCAGAACTACAGAATACATCAGTCTCTTTGTTAGAAGACCTCACTAAAATATTGCACATCCTATATTGTCTGCACACCCCAGTGAGTAGCAATGACGTGTTATTTTTACAGTACAAGAATAACATAGAATAACTTCCTCACACGCTGTCTTGATTCGTCTAACTGTGAAAATACATCTTTCCTTTTCTAGTAATGTAAGATAATTACTCAGAGTGAATTACAGGAACTGGGATCCCTTACATGCAATTCAAGTGAAGGTTTTTTTTAAAATTCTTTTCTTACACTATATATTATTTGTCTCGTTCTTAAAATTGCATATACATATGATTAACCCTCGCATTGTCGGCGCATTCAGAGGATAATACAACTGATCCATTCTCTTTGTAAGAAATGCTGCAATATAGTAGTAGAGTTGAGTTGTCGTTCGTATTAAATTCATCTTCAAATGAAACCACTGAATGAGTTTTACAATTCACATCTGTTTTGCGGTGGGATTTGGCAATGTTGGGGTTTGGGCTTAGGCAGGGCTTAAATAGGCTTTATTGTGTATCCCATTATTCCCATACTGTACTGATCAAAAGGATGAGCAGGCGGTGCCTAATACTAAAGCAAAGGGGCCAACTCCAGTCCTCAAGGGCCACCAACAGCCCAGGTATTGGGGAAATCCCTGCTTCAGCCCAGGTGGCTGAATCAGTGGCTCAGTCTTGGACTGAGCCACTGATTGAGCCACCTGTGCTGAAACAGGAATATCCTTAAAACCTGTTAGTGGCCCTTGAGGTATGGAGTTTGCCCCCCCTCCCCTGCACTAGATACCCAGCAATGTTCCATTTAAGTTCCTTAACTTTAATATAGAGATGGCTTGCAACCGTTTTTTTTTTACGCATCAAGTGTGCGTTTGAATGCGGTTGGAAAACACTTAGTTTATGGTACATATTAAAAACATGTTGGGTTTTCAGCTAACCGTAGTTTTTTGGAATTATTATGTGATTTATTCTACACATTTGCCAGCAGGGGGTGCAGTTTCCTAAGTAAGACGATTTCCTAGTGATCACTTGCAGTTTAATCTGAATATTATTTGCAAACACAACTTTGGTCATATTCATGCTAATTTCTGATCTTTATCTGCCGGTTAGATTTGAACTACCTGCTCACAATTAATAAAACTCTGTGCTCTTAAAGTATGTTATAACGTTAGCTTGAGATGTTTTGTTTTCTATGCACATTGCAATGCTGCCAACCTATGATTATTCTTTGTTTGTGACCAGATAAATGTTTGCATCTGAGGATTACTTGTTTCTTCTGTATATGCGGTGGTGGATTAAGACCCTCTGAGGCCCCTAGGCACTAAGACTTTGGGGCCCTTTCCTCGAGGTGGACCTCCTCCTGCAGCGTCAAGCGTTGTGGACCCATGTGATGTCCCATCGCCATGGCAACACATTGTCATTTGACATAGAGTCGCCATTTGCAGGAGGAGGGCAGCTCCGGAGAAGGTAAGAGATACCACTCACGCACACATGGGCACACTACCTTGGACGAGGTCCGGGGACTCTGCAGCTCCCTCTTTCGGTCGGGCGGAAGTTGGATACCGGCACCAAAAGGGGGAGCTGGGGGACCGCCGCACCACCGACCCACCGCAACCTATGGGGGCCCATAACATTGGGGGGGGGGGGCCTAAGCACATGCCTAGTTGGTAATCCAGCTCTGTCTATATGTAATGACTGGAGATGTGCAAAACTATCCCAAGTGTGCTTGTGGGTCAATAATGAATATGATTGATTGGGTGCACAAGAATGAATATGATTGATTGGGTGCACAATAATGAATATGATTGATTGGGTGCACAATAATGAATATGATTGATTGGGTGCACAATAATGAATATGATTGATTGGGTGCACAATAATGAATATGATTGATTGGATGCACAATAATGATTATAATTGATTATGATTGATTGGGTACAAAATAATGCACTATTGGTTTTAGGGACGTCACAACGGAGACGTCCGTTTGGCGAGGCGGCGGATCCACGAGCTCCACATCAGAACTGGTAGTATGGCGGTTGTTTGTTTATTCAGATTCCTCACTTTAGATAGCCGTGCTACATGGGGTACACTTACACCCTTTCCCCTCTCCTGTACAAATATTCTGTTACAGGGACTGTAACTCCGAAAGGGGTTGTTGGCAACCCTATAGACACCAGCGTGTGCGCAGATCACCGCAATAGTGGCAAGTGTTTACCCTCCCAGCTACCGCTTTCGCTGGGTAGACTACGCGGCGACGTATGGGAATCAGGAAAGAGAGTTATCTCTATGACTGGGTTCTTTATACACCCAGCTACGAATGCCTGTGAGGAGCAAGCAATCCAACTGCCTGGCACCACTCATTGTTTGTGTGTGTTTTCAACACACCAGTGTACATATACCCCTAAGTGTATACATATCCAATTAGGAGTTACTAGCACAGGTAGCCTTATCTAAGCTTTGGTTGGGATAAACCCCTATGCTAGAGGGGAATAAATTGTATGACAGATGATTACATTGAGTATCATTATATGTACCTGCACAGCCATCTCTCTATACTGTATATTCCTGGCCTTGACTTTTAAGTGCTATTTTGTACCTAAAAGCTAGTTGAATACACACATACTGTATATAATACTGTGGTGGACATATCTGCTCAATGCCGAATATATAACTCACCATGGGGGATTTTATATGGCACTGTACATATTAGTTCACATTGTATTATTGTATGTTAAAATAAACATTTTATTGTTTTTACTATTTGGAGTCTGTTCAGGAGTTTCGCCCACCTTTTTGGTAACTGTTCTATCTGAGTATTATACTGTGAGAATACTGAGTCCACGCACCTGTAGTACATGTATTCTGTGTGAGTGAAACACATACTGGAACTTTTTTATAACCTGTAACAGGGAACCAACCCTTTCTCAATGAGGCTGCAATACAAAGCCTCAGTAGTCTGAGAAACCAGCAGGGAGCTGGTTAATTGCAGATAGACAATGATCGCCACCTGGTAATCAGACAGGTTTAAAACTCCTGCTGAAACAGACCCAAGGAGAGTCTTTAGCACACAGGAGGACTGTGTGCTGACAGCAAGACACCAGACCTCTATACCTGGACACAGAGGACGCAGGACCCTGCAAGCAGACAACTATCCAGACTCCAGAGACTGGCATAAAATGCCACTTGCATTGAGGTACATTTTGGGACTTTGGAGTGATTTTCCTCCCAGTCTTGCAGAGAGGGACTGGGAAGTGAGTTAACCCTTTCACAGGGACAGGTGTTTGTTTCTTTTGTTTCTTTTTGTATGCTTTGCATTGTTAAAGGGACAGGCTGAATAAAGCCACGTTTTAATTTCCCCAAATCTGTCACCCTGTGTCTCCATCTGCACCTGCCTCTTACATGACCCATTTGAGGGCTCAATATATGTATATATGACTATTCACCTTTCCCTGATGCACCTCCAGTACTATATCCACAAAAACTAAGACTTGATATTCAGGTTGAGCGGCAGGGCATTGCTCTATATTTTGATTAATACGTTTCTTACAATTTGCCGCAGATGCAGAATAGTAATGAACGTTAAACGTGTCAAGGCAACACTTTCCTGGAGTTTGATGCTTAGCCTAGTGGTTTGCAAAATGTTCCTATTCCCATGACTGCCTCTTGAATTGAGAAAGTTATGGCTTATTACAGTGAGCCTAGTTCACCAGAATAACACTCCACTTGGTCATATTTTATCTGCATTAACACTTGTATAAATGCTTTGACATTTTTCCAATAATGACCTGAAACTCCTAAGCCTCCATAAAATAAGTGTCCTTCATTTGGACCATTTATTTGTCTACCAGTCACCCAATGTGCTCTTAAAAATATATATATATTATTGTACCTTATTAAATGGTGGAATCAATGTTATACTCCGTTGAAAGAGGAAACATGTTTTGTTCACATTTTTATGCTTACTACTGTGCTCCAAATACATTTCCTTTCCTCCACTCAACTTCCCCTATTCAATAGGCTGTGAAACAACTTCCCAGGGCTGGAGACTTTCAGCACCATTCAAATGATGGGCCACAGTCAGTGGCGGATTTCACATTAGGTCCGGGCCTAGGGCGCCAACATTTTGGGGTGGCAAAAATATCCACCCCCATATACATTGGCTGCACTTTCGGGCCAATCGGGCTTGATGGGAAGTCCCTTAGCTGTTGCAGCCATCTCCTTACCTGCCGGCCTGCTTCTCCTAAGCATCAAATGACGCTGGGGACATCACCGACATCACATCTCGCAGCGTCAAATGACGTCATATTACCATGGCACACCGACACCATGCAACGTCGCGCTAGTAACATCCGCAACATCATTTTATGCTGCGGTTCAAAAGGAGGGGGTGGCAGCAAGGAGGCGCTGGCCACAGTAGAAAGCGTAAAAATACACTCCAATATTATGGAACATTGATGACTTATTTCCCTCCTGTTGAATAGTGTAATGCAGAAGTAAACTTATCAAAACAAATGACCAGCACTTGCATGGTGTTTTTGTCTTTGAATTGGTCAACACAAAAGAATAGTTTCTATAAACATGAACCTTTTACAGTGCCCTAATAATATACAGATGTAGCCAGCCTCTGTGTTCTCGCGGTCTTGATCCCACAACTTGTCCTGGCAGCTACAGTAAGTTTCTTTCAGGAGTTCCAGTCTCACACCATGCTGATCTTATGGGCATTTAAAACCAGGCAGCTCTTATAGTTCTAGATCACTTAACTGTTCTTTCTATACTCTGTTAAATTTCCATGCCAACACAGGTATAATATAATACATGTGAATGGTTCATTAAGGATAACTGGTATATTACTCCATCTCTCGCCTTCAACCCTTTACCCTCACTGCCCCTTGCATATGGAACTCCCTCACACTCAGTATGCACTAAGCATCTTCTCTTCCCACCTTTAAGTCACACCTTTAAACTCCACTTCTAAATGAAGCCACATTCCAATAACCTGAACTCTTGACTACCGTCCCACACCTGCTGTCAAGGGATTTCCTTGCCTATTGTCTGATGTTATTTGTTGTACTTAATGTATTACAATCCCCTGTACTGTATTGTCTCTCTTGTAAAGTGTGATGTACAGCTGTGGATATTATATACAAATGTAGCGGACATGTAAAATGGCTACAGTCATCTCTCCTGCTGACAGTAAGGCCTGGTAAGTTGTGGGCATGCCAGCAGTAATTATGGAGGTTTGCCCTCACACCCTGGTGGAGTGCCCTGTGTATGGATGGGAGTAGTCACATGCTCTGACTCCATGGTTAGTGATGTCAGAGGTATGTCAGCTTCCAGAGTATACATAAGGCACAGCACTGAGCCAAAAGTTAGTTCTGCACAGATCTACGTTCAGTTCTGCAGGAGTTCTGCCAGAGATCTGCATCCAAGTTCAAGTACTAGCCTAAGAGACTGAAAGTTATGTTATAGTAACGATAGAGGAGACTGTGTCCAGGGACCTGGCACAGGGCGTGATCCCTGCGGGGATAGGGAATCCCTAATTAAGGAGAAGATACACCTTTTAAAGGGAGGCACTGACTACAGAATGAGTGGCTAAGGATATACTGCAAGGGGCAGCTAGCCCACATCAACCAATAAAGATGTTCTCATTCACAAACCCTCTCGTGTACATGTGTGGAGTGAATGTACAGAGAGGAGCACCACGGAGGAGTTCCTCAACAGGATCATCCCCATGCGGACGCAGGGACCCTGATGAGGTGGAGGCGCTGCACTGGAACTAGGTGAGACTCAGCACACTACCTCAGCTGCCTGTCTGGACGGGTCCTCCCCACACACCATCATGCGGGAGACTCAGGAGTCCTGTTGCCAACAGGTGCACCACCAGACACTACCACACTGTAATGGGGGCCGGTTAGACCACAGGGGCCAATGTGAGATTGGGTGGGTCAGGCCGGGCCACAAAAACCGTTACACATACATACAGTACATTTGTGTTAATGGTGGGTGGGCACTTTGCTTGTGTATTGGCTTGGGCTTTGGTTCTAAAAAATATCCATGTTTTAGTTTTGCTGGTAACTCGATTGGTTTGGGTGTGTAAAAAAAAAAAATAGAAAAGAAAAAAGTTTGCACAAACTTTTTAAACTTGGGGTTTATTTCCCAGCAAAAAAAACAAAACAAAAACGAGTCTTTGTCATGTTTAACTTGTATTTCATTCAGATTTGAAAACTCATCCTAAAATTCAACTGAAACTTCTGCATGAACTTCAAAGTTTGCGGAATTAGGTTTTCGAACCCGCAACTGTGCCTATCCTTAATTTATACAATACTGCATGTAAACCTGAACTTTTTGTGTAAAAAATTAAAAATTAACAGTAGGTAGAAATGTAAGCAGATACAGTACTATTGTGATTCAAAAATGTATATTGTAATTAAATTGTGTGAAAATAGCAAGCCGCAGATAAGAAACTGTATATGGTCTACAAGTTGAAATATCCAGAAAAGCTATACAGTATATGTATATAAAAAATATATATCATTGCAGAAAAGGGGCAGGATCCATATTAAGATATTCACCAAGATTTATTATTACTGCTTTCAGAGTAATAGAACTCTGAAAGCTGTAACAATAATGTGTAACACTTAGTAATATAATGTTACATACAAATGCATCGGCCGTTATTGAAACACTTCACGCGGTGTATACCTCGGAATACCCACGTCATGGCGCGGGATTTCTTCCAACCGTACCGCCTTAAGACGCGAGTGCAGAAAATGGCATTTTAGTGTTCAGGCTTTTAAACACCTGAAATTGACACAGTAGCACAGTAGGACAGTACTGTACACATTACAATTCATTCATTTTGTTGCATTTAACAATCCATGAAATTCAAACAAAGCAACCACGATAAACACGTGTGCCTGGGGCGATTGGTGGCATTAATGCTGCATGGAGTACAGCAGCGCACACGAAAACGGCACCGTGATTTGTTCGAATAACGGCCGCTGCATCTGTATCTGCTGCAGCATGTCACAGGTGGCCATTTCGTTAGGCACACAATCAACATTTTGACAGATTTATAACAGGAGCACCAAACGATTGCCAGCTTAGCTAAGTATGTATTATTCATTGTTATATGCTTTACACAGTACATATAAAAATAAGAAAATTAAAAAAAAAAAAAAGGGGGGGGGAAGTAGCATAGCCGACATTCAAAATCCTACGTGTTTTTTTTTAATACATCAGTTGTGTAGTATTAGATAATACTAACTGCATTTTTTTTTAAATTCCTTCCCTACTCTTTATGCCCTTTTTAATGAGTTTTATTACAAAAGCACAGCATTTCCTCTTTTGAAATAGGCGGCCATATTGTGAACCCTGGTAAGCAGGATCTTTGCCGATTTGTTCACGGGTGAACGGATCGGTCGGCAGCTTAGGTAATGATATCTTTAGAGCTAAGTATCAATTAAAAAGAAAAAGAAAAAAAACCTGCCACATTAAAAAGGCTGTGCTGATCGGAATCACGTCATTCATTTTCTAGGTTCAATGACCTTTCTGCTTTGGGCTTTGGGGACACATTGTTGGGAATGTGTGTCGCGTATCAAAGAAGCTAAAAATAAAAGTGAAATGCAAAACAAGGGATAGAATGTAAAGTAAGTCTGATAGACCTGTGTTTGTAAAATAGCAGAACAGGAGTGATTTCATTTGTGACCATCCTCAGTATTTCTAACAATGTAACACTGGTCCTTAAAATGACACCACGTATCTAATATTTCTGCAGTGGAAATATTTTATTTTCCGCATTAATTAATATTTGAAAAGTGTCCCAATATTACATTCTGTGACCCCTAACAATATTACTTAGGAGGCAAAACTTTGGACTCCAGAAGCCTGATATTTGTAATAAAGATAATCACAATAATTATTCTCCCAGAAAGACAGAGTTCATTATCAATTTAGTGGATCTATGGCTAAGATGTCAACTCTCATTATGAACATTAAGAAAATTATTATGTAGGTCAGTAATGAGGCTCTTCTGCTAAGTAGTATTGATATCCATGCAACTTTGTAGGTTAGTCAGAAGGGCATTTTGAAAGCATACATCTGGATGTGCCGTCTATAGGCAATATATAAATGACCACAGCTATACACTTTTCTTGCCTAGGGCAAAGGATCTCAAGATAAGTCGTGAACTCAGAGACACAAGCTTAAAAGATAATGTCCTGCCTTTAGTCTGCTCAATTGGTGAAAGTACATGTTCTTTCAAACTCCATATGGAAATACTCACTTTTCTGTACCAAAACAAGCGGATACTAGTTTACTATGAAACACCTATTGTTTGCTTTAAAAAATAATGTTGTCAGATTAGATGCGAAAATGTTTTGGTCCTTTAATCAAGTAGACAAAACGCTAAAAATATATTAATAATAATGTTTTCAGTGGATATTATTATATGATAAAGTAATTATATTGCAGGTACTATATAGCCTGTATGATTTTACTTATACAAGCATTATCTAGTACAGCTTCAAAATATTTGGGGTTTGTGAACGGTTATTCTGATTGAAATGAAATAGTGGGGTGTCATCCAATTCTGGTATCTTAAACTATTAAAAATCAAGTCAACACGGTAATTGCATAAATTTCAGTGGATAGCGTTAACCCTTTGGGTTCCCCATGATGCAGCCACCACGTTATGAGGTCTAATCCTCCAGGGCCCCCCGTAACATAGTTACATAGTAGATGATGTTGAAAAAAGACATTCATTCATCAAGTTCAACCTATGCTAAATGTAGACGCCAGATACTTTATCCTATATTTGTACTTACAGGAGATCCAGAGGAAGGCAAACAGAAAACCCCAGTCATATCATCCAATGATATCTCATAAGGGGAAAAATAAATTCCTTCCTGACTCCAAGAATTGGCAATCAGATTACTCCCTGGATCAACATCCTTACCATGTTTACTTATTTGGTATATCCCTGTATACCTTTCCTTTCTAAAAAGATGTCCAACCTTTTTTTGAACAAATCTATTGTGTCTGCCATCACAGTCTCCATGGGTAATGAATCACACACTGTATCTGCCCTTACTGTAAAGAACCCTTTCATTTGTTGCTGGTGAAATTTCCTTTCCTCCAACCTTAAGGGATGCCACGGAGACTTTTGTACTGCCCTTGGGAAAAATAGTTATTTTGAAAGCTCCTTATACTGTCCTCGAATATATTTGTATATAGTTACCATATCCACTCTTAGACGACTCTTTTCTAATGTAAATAAATCTAATTTAGCTAGCCTCTCCTCATAAATTAGATTGCCCATCCCCTTTATTAAATTGGTGGCAACGTCATGGGCTCTCTGCTTGTTTTCTAGAGGAGATTGTGCTCTGCACTCCTATGGAGCACTGTATGGTATCTGGCTGGAGGGGGAGTGGGACTCCTCTTTCATTTCACCGACGGTGGGATTGTCCCAAGGAGCGATCAAGTGATACTCTGGTGCCTTGACTCCTCCAGCCCGCAAAGGGTTAAATAAAAACACAGTTAATGGCATGTTTTTTTTTTACTGGGTGTCTTTAGCTCATTATCAGATTACAAGTATACAAGTTACCGGAAATGCATTCAAGTAGCTTGTTAATATGGACAATATGTACCAAGTGGTTGTAATCCTTGCCTGCTGAATTTGGTCTGTAATATTTACCATGTCCCTGAAGGAGGTGATATACAGAAGGCTAGAAGGTTGAGTACCATTGAGTCAGGTTCCACACATGCAGTATAATCAACCATGGATTGTCCCTCTACATGTGTTTTCTTGGCAGTGTTTCAAAGATCTGTTGTTTTTCTAAAGGACTGCCCTTAAAATGACAGTGACATTCAGCATGCGATTCCTAGACATTGTCACCTTCCCTAGCGCCATTCATTATTTGTATTTTGTTATGAAATTAGCCGCATGTTGCAAAGTGATTGTGATTATTGTGCAAGGTTACTTCAATGTGATCCTAAGCTGTTATTTAGAGGATAAGATGAATCAGGGCAGCTTCGAACATGTAAAAAGGCAGGTTTTTTAATTGATTTACACAGTATCATCTAACTAAGGTTTGGTTAACCTTGATAAACTTTAGTGGTTAGGTGATGCTATGATAACACTTCATTTGCAAATCATTTGCATGTTGTTCTGAACATTTGTTATAGTTAAAGCTATTCTCTTTGTTGGAGAAAACATGGCTTAATGTTATGTTTTTGTCCATTCGAAGATAAACCATGAGTCTTAATGTGACATTAAGTTAGGTAAGCCCCGCTCAAAGTGACTTAACGTAGCTTTGTGAATCTGGGCCTTCAAGAAGGTTTTATAAATGGTTGTTCACGGGCAATATCAATGATCTAAATGTAACCACCAATATCAATCACAAGCCAAATGTTCATCGATTATATTTGATTATAGTAATTGATATAGGATACAGAAGTGCACGCACAAAAGAGCATCATAGTATAGGATCTTTAATTAAATAAAGTGGCAAAAATGCGTTTACAAGCTAAAAGTTCATTGTAGCACATCAGATGTGATCCTTTGTGATTCTGCGTAACCAGACTGGTGATGGTGACTACTTCCAGTCGATTACATCACTTTCTGGCAGCTCACAGGGACCTTGTTGCTTTCCTGATGCGTTTACTAAGACCTGTGCTGATCACCCCTTGAGAAACAAACACAGATCTTAAGAAGCGCGTAAGATAGGCAAGGAGGTCCCCATGAGCTGCCAGGAAGTGACATCACCGACTGGAAGTCGTTCCCACCACGCAATGCAGATGACTCTGGGGAGCAGGGAGGTAAATGAGAGACAAACTTCACACCGGGACACTAACTGCGGAGTCAGCCTGGTTTGAGCAAAATCACAGAGGATCACTTCTGATGTGCTACAAATAACTTTATAGCTTGTAAGCGCAATTGTACAACTTTTTAACGATTGAATTAAAGGTACTACACTATGATGCTGTTTTCTGGATCAATTGCTACTTCCCAGTTACAAGGAGCAGGGGCTCTTCTTAAAGAAAGCTGCACCATTAACCGCATTGAATAACATATATAGACTAACACAGAAGAACTTCTATATAAAGTTTATTTTTTTATTTTTTTACTAACATTGTTAATGAAACAATCTTTCACTAATGATTGTATGAGTACTTCAATATTACGTGACACCTTTTTTTTATTTGGACTAACAAAAAATAACTATAACAATAGTTTGTGATAATGTACTGTATATCCCTACCAAAACAGAAAACATTTGAACTCAAAATAATAATGCTCTTTGATCCTAAAAAAAGAGGACTTAATGCAGCAGTCCAAGCTGCAGTTGTTTTTTTTTTTTTTAATTGAAAATTTCCCCTAAATACTTCTAGATTAATATATGGTCTTGCATTCTCCCCACATTTCTCAGTAACCCTTTCATCCATGTATTGCCCTGTCTGTTTATTCACCATCCCCTTTGCAATGAATTCTCCACATCTCCTACTTAATTAACTAATGATTGTACTAATCGTCTTCCGCATTTTGAAGTTTTCAAAATTCTATACTGGGTTATTACTTCCTAATTCATGTGGTGTTTAGGCAAACTGCAAATTACAATCTGTGCAAGGTTCATCACCAAAAAATGGTTTTAAAAATCTATAGATGGTTTGTTATAATGTATATCCCTACCAAAATGTAACTTTCATGATTTACAGTAGGTGCAGTGATGTTTACAATCAATTTTGCTTGTACAGTTTGAGTAGCTATAACTTGGAATACTAATTATTGTTATTGTACATGAGAGATCTCCAATGGCTAGGCAAATTAGGATCTTCAACATCAATTCATTTTTTGACATTACACATTAATCTAGCAGAGCCATGGGTAAAATTAATTGACTCAAGTGTTCTGTTTCCAAATACTAGATCTGATTTTATGAGATACGGTAGGTGCTACTTGGTGGCCCTTGCTCTGACAGATGAACTTTAACAGATGAACTTTAACATATGGTCAAAATTACCCACATTTATACCGGTAATTCACAGCCATTAACGAATAGCAGATAATTCTATTCTTAACTGCATTAACGCAACCCTTTATATTTGTTAAGATGGGCAGCTGTGCTTGGATATCTATTTGTTAAATACTTTGTAACTGTGGCAATGAAGTGTGCTGCTCAATGAAAAAAAAAGGGTTACACCTACTGTATGGGATGAGTTAAAAAGAGCAAAGTATTGCTTAAGATGAAGCTTCAAACCAGGTATTCCAAATGGTACAGGTTATCATTTAGTTCAAGCTGTTCTACTGATTTAACAGACTGCTAAATCCTTTAGCAAATGGCAACATGATCCATTTAGATCCTTTGCTGTTTACGCTTTTGAACTTTCTCTTGAACGGTTTGTCCATTACTTTCCACCTTATGTTTTGAGCAAGACCATGAATAACTCAACCGCTGAAGTTGTTCAGAAAAGATTTTTTTAACGAGTCTGTTCACTGAAACATTCATATAGAATGATAAGTAGAGATGGGCGAATTTGGATCCGCAGCGGATCGGCCGGATCCTTTGGTCTGCGGATTTCAGCGGATAAATCTCAAAAAGGAGTGATTTGCATTTTGCATGTTTTTGTTATTATTATTACCAATTCACAGCGCTGATTCCGCAGCCCGTGGATGGATTTGTAGAATCGATTTCTTAAGAATCTCCCAACGTGTTGCTGAATCCGCGGATTGATTCTACAAATCCATCCACAGGTTTTATCCAATGGCAGATTTTGATGAATCCGCGCGGATTAAAACCGGCCTAATCCGTCCGTGGATTTTACACTGCGAAACTGATTTTGGGGGGAAAATGTGAGAAAATACGGGAAAAGGATTTGGGCGGATTCACCGATCTCTAATGGTAACTGAGTAAGGATGTCTTTATCATATGAAATTGCATTCGTCTTTGCACACATGGTACATGGGATTAGATTGAACCACAGTTTAAACCTAAATTGTGTTTTACGTGTGAATGCCTTTCAGTGTTACAATATCTAGACTTTCTTTGCCTGTCATTTATCTCTCGAGGTTGTCAAGTAGGGAAGGACAAACTATCTTTCTATGATCTAATTTTTCGTCTGGTGTTTAACCTGCACTGTATTGTAAGTCAACTTGAGTTAGGAAAAACCTTGCTCTCCCCCATCTCATTGTAATAATATTTTATTTTATTTTAAAATATACATTGAAGTGCACATTTTTTTTGCGGAAGTTTGCAAATCGTGCAAAATGTGCCGAAAATGTAGTTACATAGTAGATTAGGTTGAAAAAAGACTTACTTCCATCAAGTTCAACCTATACTAAATTTAGACAACAGATACTTTATCCTATATCGATACTTTTGATCCAGAGGAAGGCAAACAAAAACCCCAGTGACATATCATCCAATGATATCTCATAAGGGGAAAAATTAATTCCTTCCTAACTCCAAGAATTGGCAATCAGATTACTTACTGGATCAACATCTTTCCAATGTATACTTATTTGGTATATCCCTGTATACCTTTCCTTTCTAAAAAGATGTACAACCTTTTTTTGAACACATTTATTGTATCTGCCATCACAGTCTCCATGGGTAATGAATTCCACATTTTAACTGCCCTTACTGTAAAGAACCCTTTCCTTTGTTGCTGGTGAAATTTCCTCTCCACCAACTTTAAGGGATGGCCCCGAGTCCTTTGTACTGCCCATGGGATGAATAGTTATTTTGAAAGCTCCTTGTATTGTCCCCGAATATATTTGTATATAGTTATCATATCCCATCTTAGACGCCTCTTTTCTAATGTAAATAAGTCTAATTTAGCTAGCCTCTCCTCATAAGTTAGAATGTCCATCCCCTTTATTAATTTGGTGGCTTCTTCTCTGCACTCTCTCTAGTTCCATAATGTCTTTTCTTAGGATTGGTGCCCAAAATTGTACTCCATATTCAAGGTGTGGTCTCACTAATGCTTTGTAAAGGGGCATAATTATGTTTACTTCCCTTCCATCCATTGCCTGTTTAATGCAAGATAAGATCTTGTTTGCCTTTGCAGCTACTGCATGATATTGGGCACTAAGCCTGCTGTCAACAAGCACTCCTAAATTCTTCTCCATCAAGGATTCCCCCAATTTATCCCCATTTAATTTGTAAGTCGCCTTTTTATTCTTGCATCCCAAATGCATAACCTTACATTTATCTGTATTAAACCTCATCTGTCATTTACCTGCCCACGTTTCCAGTCTCTCCAAGTCCTTCTGAAGAGAAATTACATCCTGCTCTGATTCTACTACCTTATATAATTTAGTATCAGCAAAGATGGAGACTTTGCTCTCGATGGCAAAAGTTAAAATAGCAAGCTCCACAAAACACCTTTGGACCAGCATTAAAAGTAAATGGGCAAGGTCGTGCGACCTTTAAAATGCTGCCATTTTTGGAAAATTTTGAGCAATGTGCACTTTTACCATAATTACGGGGAAACATGACATATAAGAGAAAGCCGCAACATTCTCAAATCTCAAATCAACAACTTCCTGGACATAACATCTTTCTTTTTTCACTTAATATGTTGACCAGCTGCTGCTGTTTATACAATAAAACTCTTGTGTAGTTCCATGGCTATGTCCCACATTTAAATCCGACCCACGTGATCAGTGTGTGGGGTAAAACCATAGAGCACAAACTAGAAAGCTCACGGAGGAGCAGGAAACCGAAATCTTGCACAGGAGACTTGACTATAGATGTTGTTATAGTGAAGATATTCTTGCTGATATTGCCGAATCTCCCCCCTCCAAACGAAGAACCATTTATATGGGTTCTCCCAAGTGCCGCTCATTCTCATCCTTTAGCCCAGTAGAGCCGACAGGGTTCTGTTGGACATAATCAGGAGCGAAGAGGGTTATGAGTATCCATATGTACTAGAACGGTTGATGTTGTGTGGTTGAAAGCGAACGGTATAGGTGGGTTCGAGAGGCCGTGATCCCTTACATGGCTAAATTTACTGGTGTGCCTGCCAGGGCAGTGGAGCACCTAGAACACTTGATTCGCTTGTGGCATGTGGGGCAAAATGTGTACATGGAAAGAGGGGAGTCAGTGAACCGGGAAAAAAGAAATGCTTTTTTGTAGAGGTCTCTGATGGCAAAGGAGGTATGGTGCATAAACCTGACCCTGCACACTATTACTGATTCCCTGTATGTGTGAGTTGTTAAGTCAGTCCAGTATCACCCATGTTAGGGGAACGCAATGTCTGTGTTTCTATTATGCAGGTCTGCAGGGTTCCTCTCAGGAGGTCGCCTGTCAGTCAACAATAATATTGTATATGTATTAGGTGTGCATTAAAGTTTACATGCATATGTATTGTGCCTGTTTCAGTGTTAAAATTCTCTGATACATTGTGTACAGAATGTAATTAGTCTATTTAGCCAGCTGTAAGGGAATACTGTGGCTATGCGACTTTGCTTATGTTTATCATTATATTGTGTGTGGGCTAAAGTCGTTACGTATGTGGGATGACAAGGATTTCCACTGAGGGGAGAATGTAGCACCCTTGGGGTTATGCTAACTTATTTTAGTGGGTTCATGGTTCCTTCAGGGAGTTAAGGGGTTACATCCTGGTACTGGCCCTTACACAAATGTTGCAAAGTTATTAGGCAGGTGCTTAGCCACTCATATTTTTTAGAACGTGCTGGAAGGGTCACCTGATACAGGGTGACTCGGCACAGGCTAAGCCCTTCCCTTTTTCTGTTTAGTTACAGGGGTAAAATTAGTGATGTCACATGGGGTATATGTTAGGGATGGAACATTCCACCCTCAGATATTAGTGGACCCATATGAGGGGGATTTCGAGTGCTAGTCCATTCTATAATTAAGTGTAAGCCATGTATTTCTTGTTTCTCTAGTTGGGGAAATGATCCCAGTGAAGGGTCCCTATAAGATACATTCCGGAATCGGTCACTTTCCCCAGCAGAACAGCTGGTTCCTCATTACAGGTGCTCATTAAGGAGACCTGGAGGAGCTGCTGGGGGATTATTAGGGAAGGCTCTGGTTCTGTTCCAAGCAACAGGGTGGAAGACTTGAAAAAGAGTTGCCCTGCTTACAAGTCTCCTGGCCGAGGAAACCCTGTTTCACGTGTCTGATCTGTAACAAGAATGCTGCCCTCCGTATCTGCTTGAAAACCAGACCTGTTGATGCATAAGGAATGTTCTAACCTGTTCAAATAAACCAATAGAAAAGTTCCTGGCACCTCTATTATTGCTCACCATACACAGATTGCAGAGACAAGACAAAAAACAGTGGAGCATCATCTATAGAGACACTAGAGAGACATTAGAGAGACATTACGATGCTTTATTGTGACCCTTCTTCGGTTGGCCAGGAGGTAGGTGTTAAATAAACACGAATGCTACTATTTTATTCCTATTATTTATTGCTCTCTGTGCTTCTTTGTTTATTTTGTTTCTATGGTATTAAATATAACACACTCCCGGTTCTTAAAGGCATAAGGGCATCTTAAGTCAAGTTTTTTGTGTATAATACCCTACTAACCATACAATACACTACTAATTTTATTCAACACTTTCTTTGGAAGGCCTCTTTTTGTCTTCTCTGCTGTTGATGGAATTTGGCATGTACCCAACCATATTAACAAGACATCCGTGCGTACAAATAAGGCAGACACTGGAATAGCATGTGACACTATTTTCCTTGAAATTACAGTCCTCTAGTGGTGTTCCAGTCAGGACTGTGAGATCTGCACAATGGCCTTGTTATAACATCTGGCGAGTGTGAATTGGGAGTTTGGTGACCTGCGTTCCCCTTGGAGGTGCCTTCTGTCACCTGTGCCTGACTCAGCAACAGCTTGTGCTGACAAACAGGGGGAGAGAGCAGTAAAAAAAAAAAAGCACATGCACAACAGATTGGCAGATGTAAGATCAGTTTTCTGGTGTTAAACAACCAAGTTTTAACTCAAACCAGAACTGCAAATATTTAAACTTTGATCGTACTGTTGTTTGGGGACAAATGCAGCCGAGCCTGCTGATCACTATTTATTTTTTTTTTTGCAATTTGCTTACTTTTAAGAGATCTCTCCTTCCTCTTTTCAAAGCTATTTTTATCCTATGATACTTCATTTAGGACAGGGTTAGCCAACTCCAGTCCACGAGGACCACCAAAAAGTCAGGATATCCCTGCTTCAGCAAAGGTCGCTCAGTCAACGACAGACACTGATTGAGCCACCTGTGCCAAAGCAGGGATATCCTCAAAACCTGTCCTGTCTGGTGGTCCTTGAGGACTGGAGTTTGCCACCCCTGATTTAGGAGATAGAAGCGTTTAATATATGAAGTGTCTGTGAGGCTAAAATAAGGTCCTAACCAGGGCATATTGCAGTCTAAAGGTTGCCATGGTAACATCCTGATTATTAACACAGAATATATATATATATATATATATTCAAAAACGAATAGACGATACAGTTCTGTGGCTAACAAAATGCTTTTATTTGTGCGCGCTTACGAGATACACAGATCTTTCTCTACTGGCGATGTTACAATGGATAAAGCTAGCAAGGTTAAACTTAAAAACAGTGCATATACTGTAGAAATTTTATCTGTGACTGAAACCCCTAACACCCCCCCTGTGTAGTATGTGATTTATGACTTAAGGTGTTAAATGGTCCTTGAATGTTGGTGATATAAGAGTGTGTGTGTATCTGTGTTTAAGTAAAACCCCTTTCTTGCTTTATTCATTGTAACATCGCCAGAAGAAGAGATCAGTGTATCTCGAAAATCGCTCAAATCAAAGCATTTCGTTAGCCACAGAACGGTATCGTCTATTCGTTTTTGATTATTAAGCTCGGCTAACGGTACAGATACACATACAGTATTTATATTATAGAGCAGGATATGCTCAGGGAGCAAGACAATAGCATTACATGAATGAAACTTGTATAGGCTTCTGGGGTGATTTCTGCTTCATATTCTTCGTAGTCTATAATACAAGAATACAGTACTGTATATGTTACATGCCCATTCAGTAATATTATTTTGGATGGAAAGGCACATGGCCCTTACCTAAAGTGTTTGGTATGGGGCTCAATAATTTAAGAAATACCAGTCAAGTGTGACTGGTCTCCTCTATTACAGGAAGGGTATGCAGAATGTCACATGTACTGTAGCACCAAGTGAGTTAATATCACATTGTTTATTTTATCTGCCTTGGCATTTGCATATCTTTTGATTCACTTGCAAGAAAATGAGTTTTACGTTGCTAAGCAGCAGTCTCCCATTTGTACCATTTTGTCTCTCTGAAACAGCAAATACAAATCTCACTTGTGAGCACATTCACGTCTCAGACAGGTCGGCCGCATCCACTACAGCAAGGGATTCTGGGTAATGACATGCCAATGAGCACACACAGTGTTTCTCTGATGAAATTCAACATTCTGAATGCCGAAATAGCAGAACTTTGTCTCTTCTCTAAATTCTTGCCCTCTTTCCCAGCCATTTTTGACTTGTCAGGTGAGAAGGTCACTTGTTTCCCCACGTAAAGTACATGAGCAGACTGTATACGTTTGAAAAGAATTTGCTTACTTCCAATTAAAATCCCCATCTCCGTCTGTTGGATTTCTGCTAACAAAAACCGTACCACATAAATCAAACTCTAATCACAAGGAAAATAACAACTTTATTTCTTCACCTCCCCAGGTGGCATTTTTTTTTTTTCTAAAGCGCTTCACTTCAGGAGTTTTGGTGGTGTCTTGTTTTTTTCAAATAAAATGACTTTCATTTAGGATTATCCACTTGCTAGAAACATTAATAGAGCACTTTCTTAGGCTCCTGTGATTGAAAGTGTATAACGCTCTGCAACCTAATTGGAAAAAAATGTGATTGTGAGGGATTAGCAACCTCTATTCAATATGTAGAATGTACATCTCTGTTTACAGAGCCATGGGGAGATTAATCGGTTATTTCCTTAATTTTACGCTTTTCTTTAAAAATTGGATAACCTTTTTGGAACTACTGCACCGACACACTTTATTCGAGCAAATACCCGGTATGTACCTGGCAGATACCTGGAATGCGCCGCTCCTCACCTCTGACAAGCCCCGTTGCATTTGCCTTCCCAGCCTGGGTTCATGCCTGGCTGACGGGCGGCTGATCTGTTAAATGATAATGATTAGGATTTAATAGGCTGCAATGCTTCGCGTGTCTACCAGATGGCATAAATTCATGAATTGTAATGCAGTATATATATATATATACTGTGCAGTATTGCAGCCAGCGGGAATAAAATGCTTCAATCCCTGCCTGGAAAATAACTCAATGCACTCGGGCAGAAAACAGTCACAAACCTCAATACACCCGGGTATACCCGAATTCGTGGGACTAGCCGAGCTCGAATAAAGTGTGTCGCCAGTGTAAATGACATTAGCAACTAGAGAACCTTTGAGCATAATGTGTCATGGAAAATGTTTTTCCCTAATGGCAGCTTTAAAAAGTAAGTTGGATGAGCAAATCTACTATGTAATTTGAAGGTTATTTTTTTCTGTTCGCTCTGTAATTGGACACCTCTTACGTAGAGATAGGTGAAACCACCCAAATCCGCTTCCTGAATTTTTGCTGACGTTACCTTCAAAATCCGTTTTGCGGTGTAAAATCTGCGAACAGATGTGGGCTGATTCATCAAAATTCGCCATATTAGAGGATCGCTGAATCCGTGGTTTGGTGTCTTCAAATCCGTCCACGGGTTGCGGTATCCGCGGAGTTTATTGGCAATAATGATAAAAAATCTGCAAAACGTGAATCGGCCTTTTTGACATTGACCCGCTGAAATCCGCGGACAAAAGGAACCGAGTGATCCGCTGCGGATCCAAATTCGCAATTTTTTTTTTACCATTTCTACTCTTTAAATATCGTAACCACATTTTACATTTAGGATCAAGGAGCAGGTTTGTGTCGATGTTTGGAAACAATTGGATACATTCTGTTTTTAAGTCTGAGTTATTACAATTTCTAAAACGAGCAAGTCAGCCACTGGGTGTTGTACCTGGTAGGCTATGTATCAGGCACATGACATCATACTGGAGACATCATAATGCATGTAGCCTGGTGGCAGATAAGAACAGTTAGATAGATAGCTATAAAGTTTACACAGAGAGCAGACAAAGAAAGAAAAGTCAGTTGGAACTAGAGGAGAAAGTAAGAATGCTGAAGAAGGAGAGAGAGGTGGAAATAATTGGGGCCATCATAAGGTATTAAGGGAAAGTGAAGGCGGGGAGAAAGAGATGAGGAGGAGGAGAGAAAGGATGAGGTTGCTTTCTTAGAATTCCCACACTATGCCAGGTTCTTTCAGCTAGTGTGTTATAAAAATGTTTGTGTAAAGACTGTGGCGTAATGGAGTCTGCATTTATGCCAGAGTCTGTTATAGCCTGCTCACATCAATAATACTCTGAACCTACAGATGCAGCGGCCGATATTCGAACACTTTACGCTTTGTTTACCTCAGAATACCCACGTCATGGCACGTGATTTCTTCCAACCGTACCGCCTTAAGACACGAGTGCAGAAAATGGCATTGTAGTCATGGGCGTCCGCAGGGGGGGGGGAAAGGGGGGGGGCGCTTTCCCCCCCCTGGATCCTCGCATTGATTGAATAAAATATGCTGAGGCAGCTGAGCCGCGGCCCGGGATTGGATGGGAGGCGGGGCTAGCAGCAGTCACGCAGGGGTGGTTGCCGCCACGCTCTCCCGCGCTTTTGCACACCAGCCAGGCCAGCACCTCGATCGAAGCATCTGTCTGTTTCATTACAGCCTCACGCCCTCACCGTCCGTCTGAACCCGTGGCCGCATACGGCAGGGAGTGGGACCCGTGGGACCAGGGAGATGGAGATGCGGGGGAGAGAGGGAGATTGAGGGGGCAAAGAAGCTTGGGGGGGGCGAGGGAGATTGGGGGTGGGAGGAGGTTGGGGGGGGGGGCAGAGGTGGGGGACGCCACATGCCCTCCCGCTCTCCCGCGCTGTAACTTCCCATCCGGACCGGCACCGAGACTCTCCTCTGGCCCTCCCTCCTGCACCCCGGCAGTGTGGCCGCATACGGTAGGGAGTGGGACCCGTGGGACCAGGGAGAGATGGGGATGCGAGGGAGATTGGGGGGGCAAAGAAGCTTGGGGGGGGGGCGAGGGAGATAGAGAGATGGGAGATGCAGGGGGGGGGGGAGAGATGGGAGATGCAGGGGGGGGAGAGATGGGAGAGGCAGGGGGGGGGAGAGATGGGATATGCAGAGGGGGGGGAGAGATGTGAGATGCAGGGGGGGGGGAGAGAGATGGGAGATGCAGAGGGGGGAGAGAGATGGGAGATGCAGGGGGAGTGAGATGGGAGATGCAGGGGGGGAGAGAGATGGGAGATGCAGGGGGGGGAGAGAGATGGAGATGCAGGGGGGGAGAGATGGGAGATGCAGAGGGGGTGTGAGATGTGAGATGCAGGGGGGGTGAGAGAGATGGGAGATACAGAGGGGGGGGGAGATGGGAGATGCAGAGGGGGGGGATAGATGGGAGATGCAGAGGGGGGAGAGAGATGGGAGATGCAGGGGGGGGGGGAGAGATGGGAGATGCAGAGGGGGGGAGAGATGTGAGATGCAGGGGGGGAGAGATGGGAGATGCAGGGGGGAGAGAGATGGGAGATGCAGGGGGGGGAGAGATGGGAGATGCAGAGGGAGGGAGAGATGTGAGATGCAGGGGGGGGAGATGGGAGATGCAGGGGGGAGAGAGATGGGAGATGCAGGGGGGAGAGAGATGGGAGATGCAGGGGGGGGAGAGTGTGTGTATGTGTATATGTATATGTGTCAAATATAATAAATAAAAATATTTTTTATTTGCAATGGTTTTTTTTTTTATTTAAAAAATACATTACACACACGCATACACACGCATAAAAACACACACACAACACACATGCAGGGGGGGGGAGATGGGAGATGCAGAGGGGGGGAGAGAGATGGGAGATGCAGAGGGGGGGGAGAGAGATGGGAGATGCAGGGGGGGAGAGATGGGAGATGCAGAGGGGGGAGAGAGATGGGAGATGCAGGGGGGGGAGAGATGGGAGATGCAGGGGGGGGGAGAGATGGGAGATGACGGGGGGGACAGAGATGGGAGATGCAGAGCGGGAGGAGAGATGGGAGATGCAGAGGGGGGGAGAGAGATGGGAGATGCAGGGGGGGGAGAGATGGGAGATGACGGGGGGGAAGAGAGATGGGAGATGCAGGGGGGGGGGGAGAGATGGGAGATGGTATTTCGAGGAACCCCAGCAGTGAGACCCGGAAGTGAGTCAGTGAGATCTTCCGGTGTCTGCTGCCAGGGCCCAAGATGGCTTTCCCTCCACCCATGCTCCACCGTGACAGGTAGTGTCCATAATGGGGTGAGAGAGACACAGAATAGGGAGAGAGATGAGAGAGAGAGACACAGAATAGGGAAAGAGAGAGAGACACACGCAGAATAGGGAGAGAGAGAGAGACACAGAATAGGGAGAGAGAGAGACACAGAATAGTTAGAGAGAGAGACACAGAATAGAGAGAGAGAGAGAGACACGCAGAATAGGGAGAGAGACACAGCATGGGGGGGAGAGAGAGACATGGCATGGGGACAGAGAGACACAGCAGATAATGGGGGAGAGACAGAATGGGAAGGGGGCAGAGAATGGAGGGAGGGATGGGGATAGAGGGAGAAAGAGAATGGGGGTGTGGGGGGCAGAGAGAATGGAGGGTGGGAGGGAGAGAATGTGAGGGTGGGGGGAGGGTGAGAGAATGGGGAGGGTGAGAGAATGGGGGTTGGGGGAGGGTGAGAGGATAGGGATTTGGGTGGAGGGTGAGAGAGCATTTGGGGGGATGGGGGCTGAGAGGAATGGGGAGTGAGAAGGGGGACAGAGGGGCGGAGAGGCATAAAGGGGAAGGGGCGCAGTTGATGATGTAATTTTTTTTTCATGTGTCCTGGTTTTTATTTTTGTTAATCTGGTCACCCTACTTAAAGGGATCCCATAAGTGTTTTTGTGTGTGTGTATATATTATTTTATTTATTTATTTAATTTAAATATCAAGGTATAAGATAACATTTGTTATTTGGGCTCTGTAAATGAGATTGGTGTTGGTTTTGTGTTATCAGCCCCTCTGGCAGGATCTGGAAGTGGTCAGCGTCCGGCGTGATAACAGCAGCCTGCTTCCGAGTTGACCACAGGGTAAAGGTAGAAGCAGCCCGGACCGTCTGTCTTCGTCTCCCACATACAGCGCGAGTAGTAGGTTCAGGCACACGTGGCGATAGTCCCGGGTGCCGTCTGCTCAAACGCTGCACAGCGTGAGGAATCAGTCCCGCTAGGCGCACGCCAATGACTCGCGCTGTATGTGGGAGACGCACCATTTGCCCACTTTTTATTCAAAATTGTCTCGGGGGGAGGGGGGAACCCCCCTTATGCTGGTCGGGCTCGCTCGCCACGGTGCACTCACCACCACTTTCACGCCGGGCACTGGCCGTTAAAATTATGCCCCCCCCCTGAAAAAATTTCTGCGGACGCCCATGATTGTAGTGTTCTGGTTTTTAAACACCTGAAATGTACACAGTAGCACAGTACTGTACACATTTCAATTCATTCATATCATTGCACACAAAGAAACAGAATCCATGAAATTCAAACAAAGCAACCGCGATAAACACGGGTGCCTGGTGTGATTGGCCACGTTAATGCCGCGTGGAATACAGCAGAGCACACGAAAACGGCTCCGTGATTTGTTCGAATAACGGCCGCTGAATTTGTAGATTAAATAAAAGGTCCATATTACGGTATTCAATTTTGGCCTTAATAAAAAATGGGATTGCAGTAAAAGTTTTAGAATTGCCACCATATTCACTGGAAATTATTTATTCATAAATGGGTAGAGCATGATATTCTTCAAATTGTCATACAAGAAAATTACGTTAAAAAACTAGCGAGACAAATAAGTGAAAAGTCATAGAAATCTGCGTTAATCAGCGCTAGCGATGCCGTTGTGGAAGTGTGAGAGACGTCACACTTTTCATCCATCGGGTTATGTAATAGGGTTTTTTACAAAACTCTATGGTACACATTTCCTTTACCAGTTTTGATGCTGGAGCAAAGGAATGGCATCACCAAGCGGCATAACATGCAACATAACCCCCCAACAAAAAGCAGAATATCCGTATGTGCAACTATTAAGCCACTGGTAGCCCGAGGAGTGGTCTTCTTGACATGAGATAATCATGACTAGCTGTCCACATGATCTACTGAAGAGTTACTATATGAATATGTTCTGCAATGTTAATATGATGTCTTTTTATTACCTATTGTAGATTGGTTAGTCTTATCTTGCTTATGTATAAAGTGGCCATTGTATAATAATAATAATAATAATAATAATAGCATGTTCTTGGATAGCGCTGCTAGTTTTACGTAGCGCTTTACAGAGACATTTTGCAGACACAGTCCCTGCCCCGTTGAGCTTACAATCTATGTTTTTTTGTGCCTGGGGCACAGGGAGATAAAGTATACATAGGCAAGATCGGTTTGACACTAGACTGGGCTAGGTGACACAACTTGGTGATATGTTTTAACGTTTGAGTTTTGTGAATAGCTTATAAATGTTATTTGCATTTAATTATTAATTACTTGAATACCATTTTTCATTTAACGACCTCTAGTGAAATTAGGCCATAGAGCGAACGCTGTGTAATGTAACTCCAGACGTAGCTGGGGTTATTGCACCATCTGGCACCTGGCGTGGGTGCAATAATGCGCTAGCCCTATCGTCTCTTTACACGTGGCTGATTTCAGACAATGGTCGCGTCTCCTGTTGGCACCCGCACCTGCTGTGTCCCGCAGAATTGTGAGTGCAATGATGTCTGCTACATCTGCATATGGTCTCCTTTTTGTAAACTGTAATACTTAAAATTTTTAAAGTTGTGGTTAAATCAGCCATAATTTCTGCATTAAAAGAACTATGCAATATTTTATATATAATAACCACAAACCCATCACCTTATAAAGCTACATAAATATATACAATAATAATGTCACAATGTCTCTGCTTTTCAACAGCACGATAGTTGAGATTTATGCAAAAATGAAGATAAAAATATGCAGGCACAAAAAAATTTAGATTTTTCTATTCCTACTCTTGGGGAATCAAGTTAGGACATGCCGGAATGGGACATTGTCGCAGCCATTTTTCCGCTCCGAAATAACCGCTGGCGTTTGACCACAGATAGAACCTCTGCTGCTGGCCGCTTCTACAATAAAGTTTCTGATTTCAGGGATATGGGTAGGGGGTTAACGTTAGGGGTTCAAGTGGTCGGTGTAGGAGGTTAAATTGAGGTGTTTTAGTGGTTGGTGTAGGGGTCAACTTTAGAGGTTTTAGCGGTTAGTGTAGAGGGTTAATTTTATGGGTTAGAGGTTGTAGCAGTTAGGGTAGGGGTAACTTTAAGGTTAAGGTTTTTAGGGTAGAGGGTAGCATTAGTATTAGGGGTTAACATTAGCGAGGTTTAGGGACTTGCTTTACCGGCGAAGCGGCCGGCGGCTGAATGTCCCGGCAGCGAGGCGAGTTGCGGCCAAGTGCCGGCGGTCATTTGGACGCAGCGTGATGGCCGCTACCACATATCCTAGCCCGGGACATGCAGGGTTTTTAAACATTTTAGATTTTTTTTTTTTAAATGCATTTGCTAACTATTTCAAAGTGTTACAATGCATTTCATTGGAAAATATCTACAGATCTGAAAAGAACATTGTACAACCATACTGAAAGCCAATAAATGAATGTAAGATGCAATTGTATATTTGCAATACTGATCACTTACAGTGGAAAGAGTGTTCCAGTGACCTTCGCCAAGGGCACACAAAGGTGCTAAATGAAATCCAAGCAGTAAAATCAGCCCACTACAGACAATTACACAGGAGTTAATCAAGATAGCCATTTCTCACAAACTCTTACCATGTTGTGGTGCGGATTTAAACAGCTGTGATGCTCCTAGAATATTACTTGATTATGTTGCCAGCTGTGATACTTTTAACAGGATCATATTCAAGTATTTTTTTTTTTTTTAAATCATCTGTAATTTAACTGCCAAGACCTTTTTAATACCTCACTATTTCGGAATACATATTTTGTTAAAATATTAATTTGTCTTCCCAAACTATTCAATTTACATCAATGGTGTTCACTGAGCTGGGAGGAGGACAGAATGTCCTAAAAAATTAATGTTCCAATTCATTCTACTGTTAAGGATGATTACCCAGTCCCAAGACAAGCTGCTGAACTGTGGAAAAGATCTTAGTTTCTCAGCATTGAAGGTTTTAGGTAAGTGAATAGTGAGGATTCATGAGTGGGCTGACGCTAGGAAGAAATGGAAAGCGCTTTTAAATATGTCCTTCACACATAGCAGATGGTACGTGAAATCTGTTTCATGGCTGATGAGCACTAAGCTTTGTAAGGTTTCTGATTTGTTGTGACTGCATTTGCCATTTAATGGCATGATATGCTCTAAGCATCTAGCATCCCTGTTCTATTCAGGGCCGCCGACAGCTTTCCGGGGAGCCAGGACTAGAGTTTCTACTGGGCCCCTTCCTCCAGTGTGTCAGTGGCCTTACAAGCCCCTCTTTTACACCACCTCGCTTTCACCCCCCCCCCCTCTCCTCATGTTTCTCTCCCCTCTCTCACTCTTCTTCACTCCCCCTTCCTTTATACCCCCTTTGAAACTCTGCCCCCACTTTATCACTCAAGGACCCCCCTCTCACTCAATCCCACTCTCTCAATCCCCCCTCCTCACAATCATTACCCCCACCCTGCCTAGCCACACACTCACACACAGAGAGACTCACACGATACATGCTACAATAACCACCCACACACGCTACAAAAACACACACAATTCACACAAATCCCCTCCACATGATCCCCCCTCATCACACACACACTCACACACAGAGAAACTCACACAAATCCCCCCCCCACAATACACGCTATAATAACCACCCACACACACTACAAAAACACACACAATTCTACACAAATCCCCTCCGTATAATACAATAACCCCCCTCATCACACACACACTCATAAATACGTAAACACACACACACACACACACACACACACACACTACCAGGCCCCACACACACAAACAATACAAAAACCTCCCACCCCGCACACATAATACAACAGATTGCTGGTCGTGATGCGTGGTCAGCAACCACTCTTTACGCATGCGCAGTCAGCAAGAACCAGGAAAATCCTAAAACTGGGACAGAGCCCAGAAAAACAGGACAGTCCATCCAAACCGTGACATCTGCTCACCCTACCTATATAGCATTGAGAATGATCACTGCTGAGTGTTACTTTTGTATGTGCAGTGACTTTAATCATTTGTCACATAGAAAATGAAAACGCTATTCTTAAATGAGGTAAAACTTATATCTAATGCCCACGCACGTAATTCCTCATTGTGTGGTGTCATGTGGATTAAAAAGCATAAAAGTTAAATTATTAACTTTGAAATCTCTTCTTATTCTCATATTGCTTTAATAATATCCGACATGCCAAGTTTCACTTTCCATAAATGCTAACTTTTGGAAAATGTTAATGCCATTTAAAGCTAATAATTTGCAATATACTGTAATTTACACCATAAGTGTTCGCTGTGCAGCTTTTTTTGCTATGCAAGCTTGGAAAAGTCAAACATTGAATTTAGTGCATTTGAAACGCTGTTCATGGAAATCATTGGGAATAACTGAACTTGTCTTAAATATGTGGAGATTGTAATTTAAATAAGATGATAGCTACATTTCAAGGAGGCAAATTGTGCAAAGAAGATAAATAATTTGCTGTAGAGATGTGCAAATTTTGGGATCCGGAGCGGACCGGCCGGTTCCTTTTGGTCCCCGGACTTCAGCGTCAATTTCAAAAAGGGCGATTCGCGCTTTGCAGATTTAAATTATTACCAATACACTCCGCGGATTCCTCAACCCACAGACAGATTTGTAGAATCCAATCCGCGGATTCAGCAGTTTGCGGATTTTACACCGCAAAACGGATTTAGGGTTGAAAATGCGAGAAACTACGGAAAAAGGTGATGGGCGGATCTGCCACTAACTGCAGGCGACATACTAATAAATAGAAAGTGAAATGCATAGTTATTTAAACTCTGGCACCAACCTCCTTGCTACGTATATATATCCTAATGCGTGGATTTCCTCAATATCCACAATGTGTCAAGATTTATTTTACCCACTAATAACACAGAATATGGTTTGATAATTAAGATTATCATTGCGTTTCGAAAGGATTCAACGGCAGTGACCATGCAGGATATCACAGAATATTCCCCCATGACGCGCACAGGAACTATAACTCGAGTTACATCTGTAAATTAATTAATGCAAAATTATCTGTTGGGGTTACCCTGCTCAAATGTTCATCTGAAGCGGACAACTATAGTACTGGAATGCTACCCTAAGCAAAAGATCACATGATGCTTTCCACTCTTGTCATCTCTAAAATTGATACCTGATGATGGGCCCTGAGAGGTTGGAAAGCGTGCAACATATCAACTACTTGTTGGTCCAATAAAAGGTATCATACCCCAACTCCCGCTCCCTCCTTTGTTACTACTCTCTAAAGTTGTTCGTCGGGTAAAGAATGTCTGTGTTTATTAATATTGAGCAGTTTATGGCTTTGTGTAACCTCAGAGAAAGGCATTTCATAGACAGATATATATCAAGGGAGATATATATCAAGATGACATCATCTGTTCCTTCTCCCTGTGGAAAATATTTCTAACGTTGGTTTGTACCGAAGTCACATCAAAATCTCTCATCCAAACACACAGTTAATGAAGTCGTTTTAAAGTGAATACTTTTCTATCCAACATAGTACAGCAAAGTACCACCTGTGGTGAAACATAGCAATACAGTGCATTATGGTTTCATGCCACATTATCAGACAAAAATGTATAAAGAATGTCAGTGTCGTGTCTCTGTCCTCGTTCCTAGCAACACAACACCCAGTTCTGCAATCCTAACCAAGTCCATTTTGTCAGTAAACTAGAACATTATTTGTAAGAGATCAGAGATGTGATAAGATTTCCATAGAGCATTCCTTATTAGTATTGTACACTTCTTAAAATACTGTATAACATACAGTACATCATTATAACGTACATAATTATAATCTGCATTAATCTATTTTCAAATATAGAGTGAATGTATAAGTACACATTTAATGTGTATTATAAAGGAGTTAGACAGTTCAATATAATTTGCCTTACTCGCCAACCCCCCGCCCCCATCCACTGGAACAAGCTCCCCAACCACATTCAATCTGCCCCCTCCCTAACTATCTTCAGATGCCAACACAAAACCAATGTCTTATCCATCGCATTATGTTCCCCCCGTTAACCTTCTATCCCATCCCCACGCTCCCCAACACCCATGATCTCCTGTACCTTCACCCCTTTCTAAACCTTCCTAAAGTGTCTCCAAAACCCACCAAAGTCACCTACCTCACCCATCAAATCGCCTCCACTGTCTCCCCTGTTAGACCCATCACCTTGCCACCAAGACAAAATCCAGAGACCTGACCCCACTCCTGCCAACCAAGCACGTTCTCAATCCACCTAACCCATAACCTGACCATAATGTTCCCACCCCTCCCCACCACAAAGACATCTTAACAATGACTCTATGCCCATCACATGAAATGTTCCATATACACCCCACCATTGTTTTATTAATAATATATTGTGCCCTGGATAAGGGCACTATATACATGTTCAGAAAAATAAATCACAGCAATATTTTTACAATCTTCACAAGTCCACGTGCCCTAAAACCCATAATATATATATATTTAAAAAAAACTCCAAGATTAATTTTTTTCATCATTAAAAAAGCTGGTTTTAGGATGTCATGGAGATGAAAGAAAATGAAACAAAAATGTTCTTCTTTGTCTGTGTCATTGAAGGGAGAGATTTATCTCTCCGTGCTTTGTTACAGGTGTGGGGATAAGCAGTCTGTATTTCTTTGTGTCTCCTTCCCTAAACTACGCAGCACAATTTCCATCCCATCATTTGAACTGAGAAGCAAATCTGACAATTTATTACAGCCCTCCTGAGCCAGATAATGGTCCAATTGATGGGACGTGACAGAGAAGCTTAACTTCAACATCCACTGTTCCCTACTATAGCTGCTGTCACTTTCACTTTCCTGAGCTTCACCTCTGTAAATGGTTTCCAAGTTGCTGTTTTAATTTTGATAACGTGTGCTTCCCCAGGAGATGGCTCCAATGCAAGTGAATACAAATAGCTGGATGCCGAGAGTTTTTTGTCCAGCACGCTATGGTATTCAGCCACGGTTTTCCAAACCATTTGACAAAAATGACATCCTCTGTTTCCAATAATGCTTCAATTGTAAGTCCCGTAGTGCAGGAGTTCTTCACTGTAGACCTCAAGACCCCCCTACAGATCAAGTTTTGAGGATATCCCTGCTTCAGCACAGGTGGCTCAGTCAAAGACTGAGGCACTAGTTGAGCCACCTGTGCTGAAGCAGGCACTTCAAATTGAGCAGGGACATCCTGTGCTGAAGCAGAGACATCCTGAAAACCTGACCACCCCGTCTTGAGGACTGGATTTGAGGACCCCTGCATTAGGGAATAGGGAGTTGGTGACACATTATTATGCAGGTTACTTTAACAGTGAAGGGTTAAAGTGACGAAAAGTTACAGCTTTTAACAAATCTGATTCGAATGTGGTCATGGAGGAGACCGCGTGATGAGCTGTTCGACGTTACTGAATACCACATCATAAATAAGTAACAGATTGAAAGTAAAAGTATCCGTTTGTCGTCTGTGACATTCTACACCCGTCACCATGGTAAGGTCAGCTATATGTGGACTGGCTGTACAAAAACACCAATTTAATTAACCTTTTCTAATCATGGTCCCCAAATATACCCATAAAGGGGCCAAACTAATTATGGAGGGAGATGTTGTACCTATTCTCTCACAGGTTACCAATGTCAGCACTTTGCCGAACATGAATTGTGAAGTAGCCCATTCATTTTAAGTTAAATCACATTCATATACAAAATATGTCAGTTTTTCCCAATAACCGAGCCTGGGTGCCCTAAAGATTTATAGATTTTCATATAATCAGAATTTTACAAGTTTAAAGGAATGGGTTCGAGTTTTAACTGTTGCAGGAGAGTGAATCCTTGAATAATACTCTAATGATAGGAATCAAATACAGTACATGTATTTATCAGATCTGTAGCAAATGTAAGACACGTAATTACCCTGTTTCTTACAATGTATACAGACAATAATGGATGGATCACTATTCTCAAATTGATGCTTTGTCTTAACTAGAATCTCACTACAGGGAACTTCATTGGCAATATACTTAATATACTGTATTTTGACATTATTATTATTGACTAGGATATCCTCAAATCAGAGCAAATGTTCAGTAGTCTAGAACTATGTTCAAGCAAGATTAATTTATTTAAGTTTAAAGCATCACTCTTGGGGATCCTTTGTGTTGTCTTTTTTTAAAAATAGGATTGAAGCAGGGGGTCTTTGCAGCGGAACCACATTAATTTCATCTCTGGGACCCCCTGCTTGCAGAGATACTTACCTCTGTAGGGGGTTCCGTATCAGGGTTTAAATGTCCCGCATCACGTGGGCAAATAGGAAGCCGCAAGGGATTTTGTCATGGCTTCCTATTGGCCCACAGAATACGGGCCATTTAATTCGCCATTATGTTAGCCCAAACTAGCCAAGCCAGAGCTGCTACCGACACCCCCTTCTGAGGTGTTGTCTTTGGAAGCACAGGGTCCCAGGAGATGAAAACAACGAGGTTCAGTTACGGAAACACCCTGCTTCCAAAATATTCATTTTTTTTTTTTAAACAAAAGAAACAAGTGTCCCCAGGAATGTTGCTTTAAACACATCACAGTTCTTAACTTAATACTTAGTAAGTTACAGTATAGGGCTTGTGTTGTCTACATTAACTAATAGCAAATATGCTTAATTATACTAACTATTATGTCTTTTTTACTAAAACACTTGCAACAGTTTTGTGACCTGACACTGCAGTTATCTGCAACGCCTTTATTAATCCGCTTAAGAGCTAATTATAAGTGAAGTACAGGTAGACAAAACCAGGTGTGCAAAATCACAACTGGCCAGAACTTTACATGCCAAAAGCCTTAACATTTTTAGAACCAAAAATTATTTAGAATGAAAACGTAAACCAAAACTGGAACTGCAGGCCCAGGGCTCATCTCTATAATAGAGTTGAATCTTGGGGAGTTTCTCATCATATCTTTTTAATTATTTAAAGCTTTTCAGGTAACTTATTTCTGTTTCCAAATAGTTTTATGATTTTATAATAGATAAACAAGTTGCAGTGTGTGGAATTAGATTCTAAGGTGGTACAGTAGAATAAGCAAGACATTGGTTGAAGGATAGGCAACAGAGAGTTGTGATAAAGGGAGTAGGGGAAGGTAACAAGTGGAGTGTCTCCAGGATCGGGACCGATGTTTATTAAGGAAAATATAGATGCTCTGGAGGGGAAGGTATGCCTTTTTGCATATGATACAAAGATGTGCAACAAGGATGGAACTCCAGTGTTGTAAACAAAAGGATTAATGATTTGTGTCAATTAGGTTAATGGCCACAAGTGCGGTAACAAACATCTCGTGCTCTTGGGTCACAAAAATCCAAAGACAGAGTACAAGATTAATGGCATTATATTGTCAACTACAATCGAGAAAAGAGACCTTGGAGTCAATATTTCAGCTGACTTTAAAGTAGGCAAGAAATGTAACAAAGCAAGGGGGAACCCCTATGGGGATGATAGGATGTATAGAGTGTGGGGAGGGGGGGGGTTATTAGCATCAGAAAGAGAACGTAAGTGATGCCATTTTGTATACCATTGGGAAGACCTCACGTAGAGTTCTGTATTGCATTCTAGAGACCACATCCCCAGAAGGACACAAATAAATGAGAAATGGTGCGAATTAAGGGCCACCTAAATGGTGCATGATCTACATCCTAAAACTTATCACTAAAGACTGAATGACCTTAATATGTACATCGTGGGGGGGAGGGGAGAAGGGAGAGAGGTTATATGATTGAAAGTTTCCAATATGAAGGGTTTCAACAAGGGTTTAAATCTATTTCAGAGATAGAAGTGCTAGAACAAGAGGATATTCTCTGAAGCCTGAGGGTGGCAGGGCCAAGGGGAAATGTGAGGAAGTAGTTTTGTGGAAAGAGTGGTGGATTCATAGAATAGTCTCCAACAGGAGTGTTAGCTAGAGGCTCATACAGTAAGAAACTTCAAACATGTTTGGGATAGATATAAGGATATCCTAAATATGAAAGAGAGCTAAGCGTGAAGTAGGACCTGAGGTTTTGCAACAGACAGGAAAATGGGGAGATTAGGTGGGCCATCTGGTTATATTGCGCCATCATATTGAATGTTTCTATGCTTTAAGAACTTTTTAAAATACCTTTTTATGCTATTTTAGCGTTTTTATGTCTATTTGACTCATTTCATAATTTAGTAAAAATCCAAAAACCCGAAAAACATTTAGAACCAAAGCTAAAACCCAAGTGGAAATGCCCTCCCTTAAAATGTCCAGATGTAGTCAACGTTATCATAACCCATGGTGTGCCTCAGCGGAACAACGCACCCATGGGAAAAGCGACCATTTTGAAACAAGAACGAGACGTGACTATCGCTCTATTTCACCAATGGGAGCATGCGACACGGTGCAATAACATTGGCTACATCTTTGGAATGTGTTGTGTAGCAATTCTAGAAATAGTGGGGAAAATGTTAACATTTTATGATTAGGGATAGGCATTCCTGTCAAAATCCGTTTCTCAGAATTTGCCGGGCTTTACATTCAAAGTCCGTTCCGCGGTGTAAAACCCATTGATGGATTGTTCCAGTTTCAATCCGTGCGGATTAATCCAAAAAAGCCATTGGTTAAAACCCGGACAGATTTTTAAGAATCCAATCCGGGGAATCCTTAATCTGTTGCTGGATTGTTAAAAATCCACACACGGAATATTAATCCGCCATGTGTATTGTCAGTGATAGAACCCCCCACTCCCCCCCACCTCCCGAAACAGGCAGATTGCTCTTTTTGAGACTGATCCACGGAAATCCACCCCCAAAGGAACCGACCGATCCGAGGCGGATCCAAATCTGCCAAAAAAATGTGCCCATCTCCATTTATGAACTCGTAGAGAAACAAGATCTCAGGTACAACAACAAAATCCTTTACAATGTTAAAACGCTGACTTTAAAATATATACAGGAAAATAATATTCCATTTTTTTCTGGTGTATACAGTACAGCACTTTGCCTTAAAAATAGAAAATTTCTGTGATTTGTATCACAACACCTGATTAATTATGGATAAACAAATATTATGCTCTGGCATCAATGTGAGGTGATAGGATTTTAAGCACAAAGGAAAAACGTCATCATTTTCAAATCACTTTATGTTGCGCTTGGAACGAGACGCCCCGAGATGAGCTTGTACACAATACTTGTCTGCAGGGAGGATACATTTAGTTCATCTGCAAATCTCAATTCACTGCTGCATAAATGAATGTTCAAGGACGATAACTCGTACTAACAGGGCAAGCATAGAAAATAGGCATGCCATCTCTCACCAAATGGCTCAAATATTCAAATGCACTGTTATGGCATTTGCAGATGAAGATGAAAGCAATGGCTAGATGAATGGTACCCGAGATTAGGTAATATAGGGATCACTGCTGTCTCAGACACTGACAAAATGTTTTCCAAGCAGAGACCTGCCTTCCTTAAGCATAATAAAAACAGGCATCATTTAGATATATACATAGATCTTTTAAGTTGACAGACAGAAAATGATGAAAGGTCCATATGGGACCTGAAACGCTGTTTCCCCTCTGTTCTTGGCTGTTACAATAAATGGAGAATTGTATTATGAACTTGTGAGTAGAGCTCTACTGTGTATCTCTGTCCTAGAGGAGAACTATACTTTGAAGAAATTGTTAAGACAGAAAAATGTAACAACAAAATACTAAATGTCAGCCGCCACCTATTTTCTTATCTTACTTTTTTAAATCTAAAGTTACATGAAGGCAATTTCCATGTGTTTTTTTTTTTGGGGGGGGGGCATTCTTAAATTATTGGGAACCGTGTCATAGGAAAATAGTTTTGGAATGAAAAATAAATGAATTTATGGAGGCTTGAATCCAATTTTTGATTAGTAAAAGAAAGAATGTTGGAGCAATTGGAATAGATCGGAAATTCGATGAATCGATGAATTGATGAGAATTTGTTGCACGTTTGCAATGTCTGATTAACTTCCTAAATGGACAAGATATTGTTACCTTCTGAAATGTGGGATTTCTTGCAAACAGGGTTCAGAGTAACTAGTATGTTAACCCAATGCCAATTCTAGCATGTAACTTTCACATATATATCATGGTTTGTTTTAGTGTGTTTATGGTGGTAAACCAATGTTTGGGTCATACAGTAGCTCAGGGGTTCCCAACTCCAATCCTCAAGCCCCCCCCCCCCCCCCCCCAGGTCAGGTTGTCAGGATATCCCAGCTTCAGCAAAGGTGGCTCAATCAATGGCTAAAGTGGCTGATTGAGTCACCTGTGCTGAGGCAGGGACTGACTAAGCCACCTGTGCTGAAGCTGAGATATTCTTAAAACCTGACCTATTGGGGGGTGGGGGCCTTGAGGACTGGAGTTAAGAACCCATGCAGTATCTCATTGTATTATAATATACCAAGCACAGTATGCAGAATTCTGGAATTTCATATACAGATGTAGCAAAACTTTTCATTTGCATGGCCGCTCACGGGTACGTGCAATAGTTGCAGCACCTGAAGGATCAACCCTGCGGTAGAGGGGGGTTCAATCCGGAAGCATGGGCCCCCAGCATCATAATCGCGGCAAACACTATCCCCAGCGCCATGCCCGTTTGCTTTTTCGCATAAGTCTTGCTACATCTGTGTATAAGTGTAGCCACATGTATCTGTATGTTAAGGTGAGCTGAAATGCTTTGTCAGATATACAGTAGAGAGGTGCAAATTCCGTCCCTGGTCTCTTCAAAAAAATTCACGCATATTTTTAAAGACCTTCGCGAATGTAGGAAATGTTTATATATATATAAAAAAATAATAATAACGTGCTACACAAGTTGTCACAAAGGCCACTTACCTGTGTAGCAAGACTTGCTGTTTTTAGGTGCCGCGATTGTAACTGTTCCGGTGTGGTTGCACTGCGGCTACAGCTCTCGCTGACCCGAGGACAGGGAGTGGCCCAGGAAGATTAACTCGGTGTGGGTCAATGTGTTTCAATGTGACCCTGCAGCGCTAATCCTTTCAGGCCATCCTGTAGTGAGAGAGAATACTGATACGCACCTTCCAGATGAACTGTGCTGCTGTATCCCCGTCTCTCTAGCCTGGAGACATAGATGCCCTTATATGGGGCTCTACAGCAGGAGGAGGAGGATAAATATGGCCATATTTGGTTATCTATATCATCAAGGATGCTAGACACTGTTACATGTCCTTTCCAGACCCCTTAATGATGTAGATAAGGGGTGTGCAATCTTCTGGTGCTGCGCCGCCTGCCTGCTCTCCCCCACTGCTGCGCCCCCCTTACCTTTTTGCCAGCGTCAAATGACGCAGCGGATCATGTGACGTCAGAGGCCTCGCTCTGTCCCCCGGCATTTCATTTAAATGCCTTGCGGAAGAGCGCTGCGCCTCTGCAAGCGCTGCACCCTGCCCCCCCCCCAGAAAAATCTCGTGCCCATCCAGTTTGCGCACCCCTGATGTAGATGAGCAAATATGGTCATATAGCTTCCGCCTCATGATGTGGAGACCCATATAAGGGCATCCACGTCATTCAGGGGGAAGGAAGTACAGCCCTGAATCTTCCCACCGCTGCAGGGACACGGACCCAGTCAGAGAGACGGTGACACGGCTGTGGGCGGCTGCACATCTCATCTGGAAGGTGAGTACCCATATTCTCTCTCCTATTCAAGCAAAAGGTTAACAATGTGCAGGTCCAATTCAAAAGCATAGACCCCTGCAGCGTTAATCGTTCCAGTTTGCAAACCTTGCTTCCCTTGTGGCTGTGGAGGGACCACGGTTTTCCGCATTTTTTTTGCGGCCACAAGGACGGCAAGTCTGGCTACGTGTGTGTGTGTGTGTGTGTGTGTGTGTGTGTGTGTGTGTGTGTGTGTAAAAAGTGACTAAAACCCTCCACCGTAAAGCAACTGTAAATATTCCTGTATATTAATTTGCATGTCTTAGGCAGGTCTGCAACCCTGTCTTTCCCCATTATCGCCCAGCACACAGCACTTCTACTGCAGCAAGGGATTCTGGGAAATGACATGCAAATGAGCACACAGTGCCACCTTTTATCTCATATATATATATATGGTTTTTGACACTTTTTTTAGTCACCATAACTTAACTCAGTATTATGGTTGGCCCATCCTTTAGCTTCTTCGCATACCCAGTTAATCAACCCCACACTGATGAGACCCATTAAGGTCGAAACAGCTGTCTGTGGGTGGTTTTCTGGGTATGCCCCTTAACCCTGTCTGTGCTCAAAGCTGTGACCATGCAGCAAGCTTAAGCCTATAGGGAACCATGTTAAAAATGTTTTTTGAAGCAAAAAGTGGCACTGTGTGCTCATTTGCATGTCATTTCCCAGAATTCCTTGCTGCAGTGGAAGTGCTGTGTGCTGGGTGATAATGGGGAAAGGCGGGGTTGCAGACCTGCCTAAGACATGCAGATGAGCATACAGTTGTATTTACATATATATATATATATATATATATATATATATATATATATATATATTTACATTTGCTCAATATACAAGGTTTTTTTTTTAATTTATAGCGCAAAATAGGCTTCATCATTGTGTCCTAGTGCTTTATTTCTATCACCTGAATTAATTTTGGCAACATGTTTTCATTTTCAGACCCCCTGAGTAGCAAATTGGGCCATGATGTGAGCAAGGACGAATGACACATAAGTGACCATAAAACTGACCACATGGCCATAAGGATGCCACAGCAGTGCACAGGAGTGCCTCACGTGGAGCATACACGGATACTTCTACTATTGAGTCCAAATAGTCTCTTCAGCCCCTATACAAGGCATTTAAAAAAAATACTATTTTTAATGACAGTGTTTAATTATTAATTGCAGTGTTTCAGAAATCATTGGTCTAAGGTTACACACAGACTGGGCTCTCAGTAAAGAATGCAAAACGGATAATTATGTTAATTATAGTGTAAACATATCAGTGACATCCAGAGGTAAAGCCAAATAAATATTGTATTAAAGTTAAAAATCTGTTTAGTGAAATGCTTCATTTTTGTCTTTACAGTACTGTATGAACAAATTTGTATCTAGTTTGCAGACTGGAAGGATTGTGTGAATACATTAATAATTTATTCTTATTGAGTGTTGAGTATGCATTGTATGTAGTAGATTTAACTGGCACAATGAGTTTCTTGTTTACAAGGTTATTTTTGGTGCCTGGGGCATACACAGATAAAGTTTCTTGGCCAAGGTCACAGTGTTGTAACAACTATATTAGAACATTAACAACAAGGATAATATAGTATTCCGAACAGTTAGAACCCCTCTAATAGAAGAATAACCACTGCTGTGCTTGTTGGGACTAAATAATAAGTAAACTAGAAAAATCCTCCAGAGAATACAGACCACAATCACATACCAATGGTACACCAATAAATGGTGGTCATTTTGAATGTTTCATTCGTGGGATTCTGGTTTATCTTCTCAGGATAATTTTTATTATATGATATATATTAGAATTATAATATATTAACTGATCTCATGCCTATTGACAGTGGTTGACAAATCACCAAAAAATCTACTCGCCACACAAAAAAATCTACTCGCCACCTAGTACCAAACGTGTGCTGCTTGGGCCAATATTTACTCGCCTGGGGGTTAAATCCACTCGCCCGGGGCGAGCAAATGTATAGGTTTGTCGAACACTGCCTATTGAAACCCCCCAGATCTAGAGGAACATGCAAAACAAATACGGTATTAAAGAAGAGAGTCTAAGTATTGGCCTTGGTAATGCTATCCATACAGGAAGAGGACAACCCAACCTTGAACATGTAGCTGGAAGGTTAGGATACGACATGAATAGTAAACTCACAATGCCTGGCATTATTATGTTATGCAAGTTATATCAAAGGAAAAAAAATATGCTGTTGCTTATAAATAAATATTTGACTTCAGTACATTTTTTTTTCTATTGTTTGTCCCAGATTTGCACTCTGAAAAATCGCTTCTGAGTCTCATTGCCTGAAATGGTCTACTTAAGAGGTACGGAGTCAGGGTGTAATTCCCATAGCAAAGCACTAAATAAATGATAAAGCACTGCAGTGTCTATGTACTGTATTCACACTGCATTATTTCTTTATGATTGTGGCTGGTTTAGATCTGAAAAGCTTTTTTATCAAGTTTCTTGATTTTTACGTATATATTTTCTCCACCTCTGATTGGGTGGGAATTTTCACATTATTCGTTTAAAAAAATTACTTTATGCACTCAGCTACAGATATTACGCCTGAAACTATAGCACAGTAACTCTGTCATTATGTACACCATTAAAATAAAGTTTTAACATGTGCACACAATAAGCACATTTGCTCAATTATCCTGAGGGCTGTAATTTCTTGTACACATAGCTAGTGTAAAACCTCTTACCTCTATACCCCAGACTGACACCTGGTGCTGAGGTGAGTTCTTTATTGCTCTCGATATGCCATACTGTATGTTGCTTACGGTCAGATGGTGGGAAATAAGTACATGGCATGTGTGGTACAACTGCTTTTATGGAATATCAACTGCTTTGATGGAATAGTTACCCAGTTCTAAAAACCTAGTGGTCCTCAGCAAAGGATCATTATACTCATCATAGAACATACATATATTACAACACTTAACAATATATATTATACAATATACATATGGTCAATATTTATATGCCTATTTAACCGGATTGCAGTATTAGAGAACAATAAGACTACACGGTAGGATCATTTATCTATATTAATCTAGTCCTCTATTACTACTCCACTACGGGGAATTTTTAAATTGATTTTTTAACTACACTTTTATGATTTGACATACAAATTTATTATTTCGGATTTTATTTCACCTACCCCTCACAGGTTGTTATTGACCTCTAGAAGGTATCTATTAATAGGCTGTTTGTGCCAGAACATTGAGTATATTGGTATTGAATGCATTCTTTGGGGTCTCTTTCTGACCTTTTCTTTTGGGTTAAATCTGTGCGCAACACTTAACAATAACGCTGTGTGGGTGTGTCAGTGTCAGTTAAGAGTGGACCAGCCAATCCTGGGTATATGGACCTATAAGATGGTGCTGGCACACTATGGGAGCTCTTAATGCACTAAAGTGTTGCCGGCCTGTACTTCACAACGGTGCTTCGGTTCCACTTTAACTGCAGCCGTTGAGGGTCCCCTCCGATGGGGATTGGCGCTCTCCTGTGTGGATCTGCTGGGCCTTTGTTGCACCCGATACTGCTCTCCCTCCAGTAGATCTCAGCTTTCTCTCAGTGGGACTCAGACTGTCCCCAGGTCACACTCGATGAAGTCTGAAGGCATTAAGGCTCATGCAGCTCTGACCTCTGTGTCATAGTTATCCCTCTCTTTGTCCCACCTCTACCATAGCCTTTGTCATTGGCTGCTACAGTATTATGTCCATAGCACACTGGAGAGGTACCTGCCAGGGGGCAGTGTGAATGTGTTGCTTGCATCACACAGGGGGTTACATTACTATGTATTATGTGCAGTACCTATTCTTTCACACAATTCATGATTCTGATTTCTAGATATCACAGCCAGTTGCAAACTCTCCAAGTCCATGAACTTTCGGTTCCTCATTTTTGCTCATTTAGACTGCTCTGTCTTAACTTGCATCGCATTGCACATAAAAGAAGCTACAGTACTTCACTCTAAAGCTGGAGTTTCCAACTCCAGTCTTCAAGGGCCACCATCAGTCAATGACTGAGCCACCTGTGCTGAAGCAGGGATATCCTTAAAGCCTGACCTGTTGGTGACCCTTGAGGACTGGAGCTAGTCACTCCTCTTCTAAGGCCGTTTCAGGCTCCAACAGACAGAGTTTTACACACATTGACCCAAACTGTTCTCCCCTCTGTATCTCTGGATTGTTGTTGTCTGTTTAGAGAAAAAGAAGTACAGCCAGATGGAAGGCACACACAGGGTAGTATACAAATAGTACATACGTATTCCATAGTACTGTATACTAACTCGGATACGTTATCAATAGAGATTTGCAGAGCTTGCCAAAAGTAATTTCTAATCTTTTGGGCAGTATTTTTGACGTGAAACTTCTTTGCTGGCACCTACCACAAAACAAAATCTCATAGGACTGAACTACTGCACCGACACACTTTATTCGAGCAAATACCCAGTATGTACCTGGCAGATACCTGGAATGCGCCGCTCCTCACCTCTGACAAGCCCCGTTGCGTTTGCCTTCCCAGCCTGGGTTCATGCCTGGCTGACGGGCGGCTGATCTGTTAAATGATAATGATTAGGATTTAATAGGCTGCAATGCTTCGCGTGTCTACCAGATGGCATAAATTCATGAATTGTAATGCAGTATATATATATATATATATATACTGTGCAGTATTGCAGCCAGTGGGAATAAAATGCTTCAATCCCTGCCTGGAAAATAACGCAATGCACTCGGGCAGAAAACAGTCACAAACCTCAATACACCCGGGTATACCCGAATTCGTGGGACTAGCCGAGCTCGAATAAAGTGTGTCGCCAGTGTAGCTGAATGGAGACGAAAAAACATTGCTGCCATGCGCGTGCACGCTGCTCTACATTTCTGCACCCCCACTGGCTACACTTGTATTAACTGAAGCGGTCGGAGAGACGCATCACACAGCGCGCATGCCCAGAAGCTTTCAGAAACTCTCAGCACACAGCACGAATGTCCAGAAGAGGCCGGAGCTGCTCAGCGCACAGCGCGTGTGTGCAGAAGCGGCCAGAGTCGCTCAGCACGCATGTGCAGAAGCGGACGAAGCCGCTCCACACACGGCACGCATGTCCAGAAACGGACGAAGCCACTCCGCACACAGCACGCATGTCCAGAAGCGGACGAAGCCACTCAGCGCACGGCACGCATGTCCAGAAGCGGACGAAGCTGCTCCGCACACGGCACGCATGTCCAGAAGCGGACGAAGCCGCTCCGCACACAGCACGCATGTCCAGAAGCGGACGAAGCCACTCCGCACACAGCACGCATGTCCAGAAGCGGACGAAGCCACTCCGCACACAGCACGCATGCGCGTTCTAACTCAGACTTGTTTTATTTATTTTATTATAATTTATATAATTTATAATAAAATTATTATTTTTATTATGATGATTTTATTTGAATGAAAGACTTTAGAGAGTAACGGCATTTACAGCCTTTTAAATCCAAAATGTGGGTATCTTAATTTCGTGATCAGAAGTCATTTGTATTGCAATTTCTGCTGGAAAAAAAAACTACTCTCCAAAAACTTAAATTCAATCAAAATCATAAAAATCAGAATAGAATTTCGTTGATGAAAAAACAAAAGTTTCACTTACAACGCGCGTGCTCTACACACACACAATTTTTTTGTTGAGGACTTGGATCGGCGGGTTCCTTTGGTCCACAAATAAATTTTAAAAAGGTAAATCCGCAGTCTTGAATTTTTTATTGTAGTTTACAGAGCAATCCGAAATCTGTGGCTGGATTGTTAAAAATCTCTTTCTCCTGGTCGGGGGATGAACTTGGTATAAAAAAATCTGGGAAATTCTGGAAACATATTTGGACTAGCCTGCCCATCTTTGCGAACCAGTTTGCAAAACTTTAAAGGACTAAAAGTTTCTCAGAAAACACACCTGCCCACCAACAATTCGCTTTTTCGCCATGTGTCGCAAGTCAGTCACATCTCACAGCTGACTCGCCAAGCACTTTCTCGGCTCCTGTCTCAAGCAAAACCCTTATTTCGGGCTCTGAGTGGGAGTTAACATTATTAATTAATATACTTGGAGACTTGATTTGCGATTTGACTCTGACCAATTCCTGACTTTTTCTTTGAAAATAAAGGCCAATTTTGCATGGTTCGTGAACTCGGATCTCAATTATTAGCTCACGTCAAACTGGTCAACAATGTATACCCAAACTGCAGAGCGCATCGTCAGACAAGAAATGTGACAATGACGCCTGAATGCTTTCAATATTTTGGGGAATTGATGTAAGAAAAATATTTGATGTAATCTTTGATATTTCTTTATTGGCATAACAAATCAAAATATAATTAAAATAACTTTCCTAAATACAGAGGATGCACAGCTGTCTCAGTAACTATAAAGTATAATCCAATGTAATACCTAACTAGGTAATACAATGCATAAATAAAAGGAAACAAATAATAATTGTACACATTTTGCAAAGCCTCTACAGCTTGTAATCAATATATGCATTTCATGTCCATAGCTATAGGATATATTTATACATTTCAAAACAAGATTACTGCAATGAAAGCCTTCCCATCAGAAATCTTAGAAAATGTTCATTTTTTGTTTTACTGCCAACCGTTCCATTTTGCTCTCCTGTGATGTTTGCATCCCTATGTGACATTAATCCCCTTTTTTACAGTTTCTGTTTGTAGTAGCCAGGGCAGAGCATCAGAACTGGTAAGTTGCCATAGATACCAGAACCCTCGCAGCGCAAAGTGATCAGTATTTTTTTTTTTTTTTTTTTACTGAAGCTCAAATGCTACATTCAGAGATAAGGAGACATGTGCCCAATACATGTATTTCAAAGCTTGAACATCTGTACCTCCAGAATTCCAAGCACTGTGATTATTGAGATATCATTATGTTTACGGCTTGTGATTTTGCTGTGCTGCAAATTAAAAGGCTTCAGGGGGTATGGAGAATCTCAAAACAATATTGATGGTTGTCAAGCAAAACTGGTTGCTGCTCAGTTGAGAAGTGTTTGATCACTCTCTACCCTCTACCTACATAAAGGGCATAACGGCAGATTATTGAAATTTCTTGAATGCATTATCAAAATCCTGTGTTGTCAAAGTAGATGGATCACTGGAAGACCCTTAAAGCTCACCAGAGGAAAAAAACACCTCCCTAAAAAGCAAACGTCACGTTTTTCTTTTGCATACACAAAGTGAAAGGTGAACAAACTGTTTGCAGACATTCTATGATAGTCATACTGAAATGAACTTTCTTTGTTATATGATAAATGAAGAGTGACATTTAATACTCAAGGCAAGGGACACTGTTTTCAGTTTTATTGAATAATTTGACAGATGCCAATCTGGTATCGTAGAAGTATTTTGTGGCCCCTATTCTGTAAAGTGTGATAAACGCAGATGACGTGAAAGGGTGTGGCAGAATCTCCATTTTGTCATAGCCATTCTGCTTGATATATGTAAGCATAAAAACGACCTCCAGTTTCTCTTGTTTTCAGTGAAAGTAGAATTGTTTTGCTGGTCGTATGCCAGTACTGTATTTTCTCACAATCGTCTTAACCGCAAGTTTTGTTTACAAAAACCAAGGCTAAATGGAAAGTCCCCAGAAAAGCTGTTATTTAGTAATATGCTAATATTGTTACGCCTCTAATTACGCCTCCAATTAACACCTTATTTCTCTGTATAAATAGTATTGCTTTTCATTAATAAAGCTGAGACGAGGAATCAGAATTACCCGGTGTGCGTCTGTTTCTTCATGTCCCGTGTACTCGTACGTCATCAGATCGAGATCCAACAGCCCAAGGCGTGTTTTGAAGTCTCCCCAGGTAGAGCAGCCCTGTTTCCAGTCACGGCCGGCTGACCGAGGTCCCCGGCCTGTATTAACTGGCAAGAACCTTACAACTGGTTTTAGAAGTGGGATTCGAACCCACGCCTCCAACATGCTATCAGGAAAAACCCCATGACATTCAATGGGTCATTGCATGTTATAGACCTTCATCTGTGCTCATCACACCTTACAGAATAAGGCCCTGTTGCTTTATGGGTAGAAAAGTAACTGTAACTATTTCTCTACATTTTGTCCTATTTCTCCTTAATGCAATTTCTGAAATTATCAAGTAAATAATGTTTGCCTTTTCCTAAAAAAAATACCATGGTTTGGTTTCACTGACTTACAGGTGTATTGGAGGCTGATATACCTTTCCTGGAGGCTAGGCAAAAAATAATCATTTTGCAGCAGCTCCAAAAATGTTTAGGGCCATGGGCAGCTATGGAAGGGTCATTCCTATTAAGCCGCTGTAGTGTTAATCCCCAATGCTGGGGATGGCTGTGATCCCCAACATCAGGGAAAGTAAGGATGGCTATATCTGTAGTCTTTGTGCAACAGTTTTCTAACTTTAAATCAGCAGTCCAAGTTGTCGTCTTTTTTTTAAATTTAATTTCCCCCCGCCTTTAATATGTGCATCTATACAATCCACACAATAAGTAATTAGCTAAGTTGCAGATCGATCCATTCTCCTGACATCAATCGGCGAAGATTTGGCTCGGGGGTTCAGTAAATGGCTGTCAGTGCAGCAGAAAAGGACCAAAGATGCAAAGCTCTGTGGGGAAGATCATGTGACCAGGCAGTCACTACTGTAGATACAATTGGTGCACTGCTAGAGAGAGGGAAGGGCTCAGAAAGGGGTGTGCCAGAGCCTGTTTCACAAGAGGAAGGGGATGTGACTTTGTAAATGGTTGCTATAGAAACACAAAATGCTTGTTACATTATAATACATTAAAATTTTATTTAAAGTTGTTTAGAAAAAATGTCATTCAGAATTGTTTTTTTTTTTTTTTTTAAATGCTGCAAGTATTTTCTCATGGTAAAGAACTGAAAAAAAAAAACAGATGCAGGATATTTCTTGGTCTGCAGCTTTAAAGAACCACAGGACTCTTTAGAATGTTCTTCTTCACTGTTAAACATGTAACCCGTTTTACATTCCTCTTTACTATGATTTGCTGCTCTCCAATTTCCTTGCAAACTGCAGTCCAAAATGGGTCAGCATAGAAAGTGTGTTGCTACTATCAGGAAGTTGCTTTGGATTACATCTCTGATATGTTTTTAAATATATGATGACTCCAGAGTGATGAGATGTGGAACAGAAGATTGAGGCCCATGTTGCTGAAGCAGAGCTACTACATAAGGCACTTCGCAGCTCATTCATTTGAAGTGTCTTTTACCACAGTACTGCTTTGTAAATATTGCACATCAATCAGAAAAATATATGTACAGTATGCAACGATGCTTCCCCCACCCGGTGGGAGATTGGTCCATTACTACAGTGCTTGGTGCATATACATGCTGGCAACAGGAGGGCTGAGTCGTCTGCCGATGGTAGTGGGGACACAGGACCAGGCTTCTGGGTTCATACCCCACATATCTCCTTAGCAGTGCAGAGCCTCCATCTGCCGTGGCTCCGGGAACTGAAGGTGATCTTCCACAGAAGAACTTATTACCTCTACCCCCAGTAAGGTCACGCACCAGGCAGGAGGTATTTGGCAAACAGGAACGGATTTATTGCTACTGTATACTCTGCAGTAACAGTTACACGGCAGTCTTCTGCCGGATACATTCTGTCAGATCAGCTATCACTGAAGATGGTCCCTCGACCATCATTACAGGCCAAGGAGCACCCGCAGCCACCATGCGCACATGCATGCCATAAACTATACAATGAAAAAGCTCCATACACAAGCACAATAACACACACTAATGTGTGTGTGTGTATATGTATTAGTGTGTGTGTTATTGTGATTGTGTATGGAGCTTTTTCAGTGTATAGTTTATGGCATGCATGTGCGTATGGTGCATTTATCTGGTGTGCGTCTGTGTATGGTGCATTTATCTGGTGTGCGTCTGTGTATGGTGCATGTATCTGTCGTGTGCGTCTGTTTATGGCATGTGTTGGGTACATGTAGCGTGCGTCTGTGTATGGGGTGTTGGGTAAATGTAGTGTGTGTCAGTGTATGGAGTGTGTTGGGTACATGTAGTGTGCGCCTGTATGGGGTGTGTTGGGTACATGCAGCGTGCGCCTGTATGGGGTGTGTTGGCTACATGTAGCGTGCATCTGTGTACGGGGTGTTTTGGGTACATGTAACTTGCGTCGGTGTGTTGGGTACATGTAGCGTGGGTCTGTGTATGGTGTGTGTTGGGTACATGTAACTTGCGTCGGTGTGTTGGGTACTTGTACCGTGCATCTGTGTATGGGGAGTGTTGGGTATATGTAGCGTGCTTCTGTGTATGGGGAGTGTTGCGTACATATATACTGAGCGTCTGTGTATGGGGTGTGTTGGGTATATGTACTGTGCGTCTGTGTATGGGGTGTGTTGGATACATGTAGCTTGCGTCTGTGTATGGGGTGTGTTGGATACATGTAACTTGCGTCGGTGTGTTGGATACATGTAGCCTGCGTCGGTGTATGGGGTGTGTGGCATACATATATACTGTGCGTCGGTGTATGGGGTGTGTTGGATACATGTAGCTTGCGTCTGTGTATGGGGTGTGTTGGATACATGTAACTTGCGTCGGTGTGTTGGATACATGTAGCCTGCGTCGGTGTATGGGGTGTGTTGGATACATGTAGCCTGCGTCGGTGTATGGGGTGTGTGGCATACATATATACTGTGCGTTGGTGTATGGGGTGTGTTGGGTATATGTAGCGTGCGTCTGTGTATGGGGTGTGTTGGGTATATGTAGCATGCGTCTGTGTATGGGGTGTGTTGGGTACATGTACTGTGTGTCCGTGTATGGGGTGCTGACCACCCAATTATTGAGCCGGTTGGTTGGACGTGCCCCCTGGGAGGAAACTTGCCAGCCCTTGCATAGAGTTGATTACAACAGATACCTTTTCTTGAGTAAAAATATCACAACATAACACTTTTGGCATCAAATGTAGAAGGAAAAGGCTCTGGATAAAGTTTGTTCATCCAAAGCATTTCATGTTCAAATTTGTGCAGTGAACTGCGTGGGTCACTGCTGCAGCAAAGAGAAACATGGAAACAGATGTATCATGTGCCCAGGAGAACAGGCTCATAGATAAAACATATTCTGCTATATAATTTAGGAACAAAGTGCACCTTATAATGGATTTGATTGTGGCTTGCCACACTTCTAATAGTTATTCATGGCATTTAAATCACAGAACTATAGAAGGAGATTCTGTTGGTGAAAACGATTTGCAATTTATTGTAGCTTACAGTGTATCTTCACATTTTTTCCTCCTATGTTCAGAGCAGTTACCCTGTATCTGAATACATTACAATGTGTTTTCTATTTAAATCCCAGTAGCTAAAATATAGTACTGTAGGTTAAACCCATCTACAAGTGGTCTCCAGCTTCCTAATGTCGTGTACACTAGAAGGGAAGTTGAAGAAATATTAAGGGAAATTCAATCTGTTACTGCAGTTTTTATGCATTTTGACAACCTTTTTTCTAATCTGAATATCTGCTATAGGTTTTCTATACAGATTTTCCTATCATATAGTCTACGATATGGTTTCTTTAATGTAAGGTACTATGGTTGCTTCCTACAATAACCATATTTTTAAAGCTGCAGACCAAGCAATGTCCTACATGTGTGTTTTTGTAATAAATTAGTTCTGTACTATGAAAAAAATACTTGAAGCATTTAAAAAAACAAAAAAAAAACTTTGAATTACATTTGTTATGTATTATAATGTAACAATCATTTTTTGATTCTATAGCACCCATTTACAAAGTCACATCCCTTTCCTCTTCTGAAATAGGCTCTGTCACACTCTTTTTTGTGCCATGCCCTCTTTCGAGCAGTGCACCAATTGCATTTGGTGACTGCCTGGTCACATGATCTTCCCCACAGAACTATGCATCTTTGGTCCTCTTCTGCTGCCATTTAGTGAACACTCGAGACGAATCATCGCCGATCAATGATGGAACGAATCGATTGGCAACTTAGCTAATTGAATGTATGTATGTGAGTCTTTAATTATATAGCACCAATAAAATGCATACTTTAGCGCTTCACAGTAGTAATACACGTGACAATCGTATAAATAACAAATACAAATAAAAGAACATGGGAATAAGTGCTTCAGACATAAAAGTAACATTTAGGAAGAGAAGTCCCTGCTCTGAAGAGCTTACAATCTAAATGGTAGGTAGGAAGAATATACAGAGACAGTAGGAGGGCATTCTGGTAAGTGCGTCTGCAAGGGCCAAGCTTTATGTATCAGGGGTATATTATTAGCCACGGAGCTACTCGTATGCTTCGTTAAGCAGGTGTGTTTTAAGGTGGGTCTTAAAGGTGGACAGAGAGGGTAATAGTCAAGTATTGAAGGGAAGTGCATTCCAGAGGTGTGGGGCAGTCACTGAGAAAGATTTAAGTGGGGAGAGGGCTTTAGATACAAAGGGGATAGAGAGAAGACATCCTTGAGCGGAACGCAAGAGTCGTCATGGTGCATAGCAAGAAATTAGGGCTGAGATTGTGTGTGAGATGCGGAATTTGATAGGACACCAGAAGAGTGATTTCAGGAGGGGAGACACTGAGACCGATTTAGGAAAGAGTAGAGTGATTTTGGCAGCAGTATTTAGGATAGATTGTAAGGAAGACAGGTGAGAGGCAGGAAGGCCGGACAGCAGGAGATTACAGTAATTGAAACAGGAGAGAATGAAGGCCTGTGTCAGAGTTTTAACAGTCAAGCAACAGAGGAAATGGCGTATCTTTGTAATATTGCGGAGGAAAAAGCGACAGGTTTTAGATGCGTTTTGAATGTAAGAGGAGAATGTGAGAGCAGTCGCGTGTGACCCCTAGGCAGCGTGCTTGCGCTACTGGGTGTATGACAGAACTTCCAACAGTAATATGGAAGGAGGTAGTGGGGCCAGGTTTGGGATTAAATATGAGCAGCTCTGTTTTTGCCATGTTCGGTTTAAGTCGGCGGATGGCCATCCAGGATGATATCGCAGAGAGACATTCAGAAACTCTGGTCTGTAAAGCAGGCAATAGATGACAACCACATGGACAGGGAGAGAAGAGAACATTTGGACAGTGAGAGCCTCAAAGGAGGGAAAAGCAAGAGAGGGAGGAACAGGAAGGGTATGGTAAGGGTAATGATGATTTCTTATCATTGTGTGGATTGTATTGATGCACATATTAAAGGGGAATTTTTTTTTAAACAGCAGCTTGGACTGCTACTTTAACCTAATGTGAGGGAGGAGCTTATAATGAGAACAGCACATTTTCACTTAGCAATAGTAAAAAGACTAATATTGACATGTACATGTGTACTTTATGTGGCTTTGGTGGAGTTTGTGGTAAATATACACTGCAATGGTAAGGACACTGAAACACTTCAATCTCTATGCTGTAAGTTACTGTATAGAGAGAATAGAGAGTAGCGCTGTCATGCACTTTTGGAGCGTGCTGATTCCGGTGACGGAAGGGAAGATTGGACCAGGGGGAGGAATGGTGGGAGGTCCTTCAGGGAAATATGAGGTCCTCGAGGCTGCAATGTAGCTACTGACCTCCGAGAAAGGACACTGGTAAAGTCCCATCAATTGAGGAAATCCATTCCAGTCCGTCAGGGGACTAAGTGAGGAGTTGGAGGTAAAGGAAATCTTCTTACCTCCTAGTGCCGACCCTCTCGTGAAGCTTTGAGTTCCACTGTATGTGGAAAAGTAGGAACCTTCTCCTCCTCCCTCCGTGTGCCGCCGAAATCTGGAAGTATCAGCAAGTCTGGAACAGAGTTTCATGGCACTGACGAAAAGCCCAAAAGGAACAAAAAGCAGGGAGCCCAGGTAGCGTAAAAATCGTACATCTCTCCAACCCCAGGGGAGCGATGTTGGAAGCCAAAAAATAAGAAAATCTACATAGTGCAATAATGCTAAACAGTGAGAAAAAAATGTGAAAACCCAAAAATGCCTACTCACAATAGAGCAGAATATTAGGAGCCGTAATCCACCCAGTGGTAGTAATGAATCTGGATGGTATCTGGCAGTAGATCAGCATTCTCGGACACAGAGACAAAACTATAGTGAAGGTCACATACAATCTTTATACACAAAAAATAAACTCACAAATGAAGGCTTACTATAAAGAGGTAGGTATTAGGCAGAATAGATTGGAGATAGTGGTGATCAGGTAAGTCGCGATCTGACCGCTACAGGACCCGCGCCATCAGGCTCTTACGCATCCGTCTGATCCTGTACATCACTTCCGGTCATGTGATCTTCAGGGCTCCTCTCAGAACTGCCTTAGGCTAAGTCCCCGCTAGCACTGATCATGCTGAGCAGGCGGCGCTTGCGGAGGAGACTTACATATATAGATATATGTAAGTCCCAGCTCACGCGGTGCGCACAGCGCTTGTGCGCTGCACTCGTGCGTGTGCACACGCTCAGCCACGATCGGTACTTACATAAACAAAACATCTATACTTACCGCGCACGCTCAGCTGGCCCGCAAAGTGTCCCCCCACCCCCTCCCCCACGCCCGCGTACAATAGGACACCCGGCGCTCATGCTTGGAGTGCTCTCCAAGCATGAGCGTGCTCAGCGCCAGCGGGGACTTAGCCTTACTCTCTCTTACAAACCGCCGTAAACCCCGATCTACGAGTTTCGCCGTTACTGATGACGTAATGTTTAAATACTGTTATGCCACAATCAGCTGTGCCTGATGTGGTTTTCTTAATTATTCAACACATATAAAGGTGCTTGCTTCCGGTCTGTCCAATACTCCTTGAGAAGCGCAACTTTTGTGCGAAATGCGTGGGAGGACACACTGTTCTGAGTACCACTTTTTAATGCTATAACAAAGCCTCTATGATGTTTTCACTACCTGGGTTCCCTGCTTTTTGTTCCTTTTGGGCTTTGCGCCAGTGCCCGGAAACTCTGTTACAGACTTGCTGTATAGAGAGAATGCCTTAGCCATTCTGTACAATTTGGAATTGAATGTCTGCATGTTTCATGAATCTCTCTCAAAGACACTTTGGATGAGAGCAAACAAGCCGCGACATGGGACATTGCACCCAATCTGGCAGTAAGTCATTGGCAGTTTCCGGCAGTTCGGACGCGGTGTCCCACAACGCAGCTTCATGACTCGAGGCCTTTGGGCGGTTTAATATTCATTAAATATTCATATTATTCATTCAAACGAGGAGTTTACCTGCAACAGTTCCCTTTATGGGGGATAACACCTTTAACCTTTACATTGCTCTAATTGTGTATCTAGCACATTTTTTTTTGGGGGGGGCTGATCGATCTTAAGGAGCACCCAGCATAATTGAAATGGAAGTAGAAATCCCTCCAAAAACATTTTTGGCATCCGAGGGGCTGGTCGCAGGTGCTGGCAGACCTCCAGCACTGTAAGCGTTAATACAAAACCACAGCTAGATGGGAAATACAAACTTTTCAATGTCTGTGAATCCCTTTTTCTCTTTTCTTGCAGCTTTACACACATGGAAACCTTGCACACAACTGTCATTTTGCACAAGTGTGAGAATTTTGAAAAATCCTGACTTGGTTAAACTCCCCCCTACTGTCATCAGGTAGGTAAAAAAAAAAAAAAAATAATAATCTTGGGTGAAATTGCCATTAAAGGATGTGTGAACTAGTATAGTTATATAGTAGTCTAAAATATAACTGTGTGTTTGTTTTTAAATGATGCGACTAGGAATGAAGACAAGGTAACAAGAGGTAAGGCTGCGCTTATAGTGACGGCGACGTGACCCATGAAGTCACCCGTCATCATTGCGAAAATTATATTTTAAGTTTAGGCAACGTCGCTGGCAACAAGGCCAGTGACGTCAGAAAAGGGGGAGGGCAGAGGGACAAAGAAGCTCCTGATTGGCCGCAAGGGGAGACCGTCACTGAAAAAAAATCAAATATCAGTGACTGACTACCAGATTGTTGGTCGCAGTGTTGCTCTGTCACTTTGTTGCCGTCGTGTACGATAAGCCCTGACGACGGTGACCATGCATTTGATTTGACGCGACGGTCGCGTTGCCGTCGCCGGCACTGTAAGCGCTGACTAAGACAGAAATTATATCCTAATCAAATGTAGCTATGTTATAAATAAATAAAAAATAGCAAGGGTTAATAGAAGACAGGTCACAATAGAAATGTAATGATATTACACAGTACAAAATTAAAAATAGAAAAAGAACAACCAGCATGTTACTGAATCAATTTTGTAGCCTAGTTCTGCTATGACATTAGTGTGGTGGCTGTTCCCAAGATAGGGCAGGTAGCAGTATTGCTGTATTTTCTTGTAGTAACAATACTAGTCTTGTATTAATAGCATTAGTGAGCGAGTGCCAGCTCCACGGAGCATAGGTTCAAAGATCTGACCTTCATGTTCATTCTCAGATGCACAACAGTGGAAAGATTGATTGTAATCGTTGGGACTACTTTGAAGGTTGTATAATGTATGTGGTTAAATATGTGGAGGTACAGAGGAGGAACTGGAAGGAAAAACGTAACAGATAGCGATTTAAAATAAAGTCTGTCATCTGTTGTACTTGTGATATTCCCGGTTATGATTGGGTGGGGTTGGAGGTCTCGGAGCTTGAAGAGAAAGCACTTGGCAGGCCAACAAACATTTTGAGTCAGCACTGCCACTGGCTACTCTGCCTCTTAATATCTCACAATGTGTTTGCTTAATAGACTTTAGAGCATTCTTATCACCATTATCTACATAACTTAAGACCTGAAAACTGCTGCAGCTGCACAAAAGTTATTTTGATTTCTAGTATTAGCCTTGTGGTAACTGTTCTTTTGTTACTAAAAAGGCCAAGCAGTCATTAATAATATTGCAATGCACAGCTCAGCAGCATCTAAATGACGGGACAAAGATATGTGTGTTTTTAGGGCAATTCATTTATTGTGTCAATCCAGCTGTACACTTGTAATAAACCATACGCCTTAGTATATGAAAACTAGGTAAAATATGTTTTGCGTTTTCCCATTACTGGGCTTATAAAACTTGGTCATAAAATGTTTATATGGTGTGAAAATCACCTTTAAGTACTAATTACATTTAATTATTATTAACTCTGCCACAGAAAACTTTCAAAGGAAGGTCATGCATTTTCCAATTGTTTTAAGAGTAAGAAGCACCTTTTTAAAAGCAAAACTACTACAATACTAAACAAGAGGGTATCAACCATTCATATTTATTCTGTAACACCCAGCGGCATCATCAGGGAACAGAGAGTTGATAAAAAGAACACTGCGTACGCTAGTGCCGGGGGGCTCAATGCCAGTCCTCAAACCCCGTCCCCTCCAATAGGTCAGGTTTTCAGGATATTCCAGCTTCAGCACAGGTGGCTCAATAAGAGGCTCAGTCAAAGAAGCAGGGACTGATTGAGCCACCTGTGCTGAAGCTGGGACATCCTGAAAACCTCACCCATTGGGTGGGGCTTGAGGACTGGCGTTGAGGACCCCGGCACTGGTATATACTGTAAATGTAGCTATACTGTAGGTCAGGGGTGCGCAAAATGGGGGGGCATGAGATTTTCGGGGGTTGAGGGTGTGATGCTTACAGAGGCCCCGTACTCTAACCCAAAGCATTTAAATTACATACCGGCTTTAATGGACCCCTTACATTGTCTCTGGTTTTGGTCGTCAAAAGACACTACGGGGTCACGAGATGTCGCGATGCCATGGCGCATGTCATTTGATGCCGGAGACAAGGTATGGGGGGGGGGGGGGGGAGGGGCGTGAGCAGGAGGGGAGGGCAGGCAGGAGGGCACAAACTGAAACGTTTGCTCACCCCTGCTGTGTTTATGCTTTTATGGTTTCTGCAATTACATGATTTCTCAGTGATTTAAACATGTATTCTAATTTTAAAAGAATATCACTATCTTTCTACAGGCACCTCTTCAACCTTGTGTCTTCTTAAATTGAATACACCCCCTATGACTATCCCTACCGGGAAAGTTCAACATGGTAGATAGAATCAGATGAGTCTTTCGTTCTAGACTGATGGCATCCCTGCCCTTACCTTGGGATGAAGAGTCAGGAGCAAGGGATTCTGGGAGAGATACTAATATGCAAAACATGCAGAACCCCAATAAGCTCATATTGAACCCCCAAAATAATCACAATATATATATATATGCGTATAGGTGTCAGAGGAGTACTACTGAGCATTGCAATATATATTTAAAACCAGAGACAGACAGAGCTCAGTGCTAAATCCATTAACACAGATAGACGGTACAGTGCCTATATGTGTGTGTGTGTGTGTGTGTGTGTGTGTGTGTGTGTGTGTGTGTGTGTGTGTGTGTGTGTGTGTGTGTGTGTATAGAGAGATCATCTCAAACTGAGGTCTGTGCCACAGGAGGAAATTGATTTTTCAGCATTAGAACAACACCAGTTTAACCGGTTCGCACGCTGAGGAGGTATATTCCGTGCTTCAACAGATGTAACAGGTCTGTCACCAGCACACCCACATCACCATTGAGAAGGGACATTCTCTAGTGGGTGTTTACTGTTCTTTACTGGGCTATCATCAGCCATATGGACTGTCATTGACATTCACCACTGTTGGCCTTTTCCCCCATGATATCTTGCTTCCTTGCTCCACATCCCCTTCCATGTGTCACTTGCTAATTGCTGCTATCTGCTTTTACTAGACATATTATTGCTTTTTAATCACATCAGTTTACTACTAGTCCTTTCGACTACTCTGGTCATTTAATACAATTCACACATATTTATTTTCAACCATACGGAACTGGCGCTTTTTTTCTCTTGTTTTCTGTTTACATTTGGTCAGGCTTGACCACACAGAAGCTTCGCCTATTCCGTACAGACTGACCCTCTGCTGTAATCAATTGATGCTCACATTATTCACTTGCTACACTTATTTAATCCTTTTTTCACACTACACATATACAGAATTAATTTGCAAATTTTAACACTACCATTCACTCACTAGCGCTACTAATTGTGTGTGTGTATATATATATATATATATATATATATATATATATATATATATATATATATATATATATATATACAGTATATATATACAGTATATATATATATATATATATATATACACACACACCCACACTGTACCGTGTTTCTGTGTTAATGGATGTAGCACTGAGCTCTGTCTGTGTTTCATGTTCTGTCTCTGGTTTTAAAGAGATACTAATATCCATGAACACACTGCAGTGACAATCCGTAAACCCTACATTGTTTATAAGTTAATACTGTAGAATAAAACCCCAGAGTAGTACTTGTAAGTGGTAACTATTTCTTGTAGCCCTTCCCAAAAAGTGGGAAACGCGAAGGTCTTGGTTGGCTGCTTAAGGGGTTGCTTAGAGGAGGTGGGCCTTTTACCATGTGGACGCCCCAACTCCTGCCCTAGGGTAAAATGGGGTATATGGGAGAAGTGTTACATTTTGTCTTCTTGTTTGTTGATATGTTTATGGAAAAAAAGAAGGCACTTAAAAATAAGAAAAAAGACTAATAAAATTATGATGAAGAGGACAAAAGGGGGATTTTCTTGCTTTATTTTTTTAAGTTACAGTAGTTTTGTTTTCTAAGTTGGGGGTTGGATCTTATGAGGTGGAGAATAGCTTGATCCTTTCTGTTCTTGTATATCAGTTAGGGTGCTATGCTGTTTCTGGCAAGTGTGTGTTGCGAGCAGCCGGAGTATGTCATAGGCGATTCATTGGCTTGAACAATGCCAACCCAGCATGGTTTAATGAGGTTACTGATTAAGTATTTTAATAAGCTGTGATCGTTTTCCTTCATCTGTGTCAATTGTTCTTTAAAGAGTGCGGTGAGTGGAAAACGATGTTGGATGGTGGTTTGGGAAGGACCTTGATTCAAAGGTCATGTGCATAGCTCAAAGTTGATATTGGGGACAAGATTGAACCTTAAAAAAAGGTGAATAGTGTGGTATTTCACTTTTAAACAACATTAAAAGATATGGACATTTCAAAAATAAACTTTGTAAAGATGATTTTGCATTTCTTTACACAACAATCTATAAAAATGTTGTTTGGCATAGCAATATATACATATTGTTACTATTTGCCAGTACCACATCTCTGCAATACATAAACTGTAGTCTATGACACATAAATAGTATTTGAAATCTGTTCATACACGATTCATGTTTAGTGCAGTTTCCTATGCTTATTCCGGAGAAAATATCTGCATTTGTGATATCATAGAGCGGAATCCGTTTCAGCACATCTGGGATTTTCTTCTTCTTTAGCATGTGGATATAGATATTTTGTTTCGTGAACATGCAGATTATGATTAAACAATGGAGAGGGCCCGGCAAACCTGAAACCCTACGGACTAATTCCACGGATTTGCAGTAGTAAAACCCTCAAGTGATTGGAAATGTCTTCCAGCCCCTGGAAAGGCTTGAATACACTATTGATATGAAAACATAAATGCAAGCCAAACGTCTTTGTCTGGCAAGGTGACATTTTCATACTCTCTTTACTCTGTAATTCCATAAATTAATATATGCACAGTTAGATCACAGAGCACTGTTATTCATAATAACAATGTTTGCTGGAGTTACATCTGTCTTCAACAATTAGGCCCATCCAGAAAACCTAGGTAGAGATTGTAAATGGAATAACAGTGACAAATTTCAGTCAGTTGCAGACGTGGTGTAGACTAAAGAGATACAAATGAAACCTGTGCGCCTGTCACTGTAAGGAATTGCTCTAATTTTATACCTTGTCGATACTTAGCCAGTTTAAATCAAGGAGATCTGCCGTGTGTTATAGGCCCCCTATTAAAAACTATTCTTCATGTCTCAAACGAGATAATACACGGTCCCCAATTTACATTATATGGATTGTCTCATTTTAATCATTCAAAACCACAGGATGCAGGAAATCTGATGCAGAGAGTGTTTCTGACTTGGTTTCAACTTCCTAAGCAGAAACTTTAATGTCCAAATTTACATTTTCAAATCTTGGTTGGAACCAATGTCAGTTTCAGGTTCTTGCACCATAACCCTACTGTGCATTTTTACTGGGTCCCAAAAAAATCATGCCCATGATCTGAGCAGGAATTTTTGACGTGAGGCCACAAGCTATCACGTGTTTATTTCTGGTCATTCAAGGTATAGGAAAACAAAGTGTGTGTGTGTGTTTGTGTGTGTGTGTACCCTAGATGGAATACGAAAAATAATGAAAGTTCTGCAACCCATGCTGGCAGAGGATGTGCCATTAAAATAAATCTTTCCCAAACCTCCCATTCTTGCGTTCCGGCAACCACCAAACCTCAAACAGAAATTAGTCAACAGTAAACTTCCTAACGAACTTAAAGACACTGATAATGGCACAAAACCGTGCAACAATACACATTGCAAACTCTGCAAACATATATGCCAAGATCCCACAGCCAGTCACAACAATGGAACACTCAATGTTAAAGGATCATACAGGAATGTTGTATATATGATTGAATGTAACAAATGTGACCAAGGATGCTACATTGGCGAAACAGCCCAAAACTTCAAGGCAGAAAGAATATGCACAGACTCTCTATACAACACCATGAAGAAGGAAGATACTGCTCACCAGTGGGACATCATTTCTACCAGATCATTCCATAAATGATTTAAAAATCTAAATCCTCAATGAAATTTTTAAACGCACCCAAGAGCGGAAAACATATGAACTCAGAATGATAAGACACTTTGTCACCAAAACAAGAGGACTTAATGCGGATAACTCACAAACTATCACAATTATTTGTAATTATCCTGTCTGCCTCTCTGCCAATGCTCTTATCCACACCTTTCCCCAACCCCTCCCCCACCCACAGCATCCCCTTCCCCCTCCATGGCGTTACTTGTCACCTTTTCAAACATCCCTTTCTCACCTACCTTATCTAAATCTCTGTTTTTTTTCTGCTTTCCAAACCACTGCTTTAGCCATAGATTCCTTCGTATATCAGTATTGCTGACCTGAGGAAGAGAGGAGAACTCTCGAAAGCTTGTCCTATGACATAAATTTAGTCCAAATAAAAAAGGTATCACCTAATACTGAAGAAGTTATTTAATCTGCACTATCGCAACTGGTCTAACACGGCTATTTCCATTTTATTCACACACATACATATACACACGTGTGTGTGTTTGTTGAAGACCACACAAACCAAAGGCTAAATTGTGTTTGTCAAATCGTACTTAGAGCAGCAGTCCAATCTGCCATTGTTCCCCTCCCTTTAATATGTGCATCGATACAATCCAAACAATGATAAGTAATTAGCTAAGTCGCTAATCGATCCGTTCTCCTGTGATCGATTGGCGGACATTTGGCTCGAGGCTCACAAAATGGCTGTCAGTGCAGCAGAAGAGGACCAAAGATGCAAAGTTCTGTGAGGAAGATCATGTGACCAGGCTGTCACTAGATACAATTGGTGCACTGCTAGAGAGAGGGCAGGGCTCCAAAAGGGGTGTGCCAGAACCCGTTTCAGAAGAGAAAGGTGATGTGACTTTGTAAATGGTTGCTATAGAAACAAAAAATGCCTGTTACATTATAATATATTACAAATTTAATTCAGAGTTGTTTAAAAAAAGTGCTACAAATATTGCGGGCCAATAAGATGCCGTGACATCATCTGGTGCGGCTTCCTATTGGCCCATGTGACGCGGAGCTTTAAACTTGCAGGAGATACCGGCACTCCCAACAGAGGTAAGTATCTCTTTTAGCAAGGAGTCCCCTGAGCTGAAATTAATGGGTTTCAGCTCCGGAAACCCCCTGTTTAAATCGTGTGCCCGCTTGGATTGCTCCTTTAAAAAGCAATATCTATAAACAATGATAAAGCTCTTGGAATATGTCAATTACTGTATTTGAAGTAAATACAATAGCATACAAGGGATTAACCTCTTCAGCTGTATTTTACCGCAATTGTTTATTCCTGCCTAAATGGTTAATCCCTTGTATGCAATTGTCTTTTCTTACTTTGAATGCTTACTAGAAGGTCACAAGACTGGACGACCATGACAGACTTGCGCAGGGAACCAGAAGGACACCACAAATGGATAGTGTATGTTTCGATATCCTGAGTGCGGCTAGGTAATTTTTTTTTGTATCCCTATTAGGGTTGCTAGGCAGCTTCTCCAATAATACTGGACACAATGGTGAAAGGTGCAACGCACTCGAGACACACTAAAGACACACACACACCTCTCTCGCCGCTCTCTGCTCCATGCTGTTTCTTCCTCTCCTCTGCCCCACCCTCAAGCTCCTGACACCTCCTCTTGATTGGCTGATGCTGGATAATGCAGCCAATCAGGATGGAGGAAGCTGCCCAGTCCCCTAGCGGCAGCCCTGCTCTCTCCCTGCTCAGGGAAATCCTGCAGCCCCCCAAGCTGGTCAGGTCACTAAGTCCAGAGAGGTAACACCAAACAAATACATCTAATATTACCTCTTAATTTTAATGGACAGTGTGTCCAAATACAGGACAGTCCGGTTCAATACCGGACACCTGGCAACTCTATCCCTGTAATTACTGTATTTGAATCATAACGGTAGTGATTTGAACATAAGCTATTTTGGGATTCCAGTACAACAGATCCACAACAGTGCATCTTAATTTGCAGCTTTACATTCGAGTACTTTGCATGATGGCGATTGACAAGAAACCATGTGGTTCAAACAGAGAAATGTCAACAACATCATTGGTTTTAGAAACCTCAGTAGAAAAAACAAATCACTTATCACAGCGCTTCTCATATATTTATGAACCACATGGCTATGCCTCAAAAATATATTAAATGGCCATGCCGTTCCTTGCATGAAATATAACCTATTTTACATTTAGCTAATTCAATAACAATATCTGTAAACTTATCTGAAAATCTCTGTGAATAGAATTGTACCCTGCAGTTTGGGGCCTGTCAGTGATATTTTTATGAATAATTCTACCAACAAAAATATTATGAGGTTATTACAGTACTATTGAAAGTGATGGCCCTTTTTCTACTGTTTTCATTACAATTTCTGTGAATTTTTAAAGCATCAGTTTTTCATACTCCGTTCTAAACAATAACATTTTTATGAAACATGGCGTTTATTGCCTTTTTCTTTCCCCCATTACTACAATCCCAGTATTTTACTGGCTTTTTTAGGGCTTGAGAAATTGCACACTAAAGGTTGTCCGAATGGGACTTTTAAACGTGTGCGACCCTTGATCAAGATCAGTTTTTAGTGGAGCAAAAAATGATCTTAATGTCCAGACATTATCTTGGGTCCTTGTGCTCAATTCTTCGAACCAAAAATAGACCCTAGTATTTCCCATCACATGTTTATTACATTTCTCTGCAGAGCGGTGATTTAAAAGCTTGTAGTGAAGTCTGTACAGAAGGTAGAAGATGTTCTACTTTTTTCTCCCCAACATTAAGATCATTGGTTCTTTGCCTGTAAAAAAACTCTGTTTTGCATTCTGACAGTGAGTTTTAATCTGACGATCTAAAAGGAGGAGAAGGCAGCCTCTGCAGACATGCTATGACCCTGCACTCATCACATTAAGCATTAATACTTAGCCTTGCCACAGAGACCAGTTTTAATAAAGCTGCCCAAATCCTCTTAGCTGCATCTTTGGAAGGCTAGCATCAATCAAAGTTTTCAAGTTTTGTATTTCCTATTTCAATAGGCATTCTGACAAGGAATTTAGATCCTCATTGCATGGGATACGGCATATTATTTGAATATTTTACATATTTTAACTCTTTAGGCAGAACTGCATTTTTACTTATCTAGCCCATCTTCCCCCTCCCAATCGCAGATAGGGTCCCCTAAGGTGTTCTAGGGTCTGGCTAGGTGTCTCTGTGTGGTTCATACATGCTGGCAACAGGAGGGCCTGAGTCTCCCGCGATGACATGGGGGATAACAGGAACAGGTTACTGGGGTGGATGCCTTCGTTCTGGTTCAATGATGCAGCGCCACCATCTATAGTAAGCCCCAGAAATGTGGGGTGGAATCCTTACCACAGAATTTCCCCACAGGGATGAGAGATTCCAGTCTCACACAAGGATTATCTTTAAAAGCAGCAGTCTCTTTATTCTCTTGGGCAGCAGCAGCCGACAGGTACAGTGATGCACGGTACAGTGATGCAACTGTTCTACCTTGTGATGATCCTGCCTCCACTCTGGACCCTACGGGCATCCAGAGTGGGGCTAGCTCTTCCCTCACCCCCTAAGCAGGGTGAGAGGTACTTGGTCCACCTCACTAACTATAGCTAGATCAGCTCTACTCATGAGCTGATCACTCCTCTGCTTCCTAACACTATCTCACACTCTAACACTTCACACTTGCTCTAAATAGGAAGTGACACTGCTTTATGTAACCTCCAGTAGGCACTGCCCCTGTGTCTCTTGATTGGACACAGGGTCACGTGACCTACCTTCACTCACACAACCCAGTGTCATAAGCGGGGGAAACCCATGCCAACTCTTGGCAATCTGCCCTTAGCAGAGTTTACACACAGGAGGTGGATAGAACTATAGCCCCATTTCTTACCAGGGCTACACTTACAAAATGTACAGTTTGCTCCTACATTTCTAGGCCCATTGTACAGTAGAAGGCTGAGGACCCGCTGCGGTCGGCGACGCGTGCCATGGTGCGCAAGTGAGCCAATGAGGAGGTAAGGAGGGGAGCAGGGAAGGAGCTACGGGAGGGAGGTGGGGGGGGGGGGGAAGTGTGTGTGTTTGTGTGTGTGTGTGTTTGTGTGTGTGTGGGGGGGAACCCTCCGCTCAAACCACGCTCCCCCCCCCACGCTCCATCTCCCTACAGGTAGCGGTCAATTGCCTCTGACTGAGGCAGCGAGGCCTCGGCCGAAGACAATAAATTGTACAAAGCTAAATAGTCTTCTTTTGCCGCACATTCATTCCGCAGACCATTTAAAATCATTATCTTCTTTTTTTTTTTGGCAGGTATCTTATTTGGACACACAATGTTTTAGGGGAACCCCCTTCCTCAGGTTGGGACGCTGCACCCGAGTAAGGGAGCTCCCCCGAAACGTTGCACCTCCAAATAGTAAGTTAGCTGCAAAGAAAAAAAAATGATTTCAAGTCGTCCATGTTTGGCGCTTGAATTAATGTGTGGCAAAAGGAGACTACAGTATTTTGCTTTCTAAATATAGATTACAATAAGAATCAAATAATAATTAACCCCTTGGGTGTCACCGAGGCTAATTTACCCCATTCATGTTGAGGGTCTCCAGGGTAAGAGACCCTCTGGAATTAATCCAATTTGTTAATACAATAGGCCCAAAGGGGAAACAAATTTGATCCCAGATATTAACTGCATGGCTTAAAATACAGCCAAATTCAGGAGCTATTGTAATCCACCATTATTCTGTTTTATGGTGAACCATCCTCATCGTTGATTGAAGCCACAGTGCCTTCACTTGCTGAAAGACTCCTCTATTTTATCTAAAAAAAAATATATATGTAATTATTTCTTCTAAAAGGGATCCATCCTGACATTTTCTCTCCCTGCTGACAACTCGGTTTGGCACTTTTATACATTTGCATACTGCGTGTAAGGGAGTCCCGTGGTAAAGCAACCAAATATATCTCACTTTTCCACATGTTTTGGGGCCTTAGTAATGAAGTCGGATATCTAGGGATATCAACACTGAGGGCGGCAAACTGTGGTAAATGAAGTTTAAATTTTATTATTTTTTATTGACCCCCCTTACATGTGGTATGCAACAGTGACCGGCTTTATGAAAGGGCAATGCCCTTCCATGCCACCTCAGTCATCGGTGGGAAGGTCATGTGAGGGTGGCACCTGTTATGAGGAACAGATGAAGATTTCTAAGAAGTTAATAAAGAAGACCTTGAAACAAGTGAAGACACATTGGCTTCAACCAACAAGAAAGATGGTTTGTCGTATTGGCCGGATATTGGTGGATGACAGCACACCATCGAGTCTGTATTCGGCCATGTTTTAGAGTTAATGGCCATTTGGAGATGTCATATATATTTTGATATTTTACTAGACTTGTAATTGTGATGAGTTAATGGCTTAATGCATATTAGCCAGTTATAGATAACAGGGCTTTAAATATTCATTTAGATGGGCGGGAGGTTGTTTGGGTTGTTAATTGGGGTTGGTAAGGGGGTTAGGTCCCCTGGAGAGGTTGGTTAGTCTGCCTGTGGGAGGGAGGTTCGAGCTAAGTCCTTCTTTGCCCTAGAGGAAATGCTTTCCTAGTCTATTTGGTATAAAAGAAGGCGGGATAGTTTTTCTAGTATTAGGACAAATATTAAACACATGACTTGCTGGTTACTAAGGTGTAAATATATTAAACATTTCTGAAATATTGATTTTATGTACTGGATGTTTATCATCTATTCAAGCTTGGTTTAGGTTAACTTGCCTATGTACAGTATACTGTATAGTGTGTATATATCTGTATGGCAGGCTGGGTTGTTTTTTAGTGACTAGCATGTGAATAAGTAAATTACTGCTAATTACAGTATTTATTTGTACGTATGCGTTGCATTAATTACATTGCCAGCTTTGCCTCTGGCTATGTTGGTTTAGTGAATAGGTCGAAAAATAAACACTGATAATGACTTTTTTTTTTAAATTTATTGACCTTTAGTGAATCTAGGACTTGTAGTACTTTGAAGTCAAGAAACTAATTGCTCTCTAATTTGTTGCAAACCGCTCATAGAACCAAGAGGTTAAAAGGTTAAAATCTTCCATCATTTCATAACAAGATGTGTCCCCATTAAAACGCTAGATTTACCAGAGCATGCTTGTGGGAGGAAATACAAACATGGTATGTTACTGTACAGGGGTTTATTTTGTTGGGCATCCTATATCATAGTTGTCACGGGGACTCCAGGAGGAGGTAGGACCTCAATGGCCAGAACAGCAAGTAAGGGAAGGATTGTTGGGATCACAGGCTGAGGTCGGTAGCAGGCGGCAAGCAGGATCGTCGGGGTCACAGGCAGGGTTCGGTGGCAAGCGGCAGGCAAGGATCGTCGGGGTCCAGGCAGGGGTCAGCGGCAGGAACAGGGCAGGGGAGCAGGAACTGAGACTAGGGAGCAGGGAGCAGGAAACAAACGTGGACAAGCCAGATAATAGATATGAGCCATTAATAAGTACCGAACTCGATACAGAAGGAGAAGCATGGGCATAAGGAGCCAGGACACAAAACAAAGCAAGGGAGAAACAGGAAACTATAAGGACAGAGGACAGGAACAACAAGAGGAGACAGACAGAGGAACCCCAGAGCAGACAGAAACAGCAGCACACTCAGTGGACAGACAAGGGAACTGTGGCTGGGAGCAGGATGTCTAGGAAGCTGACAATAGTGTTCACAGCCACTATTCTGAGAAAGCGGAATCCTAATTATTTTTTTGTTCTCCTGCTGCTACTATAAAGGTCTTTTTTTACAGTATATCAACATTTAAAATGTGTGCGGCAAAGAATAAAACAGGTTGTTTTAGCCCAGTTGCTAATATGCAGTATTTGGGAATACCTCGAAGATAAGGGATGAGGTTTTGAGAACCGTGCCATCTTCCCCTGTTTAAGCAGTATTGGCATGTCCACAAATTGTTTTTACCAAGTAAAAAACAAATAGAGAGAGAGTCCTGTATAGCACTCAGGTTCACACTCTGATGATGGATGAGTGGTTTAAAACATATTCTTTATTAATAGCATATATTAAAATAGTAGGTGTTGGAGCAACGTACTGGAGGTAGGTTGATCCTAAATATTAATAGCCGTGTTGGCTCTGGATCAGATAGTATCTTATATACCAGATATAACTATATTGGAACACTGGTAACAGAACAGCACAGAGATCCTGATGTGGACCTGTGTGATAGGTGTGTGCTGCTGGGTGTGCTAAAATAGGTACTGAGAAGACATATCACATAGTGGCAGAGTCTGCGTAAATCCTTTAATAAGGTGGTAAGTGTGATATGTAGATGCTGATAGACACTGGGAGCAAATATAATGTGATTATCAGTGGTCGTATGTGCTGTCAGCTATGTTGCTACTCTGTATATAAGGGTGTATCCAGCTGAGTGTCAAACTGACCTGAGGTAACCTTGAAATGCTATACTGCAGGGATATGTGTCCTGCATTAACCTCTAGGGCTGTGTGTAGCAGGTAGAGTATGAATTGTAGGCATAAGGTAAGGTTATAGGAACCTTTATCAGGAAGGCACTATAGCTAGATGATGTGTGGTCATGATCCTATATCAGAGGGTAAGCTGAAGGTAGGCACAGATAGTGACCCTATGTGCTGCTGTCTAGAATATCCTTAACAGCGGCGCAGCTAGGATGTTACTGCGGGTAACTATAAATCAGTACATCTATGTATGTTTAGCACTCTCCAAACAGACACCACACAGTAGAGGCTTGAAATGACCATCGGGGCACTTTTAGCCTGTATATCCTGCACGGGCAGGCTGCCGCATGAACTCGCGGTTAGAGATACATAATGCAGAGGCAGTCACTGGTCTGCGCGTGCACGTGGGAGAAGGGAGCCTTACTACTGTGGCTGTAGCACGGGCCCCCCCTATCACCCCTACCAAGTAAAAAGACAGAACGACAAAGTATTTCCCATCCGCCTGAGTGGAATGGAAAGGTTATTTTACTACAAGGAATATAGGACCAACACAGCTACCAATCGTTCCTCCCCCCCATCCTCCTAATAAAGATCAGGAGGGTGGGAAAGAGATCAGTGGGTCAACTGAGGCAGAGAGAGGGTGAATCTTAGTGACATATTAGGGTCCTAAAGACATATGTGTGTTGCGCTTAGAAACTTAGAGTAGGTTAGAGGTGTTACAATGGATGTATACAGAGTTAAATGGAAAAACTTAAAAATGGTGAAAGCCTGGGTTGCAGTCCAAACTTTTCTGGTGGTTAATGATAATAATACCAAACCACGAATAACATGATATGTCTGTTTTCATTAACGACACTGATTAGTCATCAATTTCCCAGGAATAAAAAGATTATTTCCATGATCAAATACTATCATTTTACTTTAGTTAGGTTCTTTACTCCACAATATAGTCATTTGGGATGCTTAGCAAGCAGCAGTAATGCTGGGGCATCATAAGCTGGTATTGCTAATCCTTGGCTGTGTGTTCTGCATCCCCAACTTGACAGTTCAATGAGAAGTCAAACTTTAAAGAATGTCTGGTTACTCAAACGAAATTAATCAGTATTGAGCAGAGGGTTGAATAGCTGATATAAGGCATCTTTATCTAGGAGTTCTATTTTGCTCAATGCTCAGCCTATTACAAGACTTCAAACACTCCCATCTGAGCAAATAGATAAGAAGCTTGCCATTAGCATCATATTCTATCATTGAGGTCATGTTGGACAAACAGAGGGGAACATTAAAACTACTGAAGCTTTGTGGATGAACAATATTTAGCATTTGTGTGATATCAAGATATTGGTGCATGCAGGCGGTTTTAGTAGATAAAGTTATACAATTAGATACCTGACAACATGTATTACTTTAACAGCAATGTAAGTTGTATCAGAAAAGCCTACAAAACAAGCCCCCTGTATCTATTGTATCTGGTTTTTTTAGTAACGAAAAATATCTATCCACAATATAATGTTGCATAGTAACTTAATATTTAAAAGATTATTCAGAAAATATTCATATATATTCATATGTATATATATTCATATTCAAATATTCATATATACTGTATATATATATTTATATATATATTTATATATATATATATATATATATACATTTTGTTTTTTCTTTGTATATATATATATATATATATATATATATATATATATATATATATATATATATATATATACAGTGTTCGACAAACCTATACATTTGCACGTCCCGGGCGAGTAGATTTAACATCGTGGTGAGCTCCTATTGGCCCAAGCAGCACACGTTTGGTACTAGGTGGCGAGTAGATTTTTTTGTTCGGCGAGTAGATTTTTTGGTGATTTGTCGACCACTGTATATATATATATATATTGTATATGCATATTGTACATCCACACGCAAACATACACAAACACAATCATACACAACTGACAATGCTATACAGATGTGGCAAGACTTGTTGTTTGCAGATTGGTGGCTTAAAGCCACGGCTCCGGAGCTGGTGCTGCTGTGGTCACGCTGCAGGGGGGTCCATGCTTCCGGATCAGACACTGCACAACGATAAAACTCCGGGGCCCCGGCCAGTCGCTGTCCCGCGACTTGCCCCGGTGCTGAAAATAGCAAGTCTGGCTACATCTGTAATGTTTAAGTAATAATCCCCGAAGAACGGGGCGTTACTGGCCAATAATGCCCTTTTCTGAGGGGATTATTACTATTATAGGCTAAATGTAGACTTTTTTCATAAATAATAGACACTTTTGTATAGTTATATAGATTTTTTTTATTAAATTAAAATGGTAAATACATGAAACCACCTCTATATACGCTTACACTGCAGATATCTATATCACACACTGCCGCCCCTCTGTGTACACACACACACATAGCAGCTCTACACACACACATACAAACTGCTGCTACTCACACACACCAGCACACCACACAGCACCTTTACACACACAGCAGCTCTACACACACACACACACACACACACACACACACACACACACACACACACACACACACACACACACACACACACACACACACACACACACACACACACACACACACACACACACGAGCTCTAGACACACAACACAGCACCTCCTCTACACTCACAACACAGCACATCTACACACACACACACAACACAGCAGCTCTACACACACAAACAAAAAACAAAGCAGCTCTACACACACACAAACTCTGCTGCTACAAACACATGCTACACCCATAAACACTGCTACTGACAGACACACACACACACACACACACACACACACACACACACACACACACACACACACACACACACACACACACACACACACACACACACTGGAGCTCTATACACACACACACACACACACACACATCAGCTCTACACACACACAAACTGCTGATGCACATACAACAACACAACACACACACACACACACACTGCAGCCACAATAAAAAATGCAGCCACTTGCTAAACTTTGCACTCCCCCCACCTCTACACAAACAGCACAAACAGCACCTCTACACACACCCCACACACACAACACTGCACCTCTATACACAACACAGCACATCTACACACACAACATACAACACTTCACCTCTATACACAGCACCTCAACACACAACACAGCACCTCTACACACACACACACACACACACACACACACACACACACACACACACACACACACACACACTGCTGCTACACACACAAACTGCTGCTACACACACATGCTACACCCATAAACACTGCTACTGACACACACACACACACACAATGGAGCTCTATATACACACACACACAGCACCTCTACACAGATATACAACAGCACAGTACACACAAACTGCAGCCACAAAGAAACTGCAGACAGCCACTTACTTCTTTGCTTTGCAGACTCCCCCCCCCCCCCAATTCAACTGAATCTGCTCAGAAAATCTCAGTCAGCTCGGGAGGGGGAGGAGTCAACCAGTGGCTGATACATCCTGACCAATCCCCTGCCCTGTCTCAGATCTGTTACTTCAATCAGACGTATCCCCTGCCCTGTCTCAGCTGTTCTGAAAGCTGATTGGCTGGAAATGAACACATTGAAAACTATACATTCTGCTGCTTAAATTCCGGGCATTACTGATTGGATAATGCCCAGAGTGCAGGGTTTTCAATAATGACCGGAATTTTACAGCTTTAGCCTAAAATATACTTTAACACACCCTTTTCATGTTTAAGTTCATACACAATGTTCTGTTGTGAGTTTTAGACATGGAGATGTCCACAGTTTGGGCTGACGTTCGGAACTTGGCGGAGTTTGCTATTTTTATCCATAAAAAATATTTGTGGAAATCTGCAAACTTCCCAAACATGTTTTTGTCAAATGTGAACAGTTCTGGAGATAAGTGACCAAAATATTGGGGAAATTCTGGATAAATACTGCCAAAATGCTGGGAAATTGATGACGTTTGATCAATGTGAGCATCTGTGAAACATTTTGCAAAGACAAAAAGTCAAAATTGGTGTGTAGTAAATTTGAAGCCATTTGCATATCTCTATATGTAACTCCTGGGCAAAGCATCTCTTAGAATTGTAGGACACGATGGACCGAAGCCTTTTCTTACAATTACTGTATAACCAAATAACACATTTACATAGCTGATAAACCCTGGTGCTATTATAACAGGTCAAGTGAATTTATTCCACAAAAGTTAATTACCTGGTGACAGAGGATTCTGCTGTTATTGCTATTCAACATATTTAATAGCTTCACAATTAATCAGTTGTCTTCATTAATTCACCAAGGTTGTGTTTTTAATTATTGTAATAGAAGATTATTTGTCTTAACAATTGCTTCTGTTTATAATTAGATGCAATGCAAATGATTTGAAATAACACCTTCACAAGGTAATTCAGCTTTGAGAGAGGTTTATTTTCCCTGGTTGTTTTTAAATAGCAGGTAATAATATATTCCGATGCAGAAGAAAGGGAACATTTGGTCGGATTCATCAAGCTCCCATATGGGATATCACCCCTCGATTTGGCGTTAATGGTCATTTTTAGTCAATGGTCATAAACTCTGGATCTGGGTACCACACACGACATTGGAGCTTGATGAACCTGCCCTATTTCACGGTCTGGATGAGAGTGACCCCATTGATCCTTATTAAATATGGATATGAAGGGCTTCCCTGTCTTAGTGAAGATTTTAGTCCATCCAGTTGAATGAAACTGAGCTCATTTCTATCACTGTAAAACCAAGGCACAGCATATTGAATATAGAAGTCATGGACAGACATCAACAATTATCAACTTCTGTTTTTTTATGTGAAAATAACGTTTTGCACTGATTAGTGACAACGTTTTGAAAAGTATAAAAGAATAGTATTTTCTACAAGATGTAAAGCAGCAGTTCAAGCTGCCGTTTAAATTTTTTTTTTATTTTATCCCATTCAATATGTGCATCAATACAATTTGCATAGTGACAAGTGATTAGCCAAGTTGCCCATCAATCTGTTCTCTTGTGATCTGTTGGCAAAGATTTGGCTTGGAGGCTCACTAAATCACTGTCGGTGCTACAGAAGAGTACCCAGGATGCAAAGTTCAGTGGGGAAGACCATGTGACCAGGCAGGCACTAGATACAATGTGTGCACTGCTAGAAAGAGGGCAAAAGGGGTGTGCTAGAGCCTGTCTCGGAAGGGGATGCGACTTTGTAAATGGTTGCTATAGAAACAAAATGCTTGTTACATTAGAATACATTAAAATGTCTTTAATTTTTTTTTAAATGCTACAAGTATTTTCTCATACTGTAGTATAGAACTGATATATTAAACACAACACATGTTGGATAATGCTTGAACTGGAGCTTTAATACTTAACAGCAACAATGCCTTACGTGTACATATTAGTTAGAGCACAGATTTTAAAAAAATCATTGAAATGCATGTGTCGATATTTGTTTAGAAATTTTTTTTTTCCAACAAATGATATTACAATATAGATGCTAGCTTTTTTTGTTTTCTCGCCTGCGGTCCTCACGTTGAATACTAATCAAGTTTGGTAAACAGTTAGCTAAAGGCTACAACACATTTTCATGAATGTATGCATATACAGGTTTGTTTACCCTGTCATAGTATAGTATAAATGCACTTTACATGCAAAGCATTTCGATTCTTCCTTCCGTACTGATGGTTTGTGACAGCATTCTTACCTGTCACATACTGAATTAATGTTACAGATTGGAGAGAGGAGCACAAATTAGTTTGAAGGATATTGGTAAAAAGGTATAGAGCTGTAACAACAAATAATAGTTTACATGAGTGATAGTCCAAACTGGCAGAAAAACAGAAGATGCTGTACAAGCCCAGTTGAAGAGAGCCACATTGGCATTAGTTATAAGCAACATGGCACCTAATAGTCCATTACAGCAAAAATGCCTCATAACTTTGCACCATTTTGTAAATATGTCCCAATTTTTTTTCTCATGAAATTACCCAAATCAGAGCTGTCTGGGAATATGGCGGGGCTTGGTGCAGATGTGCTGCGGGGCCCATTACCTGCTCCATCTCACAATGTTCCATTGTCATTGCAACGCCATTTGACTTTGCGGCGCCATGACGAAGGACCCTGCAGGAAGAGATGCAGGAGAGCGGGAAGGATAAGGTAAGAGAGTTAAAGAGGTTCTGCGCTCTACTCCCGGCAATCAGTTTTTTGGACGAGCGTGGGGCCTCTGTAACCACAGGCTCGGTGCAGTGGCACTGACCTAAATATATGTTTATGCTTTTGTGGTAGTTTAATCAGGTTTTGCAGTGCTGAATCATTAACAAACAACATGCTCTGCCTTATTAGTCTTGTTTTAGGGACAATTATCTCAAATGTTAACATAATGAGTTTTTGTTTTGTTGGAATAAGACATAGGGGCCTAATGCACTAAGCAGCGATAAGCCACTTATCGCCAAAAAAGCCTACTGCTATTCAGTAAGCCCGATAAGTCGATAAGAGCGCTTTTCAGCAAAAAAATTTGCACAGAAAAAAAATTGCCAAACGCGCGCCGATAAGCCACTTATCGACAGGTTTTCAAACTCGTGCAATTCTAGTAGCCCCGACTAGCTTATCGAGGCTAATCATGGCATTGGAATTGAGATTTCCTCGCAAAATCGTCCCAGGAAAAGTTGGCAAGAGGGTGGTGAGATGCTGCCGATAAGCATCGAGATGGGACTTGGAAAAAATAATGCATTTTTCCTGCATCGGATTGATGACGGGAGTCTCCGGAGATGATACAAATTAATAAAAATAAATTTTTGGTCAACTTCATTAACTTAGCGGCTAACCGCTAAGGCAATTAAGAGGTTAAGGAAAACCAGCAGCTTTATTGGGGGCAGAGGAGGTGAGTGAAGTGGGTACTTGGCCTTTCATTCACCCCCTCTGCCCAAATAAACATTACAATATGTACTAAACACATATGCACAACCCACCCTCTGTGCCTACACATAAAACCAATTTTTCGTTTTACACATTTTTGATACCAGAGGCTAGCGGAGTCCCCTGGTGATCCCCGCAAGCCTCCAGGTGGTCCCCATGGTTGTCCGGGGGCCCCAACTTGGGTCCCCGGGTGGTCCCCGCAGTCCCCTGGGGGTCCTCGGATGGTCCCACGGGTGTCTGTGGGCATCCTTGTGGACCTGCATGTGTCTGTGGGTCCTTTAGTGGTCTCCATGGGTGTCTGGTGGCCCTCAGTGGTTCTCACGTGTGTCTGGGGGCCCTTGGCTGGTTCCAGTGGGTTGTCCCTGTGGGTGTCTGGGGGTCCTCGGGTGGTCCCTGTAGGTGTCCTTGGGTGGTATCCGTGGGTCCACGCGGACCTGCGGTTCCAATCCTTTATCAAAAAATTAAATTTGGAATACATAACAATACATACACCTCCCCCAACACATACAGTACAGTAATGGGCAAAATAACTATTATCCAGATATGGATAATGGCTAATATGCTCATCATTAAATAAAACATTAGCCAGGGCCTAACTACCCACCCCGGACCTACTATACCCACCCTGTACCCATTGATTGGCATAGTGGTACATCATACCCATATAATATGATCATGATAAGCCACTATAGCAGGCAATGGTCACCCTAATAAAAATACATGAAGTCCTAAAATACACAATAATAAAACATACATAAGCACCTAAACACCACAATTCAATAAATAAAAGCACTAGCCAACAAAATCAATTAATAAAAGCACTAACCAACAAAACAATTAAACAATTTTAACTAGTAACCAACAAAGCAATTAATTAGTAAAACCATAAACATGCTAATCAATTGAAAAAATACATACATACTAGCCATCCAAACAATATATGTATTTTTTTCAATTGATAAGCGTTTTTAATTAATTATTTTGATGGCTCCTTGTTTGAATTGATGTGTTGGCTGGTGGTTTTATTAATTAATTGCATTGTTGGTTACTAGTTAAAATTGTTTAATTGTTTTGTTGGCTAGTGCTTTTATTTATTGAATTGTGGTGTTTAGGTGCTTGTGTATGTTTTATTATTGTGTATTTTGGGACTTCGTTTATTTTTATTAGGGTGACTATTTACTGCTGTAGTAGTTTATCATGCCCATAGTATATGGGTATGATGTACCACAATGCCAATCAATGGGTACAGGGTGGGTATAGTGGGTCCGGGTGGGTGGTTAGGCCTCCTGGGTGGGAAGCGGGGGAGGGTGGGTTAACCTCTTAATTACTATAGTGGTTAATAACCGCTAAGGTGATAAAGGGGTTAGGGTCTATTAGATTATATTTTTGTATGAATTATTTCTGACAACGTAGGACATGGCCCTGCAGTATGCTGATGAGGACACCCTTCATGATGGCAGTGGTAAGTAGAAAAGTGTATTTACTTTATTTCTGCTGCCTGCTAATGTTTTATTTAATAATGGGCATATGAGCTATTATCCATATCTGGATAATAGTTATTTTGCCCATTACTGTACTGTATGTCTTTGGGGAGGGGGGAAGGTGTATTTATTGCAACCCGAGAACCACCGGGGACCACCAGAGGACCCATGGACACTTGTGAGGAACACCAGAGGACCCCCAGACACATGCAGGACAACCCGGACACACAGTTGGGGCCCCTGGAACCCATAGGGATCCCCTGGAGGCCCACAACCCCCACCGGCCTTTGGTATCAATCCTGTGTATAAAAATATAAAATCTGGTTTATGTGGGGGCTCAGGGAGTGGGGGGGTTATGTCTTAGTGTTTAGTACATATTCTAATGTTTATTGGGAGCAGAGGGGGTGAATGAAGGGCCAAATACCCGCTTCACTCACCCCCTCTGCCCTCAATAAAGCTTCTAATTTGTCTTAACCCCTTGGTTTCCTTAGTGGCTATCCGCTAAAGTAATGAAGTTGCTTTAATGTCATTTGTATTATTAGTGTGCGGGAGCCGGTATCTCGTATGCATTTAAATGTCCCGTGTCATGTGGCTGTGAGAATCAAATGCATAGGAGATACCGGCACCCCATAAAGGGGCTTGTATCTCGGGAAGCAGGGATCCCAGGACCTGACATCAATGCAGTTCTGCTTCGGAGTCCCCCTGCTCACATACACTAGTAATAAAATGTAAATTAAAAAATTTATATTTTCGGGCGAGATTTGCACACGTTGAGACGTCTCTCTCTCTGTCTCTCTCTCTCTCTCTGCAGCAGAAAGAACTCGCTGGTTGAGCCCTTTTCAGAGAAGCGATCTTCACGTCGCCGGATACTCGACATTTCTTAAAAAGTTGCTATCACTGGTATTCGGGACTTTCTGCATAGCATGATAGCAATGCTGTGAAAAATGGCAATTTAAAAACCCTGGCGATTTTTTTTGTTTTTTTTAGCGGAACTTAGTGCATAGGCCCCATATTTGGGTGTTGTCATAGACAACTTTCTATCAAATATTATTTCAGAATACAAAAGAACAAAACATGCAACATATAATGTATGTGTGTATATATATAGATAGATATGAGCACCATGTACATAGCACTTGACAGCAGTAATATATGTGACATAATAGTATAACACACAATGGGAATAAGTTCTTCAGACATAAAAGTAACATTAGGGAAAGGAGTCCCTGCCCGAGGAGCTTACAATCGAAGTCAGGTGATTTAAAGAGATTCACAGTGTACTGTACATAGAATCAGTTTGTTTTCAAAAGTCACAATTCACTTGGTTTAGGTGATTGGGTTACCATGAAGTACTGAGACGAATCATTATACAGTTACAATTATAGAAGTACAGTAACACTTACAAATGTGAGATAATCAGTGTATTCAGGGAAGTTATAGTTCGTTTCAAATTTTCTGCAAGAAAGGATTTGAAGATAGTGAATTACAACCAAAAAATGTCCCTAGCCTTGCGTGGATACTATTATATGGAGAGGATTTATCTTCCTCATGCTTCAGATGTCCTGGAGTTCTCTAATTAAAAAGCGGACATAAGGAAATAGTTTTATTTCTTTTTTGGGGGGGGGGAGGGGGCGGTGATAGGGGAGATGAAATTAAGCTGTGGATTCCAAGTTAACTTTTTGCAGGTGGAAAAAAATTCCCTCTTTATTATGCTGTATAAGTATTATATAAAGAGCCTCATCTGTCCCTGCCTAATTGATATATTTTTTTGCAGCTTAGGTGGTTTACGATCTAAAACCATAGTACAATTTATTTTGCCACTTTTGAAAGACTAGAGATAATAATAAAAACACATTTAGATACCTGACTAAGTCATAGCGCTTATGGATCATTTTATATAAAAAGTACTAACTCTTGGGTCCATTAATAATGTACTGTATTAAAGTAAAACGTATAAAAGCTACAAAACACTTTATTAATGTCTATTAGCAAAGCTCGATCATCTTCTGCATAATGTAGATAAATAACGCTATATTTACTAAGCAGCGTTATTTAATAAATACACTTCCTGCTGTCAGAAAACAGCTTACAACCCACCAGAAGATGTTGTGGAATAGCATTGCTTAGTAAATGTGGTCCATATTTGTCAGTCTCATGTCTGCACAACAGAGAATAAAGAGCAGCAGGTTTATCCATAGGTAAATTTGCCCCAGTTTTGTGTATAGATGGAATTAACAGGCTCCCGAGTCCAATGCTACATTTAAGCTACAGAATGATGATCAACTGGGATGCTACTGCACATAGAAAAATAGGCGGCGATTTCAAGGCTTTTATTCTAGTGTATAAAACCATTAACATTTATTTGTCTAAAGTACAGTTTTTCAACAGGGGTCCCTAGTAACCCTTTGGGTTCCCCGGGTGTTCTTAAAGGGTTCCCTGCAATTTTACGGTCATTTGAAAATTGTACCAAATACAGAAGATTTTACAATGCATCTGATCTCAGACGCTATTAGAGAGGGTCGGGGTTCCTTACAATGCATCTGATCTCAGACACGCTATTAGAGAGGGTTGGGGTTCCTTACAATGTATCTGATCTCAGACACGCGATTAGAGAGGGTCGGGGTTCCTTACAATGCATCTGATCTCAGACGCGCTATTAGAGAGGGTTGGGGTTCCTTACAATGTATCTGATCTCAGACGCGCTATTAGAGAGGTCTTGGGAATTATAGCGTTTCTTAACCCCAAAAAAAGGTGAAATAACACTGTTCTAAAGGAACATACAACATTATATTAATAGTGTATTTTTTTTCTTTAGCTTGTCTTATTTAAAAATCCTGTATCCTGTGCAGTGTAATTTGCTACCAACTCCATGAACGCCTACTACTTATGGTGTCCCAGTTTATGAAAAGATGAGGCTTGTCTAAAATATCAGTGCTCATCTTACTTTGTACTCTTGTAAATGAAATGTCAGAGATGTAACAGCATGTCTGATTATGTCAAATAGTACAAAATAATGTCGGCTGGGGACATGATGATCAGAAGAAAACGCTCTGTCTAATGTAAGTTGCATGAGGAAATAAGGTTGTACAAATATTACATTTATTTTTAAAAGCAGTGGCCCATGTGGCTTTTGATAGAAATGGTACTGCACCTGGCTGACAATAATTCTATTTTGTTTAAACATTGGAGCAATTTGTTATTTTAGATATTAATGCTATAGAAACAGGTTGGTGGGGGGGATATTGACAGTAAGTTATTCATTAGAAAATAAAGGCACCTCTAGTTTATACATAAATAAGATCATGGTACTTACACATGAAACCAGGGTCATTCCTCCTGCTAATGCGTTACGGTAGGGGTGTACAAACTTTGTTTGTGCCCCCCTGCCTGCGCTCTCCCCTCCCTCTGCTCGGCCCCCCCCCTACCTCATGTGACATCACGTTATTTGACCCCGTGGCATCATTTGACTTTGCGTTGTCATGGCGATGCCTCGCCAGAACCCACCAGGAGAAGATAAGAGACATACAAAGGCCTCGCATGTTCCCCAGGCATTTTATTTAAATGTTGTGGGGAAGAGCGGTTGGCCTCTGTAAGCACCATGCCCCCCCCCCCCAGAAAATGTTGCTTCCCCCTCAGTTTGCGCACTCCTGCGTTATGGTGAGATATATTCTGTATTATTATTGCCATTGAATCCTATGGAAACTTTGTAATATTGTTATTTATGACAAAATATTCTGTTATCAGTATGTAAAATAAAGCTTGCTACAGTTGTAGCACCCCTAACATCATCACATATTGACCACTGTTTTGTTACACATAATTTCTATTGGTTCCCCCTCCCCTCCCAGGATTTTGCGTGGTTAAAAAACAATGGACCACATCCAAATCGTACAAGAAGTGATTTCCCGGAGTAAATAATACAATCTCACACTCAGTTTAGGATTTGTACATTATGAAAAAGTATTTGATCTACAGTACACCTCAGTGGTCCTAGATCCTTTGTGAAGACAAATGGGCCTATTCTATATGCCTCGATAAGCCACTTATCGAGGCCTTTTTGGCCAAAATGCCTACTGCTATTCTGTAAGCCTCGATAACTGGGTGATAAAGGCATAAATCGCAAATTTTTTCAGACGTCAAAAAAAATTGCAGGGTGACTGGCGATAAGCAACTTATCAGCAAATTCTGAAATTCGTGCAATTCTGTTAGCCCCAATTTATTTATTAACCGGGGTGGTAGTTTAAGCATTCGGGGTGGGTAGCGGGGGACGGGGTTAACCCCTTAATTACTATATCGGTTATTAACCGCTGAGGTGATTAAGGGGTTAGGGGCAATTAGATTTTATTTTTCATGTGTATCTTGCTGGCATCAGAGGACATGGACCTGCAGTATGCCGACGAGGACACCCTTCATGATGGCAGGGGTAAGTTGAATGTTTTATTTACTTTATTTCTGATAGCTGGCTAATGTTTGATGTTTATAATGGGCAAATGCACCGCTATTATCCATATGTGGATAATAGTAAATTTGCCCATTAATGTACTACGTGTTTTTTGGGGGGGGAGGGGGGAGGGGGTATTGGGCGTAGAGGAGTAGGGTAGAAGGGTTATTGTGTTTATTTTTGTTTCTTAGGGGTAGAAGAATTGGGTGAAGGGGTTGTAGCCCCAAGGATGGATGTTTAGGCCTTCCGGGGGGTAGCGGGACAGGATAACCCCTTCATTACCATAGTGGTTCCAACTGCTATGGTAATGAAGGGGTTAACTCCTCCCGAAACCTTCCAGGCAGGCCTAACCACCCACCCTGGGACTACTACCCCCTTCATCCACCCCCTCTGCCCGATGAAACAGGCTATTGAGGTTAACCCCTTTATTTCCTTAGCGGCTGGCCGCTAAGGTAATGAAGCTGTTTTAATATAAATTTTAATACTAGTGTAGATGAGCAGGGGGTTTTCGGAGCAGAACCGCCTTGATTTCAGGTCCGGGGACCCCCTGCTTCCCAAGATACAGGCCCTGTTAATGGGTGCCGGTATCTCCTATGCATTTAAATATCCTGCGTCATGTTACCGTGGGAATAAAATGCGTAGGAGATACCGGCACCACATAACGGGGTCTGTATCTCGGGAAGCAGGGTGTCCCCGGACCAGAAATCAGCGCGGTTCTGCTCCGGATACCCCCTGCTCATCTACACTATTAAAATCTTTTCATTGTTGGCGAGATATGCGCAGGGAGAGGCGGCTCTCTCTGTGCAGCTCTCTCTGCAGCTGGAACAAATCTCCGGGTGAGCCCTTTTGAGAGAGGTGATCATCACGTCGCCTGCTACTCACCCATTTTGGGAACTTTGCTATCACAGGTAATCGAGGCTTTCTGAATACCGTGATAGCAACGCTCACAAAACTGGCGACGTAAAAGGTCCGGCGATTTTATTTTTTTAATGAAAGCTTATAGAATAGGCCACAACGTGTTGAAGAAGCTACATTGATATTATAAGGAGGAGAGGGGGACAGCCTGCAGGGGGCCGCAGGGAAAAAAGATTGCGCTCCCCTACATTAGCCCATAAAGAAATGATGAATTGTCAGGATATAGTTTGTATACTTGATCATCTTTATTAATAGTTACAAATAGCAGTTATCTTTCAAACCAGCCAAGCACACGGTAAAGTAAGTAACAGTTAGTAACAGTTCCGGCTGACTGATATGTCCGTTTTGGTTTTCCCACGGTTAGGGGAGAGATCTGTAGGAGCACATGGCATTGTTCTATTGTACATATTCATTTGTAATGCTATTGTATCAACACTGTATTGGCAAACACAGTAATCAGTTTTTTTTTATAATGCAAGTAATATTGCTTTTATTCAGCCATGTTTTTCAAATACTAGTTTTTGCCTTCTGAGATAAATGCCTTTTTTTTTTTTTACATATACAGTACTTACCTGAAATGACCAGCATTATCCTAAACAAGAGGGTATCTTTAAAAAAAAAAATCCTTTCTGGGTCATTCTTTGAATATTTAAGCATCTTTCAAAAATACATTGTCGCAATGTGATTAAAGGCAGGATTTTTTAGCTTATAAAAAGTACAATTATTATGCCATTGCATTTGATCGCCACTATAAATTCAGACCATCTTGTGGTTTACTTTTCATGGCTTTATTTTGAATAATTATTTTCAAAACTAGTAAGACATTTTTCATTCTCATTAGACACAACGCAAGCTAGAATACATCTTCTCACTATTTATCTTCTCTTCTGCTTGGAGATGAACACTTGCAAAGGGGATTTGATGCATGTGGCTAGCAATAAAGCACTGCAGAAATATTGGAAACAGCAATTTATATTTCCTTAAGGCATGTGTGATTTAAATCCATTTTACCAATAAGCCTTTCTTTTCTGTAGCTGTCTGCCCTTTACCTAGAATTAATATTTATAAAGGACAGAGAACTAGGTTGTAAAACTTTTTCAAGATTCTGAATGTAGATTGTGTAGAAAAGATTATCAAGGAGAGAAATGGTAATATCTTACCAGATGGTCCATGTTTGAGTTTATTATGGACCTCGTATGGATAAACAGTAGGGATCTGTGCTTGCGTGGTTCACAAGTGTATCTTTTTTTAAATTTTTTTATTTCACAAATAATAATTTATTTCCATGCTAAATAATTGGGTTTTTGGTTCTAGAGCGTCCAAGGCTTAAATTGCCCTGTGGAGCCATTTATCCTGCCTGCTGCGAGGCGCTGACGCCAATTAACGCTGCTGCTGCTGGATCACGGAGACAGGAAAACTCCCCTCTGCCGTGACGTCATCTGATGTGACCAGCTGTCCGCTGCTCCGCTGTGTTGGCTGTTTGTTCAGAAGCAGGAACTCACAGACCCTGAAGCTACAGGCTACAGACAGTGAGAGACCAGTTGGAGACTGCTGCAGGACCCAGAGTGGTCAAATCGCTCGTGTCCTTTTGGGAACATGCAAGTTTAATGGGCTCACTGTTCTTATTCATGTTTAATTAAAATTGTATTACACTATATATATTTTATTTATATATGGTTCAGGAGAATTCCTATCATTGCACTGCTCCAGATCAGAAATCTGGAAACGCCTGATTCAATCTTCTACCACGTGAGTGGGCACTCATTAGTTTGAAGTGTATTTAATCTTATTTTTGCATTATTGCACTATGTTGTGTTTTTTCCTTTTTCTATGTACCGGAGGGGAGTATTTTGCACTTGGGAGTGTTCCTGTAACCTTGTCTAAGGGTGTTGGGAAACACCCTCTACGAGCTGCATCTCCCTAGTGGTTGTATTTTTTATTATTTTCATCTACACATTTTTGGTGATTTGGGTTTGCGCTTATCGTCGGTGCTACATGATCACATGATTTGCATGATCCAGTCAAAGCGACTGGTATATAGATGAGGTATATTTATCCAGATTGAACTCTTCTGATTATGACAAATGCAAGAAGGTAGTTGACATAATTTTGTTCTCTCTTGTTTTTCCCACTCGTGCAATCTGGGGAATAGTTATATAGAGCAACAAAGGGAGTTAGATGACCTACAATGTATAATTATATGCATCAGCTTTTATATCCCTGTAATCCCTGATTTATAACATCAATTACATTGACAGGTTTAAATTCACGATTCTCATCTTACAAAGAAGCTCCTATGAAAGGTGGTAAAAAGCCTTTGTTATACATTTGACAGACTGTAGAAAACATATGACTTTATAACTCTTACAGTACATTGCATAGCATGTCACATGCGCTCAGTATCAACGTGATCATGATAGCTACACACTGAAATAAACCAAATATATCCAACTCCAAGATATACATTAAGAGTAGAGAAGATGTCCTGGTGTAGCCGGGACTGTCCCATTTTTTAGGCCTCTGTCCCGACTTTTTGGGCCACTGTCCCGATTGTGCATAAGCAACCGGCAATTGCTCACCGTTCGTCGGCACGCGCCATTCACGCATGCACAGTCGGTGATCATGACCTGTTGGTGGCCCTTGAGGGCTGGAGTTGCCCACCCCTGCTATATAGAGAACAAAGAACACTAAAACAAAGGGGAAGAAGGGGAGAAGTACGTTATTAGTCTGCCATATCCATAACAATTTTCTTAAGTATACACACTGGCAGCAAACTAAAATAAGATAATCAGAGCAAAAACTTAGCAATCACATTTTAATATTTAACCAGAGGGTCCAAACAAGATTAAACTTATCAGAACAGTCTTTAATTACATTAATTAGTTTCTCCATGTGCATAGTATCCCTCATTATGTTAAACCAGAAGTGTTTGGATGGAGAGGAGATAATATTTCCAAGTGGAACAGTAGGCTTTCTTAATAGCAAAACCCAGGGGGTAAAACTCATGTGGAATCTTGATACCTGTTATTCTTTTAATATGTCCAATCACAAGAGTTTTCTCTGAATTTTGATAAATAAACAATTACTGCACAATCTGTGCACAACTTGAATTTTCTAGGAGAGGGGTTTTCCAGTCCTCAAGACCCCCCCAACAGGTCAGGTTTTAAGGATATCCCAGCTCCATCACAGGTGGCTTAATCGGTGGCTCAGTCAAAGACTGAGACACCGATTAAGCCACCTGTGCTGAAGCAGGGATTGATTGAGCCACCTATGCTGACGCTTTGATATCCTTAGGTCCTCAAGACCCTCCAACTGGTCAGGATTTGAGTTGAGAACCCCTGATTTTATGGCGCCAAGTCGATGTGAAAATTGCCTTTAGGTTCAATGGAATTCTAAATCTCTTACTGCACTAATACAGAGGTGAAGGGGAAATCGGGACTAGAGATTGTCAAATGAATTAGGCTCACAAAATAGATTGGAGTTATATAGGGTAACCATGCAAATGGGTATAATTAACATGGGACTCTTCATTTTTCACCTAATCTTAAAATGGGACTGAATGATGCAGAGTAGTTTTTTTTTTTTTTTATATGACATTATAAATATTTCACAAAACAAGCACTGGAAGCATTCATTAGAAGCTACATTTGAGCTCTAATGTGGATACATAGTACTTTGCCTCAATGATAGCTAAAGTTAATGCAGCAAAGACAATTTAATGTCATTTTTCTTTACAGAATTGAAGCAGGGGGGTCTCTGGAGTTGAACCCCATCAATTTCAGCTCAAGGGACCCATGGCTTCCAGAGATACCTCTGTAGTAGCTGCCGGTATCTCTGCAGCCAGGGACCTAATGTGCCTAACGAAATGGCAGCTTCAAACGTCACGTGGGCCAATAGGAAGTCGTGACATAATCCCTTGGGACTTCCCATTGGCCCACGTGACCTGGACATTTAAACTCCAGAGATACCAGAATCGCCTACAGAGATAAGTATCCCAGGAAGCAGGGGGTACCCAGGGCGGACATTAACACAGTTCAGCTCCGGAGACCCCCTGCTTCAATCATGTAATAAAATTCATGAAGTGCTACCTGTATTGCTGCTTTAAAGTACACACTGAAGCAATTTGTTTCTTTTTTTTTTAAAGTTTAAATGAAACACTACAGAGCTATAGCTAAGAAATAAGGTTCTCATTTCTATGCAACTCACTGAGCTCTCAAAGCTGTATGTCCCTCTCTCAGCTTTTCTAATGAATTTTTTTCGAGCCTAAAGCTATATTTTGCCGAAATGAAGATGGCTCTCTACAAAATCCACATATGTTGTAAGCAGCCTCGTTCTCCCTGCACCAGGCAGGCACATCATCTTCCCATGCCTGGAGAAATGAAGGGAACAGCTTTCATTTTTGTAGCAGCTTTCTTGTTTTAGTTCACTCACAATTCCAAAGGTATCTGTAAAAGGAATATTTGAGATGCTTTTCATCTCAACATGACGGCAATTATGAGGACAAAAATACACACGGCAGGGATTATGTGAAGCAGTTTAGTGCAAGGAATCCCGTACTCATACGCAAGCGCAGATTAAATATATGCAAAAAGATATAAGGGGCTGATTCTGTATGTGCCAAACTGGCCATATGTAACCAATGGGGAATTTGGCCAAAAATGGCGAATTGGCCGCTGCCAGTATTCTGGAAGGGTTAGTGGTGCCGCATGGAACCCCCCATTGAAGTCAGAGCCTCAGACTGGGTATAACCTCTGTGTCAGTATAAACTTTATTGCCAGAACAAGTCATTGCAATCCATCACCCTGCAAGGTGTTGCAAGCCTTTCCAGCACTTACTGGGTTAAGAGAAGGAACCATTTTTAATGTACAGCCCCACATAAGAGATATTGTGGTTGCCATTAAGTGAAAGCACTTGGCCACTTAACACCTTTACAAAGAAACACAGCAAGTGACGGCAGATAAGAACATGGCCCAGCTACTGTAGTCTGCCCATTCTCTTATCCACCGTGAAACCTCAGACCCTATGGAAACCTTTGATTTCTATCATACTTAGGATAGCCATGTGTCTATCCCAAATTGTGAACTTTTAACGTGATAGCCTCGAATCTCTCTGCTGGGAGCATATTCCATAAATTCACCACCCTTTCTGTAAATAAGGGATTCCTCACATTTTCCCGGAACCCCCCACCCTCAGGTTTCACAACCTTAGTATCTTCAGAAACAGAGAAGTACTAGAAACAAATTGTCTACAACAGACCCTGGACTTGACCAAGCCTAGAAATCAATCAAATATAAATGTCCAAAATGTTTGGTCCGATATGAACATGTTCAAATTCAGAGAATAGAGTAGATTGCTCTATGATCGGGTATATTTGCCCCAGATATGCAGCATGAAGACAGAGGCAATGAAAAGGAGACTAATCACTAGTACACAGTGGCAACAACACAATGGACCACATCCTAGTTGTACAAGTAACGAATACGATCTACCACTCAGCATATGATTTACAGATGATAAAAAAAAAGTTGAGTTTGTCCACAACTCAGCCATTGAAAAGGCATTGAGAAGTAAAAATATTAAAGAAGAGGACCTTGATATTATATGGAACATTTATGAGAATGTCACATCAACCATTAGATTACATGAAGATACAAGCAAGATAAGGATCAGCAAGGGAGAGTGGCAGGGAGACACCGTGTTACCAGGATGAGCAAGGGAGTGCTGAAGGGAGAAACACAGACAAACTGTGTCACCAAAGCTTTTCACTGCAAAACATTGAATTGGGATTAGATATTTTTTTAATCAATGGTGAATATTTGAGTAGCCTACAATTTGCAGATCACATTGTTATTTTTTGCCACAAGTCCAGAAGACATTAGAGGTCTTGTTGTAGCAAGTAAGAAGGTGGCCCTACATATGAATCTCAGCAAGACCACAAAGGGATGTTCGACAAATATGTCAACTCTAGAAATATAAAAATAAATGGAATAGCAGAATGAAGATGGGATGGAGTACTCTTAGAGGAAACAAGTCGATCTAACACTGTGCCTCCAAGAGGAAAGTGTTCAACTTGTCAATTCTGCTTGTGCTCATATATCGGTGTGAAATGTGAACCCTAAATGCAGAGAAAATTCAGAAGCTTCATACTGAAACAAGTATGGAGAGATGTATGCTGGGTATTATCTGAGGCAAGAGCAAAAGGAATAAATGGGCTCTAAAGAAAGTCAATGACATAATCACAAGGTTGGAGAAATGAAAATGACAATGGCACGGACATATTGCAAGAAGGAAATACCATGATTGGACAAAAATGGTACTTCCAAGGGATATTGAAAGACCAAGACGACACGTAATATTGAAGGATGATATCCGAAATATATTTGGAACAATATGGAGATGAGAGGCTTGCAAGTTCAGCTCCTGGAAGATCATTGCGGTGGCCTTCATCCAGCAGTGGATCTGTAAGGGCTGAAGATGATGATGGCGCAAGTCTGGGTATTTGTGTATTATTGTATTTATAGCTAATAAATTGGGTGTGCGCTGATCCTAGACAGTCCAGCTAATCCAAATTGTCACTCCTGCAGCTCAAGCCTTCTCCTGCGATCAAAAAACTAAATCACAAACAAAAACTGAAGAAAACTATAAATGTAAAAAATAACACTTTATAGCAATAATAAACTAGATAAAACTTACATCAAGTAAAATGGTACCACAGTGTCCACCGACTGAACTGATGATCTAAAGCAGTCCTTCCGGAGGATGGAAACAGCCGACCCATGCCGTGATGACCGGATGAACCACTGTTTAGGGCCTAGCTATGGAAGTTTTCTTTATCTTTGTCTATGCTAGAGGCTATCACAAAGCCATCGTCTATGTTTCTTAAGATTACTGATGTGCATTAGTTGTCATTGTGGGGTCAGACAGATCTCATGAGAAGTTCCCAAGGCTTATTCATATAAAGCGCTCAAACATTATCATTGCATTTGTTTAGTTTCTCTTTTGAAAATTATTTATTTGTAACACCCACATACAAAGGGTTGTATTTTGTGTATGCTATGGATTGTGTGTTTTCTCTGATTATTGTTCAGCCTTTTATTTGACTGTTTTTCTGCCAGCTACTACTGCTATTATGTGTTGGTTGTAAATTTAAAAAAAAGCATGTTGTATTGGTACATAACTTCAAGAAACCAATCGGTATGCAGACAAAATATTGGCCATCAAAAAGATACAGTAAGCAAGAGTACAATATTCAGATTTTCTGTTCAGCTACCGCAAATTATGCAATCCAGGCTAATATATGGTGCGAAGCCTTTTCAAGATTCAAGTGCATAACAAAACAGAAAAATAATTGGAAGGGGAGTACAACTGGTGAGCTCTGAAATACTCCTTGGGAATGATTGTGGTATGTGCTAGAGTGATCAAGCTACAGTAGGCATTGAGAGCAGTTGAAATGAGTGGGGGAGATTAAGGCCAATCGGTTGTACGAATGAAATCAGCTAGCCCTTTCTCTATATTATCAGAAAAGAAAATAGAGGGCATTTGTTCCATGCTTAATAAGCATATGGACTTAGTTTTGATTGACAGTTTGACACATTTTGGGAAATGTCAAATGCTATATTCATTCTGAATGCTCTGTCTTTGCCTTTTTTTCCCTTCTTCCTATTTCCACCTGTCTGGATTACACAAAAGGTTTGAAACAATTCACATTTTCATCCAAGATTTTAGATGGAAAACATAACAATGAAACCGTGGCTTAGAAGATGTACCATATAAATAAACAATTATTTTTGGAGAGATAGCAATGGTTTTATTTATCATCAAAGAGGTATAGTTATTGCTTGAAGATTGGACATAACTCTTATCAAGATGTCCTGGCTTTAGTTATTCAGCAGGGGCAGTATAGCAATTTGTTATGTTGTAGCCCAATGTAATCATTGCCTTAAGTCATACTTTAATCTATCAGATCGCTTTCTATTTTTTCTTCTCATAAGCAGAGAAACCTAATTGCTTTGCCAGTGTCCAAAATGTTCCTGAACCACATTAGCGTAGTGTCTTTTCCTTCCAATAATACTTTTATCTTACCTGATAGGGTTAAGATAAATAATTATACATATTAATATAAGTAAATGAAATAAAACACATACAGAAGAAGCCTGCCTCTTTATTCCCCAGAAAACGCACCTCGTATTACGAAGCCATACAGGTGTAGCAAGACTCCCTGTTTCTGCCACTATCGAGCAGTGGAAGGGTTTATGCTTTCGAATGGGAACCCACGCAGTGTTAATCCTCCGGTAGTGGCATCGGCACCCAAGAGACTTTGGGGCCTATTCACAAAGCAGTGATCAGTGATTTTAAGTATGAAAAATGCCCTTATAGCACGGTACTGCCTGCTCTGTTATTCACAAAGCAGTGATAACAGTGCAGTATCGCGCTACAATGCCTTTTTATCACCCATAAACAGTCATTGAAAAAAAAGTTGTACGATAGGCCAAAAAATGGCAAATTTGCCGTTTTGTGCAAGTAACTGCTATCCACAAAGCAGTGATAACTTTATCGTACTTTAAAAGCTCACCGTTTCTTTTCACCAGCTTAAGGCTGGCGCAAAAGAGATGGACACATGCATAAAAGCATTTTTTTTTCAGCACAGCATTAATACAAGAGGCCGACGGGGTCTTCGGGTGGTCCCCGTGGGTGTCCGCGGGCCCCGTGGGTGTCTGGGGGTCCTCAGGTGGTCCCTGCAGGTGTCTGGGGGTCCCTGCGGGTGTCTGTGGGTCCCCGGGAGGTTCCTGTGGGGGTCCTTGGATGGTCCCCTTGGGTGGTCCCCGCGGGTGTCCGGTGGCCACCAGGTGGTCCCCGTGGGTGTCCGGGGGCCCCACAGGTGTCATGGGGTCCTCTGGTCCCTGTGGGTGTCTGGGGGTCCTTGGGTGCGTCCCGTGGGTGTCCAGGGACCTCCAGGTGGTCCCTGTGGGTGTCTTGGAGCTCCAAGGGTCCTCTGGTGTTCCCCGTGGGTGTCTGGGGTTCCCCGCTGGCCTGCAGTACCAATCTTGTGCCGAAAAAAATAAAATTGCAATACATTGCTATGAAGACACCCCCTTCCCTCCCCCCAATACATATAGTACAGTAATGGGCAAAATTACTGTTACGATGAAGGTCTTCCTCATGCTTATCACTGTCCTTGTCCTCCATTGCCAGAAACAATGAAATACAAATACAATCTAATGGCCCCTAACCCCTTAATCTCCTTAGCGGTTGGTAACCGCTATAGTAATTAAGGGGTTAACCCACCCTTCTACCGCTACCCACCCACCCTACCGGGGACACCATCTCCCACCCTCCACCCCCGCTACCCATTGATTGGCACAGTGTTAAAGCATGCCCATATAATATCGGCATGATTTAACACTATGGCAGTCAATGGTCAACCTAAAAAATAAACAACCACCAACAATATCCAATTCAATCAAAACAATCACCAAATAAAACAGCAATAAACATGTAAACACCACAACATTACCATCAATCAATAAAGCAGCTACCAAATAAACACCAGAATTACAAATTAAAACACCCCCCAAAAAATCAATAAATAATAGAAAACACCAAAAAAACACCATTATTAAAAATCAAAAGACCAAAAATAAACCACAATTAAAAAGCAAACACCAAAAAAAAAACAGAAATATACTGTTGAAAACACAACAAAAAATGCCATATTTCAAAATCTAAACACAAAATAAATTGCATAAATATTTAAAAGCAAAGAACCAAAATACATTCAAAATAAATAAATAGCAAGCATTTGCCAAAAAAGCATTGCTTGTCACTGTATATATGTATAACCCTAAAGTGTCATACATAAATACATTGGCAATCAATGACCAATGAAAAAGTTAAAAAAAACAAAAAAAAAAAACGTTCTCTCTCTGCTAAGACTCTAACTCTAGAATAACCATCTTAATAATAATAATTTTTTTCATGTAGCGCTGATCTCCCAATGGGACTCAAATCATTTCACAATTACAGTACAGTGCGTGGTACATAGTATTGTTAGCAGACACGCTCCCTGCCCCGTAGACCTTACAATCTACGTGATTTTGATGCCTGAGGCACAGGGAGATAAAGTGGCTTGTCGCAGGGAACTGAACCAGGTTCCCCTGATTCAAACTCTGTGTCATTGTTTTCAGAGTCACAGAGCCCTTCCTCCTTGAATAATCAGTTTGACAAACGTAACAAATATGGATTTGTAGATTTCTTTGGCATTGAAGTCGTTTACATTCCGGCAGGAAAGAGGTTTTGAACATACCTAATAGTTCACAGAAAAAATATTTGAACTGTGCTCCTGAAATAGGTTGGCAGAGGTAGAGAATGAGTGCATTTTCAATGTGACCCTGCCAAACTCGTTGCAACTGTATTCTCTTCCCCTTGTCTTTAGATAAAGTGTTCCTGATTACATGTTCATATGTCACAAACTTCATTCAGGCATGAACAATATATCTGCTAGAAGCAAGGTCATTATATAGAAAGATTCTCTCACACAAATATGATGAAGGCGTGCAATGCTATAATTTTTCTTTTTGGGTGCATTTCTTTACAATTGTTGCAACTCCCATGAAAACTATATACAAATACATACATTTTGCAGGTAGGTTATCAAGATAACCCCCAAAATAACCACAAAATATATATATAAGCATATAGGTGTCACGGAGGAGTGCTACTGAGCATGGCGATATATTTTTAAACGATATATACGGCAGACCACATCTCAAGGGTTCATAACGAGTGCTTTTCCTGGTAATGCAAAGGTTAATAAAAGCTTCAATCAGACTTAGAACTATGCAACTCATTTTGACAGATTTATTATAAATCATTCTTCCTGGTAATGCACAGGTTATTAAGAATTTATATTAGTGTTAGGGACACTTGAGATGTGGTCTGCCGTGTAGTGGCTCAGGGGCTTACAACACTTTGGCCAAAATGTTAAACTAAAAGACCATTTTATTTAATAGATATCTATACATATATATTTAGGCACTGTACCGTGTATAGGTTTCACTGGATGTGCACTGAGCTCTGTCTGTGTTTCATGTTCTGTCTCTGGTTTTAAATATATATCGCCATGCTCAGTAGCAATCCTCTGTGACACCTATATGCTTATATATATGTTGTGGTTATTTTGGGGGTTCAATATGAGCTTGCAGGTGTCCTGTATGTTTAACAAATCTTGGTCAGCTGTTCTTAGCTGATTGGAAGGTGGCTCTTCCTATCACCCCCTCCCACATTTAAATGGTTAAAAGCTCACTCCATAGCATTTCCCACTCTCAGGGGAACATGCTTGCTTGCAGTATGATTGTGACAAATCTAATACAGAGTGCTTTTCATGGTAATGTAAAGGTTAATAAAAGCTTCAATCAGACTTAGAACTATGCAACTAATTTTGACAGATATATCCTGTGGGGGGGGGGAGGGGGTCGGGACCTTAAGGACTGGAAGATATTGCCTTGATTTAGCCTCAAGTAAACCTGTGATTTAAAATGACATTTCAGATGCACACTATAGATGTAAGAAGCATTTCATTATCAACCCGAGGTGTAATCTTGAACATCTCTCTATCTTTTACTGCTGTTCATGGTATTATGTTGGGTGTTATATTCTTTGGTGTCAACTTTCACTGTTGAATTATAAGACCGCAAAAAAATGCAGTATGATTGAGTGCACAAATGAAAGTTCCTGTATAATTCTTTAAACAAAGTATGGTCTAATAAAATATACTTGTAGAGTTTTTTTTTTTTTGTCTATTAAAAAACTGTGTGTAGTTTATTCCTTTACAGTTTTCAGTAGAAATCAGATAATAAATGTTTAACTACAGGGGCCCAAACCTTATGATTTCTTTTTTTAAATTTTTTTTATTTATCAAGGTTTCATATACATACATATTTCTATTATAACGTAATATATATTTATAAAGTTTATACAAACATAAATTGTTATACAAAATATATAACAAAAACTAACACTACATATAGTAATGAATATGTAATCTTTAAATCTTTAACTCGATTAAAACAACCTCTTTATTTTTATTATAGATAGAAGAGGATGGATTGAAAGAAGTAACTTGTGGAGTTTTTTAAAGTTGTAATACTTTTTTATGCACCAGCTTGAGAACTTTGTGCTTTCAAGATGCCTGTGTGCTGTAGCTATACACAAGACAGAATATATATTCCATTCTACAACGTGTGCGTGTGTGCGTGTGCGTGTGTGGTAAGGGTTGGGGTTATTTCTCATTTACAAACATTAATGTAACAGGCCATCATTGACAGAAGTGTGTGAATGCCTTCAAATCTGCTTCATAAATATGTTTGCATCTATCTCTATTTCTGTTTGACTTCAAAGCGTAATTTGTGGTCAAATCTGGTCGAGCGGCCGCTTTGGCTAATATACAATAAGTCCCTTAGATGCAATATTTTCACTGCATTACTGTGACATTTGGGCAGATTGTCGCCACTTTTCATCAGAATTTGGTTGAAAACGGCAGCTATAAAGGCCCACGTGACCTTGCACATATTAATGCTTGGTGAATTTTTTATTTATTTTTTAGGAGAGAGGGCATTTTTGCAAATAAATGAGGGAGACAGGCTCAAGCAAAAAAAAAAATATATATATATATATATATATATATATATATATATATATATATAGGCAATACGATACCGTGTGGACGAATATCAAAGGCAGCACTCCACAAAGTAGTCAAAAAAATAATTGTATTAATGAGACATCAAATCCAACGTTTTGGTCCTACATGCGGGACCTTTCTCAAGGTCCCGCATGTAGGACCGAAACGTTGGATTTGATGTCTCATTATTACAATTCGTTTTTTGACTACTTTCTGGGGTGCTGCCTTTGATATTCATCCACACGGTATCGTATTGCCTATTTTGCTCTTATAGGATTTGCACCCACCACTGTTTACCCGACGGAGTGCCTTTATTCTCATCTACTGTGTATATTTATATATATATATATATATATATATATATATATACAGCTCAACCCCGTTATAGCGCGGTCCTCAGGGCCACCCGATCTGACCGCGCTAGAACCGGGGTCGTGCTAATTTTTTTTTAAAATGGCCGCCGCGTGCCCGATCGGGAGGGAGGAAGAAAGGAGGGAAGAGGTGACCGGAAGCCTTACACTTGCCCCAACAGCGGCCCTCCGTGTCCAGCCCCAGCCTGCTCCTTACACCCCCCCCACCACCGGCATCCATCCCCCTCCATCGGCATCCACTCCCTCCCCCCCCGAGGCCCCCACACCTACCGGCCCTCCGCGGCCGCCCTCCATGGCATAATCAGTTTTGGGCCTAGCCCACGTGGCCCTCCTCCTCCCAGCCTGCTCCTCACTCCCCCTACTGGCATCCATACCACCCCCCTACCGACACCTCCCCCCCTCCTCCTCCTCCCGATGGCAGCTCCGCTCCGATCTCAGCAGCGACACCAAAGGTAGGGAGGGGGAGTGGGAGGGGGGGTGTGAGTGTGGTGTGAGTGTGAGTGTGGTGTGGTATGCAGTGTAGTATGCTGAGTATGCTTTGTGCAGTGTGCAGTGAGAGTGTGTGCAGTGAGAGTGTGTGCAATGAGAGTGTGTGCAGTGTGCAGTGTGCAAAAAAAACGCGCTATAACGGGGTTGAGCTACGTGTATATATATATATATATATCTTACAGACACACACAGACACAAACATACTGCTAAATAATAATAAATAATAATAATAATAGCAAGGAGCCGACACCGGGAATTGAACCAGGCTTCCCTGCAGCAATTTCAGTGTCAGTCAGTGTCTTTACTCACTGAGCCGCTCCTTCTGCACTAAATCTGTCTCTCTGTCTCTCTGTCTCTCTGTCTCTCTGTCTCTCTGTCTCTCTGTCTCTCTGTCTCTCTGTCTCTCTGTCTCTCTGTCTCTCTGTCTCTCTGTCTCTCTGTCTCTCTGTCTCTCTGTCTCTCTGTCTCTCTGTCTCTCTGTCTCTCTGTCTCTCTGTCTCTCTGTCTCTCTGTCTCAAATTCGCCAACAGATTTCGAAATCCGAAATGGCAGCTTGGTCTTCTTGGGTCTGATCCGTGGAACAAAGGAACCGGCCGATCCGAATTTCGCAAATCTCTACTCCACAGTATGCATCTAATTATGATAAATCCATTATTACACGCACCTTGCACAAAAGTTGCCTTTATAGAGATAAAATCTAACATGTATCAGCTGAAGGTTCACTAAATAATATTTTTGTGCTAAGACTTCATTTTAACGATAGTTTGTCATTATATGGCTATACGGCTTTGAATTTATGGAAACGAATGTGCATGAATAGTTTAATCAATGCTATGTAAATTGCTGTCTAACATAAGGAACAAATGCTAAAGATGTTCAAGAGCATTAGCGGCTGTCAAATGCCTATTTGTTCTCATCTAGAGTGTCCAGTAAGTCATTTTAATTAAATGTCATCTTTTTTAATATTGGATCATGCTTATTAAAATATTGCTTTTGCAAAATTTTAAATTGTACTTCAATAAAAAAAAAATATTTTTTCAGTGTTTTTTTCCCACCATATTCGGGTAAAGGTTGACATGAATAAGATAATTATAGCTTTACCAAAAAGTATGCTTTGTTTAATTAACTTGTTGTACCTAAAATACATAAGAAAAGAGAAAAGCGCGCGCCTCATATTATCTTCTTTACTCGGCACAAAGAATAAAAATGCACTTACAAGATACCTGTGCATCAAGAGTAATGAACAGAAAAGCTGCTGGGGTCTGTAGTCCAGGAACAGTTTAGGCAGGATTCACACAATCCTGTTGGCGCGTCCGCCAGACTGGTCCGTCCCGTAGCACCTCTCTGTTGTCCCGATGAAGCATTGTAAGTGCATTTTTATTATCTGTGCCGAGTAAAGAAGATAATACTATACTATGAGGTGTGCGCTTCAATCTTTTTTTTTATCTTTATATAGTTTTATTGTGGAACACTTGGGTTGCCTCCTGTTTTGAAAATAGCAGCACCACCAAGACAGGACTTTATATTCTATGGTTTTTATATATATATTTTTTTTTAAATAACTTGTGTAAGCATGTAATGTGTGGAATTCATTATTATTGTAAATTTGCACTTTAGACTTTACTAACCCCATAGGTTATTCAGCGCCCTTAGCTGAGGCTTGGTTTTTATACCAGTAGTGGTGGATTTGAATTAATTATTTATCCACATTAATATGTATCTATATTTTTGATCTATTTATTAATCAGCTATTTCATACTATTACCTAAAATACATGCAATGTAAAGCAAGCCAATGCCATTCCCTGTGTCATCCTCAGCTTACGTTTTTCTTTACAATTTTTGTCTTTGTATTTTCAGTTAAAATGTACATGCCGAGAAAATCCAATATCATTTTATTATAGTACATGGCTTAGGATCACATAGTCTGTTTATTGGAATTCAGCATGAAGTAAAGCACGTTTAATTCCCTCTGAGGGCTTTCCCTTTAATGTATATATCATTCACTTTACCTGTTACATTGATTCATATGCTGTGTTAATACATGTGCATCAACTTTTACCAAATAAAGTAAAAAACCATAGTCAAATATTTCATGGGAATATTTCGGTTCTACCGTATCTGACCTGAAATATTATATTGCCCGATATAATACAAGCAACATGGATAGGATACTTATTATATTTTATTCGCTCTATTAGTGTTGTAATTCTTGCTGCCTTGAAAGTTGTTGAATGACAATCTAGTATGTTTAAGAAAATGTGATATATTTAGGTAATAAAAAGAACATATTTACAATCAAATAATTATATCTATTGATTAGAAGCATACGGGAAAAAAGTAGAATCACTCTCAAAAACCAGCTGTATCTTGAAACGGGTTACGCATCGCTGCAGTGTGCTAGAGATATGTAGCAAATAAAATTACAATCGGATGGCACTCCATTGGACTTGTATCAAAAACGTTCACATTTATTACAATTATTATAGTTATTACAGTTATACCTACTTACAGCTTCACATTGCAAAGCCTGTATAACCAGCCTCACAATGATGAGATCCAAAAGGTGGAAAAAGCTGCCTGAGTAGGGTTACAGGCTCTGCATTTGTTAAACCCAAACTGTGCTGAAAAGCTGTGCAATACAGCAGGCATAAACTTATAGGCATCCATGTTAAAAGGGATAAGATGTAAAGAATGACACCCTGTGAATACTTATTTACATGTCATTACCCAGAATCCCTGGCTGCAGTGGAAGCATTGTATGCCAAGAGATAATGGGGAGAGACAGGGTTGCAGACCTGTCTGGGACATTTGAATGAACCACAAGGGATATTTTTATTTGCTGTCCATTTATTACACAAACTAGATCAATATTTCGGTTCCACTTTGAGACCACTATCAAACAATTCTATCTACGACATTCATCAGTGAAATCCTGTGAAACTTGCCATATTTTAATGGTACGGGTTAATCTATCAAAGCATCTAGCATATTTAAAAGGTTAAAAATGTATTGCTGAAAGTTTGGAGTTGCCGCAATTCTGTCTGTAAGTGTGCAGACTAGATTCACAAAGCCTGTTAAATCATGGCTTATAACGTCCCATTACCTAAACCAGGAACGGATGTTATGTTCACTGAGGTTCACTTGTATCCTTAAAGTTAATTATATGCAAAAATGACAGTCACTCTATATCTGATCTGGATAAGATTAATGTCACATTATCTTCCAATAACGCAGCATGAGGTTCGTCTTACTGTCACTCTGATCCAGACCGTTCACTCAAGTTGAGAAAGAGATGTAAATAACACTGGGACAGAACACTTCGTTAGCTCTATTCTACCTAACTGGCGTAACCCTATTTCAGTGTTTGGATGTGACGAGTAACGCAAAATTGAACTCACGTAAAGTGAAGTCCCAGCGTTAACCTTAATGGACTTTTGTGGATATGTAATGTTATGATAACGCCTAATTTACAAATCATTTGCATGTTATCACTTACAGCAATTATAGTTAACACAATGTTCTTTAGAGCGATTACATGACAATGTTACATTATCGTCCTTTGAAGATAGTGTTATTCTTAACGTGATGTTAATGTCACGTTCCGTGGCTCAGTAGAGCTATGTGAATCTGGGCCTATGTGACTTCTTTCTCCTGCTTTCTCTTAAATTCAATGTTAAAACACACAAATGTTATCAATGTACTGCACCTTTTTAACAATCCTCTCAAAGACGTAGGACGTTAAGCCGTGATCAAAATGCTGTCAGGAAACTTCGCCATCACACATTTCGACACCAGGACATTAAGCCACGATGTCCGCTATCATGTCCATCCGCCACCCGCCCGTCCCAACAAGCAGGTCTTCCGCGCCCCTGACTGCCCACTCCGACAACTGCATGTTTAAATTTCCCATGCGGACTGCCTAGACAGGCCGCACTTATGCGCCTTCTTTAAATGTTCCGCGGTGTAGCGTTCCTACACTGGACATTTAAACATACAGTTGTCGTAGCGGCAGACCTGGCTTGGCTTGATGGGTCGGTGCGCAGTGGACCCTCCCCACAGCGTTTGTCATGGCCAAACATTCCGCTTAAAGAGGCAATCCAAGCAGACAATTTTTTTTGCAATTTTTGTTTTTGACAGAGGTTTGACGCACGGGGTCTTTGGAGCTGAACCACATTTATTTCAGCTCTGGTGACCCCCTGCTTCCAGAGATATCTCCGTAGGGGGTAATGCTTTTCAAAGCTCCTATGCCCTACAGGCCAATGGGAAGCTGTGGCATCACCTAGTGTGGTGGTTTCCTATTGGCCTTCGTTATGTGGGAGCTTTAAAAACCAGAGATATATCGGCACCTCCTACGGAGGTCTGTATCTCTGGAAGCAGGGGGTCCTTAGAACTTCCTTGCACTCAATACTAGTGTGGATAGGATATATTGTTGCAATAAAACTTAACGTTTACTAAGATAAAGTCAAATACAGTCCAAAAATAAGCAATCAGACAGACGCAAACAAACTAACACACTAAAGATAACAAGTAAACACATATTACAGTATATCTTTGGTTGGGGTGACAATCTAATTAACACATGCTAAAAGCTATCTATAGAAAAAGATATACCAATACAGACGTCTCTCTCTCTCTCGTTAATCTTTTCCCAACTTAACCTGTTTTATTCACTGAGGTCTGTTAACTAATGGTCGTTATTTTCCCTGATGTCAATGCATATTCACAAAGCTATTTGTAAAAAACATTGTAAATCTCATTAGCAGAGTTTCGACGCTATGTTAAGTTATCACTGCCTTTTGTTAGCGTCCCATAACACGACTCTCGGGTCTTCCTTACCTAAAAGTGGCGTTACTCCCATCAAGACACATAAATGTAACTTCTGTACATATACTTGGCAAATTATCGGGCCTCTTTTTATGTGTTTGTGGTCGTTAAATATGCAACTTGGGACAAACTAGAACACTTTATTAGTGATCTCTGAAGTGCTAGCACATAATGAGGCGTTAACTTAGGTTAATGCCTCCTTAAGCCAATAACGGACCTCCTGTCCTGTGGATTTCATTCAGTTTCTTGTACGGGAAATTAAAGGGCAACTAGACAAGTGCGACGGGGCAAATTAGGGCCCAGTTATGTCCAATTCTTACGTTCAACAGATTCATTCAAATAAACACCGAGACATAGAGGCTATTAACTAAAAAATTGATATCTGAACTGTGACTTTTACTATTCGTTTAGGTGAAAACACAAGAAACTCACCTCTGTGTGCTTTGATAACCTTATGCTAACTGGATGTGTAGGGAGACAGCAATTAAAGCGGGGAATAGAAAGCCAGGTGTTTACACTGTTTTTAATTAATCTATTACATAATCAAGTCCCTGTGCCTATATATACCATGTACAATGAGCATCCGCCAGGAACCTGACGAAGCTTACTGCGAAACGCGTTGTTCCCTGCCGGAGCTCATTGAGAGAGGGACCCAGCCAACCGCAGGACATCCGGTGTAGATCCTCCCTTCCGGTTCCACTGCCGGACGCGTCAGTGAGAACGCAAACGGAGGAAGAGGTCTTGCTGGATAACCACGCGGCTGATGCTGGGCAACAAGAGTTGCCATCTGTGTGAGTGTGTTCAGTGTTTTTCACGTTTTATGTTCTAAACTGTTATCAATAAAGACTTTTATAGCTACTAATTCAGAATTTGCCCATCCTTTGGTCTATGGGCGTCTGCGAGAGGAGCCACTCATACACCACACCCACTGGGGGTAGAATACTGAGACGTATCCACATCACCTGAACAGGCTGACATCACCCACTGAGGGAACAAACTCACATTAGGCCGTGTGAGTTTTTTGTCTATTGTCACTCCGCTTCAGGAGTCTGTATTTACCCACCACTTCCATCGCTGAGGGTGAAGTCTCACACAAGCCCGTGTGAGTCGCTGAAACTAATCACTTATGTTTCATTTGCTGTATATTTAGTGGCATTCACTAATACCCCTTCCCTCCCCCCCCTCCTCCCCCCTTGCCCCCCACACACGTTGATGCATGCACTAATTATTGTGTATTATTTTATTTTATTCTGTTCCATTCTTCATCATCATCTTGAGTTCCACGAGTTTGCGCTGACCATCTTCACACTTCCATTGATAACCTTATGAACAGGTTTTAACATTTTTGGCTGCCAGGTTTTCATATTTGTCTTTTTTTTATTTTTTATATTGGCTTGTTAAGCAACCTTTTAAACACATTAAAAGCCCCATTCATTAAAGATCATAAATATGCTGTATTTAACATACACTATAATAAAACTCAATGTGCTGAGATTATCATGAAGACTTAAAGATTAAGATTGTTGTTTCCCCCCATGCTGTATAATAGCCTGTGAGGGAACGTCATTATGCTGAGCAAGTTACGTACAATTATTTCATTATCACTACAATATCAAGGAGTTCATACTGTATGTGTAGGTGGTAGTAGAACGTGCTACAGTACCTGTAGAATTTCACATAGTCACTTCTAATTAGCATTTACTGAAGCTTTGCATTCTTCTCAGGTTTGCTGTAGTAATCGAGCATTCAAAATAAAACATTCCATTATACTGACCCAGATGTCATATATGATGACATATATTTCCTGGGACCAAGACAAGAGCTTTGCCCCTCCCCCCATGGTGTTGGCAGGCTTGCAAGCCCTCTTATTTCACACCAGTATTTCTCTTCCCCTCTGTCTCACTCTTCACATCACTCTTCCCCCCTTTCTTCCTCACTCAGTCACAACCCCCAGGTATAAACAACACCCCCCAGGCATAAACAACACCCCCAGGTATAAACACCACCCCCCAGGCATAAACACCACCCCCCAGGCATAAACACCCCCCCAGGTATAAACAACACCCCCCAGGTATAAACAACACCCCCCATAAACAACCCCCGCAAATGTAATTACCACTTATCTCAAGTTGCCACCACCACCTGGCCCCTAATCTCCCCAGCTGCTAGTCCAGGCCCCTTGGTGCTGTTGCCAGGCCCCAGTTCCTGGATCTCCCCAACTGCTGCCTCTTCTTTCCACGCCATACTCTCTCTCTCTCGCCGGAAGCTGGGTGCACCCGGAATCAGACCCAGCTTCTGGCTTGTATCAGAGGGATAGAGGATGGTGTGGGAAGAGGATGCAGCAGCTGGGGAGACCAGGGGCCTGGCAGCTGTATGCAGAGGCTTGGCCCAACTTCCAGCGCCAGACGGTTGGGCCACTCACAGCCACTGGGCACGAGACACTTGTCCCGGTTTCCTCCCCCCTTGTCGGCGGCCCTGAACAGAAGACATGTTAGAAGAGAGGCCAATAGTATTGAGACTAAATAGAAATAAACATGTAGTATTGCAAAACTCTTTTGCTTGTTGCATGATTTAGCTGAGTATTTACAGACAAAAGTATGTATAATATATTTTAAAGAGGTAATTCAAGCGGCACTCTAGATATATATATATGCTACTTTTGATCACCTTTCTGTAAACAAATTACGTAAGATGCCGATAGATTAATTCTCCTGTGATTGATCAGCAAAGATCCTGCTTCCCAGAGTTCACTAAATGGCTGCGTTTCAGTTTCAATCAATCCTTCAGTCAGTGTAACTCAGCAGCTACAATGTATTCATATATTACTTCAGTGACATTACCTATTGTTAGTTTGCCTCTGAAACTGCTGGGAACATTGGCAACGCATTATCACAAACAGGAAAGTGTTACAAAGATCTTGCACTGCTGGGAATGTGGGCTAAACCCTGCTATAGATATCACAGGATGGTCAGTGGATTAAAATGCATTAAAAATCGTATGAAGATTTGAATGTAAAAAATTTTTAGTAAGTATTTAATACTACATAACTGTTTATTTTTTATTTTTAAACACACAAAGTAGGCTATTTCATGTATTACTCCTTTAACACATATTGTCTAGTTCCTCATAATGAATAAAACAAGGGTTTGCTTGGTTTGGGCTCTGGTACTGTAAGAGGGCCTTCCTGTGTCTAAAAGGCTTCTTAAACAAAGCCTGTCTTTAGCTGATGAGTCCAGCAGAGAGCTGGTTAATTTCAGCAGGAGTTACTTGACCAGTATCCACCTGGCTCATCAAGAACGCTTAAAAGCCTACTGACAGAATGCAGGGGATCTCTGGCACAGAAAAGTCAGTGCTGCTAGAGAGATCCCAGGGGAAGAGATACTCTGTTTCAGGCAGCATCAGTCCCTGGAACCTGGCAGAGGGATCAGACACCACAACAGACTGACGTAGAGAGCCCCCTACCTACAGGTACCTTTCTTTGGACTGTGTCAAAGGTTGGTAAGAAGCCTAGCTTTTCAGCCCTCAGATAAGGCCTTCTGAATGTTGGTGAAACCCCTGCATTGGGTTAGTCCTGGTTATTATATTCTGCTCTCATTTTGTTTTGCTGATATGAAGCTGGTTTGTGTTTGTTTAAAGCTGATGGCTATAAAACATACATTTATTTCTTCTAAAACATCTCCGGTGCGTTATCCTCTGCACACATCTCTTACAGGCACCATGGGTGGAAGTGCCGTTATACTATATAATATAATACTATACATAGGACAAATCATAATTACCCCGCAATTGTTTTCCAATACTCTGATGATCAAAGTTGGTAATAGGAACACACAGTATCACATCTTATATGAGATTTAGCTTTTCAATGTAGCCCACTGTTACCTTCTTTTCTAACTTTAACTTATAATTTTTTTGTTTTTCACGTAGAGTATAAACTAGCATGGAAGAGCTGGTCTGCTTACAGTTCAAGATTATGTCCTACACCAGCGATGGCCAAGTCCAGTCCTGAAGTGCAACCAACAGGTCAGGTTTTAAAGATATCCCTGCTTCAGCACAGGTGGTGCAGTCAACAACCAAGCCACTGTTTGACCCACCTATGCTGAAGCAGGGATATGCTGAAAACCTGACCCATTGGTGGACTTTGAGAGCTGGAGTTGGCCATATAAATATGAAGACAATGGTCACTCTCGAAGCATGTGAATTACAGCTGTAGCAAGACTTACTCTTTTCGGCACCGGTGCAAGCCGCAGAACCACAACTGCCCCATTGTGGGGTTATCTGGGTTATCGCTATGGACCACCCCTGCAGTGCGACCATTGGAGCACCACATCCAGAGCCACGGCTTTAAGCTTTTTCAGCCACAGCTCCGCAAACAGCAAGACTCGCTACATGTGTGTGATGTGAAAACACAGTCATTGAAATGAAATGCTGTTATCCAGTTGTTCTGTGTCCATATCAGAGATAACAGAGGATATGCCGTTTTGATGGAGAAGTTATACAGATGTAGCCAGTCTAGCTGTGAAAACGGGACCCTGGCAGCAGGTATTCACACTCCGGGGGAAACGTAGAGAGGAATGGTTCACCCATTTACCATCCCCATAGCCGCAGCATTTAGCTTTTTCTCCTGTGGCTCCAGTGTGTGTTATAACCAGCATGGTACGTCAATGATGAAAAGGCAATGAACAAAGAGAACAAAATCCCACAAAGAAACCAGGGAAAGACTTGAAAAGAAATGAAATTATCATTTCAATGCATAAAGTCTGGTTTCAGGAAATCCTGCTCATCGAATAATCCCTGGTAAAGTACACACATACGAAACGCGTAGGAGGTTTCTGTACCCTATGCTTTTGAACTTCCAACACATTTTTTTGCATTATATGGACCCTTCTCCTTGTTTGTCTGTACTCTACTCCCTCCTTTTTCATCTGCAAAGTAGGCAAATCTTATTTTAGCTACTGAGATGACATGTAGGCTTTGTGGTTAAGCTTCAAGGATACATAGTAATTTAACCTGATGACAGAGGTGTCCCTCGTTTGGTCACCCCCATCAAAAGTTAATATGCAAACATTATTAAACAATAAAGCATGAAGAAATTAAAAAGATGTCAAGGAAAGAGAATATCTCAACATAATTACAAACACAGTGTGACTTAAATAGTACACCTAGGGGAGCATGGAGTCCTAGCTTGTGGTTAATCTCTCATTAGTGGAAATAATAGTGTCGATCACATTATTAATATTTTGAATGTTTGAGCATTGCCAAACCTTATTGTGAACAATAGCATAACTACTGCTTGGGCTGCAGATAGATGATGGGCTTTGAGGAGTAATATTTCAATGTATCCATGTATCTATGTGCTGCTCCCAACCAGCTTGTTTTTCAATATTAATGGGGTTTCCGGTTTTTTATTTCTTACAGGTTCAGGGTTGATGGGTGTGCAGATTTGTAACACGAGTCATTTCTTTTGTCTTCAAAAGTAATTCTGTGTACTCAGGACACGCTTTACAAAAAATGGCGTCTATTTTTATACACAGCTCACACATTTGATATTGAAAAAAAAACATGGGATTGGAAATTTATTTTAGAAAATATATTTAACATTTCAAGACTTTTTAGGTATTGATAGAAAAAAAAAGAAAAAAGAACACCTTAAATGGCAAAAAGTTGTAGCACGCCGGCCTTAGGGTAAGGCGGTTGCCTTCGGCCCTGCGCTCCCTCCTCTCCCTTCTCCTGTGGGCGCTGTTATCCAAATTTCACCCGGAAGAAAGCTGAAGGAGAGAGCTAGGTAGGGAGTTCCAGAACCGGCGCAGGACCGCACCGCTTCTCACCCCACAGGTGGCTCAAGCAGTTCCTGCTTCAGCACAGATGCACAATCAGAGGCTTTGACTGAGTCTCTGAGCCACCTGTTCTGAAGCAGGGATATCCCTAACCTGACTTGTTGGGGGAGGGAGCTCTTGAGGACTACTGTAATAGTGTAGCATTACTATAAATGTTATGTTAGCTGAGGTGTAATAGGATTGCTGCTTTGTAGGTAATTGATAAGGGCATATGGTTATTGGGTGATTGAAGTGATGGCAATAAGCAGTTTTGTTTTCAACAATGGAGAAAAATGTTGTACAATCTTTCCATATGTCCATTACCCGGAGGACTTCACTAACAGCTGGCTGGAACATGTCTTCCCAGACAAGCCAGAGTCCGAAATCCGGCTAGACCGGTGCCACAGAGCTCTCCGCAGCAAACCCCAAAAAGGAGATCCCCCCAGAGACATAGTGGCCCGCTTCCACCACTTTCGCACGAAGGAGGAGGTCTGCAGACTTGCCAGAGAAGATAACTCCTTGGAATTCGAAGGAGTTAAACTTCAAATCTTCCAGGACCTGGCACCTGCCACCCTATCCAAACGAAAAGCATTTGCCCCCATAACTAAGGCACTGAGGGAAAACAACACCAAATACAGATGGCTGTTCTCTTGCGCCTTCATGTCTATTAAAAATGGTGTGGCACACACCCTACGAAGGCTAGAGGACGGTGAGGGATTCCTGGCTAAATTTGGACTTGCAGGATCCCACCAATGCCCGCCTCACCCCTCTCCAGCAGGCTCAGTGATCCCCACACCCATCTGGAGCCAAGCGGGATCCTCCCGCACCCTGACTAAACTTAAAGACGGCGCAGCCTCGGAGGCATCGGGCTCCAATAGAGTCTGAATCGCACAGTTCCACACAGACTTCCACCCTCTTCTGTCCCCAACCCGAAAAAGATGGCCCATTTGGGAGTTCCGGGGACCTACGGAGCCTGTAAAGACCTACCTGGTGAGCACCTGATGGTTGGGGGGTTGGAGGAGTGGCTTTCGCTCGGAGCAGACCTGCACCCGACTCCGGAGCGGCAGCCATCTTGCGGAGGTCCTCCCTGGATTCGCGCTGGAGGCTTAATGGCTTTCGCGCGCTTGGGGCGTGACGTCATTACTACGCGCCCTCTCATCGCGAGATCTCAGACGCCCCTTGATGATGTCAGAATGGCCGGCCCTCAGTGCAGAGGGCAGTTACCTCACCGCCAACACAACGGAGCAGCGCTGGTGGGGAGATGAGACAGCAACATCTCTTCCTCCAACCACTCAAGACTCCCTAAACGAAACACAGACACAAACATTATCCCCTTCCCCCTTTCCACTCAATAAAAAAGCCATCCCTAGTATTAAATAACCCCAAATCATTAAAGAGTTCCAGATAAGTTACACCATATTATTATATAAAATGATTCAACCCCACATGTAAGATTATAGAATATATAGTGGACATTATATGTTACCATTATAGGCTATAGGCTCTTTAGCTTATAATTAAGATGTGGATGTTATTTTCTTATATGTTATACATGGTCTGTGTTATGTGTTTAGTGTTGTATGATATATATGATATCTGACTGTTATATGATAGGTGAATTAGGATGTATGAAATCTAATATAGGACGTACGATATTGTTTACTTATATGTTTTACATGAGTTATGTTAGATGATATGTATGATATCTGATTGTTATGTGATATATGCTGTATGAAATATGATATAGGACGTACAATGTTATTTACTCATATGTTATACATGGTTTGGGTTATATGTTTAGTGTTATATGACATGTATGTATGTATGTATATGATATGTATGATATCTGCTTGTGATATGATAGGTGAAATAGAATGTATGAAATATGATATAGGACGTACGATAGAGGATATATGGCGCGTTATGTGGGATATAGATATAGGGTATGGGAGGGAGGTTAAATGATATCCGATAGTATCTAAATGATTTTGAAATTATATAAATATATCGCAGAAAGGCTATAGGGATGTTAGTTAGGATAGTCAGGTCTGTTAGGTTAGACAGAGGTTAGATATATGTTATATATCTTAGATATCGGTTATATATATATGTGATTTATGTTGTGTGCGATGTGTATATTTAGGTTATATATATATATATATATGTTATACTGATTGTATATGGTCTATGCTATATAGATGTTATATAGTTATATATATGTTATATAGTTATATAGTTTTTAGGATAGTTAGTTAAGTTAGGTTAATTCGATAAGTTAGATATATGAGGTGAACATGCAATATACCTAGCAGAAACATCTTATTCTACTTCCTAATTGGAGGGATCACTCGGAAATATCTAGGGTGTACGAGACAAGATATATAGAGGGCATATACTATACATAATATATACGTTTTATCGGTATATGCACATTATATACACATTATTCCATCCCAGTTTACCCCACTATTCCTGATACTCGTAGCATTACTATTGCTGTTACTATTATTGTTATTGTTACCGTCATGACTCAATGGCAAAGGTTATTGAGTGTTAATACGTTAATGTCACTGACATATATTTGGTCACAGTTGACAAGTTATACAATATATGGAAAAGTGCCGGAGGAGCTACTCTCCTTCGCGCATGTGTTCCCTTTTTCGGTCCCCAGATTTCAGGGTCCGTTCCCAAGGGTGGTCGGCCTCCATTTCAGGAGATTGGCCCATCCTTAAGATGGAGCCAGACGACCCACCCTCTGGACGCAGGAGCTACTCTCGGGGGCTCCCGAGATGCGCTCTTGTATTTTGTTCTTCCCTTTTTACTTTTTTTTTCTTCTTTTCCTTTCTTTCCCATTCCCGTTTTAGCCCCCTCGTTGCTTCCCTTGTATTGTCTACCTGTCCCCGCCCTCTTCCTCACCCTTCCCTCCCTAGGATGCACGGTCCCCGTCTAGAACATCACGCTGACATGGCTGGTATGGACACATCTGAAAGAAGCTTCAGGAATAACATCATGAGTAAGTACACAGATCACCACACACATTATCTCTTGTACCATAAAATATGGCGTTAACATTAATCTCGCATAATGTGAAGGGCTTTAATAGCCCGATCAAAAGAAAGCTTGCTTTTACGGATTACAAGAGAAAAAAGCGGAGATGTTATTCTTGCAGGAGACACACTTCAGTAATAATAACTCTCCTAGGTTTCTGGACAAGGGCTTTTCCCAATTTTACACGGCATCGGCATCAGTCAAAAAGAGAGGAGTAGCCATCTTATTTAGTAACACCATCCCATTTGTTGCCCAGACAATCAAAAAGGACGTGGAAGGTTGCTTTATCATCTTAACAGGAAAAATCCATGCGCAGCCCATCACATTGGCCTCCATATACGCTCCCTGCGTACAAGAGGCATCTTTCTTCGACAGATTCTTCCGCTTGTTAAACTCAGTAGCTAAAGGTTATATCATAATAGCAGGAGATTTCAATATTACAATGCAATCTTCCCTACACAGATCAGGGGGAGGCAACTCTGATAATTAAAAAGCTCAGGACACCCTACGCAGTGCCTTGAAAGACAATCAACTAGTAGATATATGGAGGGAGCTCCACCCAACGTCTAGGGACTATACTTTCTACTCCCACCCACATACCTCATACAGCAGAATCGATTATCTCTTTTTCATGCCACTTGGTTCCTAAGGTCACTCATACAATGATCCATGATATTTCATGGTCTGACCATGCACCAATTGAGCTCAGGTGCAACAATATTCAGGCCAATCGACCAGGCGCAAACTGGAAACTCAACAAATCTATTCTTAAAATACCCGAAATTTGCGATATAATAGGTCAAGTAATAGCTCAATTCTTTGAGATAAACACAGGCTCTGTGGAGTCCCATACAGTTCTATGGGAGGCTCATAAAGCAACTTTAAGGGGCATATTAATCAATATTACTGCCAAAAGAAAACGAGTCAGGGACTCCAAAATTCGGACGCTCCAATCCAAATTGCATTCCCTGTTATCAAACCACAAAATCAACCCGGACCCAATCACGACACAGGAACTGAAAGACACAAAAATTGAATTAAATATGTTACTGACTTCCCGGGCAGATAATTCCTTATGTTGGTCTAAGAGGAAGTTTTACAAAAAAGCTAACAGGCCGGATACGATGCTAGCTTGAGCACTAAAGGATAGGCAATCTAAGTTTAATATCCAAGCTATAGGCTTAAGATCGGGTGTACCCACAGCCAACCCTAAAAAAATAGTAGAAGAATTTGGTTCATTTTTTGGTTCCCTATACAATGGAAAGAAAGTGGCACATAATAACAACACGAGCAGAGCACTGAGAGATTTCTTAGCCAGCTCAAATCTGGAGAGATTGACAGAGCTTGACAGAGAAGCTATGGGCGCTGACTTCACATTAGAAAAAGTGTCGCAAGCTATTAAGGAACTTAAACCATCAAAAGCACCAGGCCCTGATGGCTTCTCGGGGCTATATTATAAGAAGTTCTCCAAATCACTCGCCCAACGGTTGCTCCAAATGTTCAATGCTATATTAGCAGGAGCCCCTATTCCCGAAGACATGCTGCGAGCGTCTATATCACTAATACATAAACCTGGCAAGGATCCGCGAAACTGTAAAAGCTATAGGCCAATTTCTCTAATCAATACCGATATAAAATTATATGCTAAATTAATGGCCAATAGATTAAGTCTAATCCTACCCAGACTAATACATCCAGATCAAGTTGGTTTTGTTAAGGGGAGGCAGGCAGCGGATAACACCCAGCGATTTATTGATCTGTTGGAATTGGCAAACAAAAATAACACACAAAGTATGTTAAGTCTGGATGCAGAAAAAGCTTTTGATCGGATAGACTGGCCATACATAAAGGAGACGCTCGCGGCATTCGGCTTCGGAAATCGGGTGAGTTGAGCGATAATGTCGCTGTACTCAGGCCCAACAGCCAGGGTCATACATCAGGGCTACCCCTCGGTCCCATTTCAAATCCAAAGTGGCACGAGACAGGGGTGCCCATTATCCCCCCTCCTGTTTGCCCTATGTATTGAACCCCTGGCGGCATGTATTCGAGATAGTCCGGATATCTCAGGGTTAAACGCATATTCTCAATCACACAAAGCGGCCCTGCATGCAGATGATATCCTATTAATCATCTCAAAACCCCTCATATCATTACCTAACCTGTTTGACCTTCTAGACAAATTTTCTAAGGTCTCTGGGTTTAAGATAAACCAATCCAAATCTGAAGCTCTGAATATCAACCTTCCTAGACATACAGAGAAACTACTGAAACTGAATTTCAATTTTAACTGGCAAAAGAATTCAATAAAATATTTGGGGATATGGATATATGGATGCAAAAAGCATCTATAAAGCAAACTATCCCAAACTATCCCAAACTAATTTGGACTCTAAAACAAGACCTAATCAGATGGTCTTCCAAGAAGATTTTTTGGATTGGAAGGATACACAGAGTTAAGATGAATCTTCTTCCCCGTTTCCTATACCTCTTCCAGACATTGCCTGTGCCACTCAAACTGAAGGATATACTCTCACTTCAGCCTGGAATATCCAACTTTATCTGGGGAGGTAAAAAACCGAGAGTAAATAAATTGAATATGAAGAGACCTACCTTAGCAGGGGGCTTAGCGGTACCCTGCCTGTTGTCATATTTTAAAGCGGCTCAATTAAGTCAGATCATACAATGGCATTCTGACCCTAAATTAAAAAGATGGGTGGAGCTAGAAAGTGCTGCTTGCTCCCCATTAGAGCTTAATAACCTGATTTGGCTACCTAAAACATCAAGGAAAAACACTATGTTACCGCTTACCTCAATGGCTAACTCCTTATCTGTCTGGGAAGTATCAAGATTAAAAAACTCACTCACCTCAGCAAGTTCTCTGATGTCACCCACCTGGAATAATCCTAGCTTTGCACCGGGTCTTATTGGTCACAATCACTCAATTTGGAAACTAAAAGGATATAATAGACTCCAAGATCTGGAGGGCTATAATCTAAAAATTAAATCATTTGACCATCTCAGATTAGAAAAAGACATCCCCCACGCCGAATTCTATAAATACCTCCAGCTCAGAGCATTCTATAATAAATTTGCCCCGTACCTCCCATTGACGAACTTTGAAAAGCTCTGTCGGGCAGAAACCGACACTAAGGGACTCATATCTATGATATACAAAGAGGTAGTCGAGTCTGCAGCCTCAAAGCAACAAATGCCATCATTCCGTATCCAATGGGAAAGGGACCTTGGGAAGACCTTGGAGGACGAAGAATGGAACACCATATTCTTAGGAGCCGCAAAAAGTTCGATATGCACCACACTAAAGGAGAACGCATATAAAGTTCTTATGATATGGTACCTCACCCCACTCAAATTATCTAAGTTTATACCAGGGTCCTCCCCACTGTGCCTGAAACAATGTGGAGGAACAGCTGACCTGTTACATATACTGTGGTCTTGCTCGCAGATATCCCCAGTGTGGGACAAGATCAGAAATCGGATCCAGAGGATCTTTGACCTCACTATTCCCACAGACCCTTGGCTGTTTCTTCTGAACAGACCCCTAAAGGGCCTATTAAAGTCACACAACAAACTAATTGCACATTTCGCAATAGCCACGCTGTGCGAGATCGCAGCATTATGGAAACGCCCCGATATTCCAATTATCCCAAAGATTCGGAATCGTATTTGGTTTATTTGCCAGATGGAAAAGTTAACGAGCTTAGTTAACGACACTGGTGACAATTACCTAAAAGTCTGGGCTCCTTGGCTAGCTCAGACAGACATCCCTGGGGTAGAGCGTAACACAATTTGGCTATAATAGTAATACATGCGTTCTCCTACTAGGAGGGGAAGACCAAGTCCACACTTAGAACCTCACACTCCTTATGATCAATCTTTTATATTCTCACATGACCTCGATGGCTGTTACACAGCTCTAGAACCGTCTCAGTAGCCTCCGGAAGCCGTTGCATCCTCACCCTCTGAACCCCCATCCCTCTCTCCGTCCCCCTCTTCCCCCACCCCTTTTTTTTTCTCTCCCCCATTTATAACAGTAATCATTTTTTCCCAATCCCTCACAATATGAATGACGATCTCCTCTCGCACGGTTAAGTAGGGCTCGAAAAACCGTGTGGGCTTGCTATGTTTATGTTATTGTACATTTTATGCTACCCTGTTCAATGTGCATCTGATTTGTTTTTTATGTATACCAAGCCTTTATTCATTAATAAAATACAAGTTATATAAAAAAAAAAAAAAAAAGTTGAAGGAAGAAAAAAGAAAATTTGCTGTAAGAAAATCTGCTGTTGTAAGCATCAAAGCGCACTCTAATAGTAACTTTATTCTATGATTTCCAGCGATCCGTCCTGAATCGTTACATTCTGCTGTTTCAGAAGGTAATATTTTAAGAATATGGTCTCAAAGTATTATTAAGTACTTTATTAAGTCTTATTAAGCTCAATAAAAGCACCATATGCAATTCCAGTCACGAGAGAGGAAGCTAACACATATTTTAGAGCATTTGATATTTGGAACACCTTAGCACCAATTGAGAAGACAACAAATATGTTTGAATGTCAATGCCCTAAGGTGTCTGATTTGCCAAGTTTATGAAAAGAGTGTGGGGGAAAAAGAAGGCGAAATGCTTATCCACACTATAAAGGAAGCGACACATCTTTCACAATAGCTCTCTGTGTTTATTATCTAAACTCATATGGCTAAACATAATGAAAGAGGGACTGAATGACTCTCAGGGTGCTAGTCTTTTTAAAGGACTACTTTGATGTGTCTGTGTCCATCTCCTGAAAGTGGTCTGCGCAAGCTGAGAGCAACAATCTTAATAACGATGCTGACATTTAAAATGATTTTTTAAAGCAATTGGTTGGGCACTGAGGAACTTTATCACAAGAACATGCTAATTCATATTATAGCACAGTGTACTTTTATAAAAGGAACATTATTTGGACTGCTTATGGTTTTGTATACTCACTGTTGAAGACTTGGAGACTCTCTTTGGTGGCGATAACTACCCCGTTACTTGCCAATATTGTGGGAACATATGTTCAGCAATGGAGCTTCTACTTTGTCTCGAAATTGTTGAATTTATTGTGTAGCTACTTTACTCACCCAGAAAGTCTTTCCGCCCTTGGTATGAATGGTCAGTTTCTTGGACACCGTAGCATTTAAAAAATTGGCTGGATAATGAGTCTGCCACAGGTTGTACCATTTGTTTTTTATTTTAAAATATAGAAGATATGATATGACAGCGTTCTTGCATTCCAGCCATCAATCTGTATCGCCCGTGGTGGAGTGCACAGGAAATATATGTACACTACATGCTTTTCAAGTAAATGCTATATACTCCAAAACAGCCATTCAAGCTGTTTTTGGCCGAAAATCCCCATTAATGTCCATGAGATTCTTGTCCGAAGTTGACCAGAACAGCCGCTCTGGCAGATATCAAATTACCCCCCATAGGCTATTGGCTTCTATAGAGGTTATTCATTCAACTGTGCAGGTGACCCGGTCTGCACTATCAAAGTTGGATGAATAACCTCTTGCAGTATGTCTTTATGGGAGTAGAAGATTATATAAAAAAGGTCAAATGGACAAGTGCACAGGAAATCTTTTGGGCTGGAAGTAAGTGACAAGTAATGCTTGTTGAATCAGAGAAGGTCAAAGGAATACATTTTTCATTTGTTGACTGTATTTTATGTTTTTATTGTACAGTATGTTTTAAAAAGTGAGACACCTTGTATCCTGTCTTCTATCTCGGAATTCGTTCATTCAAGCTGAAATAATCAAGACAGGGATCAATATTCAATGGTTGCTGGGGGGGGGGGGGGAGAATGTGGGCAAGTTACTGTTAAAAATATTTTGTGGTACACTAATTTACTATCTATGATTTTCGATGTGGTTTGTTTGCAAGCAGTTCACTGGAGTAGTGCTGACAGAAGATTGCAAGTTGTAGTGGATGTTCTTTTAAGCATTTTTTCCAAATGCTTTCACAGATTTGGTATTATAAACAGTATCAGACTATGGGGCTCATTCACAAAGCAGTGATAAGTTGTTTCAAGTGCGATAAATGCCCTTGTAGCACGATACTGCCTGCTCTGCTATTCATAAACAGTGATAACTTTATCATACTTTAAAAGTTCAACATTTCTTTTCACCAGCTAAAGGCTGGTGCAAAAGAGATGGAGACATGCATAGAAGCATTTTTTTCTGCACAGCATTAATGCAAGAGGCCGGTGGGGGTCTCTGGGTGGTCCCCGGGGGTGTTCGGGGGTCCTCAGGTGGTCCCCGTGGGTGTTCAGGGTCCTCAGGTGGTCCCCATGTGTGTCTGGGGGTCCCCATGGGTGTCCGGGGGTCCTCAGGAGGTTTCCGCGGGTCACCGCTGGCCTGCAGTACCAATCCTGTGCCTAAAAAAAATATATATGCATACATTAAAATAAATACATCCCCCGATTCCCCCCCGCCCCCAATACATACAGTACAGTAATGGGCAACATTATTATTATCCAGTAATGGATAATAGCTCATTTGCCCATTCTAAAAAAAAAACTTAAGCCAGCCAGCATAAATAAAGTAAATAAACCATTCTACTTACCCTTGCCATCATGAAAGGCGTCTTCATCAGCATTTGCAGGTCCATGTCCTCTAATGCCAGCAAGAATACATGAAAAAATACAATCTAACGGCACCTAACCCCTTAATCACGTAGCTGTTAATAACCGCTATAGCAGAGGTGGGCAACCTATTTTTCAATGTAGCCACAGGTGTGGTGAATGAAAAGTGAAAATTGCCACACCATGCTTTTCGTTTACTTGCATCACTACATAACAGTTCAAGGACAGGTATAAACTCCAACTGAAGACAGAGGGGAGTATTGGATGTCTGTGTTGCGTCAATGACTCACTCAGAAAGCAGAAACCAGCACACTCCATCAGGCAAGTGTTTATTTTACTGTGGGAGCTGGCAAACTCAAATTGGCCACACTTTCAAGGCCAATTCACCACTTGTAGCGATTGGCGACAGGGTTGCCCACCTCGGGCTATAGTAATCAAGGGGTTAACCCACCCTCCCCCAGGAGGCCTAACCACCCACCCCAGGAACCCTATACCCACACTGTACCCATTGATTGGCATAGTGGTACACCATACCCATATAATATGGGCATGATAAGCCACTATATCACTCAATGGTCACTCTTTCTTAACTTTAGAAACTTTGGCTCTCCGAATCCCGGCGATTCTGCAAGCTCTCGTCCTGCGAAATCATCAAAGTCAATCAAACACCACCCACTTTGAAGATCCGAACAGGTAACACAATTCTTCATTTTTCTTCTGTCATTATTTATTTATTTTCTTAAATCTTCTATCTTCCTTTCGGTGATAGACAATTATTTGTGATATGCACTATTAGGCTATTTAGTTATTTTATTGTTGGGTGGTTAGGTGCTTACGTATTTCTGTGATCGTGTATTTTTGGACTTAATTATGTGATTTCAGCGGATCAATCTCAAAAAGGAAAATTTGTGTTTTGCAGATTTTTAAAATGAATATTACCAATATGCTCGGTTTCCGCAACCCGTGAATTGGATTCTACAAATCCAACTATGGGTTGTATCCAATTATGGTTTTTGATGAATCCGCAAGGATTGAAACCGCCCAAATCCGTTTGCGAGTTTGACACCGTGAAACGGATTTTGGGGGTAACATCAGCGAAAATCCAGGTAACAGATTTGGGCGGATACTCCCATCTCAAGTTATGATTAATATATGTACAATGTGTTTTGCATTGTGTAGCAACGTAATATTATTAGATAAATATGTGCCAAACCAGAGGATAATGTTTCTAATAGGAATATGCCCAACACAAGCACAGAACATTTGTGAAAAGAGGTTAGATTGTAATATTTTCTAGTTACAAATGATTGCACTTGACACATGCATGCGCTCAATTATTGGCTATATTTGTTCAAATTATCATACTTAGTGTTTTATGAAACAAAAGATATTATAATAACCTGAAAGGGGCATATAAATGCTAGAATTATCAGTTTATCTATATACTCTGTAACTCAAGTGACCCAAAAGTGATGTGAATTTCATACTAACAGCTTGCAGTTTTCAGAATTGAATAGACAGAATTAATGTAAGATAAATGTGATACCTTTTTAATAATGAACTAGTGGTTAAAAAGAGTGCAAGCTCTTAGGACCACTAAGGGAACTATCTAAAGGCAGATTTTTAACTATAATATATTCAACCTTCATTAGACTTTAAAGGCGCAGTACCAAAGTGAATTTATTCCAGTGACCGGTTTAAAGGGTCTTGTCTGGTTAATTTATACATTTTGTTTACCCAAATGTAACACTTATAAGTATTTTCCATGTATTTGATAAAGTTAGACTAGTTGGTGTGACTTTGTGTGATGTCACTACGAGTTCAGCCAGCGCGGAAATACCCCCACCTACCTTAAACGGGGATTAAGACCTGTTTACAATTTTATAATAGGATATTAGACTTCCCAAACGGGGTAAGGGACAAAACACACCTTTGTGGTGGTAAAGTTATGACTAAGGGTCCTTTTCTATATAAAATTCCTAATTAATTCAATAAGAAATGTAGCCTGATCAGCCACTTGGCACATAAACCCCCCTAAAACAGACCTTTTGGGTGAAATCTCGGGGTGCACTGGTGACTTGATACCAGCTTCTTGCAGTCTAATGCAGATAGGACAGTGTGTACTGTAGCTGAGGACAGTTTCAAACATAAACAACTGAGACCGGAGTGTATAAATACTGTATTGTAGGAATGAAAGGAAGTGTTTGTGACAAATGCAATATTGTGGGAAGAAATCGAGGAAAAAAAACAAATGCTTTGACCAGAATGCAATTTGAAATGACTCTTTGCAATGGAGTGTTTTCTTGTTCAGTGAAAGAACAAAGCCCAAGTTTTAAATGGACATTAATCAAAATGTTTTGGGTTCTTTGTGACATTAATCATAGTTTTGGGAACTTCAAATATTAGAACATTTCTCATTTATTTTATGTTTGCTGGTTGTACCGTGCAGAGATGTTGCTAGGCGGTAAATACATGGCATGACACTGCACCAGGAGGCAAAGGTCATTCTAAGACTACGCTTATAGTGACGGTGACGTCAGGCTGCAGTCGCTGGAAAAATCAAACTGAGATGACTTCCAGCGATAGCGACCAAGCCGTCGTCATGTCGCACTTACTATAAGCGCATGCCACGGAGGCAATGTATTTGTTTTGATGCGACATCGCTGTCACTATAAGCGCAGCCTAAGGTTGCAAGAAGAGACAGTGTGAGAGAGAAATAAGGGTTCCTGAAATGTATAATGAAAAAGATATTTTGAGGAATAAGGGAACGGTCCTGATTAACACAGTTACAACTCATGTTGCTGAAGATTGGTTCGAGGTTTGAAGATGCACCTTTGATTAAAATATGGGAACCACAACAAATATGAAACCGAAAAAAATTACACAGTTTAAAACAGCTAAGGACAGAAATTACATGTCCCCATCTCTACAACAGAGTTGAAAACTTCGCTTGTCATTACCCAGAATCCCTGGCTGCAGTGGAAATGTTTTATGCTAGAAGGTAATGTGGAAAGGTAGAGTTGCAGACCAGTCTGGCACAAGTGAATGTGCTCACACATGGGATTTGTATTATTTTATGTTTTTCTGTTATATTATTTTAGTTTCTGAATTGTTTTTATGAATTTATATTTATTTTAAGCATTTTTGTAATGCTTTATTATGCTGTATTTGCCTTTTCCTGCTTATTTTGACTTTTTTTTTTCATATTTTGGTAAAGATCTAAAACCACACAGAGTTTTGGCAAAACCAGGATCAAAACACAGAATAAAATGTAACAACTAAATCCATGTCCAACCCCAAAACACAATTTGTAAATGTTTTTTGTTTTTAAAACCAAAACCTGAGTGAAAATGCCTAACCTCATAGAGCAATTCCCCATCTCATCTTCTTGTTACTCTCCCCTCTTGTTTTTTTTACATGGCTGGGAAACAGGGGAGCTGTATCGTGTTAATTTCAGCTCCGGAAAGCACCTAGTACACAAAATACTTTCTGGGGAAGGCGTCCCCAGTAGCTTCCCCTCGAAGGCATAATGGCAAGCCGTGTTTGGCCAGCGTGACACTAGTGATTTAAATACCAGGATGTAACCCGCTGCACCTTTCCTGCTAAGTATTTCGGGGAGCAGGGAGTCCCCAGAACTCGAATTAACGCGGTTCAGCTCCAGAGACCCCCGCTTCCCACTTCTTTAAACACAAAGGAGGGAGCCATGTGAAGAATGCTTATTTAATTTAAAATTCCACTTGTGAGCACATTAAGATGTCTCAGATAGGTCTGCAACCTGCTTTCCCCATTATCTCATAACATACAGTGCTTCAACAGCAGTCAGTGATTCTGGGAAATGACATGCAAATGAGCACACAGTGCCACCTTTTGCTTCAAATCCATTTTAACATGGAGCCCTGAAAACACAACTTTTCAGCACAGCTTGGGTTAAAGAAGTACATAGCCAGTAACCCCACTCACAGACAGCTGTTTCAACCTTTTGGTCTCATCAGTGTGAGGCTGGTTATACTGGCTTTGTAACGTGAAGCTGAGATAGGTTTCAACCACACATTGAATAAGTAATGGTGGGTAGAAAAGTGACAAAACCCCTCCAACTTATAGCTGCAGCTAAATTATTTAATTTACACACACAGTACCGTGTGATTAAATGATGCAGCAAGAAACCAATTTCCAGCTGTTTTAAAGAAGGTTACCGCGCACCATGAAATATTGCTGAATTGAATTACCGTACATTTCCATTTTGTACAATTGCATCTTTAACCCAAGTTCTAGTATAAAAATGTTTGACTTCACTTGTACATAACTGCTTATGTAATATACATAACTCGGTACCCGACTGTACCAGGCTGTGGAATATTATGGCGCTTCACAAATGATGATGATATTAATAGTTGCAGTAAACTGTTTTAGTTGGAAAAGTATGTATTCTTCCTGTGAAAAGATGCAGGTGTCCTTGAATAGTAATTGTATATTATATATAATATATTTTTTGTTTTAATAAACTAAAGTTTAGGTTTTAAAAACCATAGTGTCAGTCAACGATGGGAAATGGCTTTGTTTATAACCCATTGACACTGAGATATACAGATGTAGCAAGACGTACTGTCCCCGGCACCGCAGATGAACAAGCTAATGTCTGCGGTGCCCGGGACAATGTGTGCAGCATCCGGGACAGTGTCTGCGGTGCCTGGGACAGAGTCTGCGGCGCACGGGACAGTGTCTGCGGCGCACGGGACAGTGTCTGCGGTGCCTGGGACAGTGTCTGCGGCGCCCGGGACAATGTCTGCGTGCCCGGGACAGTGTCTGCGGCGCCCGGGACAATGTCTGCGGCGCCCGGGACAATGTCTGCGGTGCCCGCGACAGTGTCTGCGGTGCCCAGGACAGTGTCTGCGGCGCCCGGGACAATGTCTGCGGCGCCCGGGACAATGTCTGCGGTGCCCGGGACAATGTCTGCGGTGCCCGGGACAGTGTCTGCAGCGCCCGGGACAATGTCTGCGGCGCCCGGGACAGTGTCTGCAGCGCCCGGGACAATGTCTGCGGCGCCCGGAACAATGTCTGCGGCACCCGGGACAATGTCTGCGGTGCCCGGGACAGTGTCTGCGGCGCCCGGGACAATGTCTGCGGTGCCCGGGACAGTGTCTACGGCGCCCGGGACAATGTCTGCGGTGCCCGAGACAATTTCTGCGGCGCCCGGGACAATGTCTGCGCTGCCCGGGGCAATGTCTGCGGCGCCCTGGACAGTGTTTGCGGCGCCCGGGACATTGTTTGCGGCGCCCGGGACAGTGTCTGTGGCGCCCGGGACAGTGTCTCTTCCCTGATGGAGCTGTGGGAGTCCATGCTTCTGAATGGGACGCCCCATAGCATTAATCCTTTGGGCCATAATTATTTGTTTGAGGGTAGGGAGGTTTATATTCTGAAGTATTTGGAGATAGTTGAAGGTGTGTAATTTTTTGGGATGCAACAATTATGCATAAAATAGCTATGAATAAGTGGACTATATATATGTAACGGTATTTCTGGCCCGGCCTGACCCCCCCAATCTCACATTGGCCCCTGTGGTCTAACCGGACCCCATTACAGTGTAGATATGCCTGATGGTGCACCTGTTGGCTACAGGACTCCTGAGTCTCCCGCATGATGGTGTGTGGGGAGGACCCGTCAGACAGGCAGCTGAGGTAGTGTGCTGAGTCTCACCTAGTTCCAGTGCAGCGCCTCCACCTCATCAGGGTCCCTGCGTCCGCATGGGGATGATCCTGACGAGGAACTCCTCTGTGGTGCAACCTCCTGTGTAATCATTGGACTCTCACACACAGGGGTTTCTCTGATCAGCTCCATCTTTATTGTCACGGTGGGCATAGCTGCCCTCCACAATGGGGTGTATTTAGCCGATCATCTCGCCCGTGCTCCCCTTTGATAGGTATGTCACCTAGATGAGGGATTCCCTATTCCCGCAGGAATCACTGCCCTGTGCCAGGTCCCTGGACACAGTCTCCCATGGAGTTACTAGAACATAACTAACACTCTGCAGAACTTGAACTCCTTCCTGAACCTTGCAAGAACTTTCCAGCAACTGTACTCGCCTTGAACTCTGACAGAACTAACTCTTGACAGAACTAACTCTTGACACAGTGCTGTGCCTTATGTAACTTCTGAGGCTGACACACCTCTGACATCACTAACCATGGAGTCAGAGCATGTGACCAGTCCCATCCATACACAGGGCACCCCACCAGGGTGTGAGGGAAAACCTCCATGATTACTGCTGGCATGCCCACACTTACCAGGCCTTGCTGCCAGCAGGAGAGATGACTGTAGGCATTTTACATGACCGCTACATTCTCCCCCTGGTGAATCCCATCGTCCTCGCTGGGACCTAAATTTGTATACCTCTTTCCAGGAAGCACTGTAACGGAAAACATAATTAACATCACACAAATTTCCTCATAATGCAGTACACATGAATACAGTCATCCGCCAAGCCCGCCCCGACCAGCAGCCACAGACCCGCGTGATGCACAGTACCACCTAAAAATAGTGATAGGGGTCCGGTTTCCTTACTTCTCTACCCCCCATATCCAGAACTGTTACTGAGAAATGCCTGGGTAATCCCCTCTCTGGTCTATATGTTACTCTATGTTTATTCCTCCCAATGGACCATATGCGGATTAAATGTTCTATCCGTTCCTCGGCCTTCTTTCCTATCACGGAACTCCCTCTCCCCACTAGGTGCATTTCTATGGCCTCCCTAAGCCACCTATCCCGGTTGTCCTCTATCTCATCCATGAGAGGCTCAGGGACATATGGGTACTCCAACCCGTGGGAAGATTTATAACGAGCCATTATGGTTCTCTCGGCCCTACTAATTCTAGTCAGGTCAGCCTTACCTCCCCTTCCCGGCAGCACCCATGATAGGGGTTCGTCAGGGTCCACGGGGTCTGACAAAATACTGGGACCCATAGGCTCTATTTCCCTATTCTCAATCTGCAGCCATCGCTCCTGCAGTTCTCTGTCCCTCTGTTCTGGGGTAAACTTTCCCACAGTCCACCAATAGTCCACTACATCCTCTCGCCGGATGAGGAACTGAGTGTGGTCCATCCAGGCCGAGTACCCTTCAAATAATGGGGCCCACCACCGGTTCTCTCGGAATCTGTTTGACCCTCCTGAGTCCCTATCATCGTCCATGGAAAATACCCCTGATGACCTCTCAGATCGCGGTACGGACCACCTAAACGACCCCGAGGCCTTTACTACGGGTTGGGGTGCTGTAGTTGCCACTCTCAATTCTCCCCCTCCCCTTGAATCGCCCTCCGTAGCGCCACTGCGCTGCCTTTCCCCAGTCCGTCTTCCCTCTCCCCCTTGTGAATTGTCCACGTACTCCAGCTAGGCGGTGAACCCGGTGACCGTGTGATGGGGGTAGGGGTATTAACTATGGCGGGGGTTTGGGCATAGGGGCACAGAACGGGACCCCACGGGGTTACGACCCGCTCCTGGCTGTCCGTAGACTGGTCCAAGGATGATGTCTCACCCTCCTCAGTCCTGAGATCGTCTCTCCAATTTCTGGGCCTTGTAAGTGATCGGGGACCTTCCCCCAATCGCCGAAGCGTCGCTGCTTTTTCTTCATGAGTTCCGACGTCGCCACCGGCAGTGACGTCCTCCCCAGAACCGGAAACGTCACCATCTTGCGTGGGACCCCCATGCGGGATCTCTTCCTCTATGACGACATCCGGTTGCTCCGCCGCCGTTGCCGGAAGTGATGCCGTCCCTCCACGTGCGCTTTGGGCCTGGCGCGGCCCCTCCAGCGCTTTGCCGTCCGCTGTAACCAGGTAAGTAATAGGGCTGCTTGGCTTACCCGTCCGCAGGGGTGTAGGCGTCTCTCTCCCATCTCCGCCAGGTCCTGGTATGGCGGGACTCCGTCGGTCGGGTCGCCGATCTGCGGGGGACATCCTGCCACTCACTCCACGGGGTGTCGTCCTTCCGGTCTGCCTTTTCAACTCCGCTTTTACCACCGCCAGCTCACGGAGGTCCTCGTCTGAGTAATCCCCTTTCCCTGACTTAGGGGTCTCCGAGCGGGGTGACAGTCTCTTTTCCCCGAACGCGGGGGTTGATTCAGCCGCCTCGATCGCTACTGACCCAGCCGACTTGACCGGCTCCAGTCCCTTGTCTCCGGGACTCGCGCAGTTGATCCATAGCGCGCCCGGGGACTCGGCGGAGCGCCTTGTCACGTCCACCGGGGGGTCAGCAGGCTGTATAGGAATAAATGTGGGCATAGGCCACAGGTACAAAGTCCCGCAATGAGGGCAACGTGCCGCCGTATTGACCGTTCCTCCGGGCAGCCCGCATTGTAGGCAGAGCCCGACCACCGTCTCGGTGTTGGCCACCCTCACTACTAGCACCCCGCCGGGCACTGAGTAGGGCTGTGTAGAGACCATCGTGCCCACAGTGGAGGAGCAGGCCATTCTTTGTACAGGAGCCACTTCCTGTACAGGTCTCTCCTTCTCAGTGGTTCCTCGCAACTGACTGATGGAAGTTACTGGATCCACCACTCCCTGCTTTGGCTCCTCCCTTCTCTGACAGAGCTGGAACCCGCCCCCAGGGGTTGCGATAATGGGCGGGTCCCACAGGGGAACATCATGCCCCTTAATTAAGGCCGCACCTCTCTCAGTCCTGGTGGGCGCGGTTAGCGTTTTCGCGCCAATTTCCCCACAAGAGTGGGGGTCTTTTCCCGCGGCTAGTTCCCGCCTTCTCCTGGCAGCCGCCCTCCGTGCAAGATAACCATCCTTTTTGCACGGCTCTTCCACGGCCGGAACTACTTTTTGTAGTGGCGCCGTCTGGATATCAGTCCCTGGGCCCAGTGGGTGCATTCCCACAGGCCATAGTTGAAAGTCACTCCCCCTGGTAGAAATCAGGGGAGGGTCCCATAGACTAAGCGGTTGACTCAGCACAGGGGCTGAGTGAGTCACTGTCCATGCAGGCGCAGCCATAGCTTTCGCGCCATGCCCCCCATCAGGGTGGGGCTCTGCTGTTCGCGCCATTCCCGGCCAGCTCTTTGCAAGTCCTGCATCAGCCATTTTTTCTGCGACTGGCCCATGCGGTTTCCCTAGCAAGCGGGAACCACCATTTTGATTGACTTTTACGCCCAAAAAGTCCATTTGTTTGCTCTCCTCGCGGGGTTCTCCCCCAATTATTACAATTTCCTCACACTCTTCAAGGGTGGCCCCTCGCTGTCCCAGACAGGATAAAAACGGGGCAGCCACTGCCTTCGCTCCGCTCCAGAGCAGATTGGTCAATGATAACTCGGCGACAGTCTGCTCTTCAGTGGGTTGCACGCCACGGGTGCCCTCCCCATCAGCCTCTGTCCGCCATTTCATGTTCTCCGCCCCACGCGGATCCTCCACTCTCTCGTAACAGTTATCATACATGGGGCTCCACTCTGCGGGGCAGCCACCACACCGGTACAATAAAGATTAGCTTCAGATGCACCACCACATGTGTACCTTATCTAGGTGTGACCCAGTGTTGCACTACCTCAGGCTAGGCTCACTCTCTCAGTGTCTGCTGTGACTCCTTCCTCCCAGTCTGTGCTTCCTACGGTGAGTGTCTGGAATGGGCTAGGTACTCTGGCTCTGCCATGCAGTACTTGGGGCGTCTACCTGTCTTGGTCAGCCTAGCGCAGACCCTCTCCAGGACTCCTGACCAAGTTAACAGGCTATCCCTTCTGGCATCCTACCAACTAGCACTGCCTCAAGGTGACTCGGTCAGCTATAGCCCGGCTCCAAACCCCTCACTCCCTTCAGGCCCCTAGGTTGTCCCTGCGAACTGACAATATCCCGTCAGCCCCCTGACCACCCCTAGGTCCGTCCCTACGCAGCACAGAGTGGCAGCAGACTCTCTCCCTGTTTCCCAGTGTGCCTAGCTAGAGCCTGTCCTGATGACAGATCTGCTCTCAGCAGCGCCTCCAAATGTAACGGTATTTCTGGCCCGGCCTGACCCCCCCAATCTCACATTGGCCCCTGTGGTCTAACCGGACCCCATTATAGTGTAGATATGCCTGATGGTGCACCTGTTGGCTACAGGACTCCTGAGTCTCCCGCATGATGGTGTGTGGGGAGGACCCGTCAGACAGGCAGCTGAGGTAGTGTGCTGAGTCTCACCTAGTTCCAGTGCAGCGCCTCCACCTCATCAGGGTCCCTGCGTCCGCATGGGGATGATCCTGACGAGGAACTCCTCTGTGGTGCAACCTCCTGTGTAATCATTGGACTCTCACACACAGGGGTTTCTCTGATCAGCTCCATCTTTATTGTCACGGTGGGCATAGCTGCCCTCCACAATGGGGTGTATTTAGCCGATCATCTCGCCCGTGCTCCCCTTTGATAGGTATGTCACCTAGATGAGGGATTCCCTATTCCCGCAGGAATCACTGCCCTGTGCCAGGTCCCTGGACACAGTCTCCCATGGAGTTACTAGAACATAACTAACACTCTGCAGAACTTGAACTCCTTCCTGAACCTTGCAAGAACTTTCCAGCAACTGTACTCGCCTTGAACTCTGACAGAACTAACTCTTGACAGAACTAACTCTTGACACAGTGCTGTGCCTTATGTAACTTCTGAGGCTGACACACCTCTGACATCACTAACCATGGAGTCAGAGCATGTGACCAGTCCCATCCATACACAGGGCACCCCACCAGGGTGTGAGGGAAAACCTCCATGATTACTGCTGGCATGCCCACACTTACCAGGCCTTGCTGCCAGCAGGAAAGATGACTGTAGGCATTTTACATGACCGCTACATATATATGTTTTAAAAATATGTCAATTGGATACTGTACGCTATTCTTCTACCAATCAACTGAATACAACATCTGAGTATCCTTTTCTTTGAGGTGAAAAATCTCTCTATCTTATGCTTTTCACATTTTAATATGGGGTAACAAAACCACATACTGCACACTTTTTGTTTACATGTGTCAATATCAAATCTTGATTTGCTTTTTTTAATTAATTTCAGCACAGTATAAACTCATTGGTCGGGGCATGTATGTTAAATACAAAAGTAACTTGTAAAACACTATTGCCACTCAGTCTGTGCTGTTATCAAACAGCAATAAAGAAAGCTCCAATTTTTGGGGATTATTACTGTAAATGATATACAATACATATCAAAATTATGGACATGAAGCTACATGGAAGAGGTTAAGATGTGTTTTATTTCTAGGAAGTATCAGCTATGTTTGCAGTCTGCATCATTATCCTTATGCCGTGTTGAATGTTTAATTGTAGAGTTAATGGGGAAAACGATCATAAAACTTGAGGTATTTGTGCTGTTAAAAAAAAAAAAGAACTGTCTAAGACAGGGGTGGCCAACTCCAATCCTCAAGGGCCACCAACAGGTCAGGTTTTAAGGATATCCCTGTTTCAGCATAGGGGTTGCAGTTGACAAAGTGAGAATATGACGTAAGGAGGGGGGTCTGACATAACAGCACTGGGATCTAAGCAACCATTTTAAGTCCGTATCCATTTTAGGTTTTGTCTGAATGAAAGGGGTATGAGAATGGACTTTTTGAAAGAGATTTTTGCTTCCAATTTTAAAGTGATATTAAGCCACGCAGCTAACTGAAAAACCTTGAAGAGAAGAGCAAAAGTGCCAATGTTATGAAAATAAGAGACAGATCTCGCATTCTGAGGGAGGTGCCCATGAAGTCCCGTATGTAGAGAAAAGGTCAACGGCTTTTATAAGGAACATTAGCTGAGTCATTTCATTTCTAATATGAATCTCATCGTAATGCTTTTAACTCAATGTGTTCATGTTCATATTTTGTTTATCTTATATGCTTATGTAGTGACAAACAAGCAACCTCGTTTAGGGGGCGTGGGCTTAGTATTTTGTGTATAAATAAGGCCTGTATGCCACCATGTCGTTGGGAGAGTTTTATTTTGAAACTCTCCTCTGCGCGTGCACCGTACACTGCAATAAACTTATTTGTCATTCTGCAATGATCCTCAGATTATGACTCTTATTTATTCACACTTTTCACACAGTCTTGGACTGAGCCACTGATGGAGCTACCTGTGCTGAAGCAGGGATTTCTTGAAAACCTGACCTGTTGGGGAGGGGTGGGGGTGGGAGGCTGGAGGACTGGAGTTGAGCGCCCCTGCATTAGAAGATGCCAACACAATGTTTGTAGTAGTGGATGTGGTCTGGCACTTTTGGTGGCCCTTGAGGACTGGAGTTGCCCACCCCTGGCCTAAGATATTCTCCACTGCTGGAGTGCCTAGAACCGGGGGGGGGGGGAAGGGGAGAACCCCACAAACCCCATAAACCCCACAAACCTGAACTGCTTGCTTTTAGGCTCTGCAGAATAAAAATATCACTCCATTTTCAGGAATACATGTACAGTATTCCTAACCTGTACGTACCTGCAATAATTGGAATAACTTTTGCCCAACTCCTGAGAAGTTGAAAATTGGAAAATGCTAAGCCTTTATACAAGTGCAAAGTCCCTGAAGCTAGTAGTTAAAAGTACATCTATTATGCTTACATGACATTACTTTATACATGAGTTATCTACAGAATGTTAAAAGTGCTTAAGATGATATTGTATATACTGTGCATATGGAAAGGTTACACATTTAGCTGGGTCTCTTCTGTGTCAGTGTATTTCTCTTAACATGCCCTTTTGCTATGTGAAGACTTCAGTTAATTTCTCTTAAGCCCCGAAAAGTGCATCATATCCTGAATCTCTGAATACAAGCATATTTTGCTCTTCTCTAAGCTCTTCGGAGACGATTGAGTCCTGCAATTTCAGAAAAAGGTGGTAGTCATGAACTGTATTAATTTAACGTTCGCATTATCACCTCAAGGTGTTAAAGTGCCATTTAAGGCAGTTATGCAAAGGTCAGATATCTTCTAGCAGAGGAAACTCTTCTGATACATTTACAAATATATGTTATCAGTGGCAAAAATAGACTTTATTCTGTGTTAGGAGGCGGTATAACAACTCATCTTTAAAAGGTAGAAAAAGACACAAACTGTTAAACTTTCGTCGTTGCTGCAGTTTTGCCAGAGGTGAGGGTTTGAGAGAAGTGAAAATGTCTCCAGTTCCTGCAAATTGGTTCCTTTTGATTTGTCAAAACATCCAAAGAGTCTCGGATATTGATAGTGAAAGAGCAATCTGCTCTTTTTGTCATTTGTAATTGGGTATTTTAAAAATGAAAATAAGTTATATACAGAAAATACAGATTGATATTAAATTCCCATTTTGGGAACACAATTTTGTCCTCGACACTTCTAAATTAATTTTACAGCATCTATAATTGTAACATCAGTTTCTGTCACTAATGTGAAATTTTGTATACTGGCTGCTTTAAAATGTAAAAAGGTGTCAACATGTAAAATCAACATATAGTATAGTTAATAGAATAGGTCTTATTATACTTGTGAATAATGTAATGTAGCATGCCTTTTACTGCCACTTAACATGCACCACTTACAGCTAAAGCCTCAAAAACAGTCCCCTTCCAGAGGTGGGTCCTCATTTAAAAATTTTTAACTGCAAAACAATAAGGAATCAAACTTGATTAAATAATAATCACATTTGAAAACAGATCTTAATGTATTAAAAGGAGTTCTTTAAGTTTAGAGTTCTATAAAATAAATATTCCACATTATAGTCCTAATATTGACCAGCAAAATCAGTCGCTGCATGTTTCCCTTCATGACAATTAGCTCAAAGGCCGGTCCTTTAGAATAGCACCTCTTACTAAATAAGGGCCTTAATACCACCCTCCTCATGTAGAGAAGCTCTGATCTCTACTTATATCAATGGAACTGGAAGAGTCCCTGATTTAGAAGATCAGCTTCACAGCATATTATACAGGGGCCCTCCGGCGGGTCTGAATTGTTACTTCATAATTCTTCATGTTCTGTCTCCTGTTCAGTTCACTTTCTGTTTTTATCTGTTGCCTTAGCATCCCCCCTCCCTCCCCTCTCAGGTTTGGGCAGTTCCTTTCTCCCTGTCACTTGGTACTCTTTCTTCTTGCCCTGTGTTGCGGTTCTTCCTTTTTAGAGATTGCTGCCTCTGCTCAAGGTTCTCCCAACTGCTCTCCCTGTGAGAGAGCTTCGTTTCTTACCCATTCCTTATTTTTTTTTTTTGTAACTTTGATTTTATTGGGTGAAATACAGCTGACATGGTAACACCATCCATTGTCTACAGTGACATCACCGCATTTAGTACTTTCTTTTTTATATAATGAAAACTTGACTTACTGGACTTACAAGACGAACCAGGGGACAAGACACACTAACTATGTAGAAGGGAGGGGGGGGGGGAAGGGAGGGGGGTTGGAGGGCTCGCAGAGGTGTTCCACCTATCATCATCCGTTCGGGCGCCGTGCGTGTATTTTAGAGTAAACCTCTTTCTCCAAGAGCATTGACCCACTCTCTCCTGCTGATACCTCTTTGTCTGCCTCCTACCCTAGGGGCCTATTCTACCCTGGATCCCGCTCCTTCTCCGGAGCCTCTGTCTCTATGTTGTCATGGATCCCTTTCATTACCGGAGAACGCATTTACCGCCTATTATTGCAGGATTGTGGTGATATCTATTCCCGGGATGTCTGTCTGGGCCAGCCAAGGCTCCCAGACTTTTAGAAAATTTGAGCCGGTGTCGTTAACCAAACTCGTCAACTGTTCCATCCGGCAGACAAACCAAATTCTATTTCTAATCTTGGGGATAATTGGAATCTCTGGTTGTTTCCATACTGCTGCGATCTCGCATCTGGTGGCTGTAGCCAGGTGCGTGATCAATTTATGTGTGGCGTTAGATAGCCCCTTGACTCGTCTGCCCAATAGGAACAGCCATGGGTCCAAGGGGATTTCCACTTCTAACAGTCTCTGAAGCCAATCTTTAATCTCCTCCCAAAGCGGGTTTACCTTCGTACAAGACCACAGCATATGAAATAAATCCGCTCTCTCTCCGCACTGCTTGGGGCAGAGCGGAGAGTAGCCTTTGACAAATTTAGATAATTTAGCGGGCGTGTAATACCACCTCATCAGGACTTTATATGCGTTCTCCTTTAATGTGGTGCAGATGGAGCTTTTGGCCGCCATCTGCAGGATCTTATCCCAGTCTTCGTCTTCTAATGTCTCCCCCATATCTGCTTCCCACTGTCTCATGTAGGCCAGTTTGGGTTGGTCGTCCGTCTTCGGGCATACTACTTCCCTGTACATTCTAGATGTTAGTCCCCTTGTGTCCGTATCTCTTGAACAAAGCTGCTCAAAATTTGTTCTCCGAGGCCGAATTGGGGCTTCATTGTAGAAGGCCCTGATCTGGAGGTATCTAAAGAATTCAGTGTTTGGTAAATTGTTCTCCTCTTTAATGTGATCAAATGTTTTTATATGTTGCCTGCCCTCCAGATCTTTTAGGCGGAGATACCCTGCTTGAATCCATTTTGAGAAAATAGAGCTATCCAAACCTGGAGCAAAGTTTGGGTTCCCCCATATGGGAGTCATCAGAGAGTTCAGGGATGTGAGATGGCACTTGAACTTAACCGCGTCCCAGACTTTCAAGGAGCTGACCATGGTCTGCAGAGGAGTCCGCATAACGGCCCGACTTTTTTTGGGCAACCAAATTAGGTTCCTAATATCTATTGGTGTGCAGCAAGTTTTTTCTAGCGCTACCCACCTCCGAAGGTTCGGGTCTGTGTGCCACTGCACAATCTGGCTCAGTTGGGCTGCTTTGTAGTAGGCGAACAAGCATGGCACCCCCAACCCTCCTCTCAAGGTCGGCCTCCTCAAGATCGCTTTGTTAATTCGTGGGTTTTTCTTATTCCAGATAAACTTTGTTATTAAGGACTGAAGCGAGAGGATATCTTCTTGTATCAGGGGGATCGGGAGGGCCTGGAAAAGGTACAGCACTCGTGGCAGGAGATTCATCCTCACACTATGAATACGGCCTATCCACGAGATACTGTACTCCGCCCATCTCCGGAGATCCTCACGGAGAGTCCGAAATAACCTGGGATAGTTTGCTTTATATAAAGTCTTATATTCTTTCGTGATAAATACCCCTAAATACTTAATCATAGAGGGTTGCCATTTAAAATTAAAATTGAGTCCAATTAGTTTTTCTACTGGTTTGGGTAAATTTATATTGAGGGCTTCCGATTTGGCCTGATTAATTTTGAACCCAGAAATTTGTTTAAAGGTCCCCAAAATTGAGAAAACATTGGGCAGGGAGGTGAGAGGCTGTGATAATGTCAGGATCACATCATCTGCGTAGAGCGCCACTTTGTGTGATTGCTCTTTTACAGCTATGCCCGTAATATCCGGGTTGTTTCTGATATGTGCCGCCAAAGGTTCCACGCAGAGGGCGAACAACAAAGGGGACAGCGGGCATCCCTGGCGTGTGCCACTCTTAATTTGAAATTGCTCTGATGGGAATCCCTGGTGTCTCACCCTTGCCATTGGCCCCTCGTAGAGGGCCATGATGGCCTCCAAGAGGCGTCCCTCAAAGCCAAATGCCCCAAGCGTCCCTCTCAAGTAGGGCCAATCGATTCTATCGAAGGCTTTCTCCGCGTCCAGACTTAGTACCATTGACGGGATATTCTGTTTCTGTGCCAAATCCACCAAATCTATTATCCGTCTGGTATTGTCTGCCGCTTGCCTACCTCCGATGAACCCCACCTGATCTGGATGAACTAACCTGGGAAGGACGATACCCACTCTGTTGGCTAGTAATTTGGAAAAAATTTTTACATCTGTATTAATCAGCGAGATGGGCCGGTAGCTCTTACAGTCTGCCGGGTCCTTACCAGGTTTATGGATCAGGGAGATTGAAGCTTGAAGCATCTGAGCTGGGAACGAGGCCCCGTGTAAAATAGAATTAAATAGCTTCAATAGATGTGGGGCTAGAATTTTCAGGTATTTTTTATAGTATAAGTTGGAGAAACCATCTGGGCCGGGCGCTTTGGCAGGCTTAAGTGACTTTACAACTACCGTTAACTCTTCTAAAGAGAAGTCCGTCTGTAACGCTTCCTTCTCCACCCTGCTCAAGGTTGGCAATTTGGCTTCTTTTAAGAATTCCCCGAGATTATCCCTCGTCTTTTGATTGTGTATGACCTTACCCCCATCGTACAGCGTCTCGTAGTAGCTTTTGAACTCTGCCACGATCCTCTGAGGATTAGAGGTAAGCTCTCCCCCTTGTGTGCGGATAGTTTGTATATGATAATTAGGAATTTTGTTTTGAAGTCGATGTGCTAATAGGGTGTCCGGCTTGTTCGCCTTCTCAAAGTATCTACGCCTGGACCAGCTCATCTCCTTTTCTGCCCGGGAGGCCAGTTTTATATTCAACTGCTGTTTGGTTTCTGTCAAAGCTCGCATTGTGTCCTGATTCCTAGATACTTTGTGCGCCTTAGATAGGGTCGCTAGCTTGTCTTGTAGGACTTTTATCTGTTTCTCCTGATCCCTCCGGCGCCTAGCGGCTAGGAACATGAGGGAGCCTCTGAGAGTCGCCTTGTGGGCTTCCCATAGGGTGGTGTCGGAAGAAACACTCCCTACGTTCTCAGTGAAGAAATCCTTAATCCTCTCACCAATCTCTCTCTGCAAATTCGGGATTTTCAATAACAGCTCGTTTAGCCTCCAGTTTGCTCCCGGTCTGTCTAGTAAGTTTAGAGTGCACCGCAGCTCGATAGGTGCGTGGTCGGACCACGAAATCTCGTGGATCCCCGTGTGGGAGACCACTGGGACCAGTCTATTTGATACTAGGAAGTAGTCTAGCCTACTGTATCTGTTATGGGGATGGGAGAAGAAGGTATAATCTCTACTTTGGGGATGCTGTTCGCGCCATATATCTACCAATTGGCAATCCTTCAATCCCTGCGTGATTTGCTGAATGTCTAACTTAGGGGGGAGACTAGCGGCCGTGCACCTGTCTAACTTGGGATTCAGTGTCCTGTTGTGATCGCCCGCTATGATCATGGTTCCCTTGGCTTCCTTTTGGAGTTTTCGGAAGAAAAGGGAGAAGAAATCAGTTGATGTTTCACAGGGTGCGTACACTGATGCTAATGTAAGTGGTTTCCCGTGGATTGAGCCCACCAGAATTAGAAATCTGCCCTCTTTATCTGCCACCTTTTTCTCAACCGTAAAATCTATCCTATTATGTATGGCTATCGCTACCCCTCTCTTTTTCACTTGGGCGGATGCTAAATATACTACACGAAAATCTTTATCAAAAAATTTTGGGTAGCTGTCCCTAGAAAAGTGTGTCTCTTGGAGAAAGAGGAGGTCGGCTTTGAGTCGTTTATAATCCCTGAACGCTAGCTTGCGCTTTGCCGGTCCGTTTAACCCCTTGACGTTGTGAGAGATACACCGGACCTCGTTATTCATGATACTTTATTTGTGACCTGATTCCGTTGGTGTCTTCCTGGGCCATTCTGAGTCCTCTGGTTGGCGTGGCGATCCCGATCCTTGTCTCGTGTATGCCGTCGCCGCCCTTCTTCTGCGCCCTGCTAGGAGAATAGGTTATGTGGTGGGGGAAAGCGATACAGAAGGAAAACACATCAGGGGGGGCAACAAAAAGACAACAACACAGATACATATAAACAAACAGTACTATGGTATCGGCTCTAGGACTTCCCTGTCCCACAGCCCATCCCATTGCCTTTCGGATAGGGGCTCTAGCGGGTCCCAGACCTCGCCCCCACCCCTCTCCCCAAAGGACTTTAGTCGGTTCTGGGGGCCCATCCCCCTTCCCGACCCGATTGAGATTCATGCCGACTCCGGAGTAGTCCATCTGACTCCCACCCCGTGTCCGCGCTCCATATACACCCTAACTGATAACTGGGGTAACTCCCCCCAACTGGGTAGCCATGAGTGCCAGCAGCTTCCCTTGTCCGGCTGCCTGCCGTTGTCGTGTCCAATGTTCCCTAGCCCGCAGATGTGCTCTGCCTCACCTTGTTTATTTCTGCTGTGCCCTACTCTAACTCTAGCCCCTTTAACCTTTAACCTCTCTGGCCATGCGTCATCTATCTCATCCTCTCACTTCCCCCCACCATCCTCAAACTTCCTGATACCTTCCACGTCCTACTCCCCACCCTTACGTCTCATCCATCTTCACTACACTACTCCCCTACCTGCTTTCTATCTCAGAATTCCTTCCTTCCGTACTCTCTGCCTATCCGTAACTTCCTTCCCCCTCCCGTGACACTTACTCTCCCTTTCGCCTCCCCAATCTCTGATCCGGTCCTCTAACCTACCTCCGTTGGCCACGGCCTCCGTCTCCTAACATCCTCTATGTCTACTTCCCCCTGCTTTTCACTCCTCTTCTCTCTCTCCTGTCTATCTAACTTTCCTTGCTTTCCTATCTTCTCTATTGCTACTTGCGGCTGCTAGCTCCGTATGGCAGTTCTGAGATGCGACCCTGGGTCTTTAAGGCGCTCCAGCGCGTTGTCATCGCGTGATGACGTCTTCCGGCTCCGTTGCCACCTCCAATATGGCGTCAGTCCTCGCGATTCCGGCTGTAGCAGACATCCGGCTTCCTGTTTCCGGTCGCCATTTTGGGAGATGCTCTGCCACGAGGAGGAGGTGGTGCTCGCTCTCTCTTCCCGCCTTTGGAGTCCTTCCGCGTTCTGCGCCTCACGCTGGCTCTCTCCGCACTCTAGCTTCACCGCCATCTTCCAGCATTTGAAGGTAAGGTAAAAACGATTTATTTTACAGGGACTTTTCCTTTTTCGTCTTCCACAACGTGACTTGTAAACGACGTTGATCTCCACGGATGTGAATGACTTTTTAGTCCAAGAGCTATCATTTCTCCTCTTGAGGATCTTATAGCGGGCCGTGCAGTAGTTGGTGCAGAACTCTGTGAACACCGACAGTTATTTGGCGGGCATTTTATGCACCGAGGCAGGCAGTCTTGGGGGTTAATTTGTAAGCCTTGTAACTTGGCTTCAACTTGGCAACTTTAATTGAGCGCAACCGTGCGCCTGTATGGGGCCACTACTGCTACTTCTCAGCGCTTTTTCCCCTTGGCTTTAGGTGAGCCGTTCCCTCCACTCCATTCTGGCTCTAGCGCCTCTGCTTCGTCCACCACCTGAGCCGGGGCGTCCCGTAGGCCCAGTTTCGCCAGGAACTCCGGGCCCTCTGCGGGGTCCCTCATTGTGAATGCCCTCCCGTTCCTTGCCACCTGCAACCCGAACGGGAAGGTCCATCTGTACCTCACGTTGTGTTCACGGAGGACCTTTGTAACGGGGACCAGGTTGCGGCGCCTGAGCAGTGTGGCTGGGGATAAGTCCTGGAACACGAGCATTTTGTTATCCTCAAAATCCACCGTTGCCAGGGGCCGTGTTTGCCGCAGTATGGCTTCCTTCGTGGTGAAAAAGTGCAGTCTTATGATAATGTCCCGTGGCTGCTCGTTCTGCACTGGGCGCGCCCGGAGGGCCCTGTGGCATCTATCTAGGGCCCGGGCGTCCCCGCCGAGGTCAGGGAGCAGGGTTTCCATCCATCTTGCAATGTAATCGTTGCAGTCTCCCACCTCCTCAGAGACCCCCCGGATCCTCAGGTTGTTACGCCTGTCCCGGTTCTCTGTGTCTTCCTGCCTCTCCCGTAATTCGTCGATTTGCCTCTGCAGGTCCCCCGTTCGTTTGTCCGTTTTTTTGACCACTTTTATGGTCTGGTCCACCTTTCTCTCAAGATCGTCGGTTCTTGTGCTTAGTTTCACTACATCCCGCTGTACTTCTTTTATTTCCGCCTGCAGGAGTGACTTGAGATCGTTATAAAACCTCTCAAAATCACATCTCCTGACAGGCAGTAAGGCTTGATTGCTGGGGCCCTCTTCCTCGCCTTCTAATTCCGTATCTGAGTCAGGATTTGAAGATGGCGCCATTGCCTCCCGGCTCCCGCTTGTGCTGGCGCCGCCGAAGTAAGCGCGAACATCCACTGGTTTCGGCTTTTTCTGGGTGCCTGATTTTTTCGGGGCCATCCTGAGGTGCTGAGAGAGGATGCCTGAGTTGTTTGGCTTGAAATACTTTATTTTTGGGTGTTTTAAAGTTATTTTTAACTATGCGCGGCACGGAGCTAGAAACCTATGCTGCCATCTCCGTGTCCTTCGCGCATGCGCCTCCACCCATTCCTTATTTTTATACATGCCCAAAACGTTTTACCCCTTTTATTTCTGTTTGTTATTGTAAGAGACGTGCAGAGGTACAACCAGGGAGACATATTTGGAAAAATAAACCATGGCTTTTATTCAGCCCGTCGCATTAAGCAATACAGTTTAAGGAAATATACAAATAAATAAACATCCTATCCCTGTGTAAGGGCTAACTCACTTTCCCAGTCCCTATCTGCAGGGCTGGGAGGATAAGCTTCTTTCAACCTATGACCCCCAAAGTCCAAAGAGGCATCTATAAGCAGGGGGCCCTTTATGTCGGTCTCTGGGTCTGGGTTAGTGTCCATTGAGGGCCCACCCTCTGGTAGGTTTCAGTGTCCGCTTCGCCCTGGTCTGTTCCCGGTGTCTTACTAGCAGCACAGTCCTTTTGTGCTCAAGACAACTGTTCCTGTGAGTCTTTTGCTGGCAACACTGTCCCTCTGTACTCAAGCAGGAGGCTTTTCTACCTGTCTGATGAGTCAGGTGGAGACTGGTTAATTGTCTCAAGCTGCAAATAACCAGCTCCCTGCTAGATTCCTCAGACCAATACAGGCTTTCCATTGAAGCCATTTTAGACAGGAGTTAAGGCCCTGTTACAGTTATGATAATAAATACTTCAGAAATTAAGACGACTCCTTTTTGTATATTAGAAGGTATTGAGTAAACTGTCCGTCTCAACACATTAGCCACGGGATGCCTGAGACAGAACACTTAGCAACAGTGTTGTTTTAAACTTGGTTTATTGAGTATTGACCTTGGCATATACTGTATGACAAAAAGCCTTTGACTTCTTTCATTGTAGCGGCCCAATAAAAAAAAAAAAAAGGGGGGGGTGCATTCATGATATTAAAGCTCATTGATATATACTAGTAATAATAAATTATAAGTAAGGTAAATCATAAATAACTGGAGAGAAAGTGATAATTCACAGAAAAGGATAATTCACAGAAAATAATAATTCATAGAAAAGGATAATTCATAGAAAAGGATTATTCATTGCACCAGTTTTACTCTTTAAAAAAAATAAGTTGTGGTTCAAGATATGAAGTAAAATACTCCCTCAAGATTCGCCTTTCAAAACTGTTGAGCCAAAAGAAAAATTAATAGTTCTTTTTTTATACTTGACTTATTTGAACTGAGAGTAATATATGGAAGAAACCAGAGGGGAACGTTTCAGGAATCATCATCCTTGGCCTTTGTATTTCCCAAATGCATTCCTGACACTTTCTGCCTGTTGTGGTAATGATTTACTGCACATACTGTAGTAGCCCTCCCACATGTAATATTCTCTTCTAGCTTTCTTACTTTTAAATGGTATAAATCAGTGCAAATGGGTATTAATAGTTTGTTGTATAAACATACATTTAGGATTTCTGTGATTAATCTTGAAAGGTTACAGAATAACAGAAGCAACTTGGTTGGTTAATTCTTAGGACTACTTTTGTCAAGTGAGATGGGGAGATGTGTATCCGTTATCCTCATCCCTTGTGTCTATATAGTGTCTCTTGAGAGAATGTAGTACTTTGTATACATATGAAAACTCGTAAGCAGGGTGCTGTCTGTGGCAACTATGAATTCAGGGCTTCGGTTTTCAGTGCTGTTGTAAATGTGTATTAAGAACAACAACATACTGGAGTATATGTCATTCCAGAACAGAGAGAAACAAAGGACTTTGTAATGTAGCATATGACTGACATGAAAAAAGAAAAACAAATCCTATATTCTGAATTTAAGGAATTTTATATTTATATGCGTGTTCAACCAGTGTATTCTGCCCATGCTCAAGTATGGATGTGAAGCTTGAGCCTTAAATGTGAAGATAATTCAGAAGCTTCAGAAAACTCAAAGAAGTATGGAGAGACATATGCTGGGTATCACCCAAAGAGACAGGATAGAGAATTAATGGGTTTGAGACCAAATAAAAGTCAGTGACGTCTTCACAAGGCCAAAGAAATTATAATAGCAGTATGCTGGACATATCGCAAGAAAAAATTACCATCGTTGGACAAAGATGGTACTGAACAGGAGTCTTAAGGGATATCAAAGACCAAGACAGTGACTAAAGATAAGATGGGAGGGTGTCATCAGAAAATGTGTTGGAGCAACTTGGAAAAGAGGGGCAGTAATAACAGTACCTGGAAAATCACTGGGGAGGCTTTATCCAAAAGTGGGGAGACAAGGGAGCTTAAGTCACTGGCAAATCCATAATGGAAAAGTACTATTTAACTTAAATTAATCTGATTGTGTACTGTAGGTAGATGTAAGAAGCTATTTAACAGATAATGGCTGTTTTTTCCACATGTAAATAATATGCTAATTTGGCAGATAAAGTTTCTCTTCAAATCAAAAAGTTATTCATTCAGTAATCATAAAGTGTATGTTTTGTGAGCTTCTCACACGAGAAAAAAATAAGTTGTTTGTTTCTTTTTTAAAAGGTTAATTTCTTTTTGTCAACAAAGAAACAGACTCCTTGCATGAAACAGACAACTATATTAGAGCAATTGATTTGGTGTCCTTCTCTTCAAGCTATGTACATTTGTTAATGAATACTCCCGAATCCCTGCAAACAATATAATTATGTTTCCTCTATTATGTTCCTTATAGCAGCTCAAGAATAAATTGAGTACATTTGTTTTGATCGATGAGAAGGTAGCAGCACTGATTCAAATGGAAATGAAAAGGATAAAGAATTAGGAAGCCACTAAATGAGGCTTATACGCTTTCTCCTGGAGACTTCTAAATGTAAACTAGTGTTACTACTAACTATGATAAACAATTGACATCTCCGATTATATGGGCAATAATGTGTGTGATGGTTTTCAAGATGCATCCACACATGTTAACAGCATAAAGTGCTTTTAATAATTATATAATTATTATTGTCACTTCACCTTTTATTTCAACATACAGATGGAGCCAGACTTAGTCCTTGCCCAGGGTGACACTGAGCGGGCGCACGCTCTCGTGCTGGCCGTGATGACACACATTGTTGCAATGTGCACACGGGTGCTGATGTGTCACGTGAGCGGTTCGCCCAATGAGGACGAACCAGCTCTGTGATGTCATGGCCGCGCCCCTGCGCGCACAACTAGCTCTCCCTGCTTTTTTGATCATTTCTACTGAAAGTAGAGCTCTGTCTTTTTTGGTTCCTGTAGCTGGCCATAAACCGACTGGCCCAGCAGAGAGCGTGACATCACAGTGGACGAGCGCCAGCACGCTGACTGGCCGCAGCCTTACTGTCCTCAGTGCTATGTTGCTGCTCAGCCGCTAGACTGGAGTGCAGCCGCTTTGCGATCACGGCATCGGAATACGGACGAGGAGTAATGCTGCATGGGGCCCCACTTCTGAATTGGACTCCCGCACAGCAGTAATCCTGTTAGGCCAGCCACCAGTCTGTTAGAGTTGTGAAGAGGAGTCCCAGAGAGCAGGGTCTCTCTCTCCGTGTCTTCTCACAACTGCTCTGAAATAGTCTCTGTATCTGTCCTGCCCTGATGATGTAGGTGACATAGTATTCCATCTTGTGACGTAGATACAGATATTTGGTTATCTATGTCATCAAGGAGAAGAACAGACCAGACTAAATTAAGTTCGCCCTTGACCCACTCCAACACCCCCAACAATATGACCCCACCATTCAAGACTAATGCCCAATATCCTTATTAGCAAAATGTGGCTGGTGGTGGTTTGGGGCATTAGCCCCCAAAAATATTAATTAGCAAATAAATTCCTTACCCCCTTCATTACCTAAGTGTCTAACCACTAAAGGGACAACATCTCCAAGCCCTCCCCCCCGCACCCCGGGAGGCCCATCCCTTCCCCCTGCCCCAACACCCCATCCAAACTACCTCCCCCCGGCTAGACTAATGCCCATTATCCTTACTAGACAAATGTATCTTATTTTTAAAATGATAAAATGGAAAGCATGAAAAAGCCTTGTTTGCTAATGGTTGCTTCAGGTGATTCTGTAATATAATTTTCTGTTCTCATATTTTCTCATTCTATGTTTAAAGATACATTTATATAATGCAAACATACAACTGAATCAATTTAACCAAAAACGCTGATGATTGAGTGGGGATGAACCATGTCATGGCTTGAAAGGGGAGAAATGGAGTTGTTACAATGACAAAAACATCCAGTATAGTGTAAAAAAAAAAAACATACACCTTGTAATAAACTTGTCTGATTTAGTTGTTTGTACCAAGAGTAAGGACATGGACTGGCATCTCTCTCATTTTCCATCTTATTTTAGTAACAAAGGAGGGAGAGTTGGGGGATGATACCTTTTATTGGACCAACAAGTAGTTGAAATGTTACAAGCTTTCCAACCTCTCAGGGTCTATTGCCATACCCGATGAAGGACCCTGAAAGGTTCAAAACTTGTAACATTTCAACTACTTGTTGGTCCAATAAAAAGTGTCATACCCCCTACTCCCTTTCCCTCTCCCTCCCTCCTACATGGAAGGACCAACAGAGCTACCGACTCTTCTTTGCCATCTTATTTTAGATTGATAATTTGCTATCTGTGATATTATTCTACTAATCCCATTAATCTTTTCAAAAGTTAAAGTAGCATTATATTTTTTTAAATGTAGAAATTGTGTCCTGGTGCCTTGCAACAAAAACATTATATTATCAACTCTACCAATCTGGTAACTGACAATTTCACTATGTTATACCAACTGTGAAACAGAAGAGACTTTTGTTTTGTCTTGTTTATCTTCCCATCATCTCTCATATGTAGAATTTAAACTTTCAAGCTGAAAAATGTAGTGCAATGTATTACATAATGAATAGCCCTTACATCATAGATCTGTACAGTTTTGAGGTGCACGTGCTATGGGACAAGAATAAAAGGTGTACTCCTATTGCTATCACTTGTGATTTTTTGCGAGTACTCTATTAATGACTTCAGAAACGACAGCTACGTTTAAGGTAGCAACCCTAAACTATGTTCAACTATGTGATCAAAACGGAAATCCAGACCGGGCATTGAAGGTCAGATCCTTCAATCCCAAGGAAATTAACACATACCAATGTAATTCCAATCATACAAAAAAAAATATTATTTCACTATTTTTGCTCCTGAGTAGCATCAAGAATAAATGCTTTGGTGTCATTTATCTATATGTTATTGGTATCACCTCCTTATGTAGCTACTGTTGATCTTACAATTAAAAGAGATCCCTGTTAATACAATCTTCTGTTTTTGCCACTGGCGAAATATCATACAAAGTATATAGTCATGTGACTTCCTTTATCCTCTGGTTTATTAAGACAGTATATGTCAAATCGTGTAACTAAGCCAGCGTGGACAGGGTTAGCATCAGGAAAAGACTTCACCATGTTTTTACTTCACCTCATACACTCTTAGGCTGCGCTTGTAGTGCCCTGCGATGGCGACACCGCTCCGAAACAAATACATTGACTCCATCGCAAGTGCTTATACTAAGGGCGACGGAGCGACCAACATTTTTGAAGCCGGGTAAATTTGATTTTTTAGAGACAGTCGCCACGTGACTGTCTCTAAACCAATCAAATTGCGAGGCCCGTCCCTTTTAGTGACATCAATGGCCTTGTCGCCAGCGACGTCGCTAAAATCAAATTACAACTTTCACCAGTGGCGACAGCAACGGGTGATTTTATTGGTCGCATCGCCATCCCCAGCACTATAAGCGCGGCCTTAGAAACAACATCAGAGTCACAGCTAAGGTGGCAGCCAAAGACTGCCAGTCATTTTCTGCCATTTGCTGATGTTACATCTGCTCTGTTGTTGATCTTTGATAAAATATTTTAGATACAGTATATATTGAAGTATTTCCATCTTCACACTTTAACCTACTCTCAGAGCTCTACCTCCGCACAATCCCACTAACTGCTTCCCCAACACCAACTCCTTCACACTTAACCTATTCTCGCAGCTCTTCCTCCACACCCTCCCTCTTCTTCCCCAACGCCAGCTCCTTCACACATTACCTGTCCTCACAACTCTACCTTCGCATAATCTCACTTACTGGTTCCCCAACACCAATTCTCTCACACATTACCTGCTCTCACAACTCTACCTCTGCACACTCCCACTTACTGCTTCCCCAACTCTCTCACACATTACCTGCTCTCACAGCTCTACCTCCGCACACTCCTACTTACTGGTTCCCCAACACCAACTTCTTCACACATTACCTGCTCTCAAAACTCTACCGCCACACAATCCCATTTACTGCTTCCCCAACGTCAACTGTCATTCCCAGAATCCCTTGCTGCAGTGGAAGCACTTTATGCTAGGTGATAATGGTGAAAAGCAGGTTTCAGACCTGTCTAAGGCCTGGGACCCGCTGCGCTCGTTGGCGCGGGCGGCAATGTAGCGAGTTCCCCACCAGCAGGGGAATCCTCGCGAGTCGGTCCCGGTCCCCACTGGCTGCACAGCTGATCACACGCTGTGGCGCGTCAGCCGCTAGGAGACACCACAGAATGGTGTTTCCTAGCTTCGACGCGTCACTTGGTGTGGCTGTGAGCCAATGGGGAGGGGAGGCTGCGGGAGGAGGAGAGGCTTCGGGGAGCGGGGAGGAGTGTGGAGTGAAAGCAGGTGAGTGCCTGTCTGTATATGTGTGTGCCTGAGTGCCTGTGTGTGTGTGTATGTGTGTGCCTGAGTGCCTGTCTGTGTGTGTGTGTGTGTGTGTGTATGAGTGTGTGTATGTGTGTGTCTGTCTGTGTGCGTGCCTGTCTCTGTCTGTGTATGAGTGCGTGAGTGCCTGCCTGTGTGTGTGTGTGTGTGTGTGTATGTATGTATGTATGAGTGCCTGCGTGTGTGTGTTTTTTTTTACTTACCTGCAGCCCGTGGAGGGAGGGGGGGGAAGAGTAGCGGGTCCCTTCGCTCAAGCCATGCCCCCCCTCCCTGTCAATCCTCCCAGTCAATCCTCCCAGTCAATCCTCCCACCTCCCGCTCCGGCCCCTCACGTCATGGCCGCGCCCCCTCACGTCATGGCCGCGCCCCCCCGACCCGTTTGGCCACGCCCCCCCCGCTCCGAGAAAAGCATCCTGTAGACCGCAGATCGCGGTACAGCGAGTTGCACGCGCCGCCGGCAAGCAAGCCAGCCGTGCGGACGCGTGCAACGGGACCTTAGCCTAAGACATGTGAAGGTGCTCACAAGTGATCTTTTTATTTGATATTTATTCCACTGGCTCATAATGCAATGATAACACTTGAGTTATTCATGCCATGAGTTTTTTCATTTGTTGAAACAAATCCTCTATATATCCACATATAAAATCATATATTTTACTACTATTTATGAATTGCTAGTTGAACATTTTCTCTTAAGGGTCAATAATACATATCGAATTGTGAAATATCAATTAGGAAGTTGTTATTGTACAAACAGTAAGTTAATGAAAAGTTAGATCTTATTTTAGCCTACTAACTAAGACATTTCAGGCTAGAATAGCAACCATCCATCAGGTTTACAGCTTGTCACAATGTACTCAATGAACTATATGTGGTATGGTCTGTGGGGATATGCTATGTACAAGTAGGTTTCTAGATCAACAATGTTGGGTTGATGACAAAGCTTAGTTCACCAATGCAATTTGTATACCTTTAATCTACTATATGTGTTCTAAACCCAAGGATAATGAACCCAGTTTTTCTTTTCATGATGAGCTTTGGAAGCAGACTGCTTAATGCAATCTTGGTATACATTAGGGGAACAGTTGATTGACGTTTTGAAGGAAGCTTAAGGCAGCCCTACCTGTTGCCATTTGTGTTGTAATTTTGTTTTCTTTTTAGTTATAGGATTGAAGCAGGGGGTGTTCGGAGTTTAACAGCATTCATTTCAGCTCCGGGGGCCCCCTGTTTCCTGAGATACTTACCTCTGTATGGGGTGCCAATATCCTTGCAGGTAGCAGCTCTGATGGGAGTGTTTGGGCTAACATAATGGTGGCTTTAATGTCCCGTGTCTAATGGGCCAATAGCAAGGTGTCATGTCAACCCTTCCGGCTTCCTAATGGCCCGCGTGACGCTTGATATTTAAACATGAAGGTAAGTATCTTGCAAGGCAGGGGGTCCCGGAGCTGAAATGAATGTAGTTCAGCTCCGGAAACCGCCCCTGATTCTTTCCTATAACTAATAAAATTACATATACAAAACAAAATATGTAACCTGGAGTGGTGCTTCAAATGTCTAATTTTTAAACATTGTTCTATTCGAAGCACTGCCATCATAAAACAATCACAAATACAGTTACTCCTGCTTTTTTCATTTATTGCTTGTTTGGTTTGTAGCCATAATTGTACTCAAAATCTCTGTTTATGTGACTAAAGATATTGTTACATGCATTGATAGAAATCCATTATTCATGCATAGAAACTGTACAACATAAAACGGGGAGACAATTACAAGCGGAACTCCTTGCCTGTATATGTTGAAGTTGGGTTCACATCATATTTGGATGAATTTCAATCTCTATAGTTCTTATCTACTGTCATTCCCTAATGTGTTTTGTTTTATTTTATTATTGTAACAAACAGGGACTTTTTAAATACGTTCACTACAAAAATATTTTTTTCACAGTATAATTAACAAAGCTGCTCTATAAAAACAAGTAGTACAATGGCTTAATAAACCTTGAATGTCAGCTTCCCTCCTCTGTCATTGGTGAAATTAATGAGCTAGGGTTCCGTGCTCCCAATGAAGTCATTGTCCGCTGTATAAAAGCTACTGTATAATTATACAGTGCTTTAAAACTCCAAAGAAAGTGTCGCTTAAGCAGCTTGCGGAAAACTGAAAATGCAATCAATCATGGATTACTTCTACTCACTGTGAACAAATAGTAAATTGCTGGTGTGAGAATTGTAGCAGCAGAAGCAACATTCTGTAGTGTTCCCAAACATAGCATCGAATGTGCATCTGGGGACTCCACTTCATTCAGGTGAACAGGAAAATATATTTGGAAAGGTTTTGTTCTTCTATTGACTGATTCAAACTCAACAAGCACATGGCGACCTTCCAAATGAAGCCTAAATCTTACCAAAGCTCACATGCAGAGCTCAAGTAAAGCTCGGCGCTCACTGACAGATGTCATGTATTCTGCGTGAAGATGTTTAAGAAGGTAAAGAGAGAAATAGCATATACGTCCCATTCACATGGAGCATTACTATATACAGGCATACTCCACATTAACGTACACAATGGGACCGGAGCATGTATGTAAAGCGAAAATGTACTTAAAGTGAAGCACTACCTTTTTCCCACTTATCGATACATGTACTGTACTGCAATCGTCATATATGTGCATAACTGATGTAAATAACGCATGTCTAACTGGCTCTATAGTCTCCCCGCTTGCGCACAGCTTCGGTACAGGTATGGAGCTGGTATTGCTGTTCAGGATGTGCTGACAGACGCATGCGCGAGCTGCCGTTTGCCTATTGGGCGACATGTCCTTGCTCGCGAGTGTACTTAAAGTGAGTGTCCTTAAACCGGGATATGCCTGTACTAGACAAAACTAGTCACACTCACAGCCATTGAATTTTGGGGAGACTTTTGAAAGTCAGTGTTTTTCTTTTTCGGGAAACACAAAGTGGTTCTTTAATAAAAATGTGTCGGGGAAAAAAACATTTGATATATACCTCACATTAGCAAAAAAGTAAATAAACTATCGTCATAGAAAGGGGTGTACCTATTGGGGCGCATGTAGGAGAGCTAGGATTACCTCCCAAGCCCAAGGAATTATTGATAGATCGAAAAGACCACAGCACTCGCCGAGTTATCAATAAAGTTGTTTAATGTACTACATCATATTTACCAAAAATATATAAAAATGGGCGATGTTTCGAGCCTGCATGGCCCTTTGTCAAGCAACTACCGGAGTGTTTCTCACACTGACCTCTGAGGAAGAGTTGGCGCCAAAGAGTGCTACTTCTGGTCTATGGTGGCCCAGGAGAGTTGTCATACATCACACAATGATAAACAATATGTCTGACCCTATGTGTACACTATGTGTCTCAATAGGATATTGTCACTGTCTTAAGGGTGTACTCTTCTTTATTAAGATAGTCAGAAAACTTTGATGTCAGTCATCAGTTGGAAATACAGTTTTACATGTGTGTAAAAGTAGTTTTGTAAACTTATTCAGCTTCGCAGAGGCATGCGTGTCCGTCTTGTGACCCGTGTGAAGCAGCACGTGTTTCGGACATGCTAAATGCGCCGTCGTAGGGGCGTGTCTGTGATGTCTGTGCCCTCATTGGGCAAACCGCTGACGTGAACAGCCCGATGTGGCTATGCTGTCTATGGGAGCGATCAATGCCTTAAGGCAATGTGATCGCGCAGCGCGCGGACGCCTCCGCACGGTCTGCGGCAGCAGGGACTCAGCCTAAGTGTCATTTAAAAAAAAATTGATTAAAAAATCAGAACAGCCTGGAACTCTGATGGGGAAGTTCTTCTTTAAACTATATGTTTAAAAATACAAATCTGCATATATAGTATAGTAGTGCATCTTTAGGATATTTTTGAACATAATGCTTGCATTTTCTGAAGGAAAATCCCAGGCAGGTTATTCAATAAAGCTATGATGGCTTCCTATGAGCAATAAAGGATATTAATGTAAATAACCATTACCAATCTCTACTTAGTAATATCATTTATTAATACATTTCTCTTAAGAAGATATAATTGGTGTCCACTGAGGTGAATGAGAGAAGTACTATTCTCTGTGGCACGGCAGTTGATGATTGCCATTAACATCTACTAAATAAATGAATTAGGGGTCTTCCAAAGCATTTTAAGTCCTTCGGAGAACATTTTGGGCACATCTTTCAGCTGAGAACCGTGATCCCAATATAGATACAGTAATGTGAGAAAGGAGGCTGCTGTTAATTAGCCCTAATAAAAGGAGCATGTACATCTAGCCCAAATATATATACCTCATATACAACATAACGAAAAGTAAGATGAATGGCTATGGAAATGTTGTTAAGCGCTATTGAGGTTGATTACACAATTATTTTATCTACACATAGGTTTGATATTCCTGTGGTAACTTAACCCCTGCTTCAGCACAGGTGGCACGATCAGTGGCTCAGTCAAAGACTAAGCCACTGATTGAGCTACATGTGCTTAAGCAGGGATACCCTGAAAATCTGACTTGGGGGTCTTGAAGACAGGAGTTGAGAACCCCTGGTTTAGGCAACAAACTTCACTTAGACAATATAATCCCTAAAACCGTTGTCTCTCTGATAATTACCCTTTCTATTCCTAATGTTCTCTGTCCAAGCCCAATCTCTAGCAAATCATTTGTTAATGTTAGAAATTGTTCTCTTGTTTATGTCACAGGATTAGAAAGCTGTATAGCGTACTTAGTACGTATCCATATTGATAGGGTACTCTGAGTTACAGTGCATCTTTTCTATATTTTAGAGCAGGGGCGGCCAACTCCCGTCCTCCAGGGCCGCCAACAGGTCAAGTGTTAAAGATAGCCCTGCTTCAGCAGAGGTGGCTCAACAACCGAGCCACTGATTGAGCCACCTGTGCTGAAGCAGGGACATCTTTAAAACCTGACCTGTTTGTGGCCTTTGAGTGCTTGAGTTGGCCACTCCTGTTTGAGAGCACCTTATTGCATAAAGGAACATCTTGTTTATTTGTCGGGGGATGAAACATTTGCCTTGAACAGTTTCTTTAACCATGGGAACTGCTCGATCAATGACCTTTCTGCTTATCATTAAGTGGAAGACTAACAGAAATCCACTCACACGCATGTCCACCAAATGGATTGAGTATAATTGCAACTTTATTTGCATGTCTTAATTATATACGCTGAATATGGTAAATCGGTGCAAACTAAATTAACTCTAAATTGCTTCAGTTGGAAAACACAATCAAGTACTTATTGAGCACCATTTTACAGTATGATGTCAGTACGGCCAGAAAATAATTGCTTAGTAAGGACAACAACCAATTAAAATGTAAATTTAGGAACATTTCAAATCTACTTGGCTACATTGCAGCCAATCAATTCTTTGTTTTAATAACCCCAAAATAGTAATATAATGGCTATTGTAAGAAGCATTGTTTTATCTTTTTTTTACTATTTATTTATAAAAACTCGTCCAACTCCAAAATACATAAACGGTAGAAAAAACTGTTTTGAGCCAGTACTGCTAAAATGCCACTTCTGCTCGCATGTGGTCTGTGACATCTTCCATAAATATATCAAGGCATCATTGAATGTCGTCCGATTGTAATAACGTCTGCATTAATGTGGAGTCTGATTTGAACGATTCTGTTTCCTCAAGCGAAGTAAAGTAAAAAATTATTTGTTGCAGGAGCATCTGGGTCATCGTCGAACATGACAAAAGTGTGTAAATATGTCATTCTGTATAATCTTGTCGCTTCATTTTTGGATTTATTATGACACCGCAAATCAAATGGGAAAAAAAAAATTCTGCCAAAAAAGCTCTCGGAATAAATTCAATATAAGCAGTCAAAGGTGATATTTTGGGGTTCCATAGTGTATGCAAAATTCGAGCACCCTCGTTGTGCAGTTAAAGTGCGGCTCAACTTTATCTCCAAGATTTCGGACTTTGATCACAAAGCGTTGGAAATAAAGTAGAAGTGCATGTCTTCAGTTTGCACACAATATAACTAACCCGACACCCCCAAAAAAATGAAAATAAAACAAGCTTCTGTACCTCCTTATGTGTTGAAATGTCTATACAGGGGCGTCAAACTCAATGCAAATGAGGGCCTGATCAGATTTTATTGCACTTAATTCGGGCTGTAAATAACGTATATTTTCAAAATACCCCACATGCTCTAATCTCTCCAGCTCCTCCCCCACATGCTCCCTCTCTCCAGCTTCTCCCACACATGTTCACCTCCTCACCAGCTTCTCTCCCGGATGCTTGTCACCTTGCCTGCTTTTCTCCTGTATGCTCCACACCTCACCACCTTCTCCCCCACATGCTTCCTCCTGACCAGCTTCTCCCCTACACCCCCCCTCCTCACCAGCTTCTCCCCACATGCTCCCCTTCTCACCAGCCTCTCCTCCACATTCTCACCTCCTCGCCAGCCTCTTCTACACTTGCTCCCCTCCTCACCAGCTTCTCCTCCCACATGCACCTCCCTCCACTTGCTCACGCCGTCCTCTTGCGCCTTCAATTACCTCTGTGCAAGGACAGATGGAGCAGGTCACAATGCCTCGTTTGCCGGCTCCCTGAAGCTGTCTTCCCATGCTGCACACCCGGTGGCCATCATCTGCGGCCGGACTAAAGTGTCAGCATGCCACATGTTTGACACCCCTTGGCTAAGTATTATTTATGACATATGGGAGTCCACGTACTAAGCATTGCAAACTCATTTTCTGCTGCAACATTGGTGTAGTGAAATCTTAAGTTAAATTGCGCTTGATGGCGCCTTTTTCTTGCCTTGCAATTTCTTCATCTGCGCCTGCAGCATCAAAATGGAGTTTGTGTTTTCACGCACAGAAATGGGATGCGCTAAGCGTACGGATGTGTTAAAGTACAAAAGAACATTTGTATGCCGACAAAAGGAGGCGTGCGTCAAAACCGTCCGCAAGGCTTGTTAAAAGTTTTAGCACAGCAGGGATATTGCATTACTTACAGTAGGCTGCTTCTAACATTATTTTCAGAATATAGCTTTTTTTAGACACTAATAATTGATCATTACGAACACCAGTTATAAATAAAAAAAAATACACAATTCTGTTTTCATTGAAATTTGGACAAAAGTGTATTCAACATGACCTGGGAAAAGTCATTTCCAACAACAAATTATACTTTAGATGTATAATGCATATCTTGCAAAGTTTTTGTTACTTTTTAGCACTGATGCACAATTTAAAAAATATATACTGTGCAGTATAATCTTGGCATCAAATTCATTCATTTATTATATGGACAAATAAGAGGCACAATTGCATTGGAGTTCCTGCATATTCTATAAAAAGGTATTTTCCTGAGACACCACGGATCTGGTTATTACAAGTAACACAACTTTTGCTTTGAATCTATTTTGTTCCTTTAATGATGCTATTATAGTATGTTTATTGCAAGGCATAAAAAGTACAAAGCTTTTGATGGGATATTTCAACATGCTCACACTGAAATTGCAGATATTATTTTGATTATAATAAGCAAGGTGGCTTTACAGTTGATGTATTTGTAATGCTTGATCCGAGCACTAAATGTGCAATTTAGCAGGGGTGGCCAACTCTTGTCCTCTAGGGCCACCATCAGGACAGGTTTTCAGGATATCCCTGCATCAGCACCCTTGGCTCAATCAGTGGCTCAGTTGAAGACACGTTTAAGGAGAGAGAGCGTGAAAGTGATGGAAAGGAGACAGTTATACCTAGAGCACATGTGATTAGAAGGGGCATAACAAGAGATCAACGCTAATATGTAGAGAGGAGCAGATGAGTGGAAAGCTTTGTCGGTAAGGAGGAAAACTTTGTAGGTGATCAGAACTTGATGGGAATTGAGAGGGATTTAAGGAGGAGATGAGCAGGGACTGTTCTGGGAGTAAGTGAAATTATTCTAGCAGCCGAGTTTACGATAGACTGCAAAGGAGGAAGTTTTGAGGCAGGGAGGCCTGTTAGCAGTATGTTACAATAATCCAGATGGAAGAGGATAAGGGCTTGCATTAGAGTTTTAGTACTAGATTGACAGAGGAAAGAGCAGATCTGTGCAATGCTAGCAAGGAAGAAGCGGCACACTTTAGCCATGTGAATGAAGAAAGCAACATGCTTTTGCGACTGGATAGATAGTAGTACCATTTAATCTGAGAGAAATATGAGGAGCTCTGTTTTCGACATATTAATAAGTTTAAGGCAGCGGGCAGGGCTGGCTTGATGGCGGATCCACTAGTGCTGTCGCAAAGAGCCCTGCGCTTACAGAGGCCTCACGCTCTTCCACTCAACAGTTAAATTGATTACCGGGGAGAGCGCGGGGCCTCTGTATGTGTCTCTTACCTTCTCTCTGGCTTCTCCTTCTGATTGTGACAACGTGTCACCATGGCAATGCGGCATCATGATGCCGCAACGTCAAAGGGTGACATGTTACGAAAGTAAGAGGCCCTGCGCTCTCCCCCTGTAAGGAATCCACTACTGGCTTTGACTATTGCCGTGCAGACCTGTGCAGTTGCAGGCTTCCTCTGGCAATCTATGGCACAGGTGCTGCCTCTCATTGCAGCTTCTGCCCTGTGCTGCTTCATTGGAGGAGTTCTCACACACCCTCCTCCTGTGATTGGATCTCCGCCCTTTATATTCTAGGCGTTGGCTCTGAACCAGCGCCGAGCATAACTATTCATTTCTCTATGTTACTGACTCTGCCACAAACCACCCCAGGCCTCTCTCCTAGTGTTCTTACCTTCAAGTTCCTGAGTATCCAGAGGCCTGGTCCTGGACGTCTGTGCTGAAGCGTTGTTGCCAGCACTGGCCTGCTGCTATTTCCTTGCAGTGGCCTGCCCTGGACGTCTGTGCTGAAGCGTTGATGCCAGCACTGGCCTGCTGCTATTCTCCTGCAGTGGCCTACCCGGGATGTCTGTGCTGAAGCGTGTTGCCAGCACCGGTACCTGCTGCATTCCCTCCTAGCAGTGGCTACCCTTCCTTTCCTGCGGCTTGCTGCGATCCTCTTGCAGTGACCTGCCTTGGACTTCTGCGCTGAAGCGTTGGTTCTTCCCGACGCTGCCCTGCGGTGAACTTCGTCCAGCCTGCTGTCTCCTCCTGCTGAGATCGGCGTCATGGGCCGAGGCCGCTCCTCGCGCAGAAGCCACCCCCGCGCTCACGCTCCTAAGCTGAAGCGGGGAAATCCTGACTACCTGTTGCCGAACTCCTGCTTCCATAACGACGATGCTGCCTTCTCCAATCCTGACCCTGCGATGTACGACTACGAACTGCGCACTCCGGATCAGTCTGCGTGGACTCAGGTCGGTGATTATATAACCCCACCTCAGCCCCGCGGTCCGGTCCCGGTTTGTGGCGAGCATCGGCGTAACAGTATGCTCGGCCCGTTAAAACCGGACCGCGCCGTGGCGGGGGATGGCAATTTTCCAACTGAAGTTATGTCCCGTCCTGCGTATCAGTCCCACTATGAAGGCCAGTATTTGTGTGAAGTACTACCCCTGATTGATGAACTGTGGACTTATGAAGGTTTAACCCCTTTGCAAAGACAATGCCGTTGTGATCTCTTTATTAAGGCTTACTGTATCCTGAACTTAAAACAGTCTCTAGCCGAATGTATTCGCTCCCCTGATTCCCCTTTAACCTGGGATAATGTGAACCCTATGGAACTGGCCGACGCCCAAGAGGCAATCTATGCCCTGGCCTCATCACTGGACATTCATCTAGTAGAACAGAGCGCCCTCCTCATGTTGGCCCAGTCTCAATATACACTCCATGTACTTTCCTCAACACTAGACACTCACATAATAGAACAGGATCCCCTCCTTGCCAGCTATGCTGCTGCTTGGCAGATTCTCTGTGCTGCCAGTCCTGTTACTAAACCTGTGGGGTTACCTCTCTCTCCTAAGAATGGTCAAACCATTTCTCTGTCGCTGCCCGCTAAGGAAGAAGCTGCCACGCTCCCTAATCCTGAGTTAACCTCCCTAAGTTCTGTCCCTGAGGTTATTTCGGTCTTAACCCCTGCTAGTCAGGCTTATGCGTTCCCCACTGTAAATCCCTGCAGTACCCAGTCAGTGTGTCTTCCCTAGCACCAGAGAATGAATCCTGTTTGCCCTCTTTTCCTAAACCAAAAATTCTAAGCTCTGTTTCCGAGGTTTTTTCTGTATTAACCCCTGCTAGTCTGCTCTGTGAGGTTCCTACTGCTAACCCTAGTATTCCGCAGTCTAATGATAGGTCCCTAGGGCAAGAGGCAGAACCCCCTATGACCCCACTCTCGGAGACTAGCTTCTATTTCTCTGATTCTCAGGTACAGAGTAATTTAACCCTTGGGGTTTTTCCTATGTTAACCCCTGCAGGTCAGCCCTGTGAACCTTCCTTGGTAGATCACTTTAGTTCGTCAGTCAGGGACACCTCCTTAGCCTCAGAGGATCAACCCCTTTTGTCCTCTGACTCGGCTAAAATTCTCGGGGCTATGCCCTCTGAACTTTCGGCAAATATACTGGCTCCAGTAAAAAGTATTCTGGAGCCGTTTGTTTCTCTAAACCTGTTCGCAGAATCCCTACTCCTAGGTATTTCACTCACCCCGTCTGCCACTCAGAGAGCTGAGACCCCTGCTTCTGAGCATAGACCCCTTTTCGTGGAATCTGTTGTCGCTTCTGAAGTCCCAGACACTCTTTCCCAAATACCCACTTCAGAGGCCAGCACAGTCGTGGTTGCCCCACTTGCACTGTCTGAGTTCTCCTTTTCTCAAATCCTAGGGTTTAAAGCGAACAGTACATATTATGCTCCTTTCCAAGTGACCCCTTCTGAGATCAGCGTATCTGCTGTTGCTCCCTCAGTACCATTAAAGTTAGGGCCCTTCTTTTTGAAGGATCAGGCTTTCAAGTTTGAGACTCCCTTTATCCCTGACTTTGTAAATCTGCAGCCCCTTCTCACTGTAGTTAAAAGTTCTCCAGCAGCCGCTGAGTTAAGCTTTGCCGCTGTCAAATCTTCTGTTATAGAAGCAACCTTGCCTAGCTTACTTCTGTCTGTCCTATCTGTGATGCCTATCACCTTTACTAAAATTTCTGTTTTGCAAGGTATTTCTCCTATTAAATCTGTGATACCTGCAATTCCTTTTATCAGTTCCAAAACCCCTGTCACTAAGTCTCCCATGGAGTCTGATGCCCTCACTAGGGATTCTCAGGGACCCAATTCTGTAACAAGCAAGATGTCCCTTGTGTCTGTTGAAGAGTTTTACCCAGTTTCTCTCACGGATCATGCCACAGCCTCCGGGATGATCAAAAATGACTTTAAGTCTGGGATGCCCATTCCTGCAATAATACTGTTTCACGCTGATTCGCCCACAGTATTCGGGGTATCCACTACTGACTGTATGTCTACTACCACGAACTCAGGGGTATCGCATTTGGAACTTTACCTTTTTTCAGAAGATACCGTCTTTAAAATGGACTTATATTTCTCTGTGTCTTCCACAATACTTGGGGTACTTGCTATTGACTGTCCTGTCCCAAGACTAGGGTTACCTCTCAAAAAGGTGCCTGGAGCTACCGATGTTAAAAACCCTATGTTTAAAACAGTAACAATTTGCATTGCTTCTCCCACAGTATCATGTGAGACCTGGGTACCTGGGACCTCCACTCCGAAGCCAAGCTCTAGTTCTCTGTCTTCTTTCTCTGTGTTGGAGGCACCCAGCTTTAACCCCAAGACTTTTTTCCCTAAGGTCGATGCACCGCTTAACCGCCTGCCTTGTTTTTTGGATAAAATCTGTTTTCTCACCTTTCAAACAGACTCCTTACTCGCAGGTCTCTGTGCGGTGCCCAAAGTGCCCGTTCTGTATGGCAATTGGCCTCTCCCTAAGACGAAGACACCCTTACTGGACCTCGTCGCTTTACCTGAAGCGTCCGTTCCTGTTCTCTATGGGTCCACTATGGGTATAGACATGCTTATTATGTCCTTCGCCAAGGCCACAATTTCGGATTTGATTCTCTCTAAAGATCACAAACCAAAGGAAGCGGATCCTTCTTCAACTGCCAGTACCATGAGTTGCATACACACTGCTACAGACTCTCGCAAATTGCTTGGGATAGCAACCCTGCTTGGTATCAAAAGTACCGCTGCAATAGTGTGTAGTGAACCCTCCCGCCCCATTCCCTTGCTAACAACCACCCGGAATTCCTTGGAAGCTAAAGACTCTCGCAACTTCCTCCGTGCTGATTTCACCAAAGACATTGCCTTCTCTGAAGGTCCCTCTGCCATTTTTGTCCAACAATCTGTGTCCTGTGTCCCATACTCTTGGACTATTACTATGCACCGGACACCTGGCTACTGTCCTTCCGATGTTCCCATTCCGGAGCCCTCAGGTCCCATTGTCCATGTACCAAGAACTGCAGTACCACCGCTGTCTTTCATGGCACTCGCCAATGTACATCTGGATTGTGGACCTAATTCTCGCCGGAGACACTTCAGGAACAACTCAATGTCTCCCAGACCTATGAATGGTCCTGTTCACCCAGGCTTCTCACCCAGTGGTGGGGGTACTGTAAGGAATCCCAACAAACTATGGGCTTTCAACGCCACCTCTCGCCTAAGGAGGTTTAGGAACAATTCCATGTCCCCCAAATCTGTGATGGATCTTGTTCGTCCGGAGGTCTCACCTGAAGGGGGGGGTACTGTAAGGAATCCACTACTGGCTTTGACTATTGCCGTGCAGACCTGTGCAGTTGCAAGCTTCCTCTGGCAATCTATGGCACAGGTGCTGCCTCTCATTGCAGCTTCTGCCCTGTGCTGCTTCATTGGAGGAGTTCTCACACACCCTCCTCCTGTGATTGGATCTCCGCCCTTTATATTCTAGGCGTTGGCTCTGAACCAGCGCCGAGCATAACTATTCATTTCTCTATGTTACTGACTCTGCCACAAACCACCCCAGGCCTCTCTCCTAGTGTTCTTACCTTCAAGTTCCTGAGTATCCAGAGGCCTGGTCCTGGACGTCTGTGCTGAAGCGTTGTTGCCAGCACTGGCCTGCTGCTATTTCCTTGCAGTGGCCTGCCCTGGACGTCTGTGCTGAAGCGTTGATGCCAGCACTGGCCTGCTGCTATTCTCCTGCAGTGGCCTACCCGGGACGTCTGTGCTGAAGCGTGTTGTCAGCACCGGTACCTGCTGCATTCCCTCCTAGCAGTGGCTACCCTTCCTTTCCTGCGGCTTGCTGCGATCCTCTTGCAGTGACCTGCCTTGGACTTCTGCGCTGAAGCGTTGGTTCTTCCCGACGCTGCCCTGCGGTGAACTTCGTCCAGCCTGCTGTCTCCTCCTGCTGAGATCGGCGTCATGGGCCGAGGCCGCTCCTCGCGCAGAAGCCGCTCACGCTCCTAAGCTGAAGCGGGGAAATCCTGACTACCTGTTGCCGAACTCCTGCTTCCATAACGACGATGCTGCCTTCTCCAATCCTGACCCTGCGATGTACGACTACGAACTGCGCACTCCGGATCAGTCTGCGTGGACTCAGGTCGGTGATTATATAACCCCACCTCAGCCCCGCGGTCCGGTCCCGGTTTGTGGCGAGCATCGGCGTAACACCCCCAGCACCGAGCCTCGCCATGTAACAAGCTGGCCCTTGTCCAGCAGAACATCATCCACTAGGACAGGGGTGTGCTAAGTTTTGATCCTGCGCCCCCTACCTGCTCACCTCCCGGCTCCCCCCCACCCCCCTGCTCGGCTCCAGTGCCAAATGACGTCGTGGGGTCATGTGATGTCACATTGCCATGGCAACGCAATGTCATGTGACCCCAAGACGTCATTTGACGCTGGGTTACCATAGCAATGTGTCACCGAAGACCAGGTAGAAGAAGCTGCAGACGCCTTGTGCGGTCCCCTGGCATTTAATTTACATGCCCTGGGGGAGAGTGCGGGACCTCTGTAGCTGTCATGCCCCCTTGTAAAATCTACCGCCCCCACTTTGCGCACCTCTGCACTAGGATATAGTCAAGTGGCAATCAGACTTAGGACTCGATTGCAAGAGATAGGATGGGGGGTCGATAGATATATGTGCGTATCAATTCCATAAAAATTAAAGCTAAAGCCAAAAGAGGTGATGAGGTCAAGTGCTAGTGTCATACAAAACATCCTCCCTCTCTTGCCCGCACTTTTCCTAGATAGTAATGTACCTCAATTCTGAATTTTCCAACTAGCACACAAAAGCACACCATCAGACTTACCCCCACGGTGCACCTATCACCTGAAACTAGAAGCATACTGTATCTTAGATGTTTGGCAGGCTTGGAATTTCAAATACATCAGCTACGTATACCTTCTTCTTCCATCCCACCATCTTTACTTTACATTGCTGATAGTTAAATTAAGTGATAGATCGTGCGTAATATATTGTGCAATCAGCACGTGCTTTTGTTTGTTAGATATTTATTATATCTCAATGCATTTTAATATACATGACCCACTTGCACCCATTGTATATTTTGTGGCAGATGTTGGCAACTTAGAAACACAAGTTGATACAATAATATTGCAGTTTGGAGCTACAGTACAGTATAGGCAGATGGAGTGGGGAGCGACTGGGAAGTGTGTCATCTTACTGGCGTTTCTACCATCAAACTGTCCTTACAATGAAGCCTTCTTAGAAGCTCACTCAAAAGTATTGGAAGCCAGGTATTTAGTATTTAGGTTTGCTATTGCTGACACAAGATACCAATAGTACTGTATATCACATTAGTGTCAGGCAGTTGATCTACGTTACCCACATAGATTTTAATAGTACAAAGTGGTCAGTGAAAAAGGCAGGTTTTGTTGTGTGGGTAAGTCTCCTTTTACCAATCAGACTGAGAAAGAAAATCGATAATGGTGTGATAGGACAGAAAGTGGCTAAGAAAAAGGTCTACCATCTATAATACAGATGTACAAGAAGGGGGCCAAGTTATCATGATGAACCATGTTCATTAAAATGAATATTCCTCAGAAGAATTGATTTGCTGGTGCCCTAGATTGATTGAAGAGCGCATGGAACTGTAATGTACATTAAGCACATTATTTTTCTGTATAATGTCACAATACATTTACCCCAAGTATAGCAGAGTAGAACTATTATGTATGTAGATGTCAGCATTAACTTAATCATTTGTCAGATTTTTGAATATGTTTAAAATGTGTAATGAAAAGTAACTCACGGGGGACTTAAGAAAAAACAAACCGTTTAGCATTAGTTAGGTTGTATTTACAGAATGAGGTGGAATACAATTATTATTTTAATCAGGGTGATGATAGTTGTTTTTAATGAATGTCGTGCACTTTATTATTAAATGCCATCATATGATTTATATAGAAACATAGATGCTATGGCCGTAGTTTAGACTGGAATTGTGTATAAAATGGTTGTTTCTGATATAAAGCATAGATCTTCCCTTTTGCATATTTACTTTAAATCCGTTAAATGTTACAACTTATAACTATATGGTTTGTCACAAAAAGGTTGGACAGCTTTTTAGAAAGGTAAGGAATACAGGGATATACCAAATAAGTAAACCTGGGAAGGATGGTGATCCAGGGAGCAATCTGATGCCAATCCTTGGAGTCAGGAAGGAATTTATTTTTCCCCTTAAGAGATATCATTGGATACTGCGCCATTGGGCGGACATTTTGATTACCCTGCACGCCGCTGACTGTTAAACTTGTGTCCCATATTCCAGACCAAAGGGAAATTTAAATACTTTAGTACATTTGTTTGCAAGTCTCTATTTTCCCTATCAGACAAAAGGCAACTGTAACTCTTTGTATGTCTCCAAGTTTACACCATCCAGGTTAAAATTTCTACCATCCTCCCATCCAGGTTAAAATCACTTCCATCCCATCCAGGTTAAAATCGCTTCCATCTTCCCATCCAGGTTAACTCGCTACCATCTTCCCATCCAGGTTAACTCGCTACCATCTTCCCATCCAGGTTAACTCGCTACCATCTTCCCATCCAGGTTAAAATCGCTTCTGTCTTCCCATCCAGGTTAACTCGCTACCATCTTCCCATCCAGGTTAACTCGCTACCATCTTCCCATCCAGGTTAACTCGCTACCATCTTCCCATCCAGGTTAACTCGCTACCATCTTCCCATCCAGGTTAACTCGCTACCATCTTCCCATCCAGGTTAAACTCGCTTCCATCTTCCCATCCAGGTTAAACTCGCTACCATCTTCCCATCCAGGTTAAAATCATTACCATCTTCCCATCCAAGTTAACTCGCTACCATCTTCTAGTACATTTTGGCAGTTGGGGCATGTAAATTAGTGTGTATATTTAGTAATGCCTATTACTGCATTTTTATCTTCTATTTTAATCTCTGCTTTTGATTTCATTTGTCGTTAAAAGTGAAGGGTGGAAAGCTTGTTACCATGGAAACCCAAGGTGCAGCAGTTATATATTATATTGATATCAATTAAAATGCTGATGTACTTTGATTATGATTGAACAGCAGTTGGGTAAATAGTTTTGTATTTGTGTTTTTCTTTATAAAATGGACTGCCCCTTTAATATATATGGTGAACGTTTAAGCTAGGCTACCTAAGAAGAAAATAATACATCAAAAATGTGCACGGCATCACTGAAATCTAAAATGTAAACAAAACACACCTGTGCTAACAAACAATTCCTGACCTCTCCATTGTGCCATCTCTACTGACATCAAACGGCGCTCTCGTTTCGCTACTCTTTCTGCCATCTTCCCTGGGTTCCATCTCTTTTGTTCCATCCCTCTTAGTGGCTTATTCACTACTATGCCCCAAAATGGTTGAGCATAGTGTGATTAGCTGCTTTGGGTCTTATTAAATCAGCCCCTATGCTCTCTCCTCTCTATACAGAGCTTGCAATAAAGGTACCAAAAAGTAGCTGTTTGCCTTGACTGCTATTCTTAAAAGGCTCAAAATTGCAACTCAAAAATAAGATTTTGCCTTGGTTTAAATATTGGACATTGCCTGAAAAAGACAATGGGGCCTATGCAGAGAGCAGCGCTATTTCGAAATTCGCCATTTTTTGGAGAAAATCGCGCAGAAAGCAGCAGAAAATGGCGAGTTCCGAAAAACGCGCCAATTTTTCTTTTCTATTTGTAAAACTCGCCTCGCGGCTGGCGAGAACCTCAATCTCGCCAGTTTTAAAAATATCCTAATGCAGAGAGGCGCGAACGGCATCTAGCGGCTGTTCGCGCCAATAAAATGGCGCGATTGTCTCCTTTTTGCCTCGCCAGAAAAAATTGGCAAGAAGCTGCCGCTCGCGGCCATTGCAAAGGGAAAAAAAAGGCGCGAATTTGTTTTTACACATTTCTGAAGCGCGCATCTCGCCAATTTAAACTCGCCACACGCATCCATGTTAAACATAGCAGAATTCGCACTGTTCTGCATATGGAGAATAAAACTCTCCAAAAAAGCTACTTTTTAATAAATTCGCCAATTTTAAAATTCGCTGCTCTCTGCATAGGCCCCAATATGTGGTTAGAAATGCAGTTTCAGAACCACAAAAGTTGGTAGAGTTTGGGCTTGGGTTAAAAATGCCGCACCACAGACCAGCGCGTCCCTAGCAATAAGTAGACATTTTAAGTACATTCGATAAGCTATTTAAATGTCATAAACGTGTCCTTGTTTAATCAATTGTTGGTTTTTTTTTTGCATTTCAGTTGCTTAAAACAAAGTAGTTTTAAACTTCTCTGTTGGAAAAAAAATACTTTTATCTTTAGAAAGATTGGGAAGCAGTTAGTAATTTGATTATGCAGATCATGGCAAACAAAGAAGACTGTACCATACAATGTTATTGTAAAATAAGAGTGTGGCCTGTATCAAAGGAGAAATCATGAATCACAATGTTGAGAACGCTGGACACGTGTATGGAAGAGCCCATGTCATTAGATTCTGTCTAGTTCAGCATTGTGGTGATTGCATTTCAATCATAGCATAGATAGTAAGACAGACTAAAATCAATTAAACTGCCCTACCCTATTTACCAATTTTTAATGGCAGTTCATACAATAAAGATAGAGAATCACAAAGGAACTCAACAAATGTAACTTTCTTTTGATATTTGTGTCGACAGATATAATCTACAAGACAAAGCATTGCTTTCATCAGATCTCCTCATCGCAAGATTACAATCTTATTCTTCCTGCCCTTGGCTTGTCATCAGAAGGTGTGATGCTGCTGCCATACTCAAAGTGCACAGAATAAAAAAGTTGCTGGGCTTTTGAGTAACTTTAATTAGAAAACTATGGTGAATGTCATGGGTAAATGAAAATTGGGCTTCTAGCAAGTAACCCTCTTCAGAGCTTGTGATTCCTATTTTAGTTTGCTAACGCAGCCAGCCGCCTTCAAATAGTGTAATAATAGAAAATCTAATGATTTTGCATTAAATATTTATTATCGAATGAAAGATGTTGTTTTTCTCACCTCATGCATTTGTTATCACTTAATAAAGTCTGTGCTAAACAAGATACATACGACACGGAAATCAATACAGAGTTGTACCACTGACGTTATTAAGAAAGATAAGATAATGTTAGGCAAGATAAGTCAACATAAGGATAATAAATAATGATGAGTCTTCAATCCAGGTTTTGGGGGTGTATGTTGGAAGTAGAGGTGTGAATATCTTGCAGTTCACTTTGCAGACATTTTAGCCAACTAAAACAAGTACCTTTTCGAGAAATTGACACTTTGCAAGGGTTTATATGCAAATATAATATTGTCATTTTGGTGAGAACACTTGAAAAATTGATACGACATGAGCAAATGTATATATATTTGCAAGAGCCAGTTCAGCATCCATTCCTGTTTACAGTGCTGAATGGACCAGAAGGTTTTCTCAAAGGCAAAATTATCAAATAGAGGGACTCTGCCTGCTCTGCAGTCCTCAGTGTCACACTGTATAGTGAAGGCAAAAAGATCAGGCACACTCACTTCCAGGTAAGTATATACTGAAAAAGAGGGGAGAAAAAAAATACACAATAGTGCTACACAGTAAACTAGAAAAGATCAAAATGATAAGTAGTAGTGATCCTACTCACATTTTATGCGAGTAATACACGTAATTATTACGTAATAACTGAAAGGCGTGTGTTAATCGCATAAAATGTGAGTAGGAATCACTACTACTTATCTTCGGGATTTTTCTATTTTTACTGTATATACCTACCTGTAGGTGAGTGCGCTCTTGATCTTTTTGCCTTCATCACTTTAGTGGACTTGGATTGAATCCACTCCCGAAGCCGCACCCATTACAGGACAGTGCACACCTATTTTTTTGTATTGTCTATTTTATTCCTTCTATTGATTTATTACAGTATTTGCGCTCAGTACTCGTGCTCTCATATGTCACACTGTATAGTGGAGTGTGCAGGGGAATTGTGTATTGGTTAGAGATACAGTAGCGAAGACTCGAGGTGGCAGATAGATGAAGATGCTTGTGCATAATTAGAGGGGTTATAACCTCCTCAATGTCATTGTGTAATGTCAGTCGGTAATCAATCATCAACAAATAATAAAGAAGATGCCATACTCTTATAGCTTCATAAAGCAGTTTACTTACTGCATTTATTTTCTGTAGAAATTAATCAAATAATTTGTGTCATTGGCTGAGTATTCGGGGCTTTGTGTACTGTTGTATATTTGAGGTCACGTTCCCTGTGACACTCCAATTGCCACAATTAAATATATAATACTATGGGACTGAGATTTTGAGATTGCTAAGATTGTGTAAGTGTGTGTAAAAAAAAAATATATATATATATATATATATATATATATATATATATATATATATATACTGTATGACTAGAGACAGTCACACTGGGGAGTGGGGATAATTGCTAGTCGCAGCCTCCACATAGCAATTACCTTTCTTCAACTGGCACCCATAGACACCATCCACAGTATTACACACTAATAGTTACTATCAACTCAAACTCCTGTAATTGCAGATTGCACAAAGCTACGTATGAATTTTTTTTTTACATTCTGCACAGATGTGCGTTCATGTAAACTGACAAAATAACATACATTTGTTTGTGCAATTATATCATCACAGAGTGTTAAGATACATGGCTGTTGACTTTTAATTTATTAATATATCCAGCCTTGAGGGACCATTAACAGGTCAGGTCTTAAGGAAATCCCTGCATCAGCACAGGTGACTCAAGCAGCGGCTCAGTCAATGATTCAGGCACCTGTGCTGAAGCAGGGATATCCTTAAAACCTGGCCTCTTGGTGGCCATTGAGGACTGGAGTTTGCCAATCCTGCACTAGAATAATTCTGTACAATGAAGTTAACGTAACTTTCAGGCATTTGCATTATAGCATATAACATTGCTAGGTCTTGTTATTTACCAACCAATGATAATGAGCCAGTAGGTCCTATGATAACCAATATCTTTCTGGCTTTTGATTCTGTGGCCCAGATTCAATATGATGTGAATATGTCTCCCCTTGCTTAGGAATATTTCAGCCCCTCAGCATGTTGGAAAGGTGCCTTTAACAGTTACCTTAATTAGAGGTACAGTATGTGAATATATCAGGTCACCCCCTGAAGAGGCTGTAAAGCGAAATGTGTAGGCTTAATTCCCTGGACTTCCCGGATTACATCAAACATCCCAGAATCAGCAAGACTCAAACACAACGCGTTCCGCCTTCTCCGCCGATGTCCTCATACATAGACGAGGTGGCGGGAGACCAGAGGCTGTGACATGCAAGCTCCGCCTGTGGCTTGAGATCGCGATCTGTGTTTGGCACTTCAGTTAAGACCATTTCAGGTGGTTCCCAGATAACGCCTTTTTTTTACTGAAAACGTATCCACAAAAAGACTTGGGGACGTATCTACTTCACCCCATGCATCTGTATTCGTGCACGATACTGACCGATACGCACACGTGGATAATCTGAGTGTGCAAATTCACACAGTACTAGTTCCCGCTGATTCCATTTCATACATACTACAAAATATTGTCTTTTTTCTCCCATTTTTGTGTGCCTAGGTCACCATTGTTACATGTAAATATATGGTTGTTTTCTTTTCAATTCATTATATCACTTTTTTGCCCTTTTATACATTATGTTGCAGAAATCCCAGACTATATCATAATGCAATTGCCCGTGATCTATTGGCAATTAGAAAAACTAGGGGTTAATTAGAATTATTAACCAATATTCTCATCTTTTTTAAAGAAATGTAAAACAATAACCCAACTGAATCCTTATTGAAAGCTTTTATTTGCTAGTAGTTGATGATAAATGTATTTATCTTAGTTTTTAATTAATATGTATCAAGTACTGTAGCTACAGGATATAACTAAATGCAATTTTATAGTACAGATTACATATGTTTTTAGGCTCACTTAAACTTTCTCGATGTTGTTTAAAATGAAGTTCAAACTCAATTTACAGTACAAACAGCCTTCAGAGATATATTTTTTTTATTCCAAAAGTAGAAGTGTGTGAAAATTGTTATTTAACATTGAATGGTTCACTGACCCAATACTGTGAGCTATTAGCATGCTAGGCCGAGAACAACTTTCTAATTTCAGATCTCCACTCTTTTGCCTTGCAATTATATTTGTGCAGCATTGCTTAAGCTTTTCTTTATTGTGCATTTTCCCTTCGAAGTTATTCACCTTCCTAGAGACATCGACGCAGGTTTTTAATAAAACGAGTGAAAACAGCCGGCATCACACAATACGTATGTATATTAATGATTTAAACATAAAGGGCGCTTATACATTTTGGGGCCCAAATACTTTTAAATTACACAAAATGAAACAATAATTGTTTGACAAAATAATTCTCTTTTTTTTTTGGTTAGGCTTTAAGAGGCTAAATGAGGTAAAATAAGTTACATGTCCCATGTTTGTCTCTAAAAGCGGCAATCGATTTGTTTAGAGAATGTTATTATTTCTTACCACAGGATCGAGGCAGGGGGTCTTGTAGCTGAACCCCATTCATTTCAGCTCCAAGAACTTCCATGCTTCCAGAGATACAGCTCTGTAGGGCTGGGGCGCGCCAACTTTATTTGCTGTGACCCCCCCCCCCACCTGCTCCTCTCCATTCCGAGCCCCCCTCCTTACCTTGCACGGCATCAAATGATGCCACGGGTTACGTGAACTGCAGCGTCACTTGATGCGTGTGATGTCACAACCCCGCTGTGTCAATTGACGCCACGTTGCTATGGACACGAGTGACGCCGGCAGAGTCCAGGTAAGTTTTAGAGTTGCAGGGGCCTCACGCGATCCCCTGGCATGTAATTTAAATGCCTTGGGGAAGAGTGCTGGGCCTCTGCAACCCCCTGCGCCCCCCTACCCCCACAGACAAATCCAGCGCCCCACACTTTGCGCACCGCTGTTGTAGGGGGTGTCGTTAGCTGCTCCGCTCGACCAGCAGGGAACATGTAATGGCCGAATTTCAAAGCTCCTGCGTTCTGCGGGCCAATAGAAAGCTGCGACATTACATAGTTACACATAGTTACATAGTAGATTAGGTTGAAAAAAATACACATGTCTAGCCGATGCTAAATTTATATTTGTACTTACAGTATATTGATCCAGAGGAAGGCAAACAGGAAACCCCAGTAAAACATATCCAATGATATCTCATAAAGGGGAAAATAAATTCCTTCCTGACTCCAAGAATTGGCAATCAGATTACTTCCTGGATCAACATCCTTCCCATGTTAATTTATTTTATATACTGTACCCCTGTATATCTTTTGCTTTCTAAATAGATGTCCAACTTTTTTTTTTTTTTTAAACTTAATTTTTCTTAAAATTTTTTAGGGAGAGGGGAGGGATGAAGAAAATAAAAAATGGGTGGGAGGGAAGGGTACAGAAAATAGAGATGGGAGAAAGTTCACATTCATTTACAATTTTACCTAATAAGATTTCTTAAAATATTCTATCACACAGTTAATATAAATATCATTTTTTTTTTTCTTTCCTTTTTTTGTTACAACAAAATTAAGTGGGTATTCATTTCTGGTTGATTTTCACTCAGAATCCAAGGTAACCACACCTTCTGAAAATCTGTGTAGGTGTCGTTATTAAGACTAACCATTTTTTCCATGTAGCAAATCTGTCAGACTTTATTTTTAACTTTGGAAATTGAGGGAATAATTGTTTGTTTCCATACTGCCGCTAATTCGCATCTTGCGGCTGAAGATATGTGGCACAGTAATTTATTTTCATGTCTCGTGAGGGGGTAATATGGTTTGTTTAAAAAAAATAACCAGGGATCCATTATTGGTAGGTCCAAACCGAAAAACCTTTGTGACCACATTTTGATTTCCAGCCAATAAGCTGCTATGAATGGGCACCCCCACCACATATCTATAAATGTGGCATGTACTCCACATCCTTTCGGACATGTAGTTGGGTACTCTGGGATGAATTTAGCTAGTCTCATGGGGGTTAAGTACCACCTCATCATAATTTTATAGGCATTTTCTCTGATTGTGATACACATTGATGATGCGGCAACTTTTTGAAAAATATAATTCCAGTCTTCCATGTCTAATACCTCTCCCAGGTCATCCTCCCATAGTAGTTTTTGATTCATTTGTGGAGGGGGCTAACAAAGTATCCATACAATTTAGGTATCAGTCCAGGTGTGTTACTATCTGCTAGACAAAGTGACTCAAATCTAGTTAGCAATTCGGGGGGTCGGATTTTGTTATAAAAGGCTTTCAATTGAAGGTATTGGAGGAACTGATTGTTTGGGATAGCCTTTTCTTTGTGGAAATATTCAAATGTTCTGGGAAATCCTTCTGAACCTACATCTTTTAATCTTGTGATACCTGCTATTTTCCAGTCTATAAACCTATTACGGCTTATTCCTGGACCAAATTCTGGGTTATCATATAGTGGAGTCATAAGTGTATTCCGTGTTGTAAGGAATTGTCGATTTGCAACTGAGTTCCATAATTTGAGTGAATGGGCTATAATTTGGCTGGATTTGAGTATTTCGGGACTCTTTCTCACTGGGGACCATAGAAGATTACTTAATTTGACTGGGGCAACTAAATCCATTTCCAATGATACCCAGCGTCTGTGGACTGGATTTGCGTGCCATAGTATTAGTTGGCTTGTTTGGGCTGCTTTGTAATAGGACATAAGGCATGGTAGTCCCAGCCCTCCTGTCTTGTTTGGTATATTTAAGATTTTCTAACCAATTCTTGGTGTTTTATTTTTCCATATAAATTTGTTTATTATAGACTGTAGAGTTTTAATTTCCTCCAATACCAATGGAATGGGTAGAGTTTGGAAAATATACAGAAGACGGGGCAATATGTTCATTTTTATACTGTGTATTCTGGCTGATCCATGATATAGCGTGGCAGGACCACTTCCCAATATCAGACTTAAGAGCTCTTAAGACCTTTGGATAATTCTCCCTATACAGAGAACTATAGTTTTTTGTGATAAATATCCCTAGGTATTTGATCGTATTCGGTTGCCATTTAAAATCAAAGTTTAAAGCAATCAATTTAATTTGATCTTTAGGCAGATTTATATTTAGTGCCTCAGATTTGTTACTATTGATTTTGAAACCTGAGATATCCTTAAAAGACGACAGAGTGGAGTATACATTTGGAAGTGAAGTTTGAGGTTTGGTTATTGTAAGGATCACATCATCTGCATAAAGTGCGATTTTGTATATCTGACTCTTCACCTGAACTCCTGTTATATTTGGGTTGTTTCTTATGTTTGCAGCTAGTGGCTCCATACAGAGGGCGAATAGCAGTGGAGATAAGGGACATCCCTGTCGGGTTCCATTTTTTATAGGAAAGGTCTCAGAGGAGAAACCTTGGGAGTATATTTTTGATTTAGATTGGGTAACTTTAAAAGGATTTTTGTTGTTAAATAGAATCGTATCTCCTCTTTTTTTTGCTTTTGCAGTCGAATGAAAAACCTATTTGTATTGTTTATCAATGAATGAAGGGATATTGTTCTTCTTAAAGTGCGTCTCTTGTAGGAGGATTACATCGCTCTTATATCTCTTATATTCTGTCATGGCCATTTTCCACTTACAGGTTTCGTTAAGACCCTTGACATTATGTGATATAATTACTATTGCCATTTATACGGAAAGAGCAAATCTAACTTATTTCTCAGTGTGGTTATTAGTAAATTGGATGATTAGTGAAGAGGAATTCACTCTGTTTTGAATGTTCTGAATGTGATAGGGTAGTACCCTATTATATAGAAAAAAATGGGGGGTGGGGAGGAGAAAGAATTAAAAGGGGGGTGGGGAAATGCAGAGCTTTTAGGGACAATTATGTCCTGTAGCTCGATTGCCCTTGGATAAAACGGATGAATTGAATACCAAGGATTGAATAGAGGAGCTTGCACTTAGGTGCATCAACCTCTCGGGGGAGCACGGCCGGATATCTGGGAGGGTCGGAACAACCCGGCCGAGGCAGAGGAGTACAGAATTAATGCACAACAAGAAACTTTTAAAGTTACCCAATCTAAATCAGATGGAGATGGAAGATATCTAATCCTAAAGGATCCCTATACGGTCAAGACCTGACCTTCGCCAATGTTTATGCCCCTAATGAAACCAGCGCTAAATTCTTCACTAAATTCTTCTGTACCCTAAAAAAAGTAGCTAGAGGTAGGATTGTAATTGGAGGTGATTTTAACTTAACCATGGACCCAAACAGTGATAGGACTGGGCCTGTAACCATTCGAAGAAAGGTAGATAGTAGGGCCCTGATCAAAGGATGGAGAGAACTTAACCCAACAAACAAGGAATTTACTTTCTACTCTCCTCCTCATGGTTCACACTCCCGTATAGACTATATTTTTATTTCCTCTTGAGCAATACCATACTGTGCATATTCAAAAATATGTGCTGTGGCCTGGTCTGATCATGCCCAGGTGGAGATGAGAATCTCACATCTTAACATGCCCCCACATTCAGCCCAATGGAAATTAAATGAGTCCTTACTCAAAATACCTGAGATTAAAAAAATACTGGATGAAGAAATAGAGTTCTTTTTCAAAACCAATACAGGCTCTGTATCATCCCCCTTTGTTCTCTGGGAGGCCCATAAGGTCACCCTTAGAGGAAAGCTAATCAGTATTGCAGGAAATAGAAAGAAAGAAAGGGAAGCCAATATAAAGAGGGCCCAAACAAAAGTGGAAGAATTAGCAAAATTACACCAAAGAGGGAATCAACATGTAGATCTAGAAAAAGTAAAGGAGGCCAAAACTGAACTGAATCTCCTTCTCATGGCTAAGGCAGAACAATCCCTCACCTTTACTAAAGCGAAATTTTTTGAGAAATCAAATAAACCTTATAAAATGCTGGCCGCTAGACTTAGATCAGTTCCAACAAACTGTAATATCCACGCAATCAGACAAAAATCAGGTATTCTCTCAACAAATCCGACACTTATAATTAAGGAATTCCAGGCCTTCTATTCCAAATGATATGATGGTAATAAGACTAAACAAAGCAAACAATTAACAACCAAAATGGAAAACTTCCTAGATTCAGCTAATCTCCCCATAATTACTCCAGACGATAAAGACAAATTAGCCCAAATTTTCACACTTGAAGAAGTTCTCAGGGTTATTAAAGATCTCAAACCGGCTAAGGCTCCGGGGCCCGATGGCTTCTCGAACTTATACTATAAAAAATTCTCTAATATCCTCGCCCCAGTACTATTAAATATGTTCAACTCTATACTAATAGACTCCCAATTTCCCAACAGTATGCTCCAGGCAACCATAACACTAATCCATAAAGATGGAAAAGACCCTACAGACTGTAAGAACTACAGACCAATTTCTTTAATAAACTCAGACTTAAAAATATTCTCCAAAATATTAGCTATTAGATTAAATAAAGTTCTCCCATCTCTGGTTCATCCGGACCAGGTGGGATTTATCCCTGTAAGACAAGCTGCGGACAATACCAGACGCATTATTGAGTTGGTGTCATTAGCTACCAAAAATAAAATACCATCAATGGTCCTGAGCCTTGACGCCGAAAAAGCGTTTGACCGAATCGGCGTTTGACCGAATCGATTGGAAATACATGTCAAAAACATTGCAGGCATTTGGAGTGGAAGGCCCTTTCCTTAGAGCCATTGAGTCTTTATACACTACACCATCGGCAAAAATATACTCCCAACCTTTTTTTTTGAAGATACAATACTTATTATATCTTCCATCACAGTCTACATGGGTAATGAATTCCACATTATAACTGCCCTTTCTGTAAACAACACTTTCCTTTGTTGCTGGTGAAATCTCTTGAACCTAATGAGATGACATGTTGTTTGTACTTCCCTTGGGATGAATAGTTCTTTTGAAAGCTCCTTGTATTGTCCCCACATATATTTGTATGTAGTTATCATATCCCCTCTTAGACGCCTCTTTTCTAATGTAACTAAATCTAATTTAGCTAGCCTCACGTCACAAATCAGATGTCCCATCCCCTTCATTTATTTGGTGGTTCTTCTCTGCACTTTTTCTAGTTCCAGAATGTATTTTTGATGGAGTGGTGACAAAAACTGTATTCCATATTCAAGGTGTGGTCTTCTTAATGCTTTATAAAGGGGCAGAATTACGTTTACTTCCCTTCCATCCATACCCCGTTTAATGCAAGATAAGATCTTGTTTGCCTTTTGCAGCTATTGCTTGACATTTGGCACTATTTTTAAGCCTGCTGTCTACAGGCACTCCTAAATTCTTCTCCATCAAGGATTCACCTAATTTTTCCCCATTTAATTTGTAAGTTGCATATTTTTCAAATGCATAACCTTGCATTTATCTGTATTAGATCTCATCTGCCATTTACCTGCACAGGTTTCCAGTCTACAAATATCCTTTTGGAGAGAAATTACAACCTGCTCTGATTTTTACTATCTTAAACAATTCAGTGTCATCAGCAAAGATGGAGACATTTCTCTCTATGTCAACCTTAAGGTTTTTGATAAATAAGGTAAAAAGCAGGAGTTCCAGTACCGATCCCTGAGGTACTTCACTCACAACTTTAGCCCAACCTGAAAAAGTTCCATTTATGACAACTCTATCCTTCAACCAGTTTTCAATCCAAGTGCATATATTTTTACCGAGTCCAATTTGCTTTATTTTGTACACAAACTTCTTGTTTGGAACCGTATCAAAAGCCTTTGCAAAATCTAAGTAGACCACATCAACTGCATTACCCTGGTCTAAATTCCTACTTACCTTCTCAAAGAAACAAATAAGGTTAGTTTGGCATGATCTATCCTTCATAAATCCATGCCGACTATTACTAATAATTTTGTTTTCCATTAGGTATTCCTGAATATTATCCCGTATTAAACTTTCAAGTAGTTTCTCCACTATTGAAGTCAGGCTTACAGGTCTGTAATTCCCCGGTTGTGATCTACTGTAGATCCCTTTTTAAATATAGGAATCACGTCTGCTTTACGCCAATCTTGTGGTACTTAACCTGTGGAAATGGAGTCCTTGAATATTAAATGTAATGGTTTGGCTATTGCTGAACATAACTCCTTGAGAACTCTTGGTGCCCTATTTACTTTAATTTTATCAAGCCGCCTATGAACTTCTTCCTCAGTTAACCAATCATTCGTTAATATAGAGGTTGTGGCTCCCTCCTACGGCACTACTATTGAAATTGATTCTTCCCTGGTAAACAGAGGCAAATAATTTGTTTAATACTTCTGCTTTTTCCTTATCTCCATTAATCTGCCTGCTCATCTCACACTGAAAGGCTCCTATATTTTCTGTTCTAATTTTTTTGTTATTAAGGTACTTAAAGAACTTTTTAGGGTACTTTCTATTGCAATCCTTTTTTCCATTATCCATTTTTGCTAATCTGATTGCCTTTTTACAACTTTTGTTACATTCCTTATAATTCTGACACAGTGCCTCAGTCCCTTCTGACTTCAAGAATCTTAAACGCCTGCCTCTTCTTGTCCATTTCCTCCCCTACCAGTTTATTTAGCCACATTGGTTTAGACTTCTTTCTATTATATATATTACCAAGGTGTATACATTGATAAGTGTGCTTTTCTAACAATGTTCTTAAGACTGGCTATTTATTTTCCACATTTTTGCCTGCAAAAAATGTCATTCTAATTTACTTCTTGTAGATTATTCCTCAGGTTATTAAAATCTGCCTTTATAAAATTTATTTATTTATTTATTTATAAAATATTTTACCAGGAAGTAATACATTGAGAGTTACCTCTCGTTTTCAAGTATGTCCTGGGCACAGAGTAAGACAAATAATACATGGTAAATGTAAAGTCCTTGTTGAACTCATATGTTTTTTGGTCATTTTATTTAAAATGAAACCATGTTATGACCACTGTTTCCCAAAGGCTCCCAGACTTGAATATTTGTTATTATTTCTACATTGTTTGTTTGATATTTCCAAATCCAGTATTTCCCCTCTCCTGGTTGGTTCCTCAATAATTTGGCTAATATAATTGTATTTTAGCAGCCCAAAAAACCTGTTTCATTTAATTGTAATGCTAATTCATTGCCCCAGTCTGGGTCTGGATAATTAAAATCACCCATTATGCAAATATGATCAAGTCGTGATGTATTCGTCATTTGCAAAAGTGTTTTGGCTTTCTCAATCTCACAGATATTTGGTGGTTTATAGCATATCCCTACAAACATTTTCTTTGTACTTTTACCTCCACTGCTAATCTCTATCCACAAGGTCTCTACATTTTCATAATTCCCTTCATAAACATCTTTCCTTATGTGGCAGGGTACCCCCCTTACCACCGTAGGGAGCCGGTTCCGTGGCTTGGGAGGATGGGGGCGCCGCATGTTATTATGGGACTATGTTTAGCGCGGGCAGTGGCCAACTTGTTGGCGCCACCAGAAGGGGATGTCCTGACCGGGATTTTCTCTGAGGGACTGGAGGCAGTTCTGACGGAGCCGTGGAAGAGGAGGTAGTGTCCAGGGAGCAGTTAAGTTTCCTGGACTAGACCAGAACCTTAAACCCTAGGCCCCAGGCAGTCACCTCAATGTAGTTAAGTATTTAAGGGATCGCCAACCGCTGTAGTGAGATACTTCAGCGGAGCAGGACCAGCAGACTGTGAGTGAGTTACTCCGGTTGGAGACAGCACCGCGTGGTGGCCAGGACGTGAGGTGTGAGGGGCTTGGTTGTCAGAGACCCTGCTGCGTCTGACCTGACCCCCCCCCCCTCTCCAGGAAGCATCCCCTGGTTACAGGCCTGTACCAGGAAGGTAGTCATGTATCAACAATACACAAGGGAAGGTAGCGCTGCCCCACATATACACTTGGGACAAGGGAGGCTCTGATGGACACCGGGTTCTAGGTGTCCAGGGCATCCTAAGTATTGGGGGGAAACAAGTACCCATGTTGTATTGTACGGTTACTGCATTATCATTATTGTTATTGTTGTGTTGCCTAATATTATCTTTGGGACATACTGTGGGACCACAGTAAAGAAGAATTACATACCCTGTGTGAGTGTGATTATTTGGGGTATACAGTATAGGTATACCGGCTCCCTTGAGGAGCTATCCCGCCAATGCTGGGATCCTCACGGGTGGAGGAGCTTCACCCATTCACCCCAGGAGCGGAGGCTTTGCACCATGTATGTCAAACAGGTAGCACCGTAGCATATAACGCCTGCAATTTTCCTATGGGGTAGGAAGGGGTGTTACACTTATAATAGGTTTAAGATTCGGTTTAACATATAAACTTACTTCACCTCCTCTTGTTTTTGCTTGATCCATCCAGAAAAGAGAATAACCCAATATCTTCACTCAATCTGGCAAATATATTGGGATGCGTCGGCTCAGAACGTTATCCGGTGTGACAGCCCATTGGCCCGCGTGACAGTGGAGCTTTAAACTTGCAGGATTTGCCGGCACCCCATTCGGAGGTAAGTATCTCTGGAAGCAGAGGGTCCAGGTGCTGAAATTATTGGGGTTCAGCTCCGGAGACCCCCTGCTTCAATCCATATAAACAAAATAAATAAGCAAAAAAAAAAAATCGCCCGGCTTGGATTGCTCCTTTAACAAGCAAAAAATAATAGTGGAAAATACATTTTTCTTTGGATCTTGTTTGTTCAATTAAAAATATATATGCCATGCACCAAATGTCAATTTTCCTATATCACACTTAAGATTTTTTTATTTTGCATATTGACACTTTCAAGTTTCTTGGCAGACCTACTGACATCAGGTTCGCATTTTATTTTTTAAAGTTTGACATATTCCAAAAAGTTAAATTGAACATATAAACTATACTGTAAGCGGCAACGTTTCTTATCGCTAATCAAATTTGATGAAGCATTTTTCCAAAGTTTTTTTTTTTTTTAAACTTTGTACACTTTCAGATTTAAGTTTTCTGATTATCAGGAAAGGCTGGATACAATGAACTTTTCCAGAATATAAAGTAATTAAAGTAAGGATAATACATGGACATGGGTAAACAGCACTCGTGAATGTCGTTCAGAAGATAATAAATAATATAAGCATGTTCTTGTATAGCGCTGCTAGTTTTACGTAGCGCTTTACAGAGACATTTTGCAGGCACAGGTCTCTGTCCTGTGGAGCTTACAATCTATTTTTTGGTGCCTGAGGCACAGGGAGATAAGGTGACTTGCCCAAGCTAACAAGGAGCCGGCACTGGGAATTGAACCAGTCAGTGTCTTTACTCACTGAGCCACTCCTCCTTCCTAAGATATGAAGATTGCAAAGCCAGTATAACCATTCTCACACTGATGAGACCCAAAAGGTCTGTGATCTACCTGTGGCCAGAAATTCCTGGTTATCCCTAAGGCTAGGGGGGGGGGGGGCGCGTGGTGGTGGTGGTGCGGTCATGAAGTCACGTGGCTGATTCGCTCTCATTGGCTGCCCCGCCACTATGATGTGGCCACAACTCGGCCGCCACAACAAAAGACAAACATGTCTTTTGGGATAGGTGGTCGCACGTAGCGCTTTCTGCAGGCGCGTGCAGGCAATAACTGGGGCTGGACTCATAGAGGGCCATATTTTGTGCACGCCGTAGCCGCGAGCCTTAGGCTGCAGGCACAAGGCCAGGGTGAAACTGAGCGGGCGCTAACGCTGGCCGTGATTAAACACATTGCAGCACTGTGTGTGGCCAGCGTGAGCGAGCGCCTGCGCATGCTCGGCGCTTAGCTACTTGCCGAAGCAAGCAAAATTGAATTTGCCTCTTGCTGGCTTGTCACGTGAGCGGTTCGCCCAATGAGGGCGGACCAGCTCCATGACATCATGGCTGTGCCCCCCCTGCGCATACACCTATCCGGCTGAGCAGGGAGTGTGACATCACCACGCACGAGCGCCAGCACACTCGCTCCCTGCCTGGACACAGCCTTAGAGTGTATAGCCATACCTTTATTCAGTGTATTTCGCACCATGTTAGTTGTAATACAATTACCCATTCTGCATGCCCAGGAACCCGAGTGGAGTTGGTTCCATGAGTACGTTGGAGACAATGGAGGGTGAGGGGTTGGCAGGCCTCCTTTTTGGGAGAAGTTGGTCCGAAGAGCGCAGCCATTGACAGAGAGGCGCCTATCTCATAAGGAGCAGGGGAAGGTAGGCGCCGTTCTCATTAACAGGTTCGTAATTCCCACCCTCCTTGCCTCAGCCTCTACATCACACCCCCTGCCCAGATTAACCAACACAGGCGAGCCCTCGTGCTGTGATTGGTCCACTAGGCAGCATCAGCACTAGGATTGGTCGCTGCCCCATTATCCATGATTTTTTATAGACACCGGGAACTTAGAAAAGCTGCAGCAGCCTCAGATCTTTCCTTGGCTGGCGTGCAGATAGACTAAGCGGTGGGCTCTGAGGATGTACCAGAGACACCCAAAGTTGATGCTGCTTGCTACACCGAGCGGGAAATTGAAAGTTGCTCCACCGCGACTTGCTTCCTGCACTGCCTGGTTACTCTGGACCCTTGCTTCGGGGAAGTCATTTCGATGGCGCCGGGCACCTAGACGACTAGGACTCTGCCTGGATTACTCTGAGGTTTGTGAGCATAGCTCTATGTGACTTTATGCTGCGTCTGTTTATTCCGGCTGAAATAAACACCTGTTAATTTGATCTCTGTGTCCTGTTGGGTGCTTGATCCCGTGAAAGAGTCCTGGTCTCCCATGCCATGTACTTCATTGACTCAGGCTGTGATGAAAAAGCTGTGTAATACGGCAAGCATAAGCTTATAGGGGTCCATCTTAAAATGGATAAGAAGCAAAAGGTGACACACGTGCTCATTTGCATGTCATTACGCAGAATTCATGGCTGCTGGGGAAGCAATGTATGCTAAGAGATAATGGGGAAAGGCAGGGTTGCAGACCCGTCTGAGACGTGATTGTGCTCACCAGTGTTGTTTTTATTTGCTTCATAAGATATCAAATATTCATGGTGTGTTGAAGTTTGCTTAAGGAATGCACACATGTTTAGATGTAGTAAGAACGTTTATTCAAACGGCGTGGTCCAGAAACATTTTTACCTTATTCTTTTGGGGGAAAAAAATGTTTTCCCCACAAGCTCAATTTACCACAATGTAAGATCTGATGAAGGGTTGTTCACCCAGAATGTTAGGCTGTGCTCAGAACTTTGAGAATAGGGTAATGCATTATTGTGTTAAGATAATGAGAAAACTTGGTTTAAGGCTGCAATTTACATTTTCCTTTATCTCCTAAAAAGTAATCAACTAGATTTCATTTAAAGCAATACAAAGTAAAACTCGACACTGGATGTTGCAGTAAACTGTTTCCGGTAAACTGTTTCCCGAGTTTGATGAATTCACTTCACCTAAACCACGCCGATACCGTATCCTATGATCCATCTAGACCAGAGGTTCTCAACTCCAATGCACAAGACCCCCTGCCCCCCAAACAGGTCAGGTTTTCAGGGTATTCCAGCTTCAACACAGGTGGCTCCATCAGTGGCGGCTCAATCTTTGACTGAGCCAGGTGTGCTAAAGCAGAAACTGATTGCGCCATCTGTGCTGAACCATGGCCTGAAAACCTGGCCTGTTGAGGGGTCTTGAGGACTTGAGCTGAGAACCCCTGCTCTAGACAGCAATACAAGAAAAAGAAAGAATTATTCTATGGTGGTTACGACCACTTTGGGCAAGTACTGTATGAAACAAAATCAACATTTAAACAAACATTCAAAACATTTCTAAAACTTGTCGCTTTTTCCTCCGCAATATAACAAAGATACGCCCTTTCCTCTGTTGCTCGACTGCTAAAACGCTGACTCAGGCCCTCATTCTCTCCCGTCTTGATTACTGTAACCTCCTGCTGTCCGGCCTTCCTGCCTCTCACCTGTCTCCCCTACAATCTATCCTAAATGCTGCTGCCAGAATCACTCTACTCTTTCCTAGATCTGTCTCAGTGTCTCCCCTCATGAAATCCCTCTCCTGGCTTCCGATCAAATCCCGCATCTCAAACTCCATTATTCTCCTCACTTTTAAAGCTTTACACTCTTCTGCCCCTCCTTACATCTCAGCCCTAATTTCTCGTTATGCACCATCCAGACTCTTGCGTTCTTCTCAAGGATGTCTTCTTTGTATCTAAAGCCCTCTCCCACCTTAAACCCTTTTCACTGACTGCCCTACACCTCTGGAATGCCCTTTCCCTCAGTAACCGACTAGCACCCTCTCTATCCACCTTTAAGACCCACCTTAAGACACACTTGCTTAAAGAAGCATATGAATAGCACTGTGGATATTCTGAACACATAAAGCTTGGCCCCCTGCAGACGCACTTACCAGAACTCCCTCCTACTGTCTCTGTACGTTCTCCCTACCAACCAATTAGACTGTAAGCTCCTCGGGGCAGGGACTCCTCTTCCTTAATGTTACTTTTATGTCTAAAGCACTTATTCCCATGATCTGTTATTTATATTATCTGTTATTTATTTGATTACCACATGTATTACTACTGTGAAGCGCTATGTACATTAATGGCGCTATATAAATAAAGAAATATAATACAATACAATATCTGGAGAATGTGCCGTTTTTTGCTGCCTTTTGGCACAATGGGATAAAGTGACAGCTCAAGGTCACCAGATTGTGGTTTTCAACAGAGGTTTACCAGTCTCTTTTGCCTGTTGTTGCATGACCCTATTTCCAGGCAACGCACGGTTAAATGCAATATGAGACTGTTTTACCCTTTCAGTGATAGAGGGCTACAGTAGTAATCCATTCTTGTTTGCTCATCCCCCCCAATGTATGCTGCAGTGTGTTGCTATATGCTGCAGTGTGTTGCTATATGCTGCAGTGTGTTGCTATATGCTGCAGTGTGTTGCTATATGCTACAGTGTGTTGCTATATGCTGCAGTGTGTTGCAATATGCTGCAGTGTGTTGCTATATGCTGCAGTGTGTTGCTATATGCTGCAGTGTGTTGCTATATGCTACAGTGTGTTGCTATATGCTGCAGTGTGTTGCTATATGCTGCAGTGTGTTGCTATATGCTGCAGTGTGTTGATATATGCTGCAGTGTGTTGCTATATGCTGCAGTGTGTTGCTATACTGTATGCTGCAGTGTTTTGCTATATGCTGCAGTGTGTTGCTATAAGATGCAATGTGTTGCTATATGCTGCAGTGTGTTGCTATATGCTGCAGTGTGTTGCTATACTGTATTCTGCAGTGTGTTGCTATAATGTATGCTGCAGTGTGTTGCTATACTGTATACTGCAGTGTGTTGCTATACTGTATGCTGCATTGTGTTGGTATATGCTGCAGTGTGTTGCTATATGCTGCAGTGTGTTGCTATACTGTATGCTGCAGTGTGTTGCTATACTGTATGCTGCAGTGTGTTGCTATACTGTATGCTGCAGTGTGTTGCTATATTGTATGCTGCAGTGTGTTGCTATACTGTATGCTGCAGTGTGTTACTATATGCTGCAGTGTGTTGCTATACTGTATGCTGCAGTGTGTTGCTATACTGTATGCTGCAGTGTGTTGCTATACTGTATGCTGCAGTGTGTTGCTATATGCTGCAGTGTGTTGCTATATGCTGCAGTGTGTTGCTATATGCTGCAGTGTGTTGCTATACTGTATGCTGCAGTGTGTTGCTATACTATATGCTGCAGTGTGTTGCTATACTGTATGCTGCAGTGTGTTGCTATACTGAATGCTGCAGTGTGTTGCTATACTGTATGCTGCAGTGTGTTGCTATACTGTATGCTGCAGTGTGTTGCTATATGCTGCAGTGTGTTGCTATATGCTGCAGTGTGTTGCTATATGCTGCAGTGTGTTGATATACTGTATGCTGCAGTGTGTTGCTATACTATATGCTGCAGTGTGTTGCTATATGCTGCAGTGTGTTGCTATATGCTGCAGTGGTGTTGCTATACTGTATGCTGCAGTGTGTTGCTATATGCTGCAGTGTGTTGCTATATGCTGCAGTGTGTTGCTATACTGTATGCTGCAGTGTGTTGCTGGACTCTTGAATTTAGTGGAATTATACGTAAATCCTGTCACATGAACACATTCCTTGGCTAGGAAACCTCAAACTGTTTAGTTTACAAGATCCAATTACAGTAATATTCATGTAACAATTACGTCTAACTTCTACATATTTTAAAGGTGGGCCAGAATGAGAAATACACCAGCTTTACACATGAGAAATTAATCTGCTAATAAATCCGCAAAACTTTCATCAGATTAATTAGGAGTCTTATTTTTTTTATAAATGTCATTATTGTGGCTAGTTTTAAAGACCTTGCGGTGGTCAGCATTGTGGCAAACCAACTAAACGTGACCTACTGCAGGAACTAATTATGCTGTGCTTACTGACAGTTGTGTGGAGAAAAGTAGCATTACAGTATCTGCTTAGACAAAAACATACTTATCAGTTTAAGCACTAATGATGTTCTATATATCATAGAGATGTGTGAGAAATTAATTACCGACAGATTGTATGAGTCTGTAAAATGTAAACCGTGCTTTAAAAAAAAAAACACCCAAGCAAATGAACTTGCTGCATGGTTTGTGAGCATATTTTTGGTCTTTTTAAGCTTCTTTCAATGTTGTGTCATCTATAATGCCTTTTGCTTGAGATGATGTGGCTTTAAGGGTGTATATATGACACAGGTAATATTTATTGACCAAAAAATCACAGCTGAGCTGCATCATAAGAGATTATAGAATTTTAGTGAGTCATCACTCATTTTGCTCTTTGTTTGATTCATGTGATTCTCCCCATGGATCCCAGCATCATATGATGAGATTAATCATCCAACAGCATTCTAATAAGCAGGCATGCATTCTGGAACTTTATTACACTACCTCTGGGAAAGGCAGTCTCCATCTGACATCAGGAAGGTGGCTTCTAAATTTTTTGTGTGGAGTCTGCTAATGGACATGATTAAAAACCCGCTACACAACTTTGTTGCTTTGCCTTTAGTTCATTCAGACTAGATTAACATTTCATGTTTTTCAAACCTCTTCTTTGGGGATACCCTGGTCAGACAAGTTTTTTTTTTAAATCTGCAGTGAATTACCATACATGTCTTATTTGTAAATGTGTGATAAGCTCAGGCTAACTGCAGTGCTCAAGGGCCACCAGCAGGTCAGATTTTAAGGATATCCCTGTTTCAGCACAGGTTGCTCAGTCAACGACTGAGCCATAGATATAGCCACTTGTGCTGAAGCAGGGATATTCTTAAAACTGACCTGTTGGTCGCCCTTGAGGACTGCAGTTCGCTGCCCCTGATCTAGACAAAGGTTGCCAGGGGCCCAGTATTGAAGCAGACTGTCCTGTATTTGGATACACTATGTCCAGTAAAATGACATGTGTGTGTGTGTATACCGGTATTACCTCTCTGGACAAAGTGACCCTAACGGCTTGGGGGCCGCGGAATTTCCCCGAGCAGGGAGAGAGCAAGGCTGTTGCTTGGGGGCTGGGCAGCTTCCTCCATCCTGATTAGCTGCTGTGTAATGCAGCCAAACAGGAAGATGTGTCAGTAGCGTTGGGGTGGAGCCATGGAGAGGAGGAAACAGCATGGAGCAGAGAGGTGTGTATCTCGAGCGAATCCCACCTTTCACCATTATGCACAGTATTTTTAGATAAGCCACCTGGCAAAATTAATCTAGACCAAAGATTGCTGTGATACAGCACAGCCTTTTTTTTAAGCTAAATGTTTACATTGTACTACCTTTCATTTATCCATGGGTAACTTAGCTGTTGGAGACTGCGTTGGATCCAAGGATACAGCTGTCTGACTGGTACGGTTACCGGATTGGTTCAAAGAATCAACCATTGTCTTTGATTCACCTGCCTGCTGTAAGTAGGAACGTACTGAGCAGTGTGCTGTGCTGTAGAGAAATAATGTGCAATGGTTTGGTTTTCTCTGTGGTCCCTACAGAACTATCATCTTCTGAAGGAACCATTTGGATTTCCATTTGTTACACAGGACTGGTTTTCAACTACAGCTTGGGACTGGTATTTTCATTGTTCATTGCACCAGGGACGTGGTTCTCATTGTTTTGGGAAGTTGTGACACTTGAATCAAGTCATAGAGAACAGATGTTTATGAAGTCATTATTTAGCACAATATTTTAAGCAAAATACAGTTTGCCTATTTTGAAGGGGATGTGTGTACAATGCTCAGTTATGTGATGCTAATTAAAGCACTGTCTGGTTATCAAAATTGAGTTTATGATTGGGCAACTATTTTTAAGAACATGACAGATCTCAGGAGAATTACTCAAAAGTAAATGTATTAATTTCTCTGCTCTATAAATTCCCTATCTTTATTGCTTTTGGGAATAAACTAACCCATTAAAACAATGGATACATTTGGGAAATAACGCAGTGAAATTGCAGATGGTATTAATTCAAAATGCAGATTTCCAGTTTCAATTATTGGGTCAATCAAAAAAAAAAAAAAAATATGCACCCATTAGTAGTGCACATTTACACCATATTTATTCAAATTAACTCTAGGGTATGTTATTTCTGTGAGACTGCTTTAAAAAAAAACATTCATACTATATATAAAACTAGCTGAGAGCCCCGGCGTTGCCCGGGATGTTTGTGGTGTGGGTGTGGCATTTGGGTGAGGAGTGGTCAACGCGGCCCATGTGCGGTGGTAGTGCTGCTGTGGCTGTACTGATGGTGATTGTATCGGTGTGCTGATTTTGGAGGGTTTGGTGCTGATGTGGGGGTGCGGATGTGGGTGTGCCGATGGGGGAGGTGCAAAGGTGCCGATGTGTGGGTGCTGATGGTGTTGATGGGGGCTGGGAATGGCGGGGAGCCGAGAATGCCAGTGTGCTGGGGGGGCATGGGATAGCGGTGTGCTGATGTGGTTTTGCTGGGGATAGTGTGTGTGTGTATACGTGTGTGTGTATACACACGTGTGTGTGTATACACGTTTTTGTGTGTGTATACATGTTTGTGTGTATACATTGTATGTGTGTGTGTGTGTGTATACATGTGTACGTGTGTGTGTGTGTGTACGTGTGTGTGTGTATACGTGTGTGTATACACATGTGTGTGTATACACATGTGTGTATAGACGTGTATACACATGTGTGTGTAGACATTGTGTGTATGTATATATTGTGTGTGTGTGTATACATGTGTACGTGTGTGTATACACATGTGTGTATACACATGTGTATACACATGTGTGTATACATGTTTGTGTGTGTCTATACATGTTTGTGTGTATACATAGTATGTGTGTGTGTGTGTGTGTGTGTGTGTGTACATTTGTGTGTGTGTACATTTGTGTGTGTGTATACATGTTTGTGTGTGTGTATACATGTTTGTGTGTGTATACATGTTTGTGTGTGTATACGTGTGTGTATACATGTGTGTGTATACACGTGTGTGTGTGTATACATGTGTGTGTGTATACAGTATGTGTACATGTGCGTGTGTGTATGTCTCCATGTGTGTGTATACACATGTGTATATACACATGTGTATACACGTGTGTATAGATGTTTGTGTGTATACATAGTATGTGTGTGTGTGTGTGTATACATGTGTGTGTGTACATTTGTGTGTATACATGTTTGTGTGTGTATACACGTGTGTATGTGTGTGTGTGTGTGTGTATACATGTGTGTGTATACATGTGTGTGTGTATACATGTGTGTGTGTATACATTATGTGTATGTATACATGTGTGTGTGTGTGTACGTGTGTGTGTGTGCACATGTGCGTGTGTGTATGTCTCCATGTGTGTGTGTATGTCTCCATGTGTGTGTGTACGTGTACATGTGTGTGAGTATACGTGTACATGTGTGTGTGTGTACGTGTCTACGTGTACATGTGTGTGTGTCTACGTGTACATGTGTGTGTGTCTACGTGCGTGTGTCTACGTGTGTGTCTACGTGTGTGTGTGTATACGTGTGTGTGCGTATACGTGTGTATGTGTGTCTACGTGTGTGTGTGCGTATACGTGTGTGTGCGTGTCTATGTCTGTGTGTGTGTCTACGTGTGTGTGTGTACACGTGTGTCCACGTGTGTGTTTGTACGTGTGTGTTTGTACGTGTGTGTGTGTCTACGTGTGTGTGTGTGTGTGTGTGTGTAAGTGTGTGTGTGTGTAAACGTGTGTGTCTGTGTGTATACGTGTGTGTCTGTGTGTATACGTGTGTGTCTGTGTGTATACGTGTGTGTCTGTGTGTATACGTGTGTGTCTGTGTGTATACGTGTGTGTCTGTGTGTATACGTGTGTGTCTGTGTGTATACGTGTGTGTCTGTGTGTATACGTGTGTGTCAGTGTGTATAGGTGTGTGTGTGTGTGTGTGTGTGTATAGGTGTGTGTGTGTGTATAGGTGTGTGTCTGTGTGTCTACGTGTGTCTGTGTGTCTGTGTGTCTACGTGTTTCTTTGTGTCTACGTGTTTCTTTGTGTCTACGTGTGCCTGTGTGTATACGTGTGTGTGTGTATACGTGTGTCTGTATAGGTGTGTGTGTGTGTGTGTGCGTGTGTGTCTGTCTACGTGTGTGTGTGTCTGTCTACATGTGTGTGTGTCTACATGTGTGTGTCTGTGGACGTGTGTGTGTGCCTACATGTGTGTGTGTGTGTGTGTGTGTGCCTACATGTGTGTGTGTGCGCCTACATGTGTGTGTGTGTGTGGTCTCTGTGTGTGTGTGTCTATGTGTATATATATATATATATATATATATATATATATATATATATATATATATATATATATATATATATATATATATATATATATATATATATATATATATATATATATATATATATATATATATATATATATATATATATATATATATATATATATATATATATATATATATATATATATAGTGTGTGTGTGTGTGTATGGAGGGTTGAGGCTGGCAATGAAGGAATGGGGGGGGTGTGGGGGGAGAGCTGCTTACCTTGCAGTCGGCAGCATGTTCCTCGAGGTGAGGCCTCCTGCAGGGCGGGAGCCCCCCCGGCAGGGCGGGAGCCCCCCCACTGCCCTCCGGCTCGAGGTGAGGCCTCCTGCAGGGCGGGAGCCCCCCCGGCAGGGCGGGAGCCCCCCCACTGCCCTCCGGCTCGAGGTGAGGCCTCCTGCAGGGCGGGAGCCCCCCCGCTGCCTCCGGCTCGAGGTGAGGCCTCCTGCAGGGCGGGAGCCCCCCCGCTGCCCTCCGGCTCGAGGTGAGGCCTCCTGCAGGGCGGGAGCCCCCCCGCTGGCCTCCGGCTCGAGGTGAGGCCTCCTGCAGGGCGGGAGCCCCCCCCGCAGCCCCCCGGCTCGAGGTGAGGCCTCCTGCAGGGCGGGAGCCCCCCCCGCTGCCTCCGGCTCGAGGTGAGGCCTCCTGCAGGGCGGGAGCCCCCCCCGCAGCCCCCCGGCTCGAGGTGAGGCCTCCTGCAGGGCGGGAGCCCCCCCCGCTGCCTCCGGCTCGAGGTGAGGCCTCCTGCAGGGCGGGAGCCCCCCCGCTGCCCACCGGCTCGAGGTGAAGCCTCCTGCAGGGCGGGAGCCCCCCCGCTGCCCTCCGGCTCGAGGTGAGGCCTCCTGCAGGGCGGGAGCCCCCCCGCTCGAGGTGAGGCCTCCTGCAGGGCGGGAGCCCCCCCGCTGCCCACCGGCTCGAGGTGAGGCCTCCTGCAGGGCGGGAGCCCCCCCGCTGCCCTCCGGCTCGAGGTGAGGCCTCCTGCAGGGCGGGAGCCCCCCCGCTCGAGGTGAGGCCTCCTGCAGGGCGGGAGCCCCCCCGCTGCCCTCCGGCTCGAGGTGAAGCCTCCTGCAGGGCGGGAGCCCCCCCGCTGCCCTCCGGCTCGAGGTGAGGCCTCCTGCAGGGCGGGAGCCCCCCCGCTCGAGGTGAGGCCTCCTGCAGGGCGGGAGCCCCCCCGCTGCCCTCCGGCTCGAGGTGAGGCCTCCTGCAGGGCGGGAGCCCCCCCGCTGCCCTCCGGCTCGAGGTGAGGCGGCGGTGCCGAGGAGCATTGCAGGCGGCGCCGGGTAGGCTGGTCTTTGCTGTGAGGGGGGTGGGAGAGGTGAGCCGGTGCCGAGGAGCGTGCGGCGAGGCCCGTGGGTATGCTGCCTCACCCATCCGGCCGCTCCCACGTGGATGTGAGGCGGGAGGCAGCGTGTTGTGGCCGCTCCCCCGCGTGTGTCCCGGGCGCTCGCTCCGCTCCCCCGCTGACTGTAGCGGCGCCGGGGTGTGAGCTTGGGGGGGGGGGGGTGTGAGCTTGGGGGGGGTGTGTGAGCTTGGGGGGGGGGGGTGTGAGCTTGGGGGGGGGGGTAAGCTTGGGGGGGGTGAGGTGTGTGTGAGCTTGGGGGGGTGGGAATGTGTGTGTGTGTGTGTGTGTGTGTGTGTGTGTGTGTGTGTGTGTGTGTTTGTTTTTTTTTGTTTTTTTTTTTGTGGACCTTTGGCCCGTCACTCCGCCTCAGGGGCGGGCCAAGGGGGTGGTGTGAGTGTGTGAGGCCAATGAGAGGTGTGCGGGGGCGGGCGGCCCAAGGGACCAATGAGATTGCCGCTAGGGACACCGGACATCCAGGCAGGCAAACATACAGTGCTTTCACTAATATAGTATAAGATACTTGACTGTAGTTACTGTATGTACCCACAAAACATTTATTTTCTGAGTTGTGTCCATCGCTAAAATATCTGATTTCCTTGCAGAACAAGTTTTCAAGTACAGTATGTTTTAGAAATAAAAGTACAGCTTACGTGGCTTGCTTAAAAACATAGGTTACCTCACGGGAGCGCAATCTTTTTTCCCTGCGACCCCCCTACCAACTGTCCCCCGCTCCTCGCGCCCACCCCCCTTGCTTACCTTGCTTCAGATGTCCTGGCGTCATGACGTCACGTTGCCACGGCAATGCAACGTCACATGGCCCTGCTGTGTCATTTGACGCTGAAGGCTGAGCCACTGATTGAGACTCCTGTGCTGAAGCAGGGAAAGCCTTAAAAGCTGACCTGTTGGTGACCCTTGAAGACTGGCATTTCCCACCCCTATAATAATGCCTACAGCATCCGTTCACATTAGGGATGGAGTTACATTTTCTGAATCATATGTTAAACAATATCAAACATACACTTTAGTTGTCAATCAATCCATAAATATGAAATACACATTTTTAGAAATAACATAGATCAAAGTGCTTCCTTTTATATTTTTTTTTACCGAATTATAAGTCACTCTTTATTGTTCAATATTAAGATAATGAAACTCTTGAGTTATATTTAATGTGGAAAAAAACTAATTTCAAGCCATGTAAGAATATATGGCATGGAAAATTGCAAGTGAATTAAGTAATTAAAAAAGCAGATGAAATGCTCCATGCAGGCAATATACAATTTAGTCTCAGCAGCTGTGGCTTTTGTAGTTAACATCTTATGTTTACTTACAAACTCCTATCAGGAAGCTACAAGATATTTTTTTTATTTTATTCCCAAACTAATACAGTTTTCAAAACTGCTCTGTAAATGAAACTATTTAGTTCTGCTCTCTCCAGGAGAACATAGTTACTGACATAGCACGCAGTGCATAAATAAAGATTTTCTATTGATTATAAGTTGTATTTCTTGTGCTTGCTGTGTGGACATAGTGTGATTTTATAACTTCAATCTCCAGCACTCTGGAGAAGCAAAATTACTTGCTAACGATTTATTAATTTGCAGCTGATGGAAAACAAGCATGTAAGTTATTGAAGTTCTATACGAAATGGTTTGTCTTGTATTTACCTGTGTTTTCCCATTTCAAACTTAAGCCTTTTTTTTTTTCGAATCGGTATCCATAACTTTTCCATTTATCTCTCGAGTTATATGGCAGAGGTACTCAACCTCTGTCCTCAAGGGCTACCAAGGGGCCAGTTTTTCAAAATGTGTCTAATTAGCACATATACAGTAGTACTTAACCAATTAGCCTAACCACTAAGACAGTTTGCTTTGATATTTATTCGTTCAGCCCTAAAACTGAACATGACCCTCGTGTTCCATCTTACACTATTCTCAGAAGAATATTTTTTTGCCCTTAATCACTAAAAATGCATTTGATTCTTGCTACCCACTGCTGTTTGGTTTAGAAATACTAACCCTTATTTAATCAATACGTGTTGTAGACTCTTCTTTGTGTAAGGAAAGCCTTTGAGTTCCATTCATTCCCGTGAAGATCAGAGGTTTCCTGACATAAAGTGGTTTCGTAACATATTGAATAGGGGGCAGTTTGTACTGTAGGTTACATCAGTTTCCAAAGAGTTCTGGCCTTCTAAACACTGCAAACTGGTACATATTCCATTCATGACATCACAGATCACATTAACCATATTATGGCTAAAGAACATGGTACCTCAAAGTCTTCCTGCTGGGAGAGGCAGAGTAGGGATAAACACTGCAGGAGTCGTCTTCAGATGTTATAGGCAGTATTTCTCTATGGTTAATTATCATAATCCATGTATTAATACTTTATTGCTGTGGATTGAATGTGTAACTGTAAACAGCTCATGTTCTGTGAACCTCTTAAATGAAATGTATTGGTAACCCCCTTCTTTTTAGCAGTTTTGTAGTAGCTCACTATAGGGAATTATAAAGTACATATCACAGGTCTTTTGCACTGCTCATATTCCTTATTCTGAACACTAAATATTATTGTATGTGTCATTTCATTTGCACTTATTTTACCAGGGGAAATATATTTTACATCAGGACTCGCATGCTAAAAAGAGGCATTTTAAGAAGATTTTTCTAACTCTCCTCAGTGAAATATAGCATAAAATAAATGTTGTTAGAAGTAAAAAAAAATAAAATGATCAGAAATAATAGAGATTCCAATTATGCAGATGCCCTGTGGATAGAAAACCATGGATGGATAAGTGCACGTTTTCATTCACACTTGAATATATATTTTCTAAACTAAGATCATTTGAGAAATTCTGGCATGCCAATTTGATAATGTGAATGAAGGTGCTGCTTTCTATACAGAGACCTGTCCTTCCTATGTGTGAATACAGCCAGCTGGAGTGATTTCTATGTATACTTAATCATTGCATATGGAAGATCTACTGTATATGGTGTGAACTATTCTGTGCCAAAGCTCATTGATAAATGCACTCATATGATGTTTTAGTACTGTATGTGCAAAATGATTTAGGTTTATGTAGTTTACCTACCTTATGGTGTGATTTTATTTTTTAATGATAATCAGCCAACTGTACATCTGGGATATGATTTATGTTGGAATAATTCCAATAAATAAATGTTGGGGGTGTACTTATATTTTAGTCTGACTGTGGGTATGCCAATATAAAAAAAAATTGTTTCTAAAATTATTTTGTAGATTCTTTTATTATCTTATCTCATTAACCAGTATCAGTGGACGTTGAGAGTGTTTGTGTATAATTTCTTAGGGTTTTTTTTTGTTGATGTGGGGGGAGGGGGGTTGATTTTGCAAGTGAATAAAAATGTTGATACTGCACAGTATAATTCATGTTTCTGCATCAATAATAAATATGTATGTTTCCCATAACTTGTATGTGTTAACGAAAAAATGTTAGGAGAGCACATTTCAGTAGCCATTGGAAATAATGTGAATTTGCCATGGGCATTGTGGGTTATACAAACAAATTAGATACATAAAAATGATTTATTTGCATATTTAGTTGTTTTTTTTTTATAAAAAAAGAAAATAACAACATATCACTGTCATCTCATATATGTGCAGGTTCAATATTCATTTCCAATACTAATAAAATTGCAAGCCAAGATTTGCGGTGTCTTTGTGTAAAATGTCCATATTTACAAAGTAGCTGGCAGAAAGGTATGACATTGAAGCTTGGAGAGTTGAAAGAGGCCCAGTTTTGTTCAAAATATGTTCATTTGGGACTTCATATTTCGTAATTCATTTTATATATAATCTCTGCAAAAAGAGAAGAAAAAACAGGCGCCGAGTGTATTAAAGTATATAACAAATTTATAGGACTGGAACGAATATAAAACGTGCACTCACAAACGGAGCTTTAAAATCGGCATGTATGAGATATACTCAAACCCCAACACTGCAGCATGAATCCAGCCGGATCTTCTTTAGGCCACGGCCGAAGTACCTTCTACAGCGCACACCTCGGCGTGCGCTGTGCGTTCAAGCTCTGTCCCCCCAATCAGTCCGGTCCCAGTTACTACCTTGTCGTGCAAATTTCCCCAGCGGTGCGAGACAGGGGAATTTGAGCTCAGTTTGCGACGGAGGCGTGGCCACGCCCCGCCGGCAGCTCAGCCAATGAGGATGAACCAGCCACGTGAGGTCATGACCACACCCCTGCAAACCCAACGCAACACCCCCTCCCGTCGCAAACGCTCCCCCTCTCCCAGGACCGCGGATCGCAGTGCAGCGCTGTGCACGAAGAGACAATACCGTTCTGTGACTAATGAAATGCTTTTATTTGTGCGAGCTTTCGAGATACAATTATCTCTTCTTCCGGCGATGTTATGGATAAAGCAAGAAAGGTTTAACTTAAAAACAGTGCATCTTGGAATGTTATCTGTGACTGAAACCTATCCCTCCCCCCTGTGCTGTATGCAATTTATGACTTGAGGTGTTAAATGGTCCCTGAATGTTAGTGATGTAAATGTGTGTGTGTGTATGTGTTTCCTTACTTTGTCCAGAATGGTGGATTTGGCTCGGTGTCTAAAGCTTTCGATGTACTGGTCCAGTTTAGGGTTATGCCCAGTTTGTGGGATCCAGTTGGATTTTTGTTTCTCCCTGTTCATGTGCAGCGGCCCTCCTCCTGCAGTGTTTTCATAATCTTGGTCGTGTCTATCATGGAAGAACTCCTTAAGACGCAGTCTTCTGAAGAACTCTTCCAGGTCACTGCACAGCCCAATCTTGTCTATGGTCTTGGTAGGGCAGAATGTGAGACCATTTGATAAAACCGAGGACTCTGCTTGATTTGGTGTGTAGCCTGAGACGTTAACAGTGCAGTCCTGCTGTTGGTGATTGTCAATGTTTGTTTTATTTGTGGTTGTGCTGGCTGCTGCAGAGTCTCATTCTTAGCCTCAGTCTGTGGAATTTCTTTTACTTGTTGCTAATTAGTCACTTCAGGAATTTTTCATGGAATGTTTGGAGTATATACTGTATATTTGGTATAATATATTTATTTATTTCAATTATAAACTGGAAACTCGTCTTACTAGAAAAGATGTGCCACTGTGATTGAGTTTTTCATCATAAATAAAGGAAAACCTTAGAGATGGTTATGGGTCAGGGATCTTATTCTCAGCGGGGACACGCATTATATGCAGTTTCCTCGCTTAATGCCAAATTTCCCAGGCAATATTAGCAAAAGGAATTTTTAGATTGTCATTTGACATGAGATAAAGCATTTATTTCAATTACTAATCATTTTAAAATGACACTTGTAAATGTAAAGGCTTTCATCAGGAGTATTGCTTATTACAATATGCTAACTGAAAATAGATACTCGTGCAAATTCTATTAAACGTGTAGCTTAAATGTCCCAGTTAATGTTACAGTTACAGTATATGACCGCAAGTCTTGAAAACCTGTTTAAATGTGAAAGCATGAAGCCCCCGTCTCTTGGTCAGATACATTTGCACTTCCAAAACTATTTTAATTTTACTGTGCGTTGATAATATCTGGACTTTCTGATTACTACACATGCACCCTAACAAGGATTATTTACTGTTCTATTACAGCTGAACCCCGTTACAACGCGATCCGTTACAACGCGAATCCGCTTATAACGCGATGCAAGCGTGGCTCCCAATTTTCGTATTTATGAATACTTTACAACACGATTATTGGTGTCTTAAATACTTTATTGTACAATGCATACAATTGTACATTTTTTCTAACACGATCCGCTTATAACGCGATGTGATTCTTTGGACCCCAAGTACAGCGTTATAAGGGGGTCGAGCTGTACATGGAAACATAAATCCTTTGTGCTCCTAATTTTTATTCCATTTGAGCAACAAACAAAAAACAATACATGTGGTGCCAGGCGATGCATTGGTTTCATGTACAGTGTTCACGTGAAATTGCAGCCTGTAATGTGCATCACATCCGTGTGCTCCTCAGTACCAGAGATGTATGAACTTAGCCCAAATTCAGTTCGCCAATGTTTCACTGAAACATTAAAAAAAAATTGCTAGAACCTTTTAGACAGAAATGCCCAGTGCTACATCCAAAGTGACGAAATATATAGTACAATAATTCAGTGCTAATATTCTCATGAGTAAGGGTAATTTAGTAATTTACCCTTTGGCCAGGTAGTGTTAGGACCTGCAAATTGGTCATGTTGTGACGTTGGCTGCAGGCTTAGAACGCTTTGGCCAAAGGGTTTAACTAAATGACCCTTACTCATGAGAATATTAGCACTGAATTATTGTGCTACAATATATATTTTGTCACTTTGGACATAGCACTGAGCATTTCCGACTTTTGTTGTATACATTTGGCCACGCTCAGTAGCTCTCCTTTTTGACACAAATGTATATATGATGTGGTGGGTTTGGGGGATCTTCAACTTGCTGGGATTGTGTGTATTAATTTGAAATTGACAAAGTCAAAATGCAATTCAACAATTTCAATCAAACTTTGATATTTTCGAGCAGAGTTGTCGAATTTTGCGAGGGCAGAATCTACCCTGAAACATGAGTTTTTGCTCTCTCCAGGAATTTCCACATTTCAGGATTTGGAGACTTTTACTTGTCGAGCTACTTGCAAACTTTGAAAAAATAAATAGATTTCTCGCAAAGTGTAAAAACAGCAAATTTTGCACAGTTCGCACAAGAAGTTTACAATATATTGCTTTCTATCCATGCGGACTCAACTACAAACCAACTAAGACCTTACTGGAGTCAAAATGTTATACACACAACATTTTGGAACAAGTGATATTCTTCTAAACTCAAGGTGACTTTAGAAGGAGGGAGGTCCCGGAGGTCCAATGACGGTGCACTGCTCAACAAACAATGGGGGCTGCAGCCAGTTGAAGTAAAAGGATTTTATTCAGTGGTCAAGGTGAAGTACATGGTGACTTTGACGTGTTTCAGGACATAGCGTCCCTTTATCAAAAAGTAAATTCACGTCTGCCTGCTACTCCATTACATAGTGCAAGCTCCGCCCCCAACGATGACGTCACTGAGCTCGAAATCTCGCGAAACTCAGTCTGAGAGAGCCATCCATTGGCTAGCATTGCCACCAATTGGATGCCCTGTCGCTGACTCACTGTGTGTGAGCCGTGGGGGCAAGAGATGCATAGGAAACGGCAGCAAGCAAAGATATAACAAAACACACAGTGATAGGTTAAAAACAAGGATAATCCAAATGAAATATTGAAACTTAAAAACATGAATTTAAAACCAATATATAAATGGTGGTACTGGATATTATATCAGGGAAATGGCAGATGATGGACATGGAAAACATAATAAAATGTGCAAATAGATAAATGGACAGAACAGCATATTATATGACCATTGTGCAGAGTGCAATTCGATGAACAGACTAAATAGTCTAATATGGTGTATGTGAATACATCACATACTATACGTTACATAAATATGAACATATACATCATAATTAATTATTATGGCTGACTAATCAAGCCTCCCATGAAAACGTATAACACGAAGAGAGAACAGGGAACATATCCTGCTGGAATTAATATTGTTATGTATCATTAATCACTTTTATCAGTCACTGTTATTAAAGATAATACATGGATGCCCAATTGGGTGTTGAGGGATAATCCTAATACATCCATGTATGAATAATAGTCAAACACCAATGATACATAAATTCCTGGTTACAATTTAACATGTCACAAACCTGTCATGAAATCTAGTCCATATATCACTAAAATAATGATTGATCAAATGAACACATATCTATGAGAATTACATTCTATTTGAATGATATAGTGTGATGTTCATATATCCATATTGATTATGTAGGGAAATATATAGTAGGGAAATCCATATGTGTTATCGCAAAAAATGTTTGAGTTCCCAGTCTTGATTCATGCCCCTGGGTGACATGGCCCCAAGGGCATAAATCCAGAACATCTCTCGTTGGTTCAAGAGAGATTCTCTATCTCCTCCTCGAATGTTCGGGTATATGTGTTCAATTGCACTAAAACTGAAATTTTCTATTGAACCAGATTGACATGTCAGAAAGTGACGTGCTACAGGATATTTTTCATCTTTATTCAAAATGGTTCTCACATGTTCTGTGATTCTCTCTTTAAGTGGGCGAATCGTCCTGCCCACATAAGAGCTGCCACATATGCATCTAAGTGTGTACACTACAAACTTGGTATTACACGTCATAAAAGATGATAAATTATGTTTTTTCTTTGTGTATATATTTTGGACGTGTTTCACAGGGGTAGCATATTTGCACATTTTACAATAGCCACATTTGAAGAAGCCTTTCATTTTAGACTCATTTTTCCTTCTTTCAGGATCAAACAGACTGGGGGAAACTTTGTTGCCAATAGTTTGGGCTTTTCTAAAGACCATCTTTGGTCGATCTTGAATGTATCTTTCTAGGTCTTTATCTATTCTTAATACATCCCAGTGTTTTGTCAGTATTGCTCTAATATGTTGTGCCTGTCTGGAGAAGGTAGTAATGAATAAGGGTACGTCTTCAGTGGTACTAGAGTCTTTGAATGTTTTATTTCGTTTTTTTGATTTCTTTTGTTTGAGAAGTGTTGTTCTATCCTCATTAAGTGCAAGTGTATATGCGTGTGTTATATCTTCATCTTTGTAACCCCTGTGTTTAAACCTCTCTGATAATTCAGCAGCTTGTAACCTGAATGTCTCATCTGTTGAGCAAAGTCTACGGAGTCTAGAAAATTGTCCCTTCGGGATACTTTTGATCAGAGATTGTGGATGTGCGCTGTTGGCCCTAAGCAGGGAATTCCTAGAGTTCTCCTTCCTAAACATTTTTGTCTGTATTTTAGATTCTGCATCTATGTATAAGTGCAAATCCAAAAAGTCAATCTCACTCCCATGTGTTTTAGATGTAAATTTCAAATTGAATGTATTGTTGTTTAGATATACAAAGAATTCCTGTAGTGCATCGGTGCTCCCAGACCAAATAATCAGAAGGTCGTCTATGTAGCGACGATAGAAGTGTATGTAGTGTCTAAAAGGGTTTGTGTCACCAAAAATAAAAGTGGTTTCCCAAAAACCCATAAATAAATTGGCATATGAGGGTGCAAAGGAAGTCCCCATAGCCGTGCCACGTGTCTGTAGATAATATGTGTTATTGAATAAAAAATAGTTATGTTGTAATAGAAAAATGATTGAGTCAAGAATGAAAGTGCTCTGTGCCAGGTGAATATTGGAGTGATTTAAATAATAACTAATGGCTTGAATACCTAAAATGTGGTTAATAATGGTGTAAAGAGAGGTCACATCAAGTGTGACCCATTGAAATGTGTGTGACCATGAAATTCTTTGTATATCTGTCAATAAATCAATGGAGTCTCGTAAATACGAAGGAAGCGTCTTGACCATTGGTTGCAGAAATTGATCTACGTACCTAGATAAACCATCTCCCAAAGATCCAATGCTCGATATAATTGGTCTACCAGGAGGGTTAACCAGAGACTTGTGGATCTTTGGGAGATGGTGAAAAATAGGTACCGTAGGACATTGATTGTATATGTAAAGAAATTCTTTTTGTGTGAGAACCCCTAGTTCCCTGCCCATTTCCAAAAGCTCTCTGATCTCAGTGAGGTATGGGGCTGTGGGGTTATGGTCCAGTTTACAGTAGGACTCTATATCATTGAGTTGTCTGTGCAATTGAACACATATACCCGAACATTCGAGGAGGAGATAGAGAATCTCTCTTGAACCAACGAGAGATGTTCTGGATTTATGCCCTTGGGGCCATGTCACCCAGGGGCATGAATCAAGACTGGGGACTCAAACATTTTTTGCGATAACACATATGGATTTCCCTACTATATATTTCCCTACATAATCAATATGGATATATGAACATCACACTATATCATTCAAATAGAATGTAATTCTCATAGATATGTGTTCATTTGATCAATCATTATTTTAGTGATATATGGACTAGATTTCATGACAGGTTTGTGACATGTTAAATTGTAACCAGGAATTTATGTATCATTGGTGTTTGACTATTATTCATACATGGATGTATTAGGATTATCCCTCAACACCCAATTGGGCATCCATGTATTATCTTTAATAACAGTGACTGATAAAAGTGATTAATGATACATAACAATATTAATTCCAGCAGGATATGTTCCCTGTTCTCTCTTCGTGTTATACGTTTTCATGGGAGGCTTGATTAGTCAGCCATAATAATTAATTATGATGTATATGTTCATATTTATGTAACGTATAGTATGTGATGTATTCACATACACCATATTAGACTATTTAGTCTGTTCATCGAATTGCACTCTGCACAATGGTCATATAATATGCTGTTCTGTCCATTTATCTATTTGCACATTTTATTATGTTTTCCATGTCCATCATCTGCCATTTCCCTGATATAATATCCAGTACCACCATTTATATATTGGTTTTAAATTCATGTTTTTAAGTTTCAATATTTCATTTGGATTATCCTTGTTTTTAACCTATCACTGTGTGTTTTGTTATATCTTAGCTTGCTGCCGTTTCCTATGCATCTCTTGCCCCCACGGCTCACACACAGTGAGTCAGCGACAGGGCATCCAATTGGTGGCAATGCTAGCCAATGGATGGCTCTCTCAGACTGAGTCTCGCGAGATTTCGAGCTCAGTGATGTCATCGTTGGGGGCGGAGCTTGCACTATGTAATGGAGTAGCAGGCAGACGTGAATTTACTTTTTGATAAAGGGACGCTATGTCCTGAAACGCGTCAAAGTCACCATGTACTTCACCTTGACCACTGAATAAAATCCTTTTACTTCAACTGGCTGCAGCCCCCATTGTTTGTTGAGCAGTGCACCGTCATTGGACCTCCGGGACCTCCCTCCTTCACTACACCCAGCGTGATGCACGCATCCAGCTGACACAGAGCTGTGCTGCGAAGGGAGACTGACACTGGCATGTAAGGTATGTACCCATGTTTTCTGCTGGGGAATTGCCTAAAACCTCTATGGTATATATGGAGCTTTGAGCAACCCTTCAGCATTATTGGTACTATTATACCTTGTCCAGATTGTCTGATAGAGTCTCCCCAGCACTTATGTATGCTCTACAGCACATGGATTACAAACAATAAGGCTGCTATCAATCCCCATGCCTGGGACAGCTGAGACCTGATTGGGGGCTTATACCCCTCACCCAATTGTCAAGGTGACTTTACATGGTGGTTTATTTCATGTTGGAATTTTACAAATGCAAGTGCTTTTAAACGGGGTATAATTAGGAATGTATTTTTCAGAAGTGTTTGTGTGGGCTGTATTCTCAACCTCTGATCACCGCATCTCTCGCCTAGTTCTTTTTCCTCTTTCACTCCTCTGCTTGTTGGTGTTCCTCACGGCCTCTCCCTTTTTTTCTTTCGATACTTTTCTCCCTGGGTGACCTCATTTACTCCTTTGGCTTTAATTATCACCTCTATGCAGACGATACTTAAATCATCCCTCTGTACCATACCTGTGCTCACGGTTCAGTCCCATATGTATATCTGCATTGCCCCAAAGGCAGACAGCCTGATGGGGCTCCCCAAGATCTGCTCCTCTCTCTGCACAAGACCAGCATGCTAAGGGTTAACATTTGCTTGTACTTTGTGGAACGTCAACCCCACCCACTGGAATGTTAATGAGCGAAGAAGACAAAGAACTGTTTGTTCACAGCTGCATTGAATCTCAACCACCCCAGTGCATCTGCATTGCCCCAAAGGCGGACAGTCAAAGGGCAGCCAAAGGGTGTGAGCCGTACGCTGATGTTTGCTGATGTTAAAGCTGCTCTATTTCAATCTGAAACTCACAAGCCCCTTATCCCTTTTACCCAATTTTCCAACTCTATCGGTCCATGAAATGTCTGTGATTTGACTGTATAACTCTGTTCTTTTAATAAAACCATGTATTTTTAAACTCTGTGCCCAGGACATACATGAAAACGAGAGGTAACTCAATGTATTACTTCCGGTGAAAACATTTTTATAAATAAAATGTCACTGATTGCCTCTCTGTGTATCCTCATTGCCTAAAACTATGGGGTCTATGCTAGTAGACGATTAGTTCGCTGCTACATCACAAGGTTTGGCAGTCAGATGAATTTTCACGGTATTCAGAAAGAATCTGAACACAACTCAAAAAATGCCTAAACCGCTCGGCGAGGCAGAAAAACTAATCTCAGCCTTTCTCAAATTTCTCACCATGCGACCTGGCTATGAGCTGCACAGAGAGAGCCGCCTCTCCCTGCGCATCTCGCCAGCGATCGCAGTGTTTTAATCAACATTTTAATACTAGTGTACATGAGCAGGGGGTCTCCGGAAAAGAACTGCGTTGATTTCAGGTCCGGGGACTCCCTGCTTACCGAGAAAAAGGACGAGATATGGGGTGTCGGTATCTCCTATTCATTTAAATGTCCAGGTCAGCGACACAGGACATTTAAACATTGCATGGGTAACCGGCACCCCATAACGGAGACCCCATGCTCCTACACACTACTATAAGATTTTTCATTAAAACAGCTGCATTACCTTAGCGGCTAACCGCTAAGGCAATGAAGGGGTTAAACCGGAATCGCATGTTTATTGAGGGCAGAGGCGGTAGATGAAGGGGGGACTGGTAAGGGTCTCCGGTGCTGATATTAATGGGTATCAGCTCCGCAGACTCCTGGCATCAATCCAATGCAGAAAAAATGCATTTTTTTCTAAGTCCCTCTCTCGCAGCCCTTCTCACCAGCTTCACGCCAAAAGCTGTCGAGAAGAATCTTTGATCAAATCACAATTCCAGAGCCTCGATAAGATTATCGAGGCTACTAGAATTGCGCGATTTTATCAAAATTGTGATTTGGGGCTTGTCTCCAGCAACCGCACAGCGTGTTTGGCCAGGAGCCAGAAATTGCGACAAAATGCTTTCGCCGCACGATTTAACCAACTTATCGAGGCTTTTTGAATAGCTACCTTGCGAGAATAGCTCAAAAGCCTCGATAAGATGGTTATCAAGGCTTATAGAATAGGCCCCTATATGTTTGTCGCGGGGTACCCCTGGCTACTAATTTCTATGGCCCCTCCAGCACCGTAAGTCCCAGTAAAGAGAGAGCAGTGCTGGGAGTAAATCCTTCAAGGCCTGGTTATGTTATTGCATAGGATGTTAGTAAATAAAACGCTGCTGCCACTGGACTCGTTCCTAAATCTGTCTCATCGTCTCTCCTGCTGAAATCACTCTCCTGGCTTCCTATCAAATCCCGCAGCTCGCACTCAATTCTCCTCCTCACTTTTAAAGATTTACACTTTTCTGCCCCTCCTTACATCTCAGCCCTAATTTCTCGCTATGCACCATCCCAACTCTTGCGTTCTGCTCAAGGATGTCTTCTCTCTACCCCTTTTGTATCTAAAGCCCTCTCCCGCCTTAAACCTTTTTCGCTGACTGCCCCACACCTCTGGAATGCCCTTCCCCTCAATACCCGACTAGCACCCTCTCTATCCACCTTTAAGACCCACCTTAAGACACACTTGCTTAAAGAAGCATATGAGTAGCACCGTGGCTAATACTATCCACATGATACATAAAGCTTGGCCCCCTGAAGACGCACTTACCAGGATGCCCTCCTACTGTCTCTGCACATTCTTCCTACCTACCAATTAGATTGTAAGCTCTTCGGAGCAGGGACTCCTCTTCCTAAATTTTACTTTTATGTCTGAAGCACTTATTCCCATGATCTGTTATTTGTATTATTTGTTATTTATATGATTGGCACGTGTATTACTACTGCGAAGCGCTATGTACATTAACGGCGCTATTTAAATAAAGACATACATACTGTTCAGGATTAGCCTGGTACTACAAGGGCCTATGCTTGATTGGAGGCCGGCTCACAAGCCATTCGCCTGGGAAGGGTTGGGGTTTTCCTCTAAAAGTTAGAGTTAAGTATTCTGGGAGCGGTTCTGTGTTGATCTCTCTGCATGGAAGGAGCACAAGTAAGGCTGCGTCCTTAGAGGATGGAGCCGCACTGAGCCGCGAGGACGCTGAGGCTCGCCTGTTCAAGCATGAGCGATGTCCTGCACATGCAGGGGAGCCAGCGTGCGCGATCGGGAGGCGGGGCAGTGACGTCACTGGGCCAATAGCCCGCGACGCAGCGACATCAACATCATGGCGCCGACATCACGGCGCCGTGATGTTGAAGCTGCTGTGCTGTGATTGGATGTTTTCAGCCAACAGCGCACTGAAAAACAGCTTTGTCTGTCGGCTGAAAAATCCAATGCTTCAGCACGCCTGCGGACGCTCGCGTGAGCCCCCTCTCAAGACATCCTCATTGAGGATGCCGGGGCTCAGCGCGGAGCGTCCGCATGGTTCAGCATTGCCTGTCCTTCCATGGATGAAGCCTAAAGCTTCTCCTGGATAAGAGTGGGCTGAGGCCTTACCATGTTAGGGGGTAAGGTAGCTAAGGAGGGGTGCATAGGGCCTCAAGCACTGGATACTGCCTTCAGGGAAATGGAGACGACCATGCCTATGTTGTTCCTAAATAAAGATCCAGTTATATCATCATTGGTTAGGTATTTGAAAAGAGTTGCCTGTGAGGACCATCTTGGCCATCCCAGGATCCGCATGGGATAGAGGCGCTGCACTGAAGGATGAACAACCAGTTGAGTTGTCCCCACAACATCGTGGAGCTCTCAAGACTTCTGTCACACCAACAGGTATGCACCAGCACCAGAATAACACAAGGTAGCTACCTGATCTCCCATAAGGGGGGTGGAGGATACGGGGGACAAGTGCTACATGTCCAAGACAGAGCTCTTATTTTCCAACCTAAGGTGGGCCCCTTGTTGAGAATGAGGGGGCTCCATTTGTTGAGTGGGGGAGGGAATTTCTGCAGAGTGCACGTGAGTGAGCCCAGCACTAGAAGGGGACCAGCTGACCAAGCCCTTGTCCACTGCTGGGCATGGAACAGGTGCCCCGATTATCATGGGTGGCCCAGATTCTACCCTTTGAAATGACAGGACATATCACAACCCTGTACCGTATCATACAAGCGTGTAGCTTCACCCATAACCTTCTCTACTCACTAATCATGCCCTTGCTAAATCCTGTGGTTAGTTCCTGCACAACAAGAGATGTGCAAATCTGTCACTCTATGCATGTTCGGCGCTGTATAGAAATAAAGTAACAGCTTAGTAGTGTTGATGATTTCAGTAGTTGTCTAAATCCTAACCTCTCGCTAAAAAGTTAAACCTTAGTGCAGTGACAGCCAACTCCAGTCCTCAAGGGCCACCAACAGGTCAGTGATATGGATATCCCTGCTTCAGTACAGGTGGCTCAATCAGTGACAAAGTGCCAGAAGGCATTGAAACGTTGCTCTATTGTGCATAGATAAATGTGTGATAACATTTCCTCTCCCTGTGTGTGGCTTTTTCTGTATTGCTGCTTTTTTCATACATTAAAGAGAAACTTGGTGAGACCAAAAGGAGAATGCAAGTCCTTCCTTTTCTTTGATTTACTTTTGGAGTGCTGATCCAGTTTCTTGTTTGGATAGCTGTGTGCCTCTTGCGGTGTGGATACAGGATCATTGCACCTCCAGCTTAATTATAGTAGACAGGGTGAGTGCTAGTTCATTCTATTTTGTTTTCTTCAATCAGTGACTGTCATTCTAAACCTGACCTGTTGGTGGCCCTTGAGGAATGGAGTTGGCCACACCTGCCTTACTGAAACGCTTTAATAATCATTGAGCAGACCTGACCCTTAATGATACATTGCATTATACAGCAAGTCGTCCTGAATCCAGCATTTGCTCACTTAGTGCACGGAAAAACATATTCTGCTGAGTTTGTGCAAGTGATATATGGGTACCAGCGCCTATTAAAAAATAGAAACGGGCAGTAAATGTAATCCTCTGAACAAAATATTAAGGTGTATTTCTTGCAGCAAGACAGCTTTAATAGCTTAATTATAAGAGGGCAATAATACACACACACAGATCAAAGGGCTCAGCTGAATGCCCAGGTGATGAATTTAGTACATTTTGCCATGGCAAACCTCCCCTTTCAGACCTTACAATTTAATTTCAATGGATTGATATGTTTCTTTCTATAACATTCAAACTGCATGTTTATTTGACTACTAATACAAATGAGGGACATGCTTCATTCATTTACTATAACTCTAGTTTCCTCGTTGTTCCCTCAGCACTTTAATCTTGGATTTCTCAAATTATTTAATGTTAAGCCATATTTGGGATCTGGTGCAATTCTTAGTATCTTGTAGTATCTTTAAGTATCACAAGAATTCAGGATTACTGAAAGGCTAAAATGAGTTGAAATGAGCTCTTAAAACAAGTCTTTTAAGCGTAGCATTAAATGTAAGCTTTTTAAACAATTGATTAAAGGTTTTTTTTTAACACAAAAAGCATGTTGTTATGGTAATATACTTTGTCAGATACCTGTAGGCAGAACCCCAGTGTGTAAATTGGGTTCTCAATAAAAAGAGGCGTCTGGATCATTTGGAAAACAGAACATTTGTTTGTAAAATTGAACATATATACTGTTGTATTCACTGGAAAACTATTTTCTTAAGAAGGATTTCTGAATATTAATATTGACACTTTTGGTGTAAAGTGTAAGTTGTAGGGTAACAGCATTGTACTTGATTTCAACATAGCACTGTTATATTGAACATCAGTGTAAAACTTTAATAAAAAAACTCTACTTAAAAAGTGTATAATACTGTACATTGGCACTTCAAGCAGAGAACATGAGATATCAAATTAAAACTATTGATATTTCTGTAGGAACATAAAAATATCACTTGTGGTGATGACGGATACGATGAATTGGCCCTTTTATCAGCCCATTCTCCTATCCTCTCGGAAACCTCAGAACCTAATAGATAATGTTGTTTCTTTCAAGTTTTCGGTAGCCTTGTGTCTTATCCCAAACATTTTTAAGTCTCTCTCTGTATTAGCGTCAACCACCTCTCCTGTCAGGCTTTCCCATGAATCTACTACCCTTTCAGCAGATGTACTTCATGCAATTTCCCCTGAACGTTGACTAAATTACCCTTCCTTATGAGAAGAAAGACAGATACAAATGTAAATATATCATTTGTTATATTGGATGTAGCATTGGGGATTTTTATTTTTTGTTGCATAAAAAAAACAAGAAATTGAATCAAATAAATTTATGATAACATGGGTAGATGGGCTTTGGTGAAATGCATGCTATCTCAAAATTATATTACACTTGGTAATGTATATGCTCCAGATGGTTTTTTTTTTCATGTATTTTCCCAAGAAATTTGCATAATCCTAATAAAGCCCAGATTCTAAAAGTAGAATATTTCAACGTTTTCGTTGATCCTATTTGGGATCAATCCCCCATTCAATGTGGCTAAATAAACAGGCAGGGTAGGAAATGAAAAAGAAGAGGCAGGCGTTTAGATTCTTTAAGTCAGAAGGGACGGAGGCATCATATCAGAATGATAAGGAATGTAACAAAAATTGCAAAAGGGCAATCAAATTAGCAATAAGGGATCATGGAAAAAGGATTGCAATAGAAAGTAAGGTCAATCCTAAAATGTTCTTTAAGTACCTTAATAACAAAAACATTAGAAAAGAAAATATAGGCCCCTTTCAGTGTGAGATGGGCAGGCAGAATATTGGAGATAAGGAAAAAGCAGAGGTATTAAACAAATTATTTGCCTCTGTGTTTACCAGGGAATAATCAATTTCAATAGTAGTGCAACAGGAGGAAGCCACAACCTCTATATTAATGATGAACAATTGGTTAACTGAGGAAGAAGTTCATAAGGGGCTTGATAAAACGAAAGTAAATAAAGAACCTGGCCACGCTTGCATACATCCAAGAGTTCTCAAGGAGATAAATTCAGTAATATCCAAACCAATAAATGTAATATCTCCATTTAAGGTCTCCATTTCCACAGGCTCAATACCACAAGATTGGCGTAAAACAGATGTGGTTTCTATATTTAAAAAGGGAGCTAGATCACAACCGGGGAATTACAGATCTGTAAGCCTGACATCAATAGTGGGGGTGCTATGTGCAGGTTTAATACAGGATAATATTCAGGAATACCTAATGGAAAACAAAATTATTAGAAATAGTCAGCATGGATTTATGAAGGATAGATCATGCCAAACTAACCTTATTAGTTTATTTGAGGAGGTATGAAGGAATTTAGACCAGGGTAATGCAGTTGATATGGTCAAGGCTTTTGATACGGTTCCACACGAGGTTAGTGTACAAAATAAAGCAAATTGGACACAGTAGAAATATTTGCACCTGGATTGAAAACTGGTTGAAGGACAGACAACAGAGAGTTGTCATAAATGGAACTTTTTCAGGTTGGGCTAAAGTTGTGAGTGGAGTACCTCAGTGATTAGTACTAGGATCCCTGCTTTTTAACTTGTTTATTAATGACCTTGAGGTTTATATAGAGAGCAAAATCTCCATCTTTGCTGATGACACTAAATTGTGTACGGTAGTAGAATCAGAGCAGGATGTAATTTCCCTCCAGAAAGACTTGGAAACTAGGGTAGGTAAATGACAAGATTTAATACAGATAAATATATGGTTATGCATTTGGGAAACGAGTAAACAGGCACCTTACACATAAAATGGGGCTAAATTAGCGGAATCCTTGATGGAGAAGGATTTAGGAGTGCTTGTAGACAGTAGGCTTAGCAATAGTGGCCAAAGTCATGCAGTAGCTGCAAAGGCAAACAAGATCTTATCTTGCATTAAACGGGCAATGGATGGAAGGGAACTAAACATAATTATGCCCCTTTATAAAGCAAAAGTAAGATTACACCTTGAATATGGAGTACAATTGAATTAATAAAGTTTATGACCAGTCTGGCTTATGAGTAGAAGCAAGTTAAATTAGATATATTTACATTATAAAAGAGGTGTCTAAGAGGGGATATGATAACTATATAAAAATATATTCTGTACAAGGAGCTTTTAAAAGAACTATTCATCCCAAGGGCAGTACAAAGGACAAGGGGTCATCCATTTAGGTTGGAGGAATGGAGATTTCACCAGCAACAAAGGAAATGGTTCTTTACAGTAGGAAGACTGTGCATATTACGCGCTCCTCCCTACAGAAGTTTGCTGCTGGTAAAGAGAGGCCTTACATATAGAACAACAAAAAGAACGATTCCTGCGCTCCTACCAATTAGGCTAAAATAAAATAGTGATCTCATGAATAAGGGTTATTTCGTTAAACCCTTTGTCCAAAGTGTTATAAGCCTGCAGCCATGTCAAGGCATAACCAAAATGTGCAAGTACCTACACTGAATATGGAACAAAAAAAAAAAAAAACCCGGGCGCTCCCTGATGTAATTCTAGAACAGGGGAAATGTGTCAATGGATGTTACAACCTTATAAACAAAGGTTCCCTCTGGTTCGTCTTCTTGTCCTATGGCTCTGACCCCAATAGGATCCTTATCCAGGATCCTTGTTTGTACAGGGATATAGAGAAAAAGAGGGGGAGCACAGGTTGAAGACTTTGGGGTATATATGGTATCTTATTAGATATTTGTGGGTGTGCTTGAAAAGATATATAAAATCACTTACACGGCCTTGTGTAAATGCTCTCACAGCAAGGTTTACTTTTCTTTGTGTTCCCTTGGTTGATTTCCTTCTTCTTTTCAGGGCTTGGTTTTCTTCCTGGATTTCTTCAACAGTCTTCGGCTTGCAGTGAGGATGTCTCCCTCGGAGTGAACAGATTGAAAGACAGTTGTTTAGAGGGGGATACAGCCAGTATTTAAATAATCCAAAACTTTTAACTCTAAACAAATATATATATATAAAGGCAGTAAATACTGCCAGCACTCACACGGGCAAGTGTGAGTACAATCCTAGGGGAAGGTATCTTTATATCCGAACTGATCTTCACAAGTGGTGATCTGTAGGTGTGATTAGGGTCTGGTGTATAATAATAGATGTGAATCAAATAATACTCACACGGCCTTGTGTGAGTAGATACACAACAAGGTATCTTAAACTTGAATATTTTCTTTCTTTTATTCAGGTTCCTGATCTTCTTCCTGGTTTTCTTCTATGGTGTTCAGCTCCCAGTTTAGGAAATCCCCCTCGGTGTGAACAAATTTAAAAACAAATGTTAGTAGGAAAATATCAACATAATTCTGTGGTGACCCACTAGCAAACCCAAGCAGATATATAAAAGCAGCAAATGCTGCAAGCACTCACACGGGCAAGTGTGAGTGCAATCCTAGGGGAAGGTATCTTTTTTCTCTGTTGGTGTATTTACACCTGCTGCCTTGTAGGGGTAATGGTGGTCTGGTATATAGGGATCTATAGAACTAAAAATAATACTCACACGGCCTTGTGTGAGAGAATGCACATCATGGTGTCTTTAAATCCTTTGCAGTACTGTTAAGGTTAAGTTCCAAGTGGACAAGTGTATATAGATGGTCCCTCCTTGGTATGGATATGAAATGGAACAATGTCACGATTCTAATGGGCTACAATAAATTTTATTCTCAAAAACTCTAAAAACAAAACATGTATAAAAACAATGGAAAAAATGCATAAAAAGAAGAAGCAGCCCGTCAGTAGGAAATTGCTCGTGGATCTCGTGGAGCTCAGCTAACTTGCTCCGCGTCCGGATATAGTGCTGCCTCCTCTCTGATCCCTCGTGACATTGTTCCATTTCATATCCATACCAAGGAGGGACCATCTATATACACTTATCCACTTGGAACTTAACCTTAACAGTACTGCAAAGGATTTAAAGACACCATGATGTGCATTCACTCACACAAGGCCGTGTGAGTATTATTTTTAGTTCTATAGATCCCTATATACTAGACCACCATTACCCCTACAAGGCAGCAGGTGTAAATACACCAACAGAGAAGAAAGATACCTTCCCCTAGGATTGCACTCACACTTGCCCGTGTGAGTGCTTGCAGCATTTGCTGCTTTTATATATCTGCTTGGGTTTGCTAGTGGGTCACCACAGAATTATGTTGATATTTTCCTACTAACATTTGTTTTTAAATTTGTTCACACCGAGGGGGATTTCCTAAACTGGGAGCTGAACACCATAGAAGAAAACCAGGAAGAAGATCAGGAACCTGAATAAAAGAAAGAAAATATTCAAGTTTAAGATACCTTGTTGTGTATCTACTCACACAAGGCCGTGTGAGTATTATTTGATTCACATCTATTATTATACACCAGACCCTAATCACACCTACAGATCACCACTTGTGAAGATCAGTTCGGATATAAAGATACCTTCCCCTAGGATTGTACTCACACTTGCCCGTGTGAGTGCTGGCAGTATTTACTGCCTTTATATATATATATTTGTTTAGAGTTAAAAGTTTTGGATTATTTAAATACTGGCTGTATCCCCCTCTAAACAACTGTCTTTCAATCTGTTCACTCCGAGGGAGACATCCTCACTGCAAGCCGAAGACTGTTGAAGAAATCCAGGAAGAAAACCAAGCCCTGAAAAGAAGAAGGAAATCAACCAAGGGAACACAAAGAAAAGTAAACCTTGCTGTGAGAGCATTTACACAAGGCCGTGTAAGTGATTTTATATATCTTTTCAAGCACACCCACAAATATCTAATAAGATAACATATATACCCCAAAGTCTTCAACCTGTGCTCCCCCTCTTTTTCTCTATATACCTACACTGAATATATGTAATTATTGTCCCATGGACTGGTGAAAAAATGTAAGGAAGCCCTGAAGGGGTTAAATAAAGCATATGCTTTTGTGAGTAGTGCAATTAAAAGCTGACCAAAGCCAGTATCATTGTTACCCTAAACAAGGGGCAATTATAATGTGGAATTCATTACCCATGGAGACTGTGATGGCAGATACAATCTTCCAAAAAAGGTTGGACATCTTTTTAGAAAGGAAAGGTATACAGGATATACCAAATAAGTAAACATGGGAAGGATGAGCCACTGAGACACTGACTGAGCCACCAGAGCTGAAGCAGGGATATCCTGAAAACCTAACCTATTCGTGGCCCTTGAGGACTGGAGTTGGCCACCCATGGCCTACAGGCTTAAGAGACAACATTCAATAAGATCCATCGCTGGTTTAAAACATTCAGCAGGTAGAATACATGTATCAAATAAATAAATACTTTCTATTATGTGTTCTTTATTTAGGAATCTGTATTCATCGCTGAATGAAGTAGACAATAGTGAGGTTTAGCGGCTTCTGAATTCTCAACATTTACTTTAATGAAGTAATTAGCAAAATATGCTATTATGATTGAATATGATTTCTCCTGTGTTAATGAACATATTACTTATTTTGGTTGTGCTATATCCTAATCTTACACAAATGTTGTGGAATTTTTGTTAACCTATGTGGTGTAAGATTAAAACCGCGTTTGAGAGATGGAAAACCTTAAAACTTGCATTAGCCAGCAAGATCCACAAAATAGGATATTTCATCTAACACACACCCTTCCTTGTAATAAATAATTGGTAAATTGACAAATATATTTCTTGTGGAAAGGAAATATGCCAAAAAACCTAAACTTATAGCTCATGGTCTAGGGCAGGGGTCTCAAACTCTGTCCTCAAGGATCACCAACAGGACAGGTTTTATGGATATCCTTGCTTCAGCACTGATTGGTCCACCTGTGCAATGCAGGGATATCCTTAATACCTGACCTGCACAAATCATGTGATGACATGCCATATTTTTATGGTTAATATGTGATGGCCATAGCGCAGGGGTAGCCAACACCAGTCCTCAAGGGCCATCGACATCTCAGGTTTTAAGGATATCCCTGCTTCAGCACAGGTGGCTACATCAGTGGCTCAGTCAATGACTGCACCACCTGTGCTGAAGCAGGGGTATCCATAAAACCTGGCCTGTTGGTGGCCCTTGAGGACTGAGTTTGACACCCCTGGTCTAAGGTTTAGGGTCCGCCATCACTGCCATGTGTGTGCATTAGCGCTGTACATACAATAAAATGGTTTCTTCTCATTACATCAAAGTCATCACACTGGTGTAAACTATTTCTAAGTAATAGTAAATCATTTCCACATTATTCAACACATTCAACGGACATTTACTCTCACCCAACCTCTATGAAATATTGGTTCCACCTAAATAAAATGAAAAAAAAATAAATAAAAATGTCAATCATTCATAGATATACAGTATATCAGGGGGGCGCAAACTTTTTTCCCTGCGCCCCCCTGCCGGCTGTCCCCTCACTCCCGCGCCCCCCTCCCAACCCCAACTTACCCGCGCTCCGGCGTGATGACGTCACGTTGCCATAGCAACGTGACGTCACATGACCTCGCAGCGTCATTTTGACGCCGCGTTGCCATGGCGACACAGGGAGGAAGCCGCCGGAGCCAAGGTAACTTAGGTTTACAGAGGCCCTGCAGCTCCCCCGGCACTTAATTTAAGTGCTTTCGGGAAGCGCGCGGGGCCTCTGTAAACCCCGCGCCCCCCGTCGGCAGTGTCGCGCCCCCCCTGGGGGTCGCGCCCCACAGTTTGCGCACCGCTGCAGTATATACTCCCTTATGGAATAATACACAAAGGGATTCACTTGGTGATATTCAAATTCCCAATACAAAAATTGTTGGGCCGCTTCAAACCTTACAGTTTTGGTCGGATTGACTTAAGGAAGATTTCTCGAAATGTCTGCCAATCAGAAGTGCTATTCAAGCTTATTTATCCGTCATGGAAATTAATAATAATATATGATTGGATGATTTGTCTTTATCCGCTAAACATAGATGGGAGAAATAATTGTGTCAATATTACTGAAGAGATACAGTAGGAAAGATTGGCTGACAATTCAATCATGTGACAAGATAAAGATCCTAGACGCTCATTAGTCCCTTACAAAATATTACGTTCATGGTACAAAATGCTCTCAAGACTTTAAAAGGCAAATTTAGTACCTAATGAAAACTGGGACCCAATTGCGGTCCCTCAGCAACCACAGGAACAGCAGGATTTGCAGCCCGGAAGGATTACCGCTGCGGGGGTCCATATCCACAGATTCGTCCATCTCTAATAGTAAACTCTCATGAGCAGGGCCCTCATTACCTCTCTGTATCTGTCTGTGCATGTTTGTCTTTGTATTTGTATATATATTTGCTTTGTTTATGTAACTGTTAAATCTCTGTATCACGCATTGTACCACACTGCGGAATATGTTGGTGCTTTATAAATAAACAATAGTAATATTTCTGATTTGTTATTTTCCTTCAAATTTGACATAATTTAAATGCAATAAAATATTCTCATCTCACTGAATACCTGGACACATATACTGTATATCTGTAAACAAAACAACAGAGGTACGTGTGAACACATTGTGGGGGCACACAAAGCAGTAATGAGAGGGCATTTCATTAGCCGTTCCTCACATATTAAACGAGCCAGACAGCGAGACGTTGTCCTCTTACAGGAAAATATAGCAAAATTGGAGTCAGACAATAAACGTTCCTGAAAGCCACAGATACAGGTAGCTAAAGGAATTTCAACTCTTAGATCAAAATTGAATGCCCTCTCTATGGATAAAATATTATACGAAAGGCAACAAAGCAGATTGTGTGTTGTAAACTATCAAATAATAGATCCACATCCATGAAAACTCATGAAAAGTAACCTATAATCCGAAATAAATAAATTATACTTTTAAATAAACACAACATCAAAAACCTGATATAGATTAATTTTTAAATAATATTCCCCTCCCCCAATTGGATTCAGTATAAATTGAAACAATTAAGCTCTCCTATTTCCCTTGATGAAGTCACCTTTGCTATTAAAGTACATAAACTATCCGATTCCTCTTGCCCAGATGGATTTAGTAACAAATACTAGAAGACTTTAAGTAATTTATTAGCCCCTCACCTCGTTAGTCAGTTTAAATAATGTGTCCAACAGGCTACGCTCCCATCAGAATCTCATCGGGTCACGATTGTTACAATTCCAAAGGAGGTAAAGCACCACTCTTTATGTTGAAATGTTAGACCGATTTCTCATTAACACCAATATCCTGTCCAACAGATTAGCTTAGTTCCTTCCACAATTTATCCACCCAGACCAGGTTGGCTTCATACTAATTAAGCAATAGGTGAAGAAATAGTAATCTTATCAATTATGCTCCCTCTCGTAAAATTCCTGTAATTCTTCTTTCGCTAGGTGCTGATAAAGCTTTTGATAATTTAAACTGGTCATATATGTTCTCATGTTTTAAAAGCCTTTCATATGGGGGATACTTTCATTAGAACTGTCTCAGCTGCCTATGGAAAACCCACTGCTGGAGTTAATGTTGCAGGTTTCCTCTCTGACCCTTTCTCTCTTTTTTAATGGGACAAGACAGGGTTGCCCACTTTCTCCCATGCTCTTTGCTATGGCAATTGAAATAACACAAATATTTCTGAACTTACAGTGGGATCTCTAGAATACGAAATAAGTCTATATGCTGACGATATCTTACTCACACTTACCAACCCATATTATCTTTACCACATTTGGAAAATCTTTTAAGGAGCTTTGGAGAAATCTCAGATTTTTAATGAATACTTCCAAATCAGAGGCCTGACAATTAATATCCCAGGTACAGCCCAGGGGCTTCTAAGATCACATTTTTCTTATACCTGGCAGGAAACATTAATTAAGTACTTGGAAATTCAAATTACTGATCTATTTCTATAAAGTTAATTACTCCCCTCTATATCTTGCTTTACAAAACAACTTATCCTCCTGGCATAAATAGGAAATATCATGGCTGGGGCACATTGCCTCAGTAAAAGTGAACAGTCATTCCCTCCCGTATTTCTTTCAGACCCTATCAATTCAAAATCCTAGTAGTAGACTAAAGTTGGCCAATTTGTGTGGACGGGGAAAAAACCAAAGTACTGTACCTCTGCTAACTTTCTCCAAAGACCCACCACCCAGGGAGGCACAGATGTATCTCATTTTTCATAATACTAGAACGCATCTCATCTCTCACAAATGCTGCCATGGCACCGTCCCCAGGGCTTTAAAAGATGGGGTGGACATCAGGGTTGGTACCGCTCAGGGTTTGACACAGAAACTACGGGTTTCGGCCACGTACCATACTGTGTCTCAGGGATAAAGGTTTATCTGAAAAATCTCTGGGTGGTGGAAGCAATGGTATCTCCCCCTGCATGGTCCCGTCAACATGACTTTGCAATGTCAAATGTTGCCATGACAACAGGACACTACATGAAGGCACGCAGCGTCCCGTTTCCATGACAACAGAATGCTATGTGAAGTCATGCAATGTCATGTTGCCATGACAGCATGATGTCACGTGACGCCTCGGTGCCATAAGGTGTCCCGCTGTCATGGCAACTTGACACCACATGGCCCCACGACATCACTGCTGAAGGTAAGAAAAAAAAAATATATATATATATATATACACATGAAGGTCAGTCAGCACACTGCAGTAGAAAAGGTTATAATAGCAGATGCTAGTCCCATAGAAAATAAGTATGATACGAACCAATCCAAAGACCAGTAAAGAGACAGCACACCGCACGGGGTTAATCCAAAAATCTATATTCACAACATGAAATACACGTAAGCCAACGTTTCGGTCCCACAGAGAGACCTTCCTCAGGGCCGTGCCTAAGGAAGGTCTCTCTGTGGGACCGAAACGTTGGCTTACGTGTATTTCATGTTGTGAATATAGATTTTTGGATTAACCCCGTGCGGTGTGCTGTCTCTTTACTGGTCTTTGGATTGGTTCGTATCATATATATATATATATATATATATATAAATAAATGTAAAAAATGTAATTGCAAAATGTCTCCAGGTTAGCCTTCAATAGAAGGTGGTAACTCTGGTGGACATTGAATATTCTTTGGTTTCGCATCTGCCCATTCAGAATTTGTTATGGATCAGGAAGGATGCCAGGCCCTAAATAATACTAAACATACCCACAATCAGTCAGTCCCTATGCATTTATGACAGCTGAGCAGGTAAACCCAAACTCTCAGAATATCCATCAGAATTAACACACTTTCTGGGAAATTTGTTTTCCCTAGTGGTTATCTGGTATGTAACTTCAAATCTCGGAGGGTCTTCAAGAGAAACTTGAAAGCTTTTCCAGTCTTCACACTGAAGTAAATTTAGCTCACATGGAGTTCTATCAATATCTTCAAATTTGTCACTTTATCTCCTCCTTGAAACTGCCAGGCGGTCAATTGCAGTTTGAGATCAAGGTTTGAGAAATTGTGCTTGGATTAAGTTCAGAGGAAGGGATTAACTTCCATTGTATATCACTTTCTGCAGGAGGGAAACTTTGATTTGAAGACATTTGACATGCTTTAATGGGAGAAGGAACTAGGATTTGAGATTCCACTTGACTCTTGGAGATCTATTTCTGCTTAAAAAAAGCAAACAATCTCTATATGTACTAATACAGTAAAAGGAGTATGGTTAGATCCTATTTAGATGGGACCTGGTCCCAGAGAGACTGCATGTTATGTTTCTTGTAGTATCAAACAACTGCTGGAGATATTATGGTGAGAAAGGTACTATAGTATGTTACATATCTGGAGGAATTGTCCGATAATCTTACAAATCTGGAATCAAATATTTAAGGTCACCTACAACATATTGTAACTAAAAAATTCCCCATGACCCTTGTTTTTTTTTTCCTCTCTTAAATTGGTATATCTCACATATTGCATCACTAAATTTACCGAAATATTAATTTCTTACATTCTCACAGAGGTAAAATGCACCATAGCTAATCATTGGAAACAAGTTCAGCCTCCACTAACGCAGCTTATACATGTAAACAAATCGATGAAGACATGTTTGTGGAGAGACTTACGTGTATTCTTAATGGGACCTTGTAACATCTGGAACCCTTGGATGGCCTCGAACTATTCCTAATCATTAAAACATATTATTGATTAAGTGTTTACCCAATGACGACAACGTTGTATATAGTGCAAGATTCTTTCTTTCTATTTATACTAATGTGTATTTTAGTGTATTTTCATGACTTATAGAACTGACTGTCTTGAAATGTTTGTATTATTATACTGCTCCCCCTTTCTTTTTTTTGTATCCTGCCCCCTTTTCCCTGAAACCTACTTAAAAATAATTTGAATAAATTAACATTAATTAACATTTAATAAAAAAATGTTTTATCTGGCCGGGTAGTTTTGGCGGAGGATGAGGAGGACCGCAGCAACATCCTGGTGGCGGTGGGAGCAGTGGCAGACATCCTGGTGGTGGGGAAAGCAGAGTATTTCATTGTTCAGCCGGTGGGAGCAGCGGAAGACATCCTTCACAGACGGTGCCAGCGGGAGCAAAGGAACATGTGATCGCTGCACTGGAAGTCGTTCTCCTCCCGGCTATCCAATAGTAATGCTCCTGCTCCGGTAACATGTTTCTCTGTTGCCACCGGCTGTGAAGGATGTCTTCTGCTTCTCCCACTGGCTGAAGAGTGATGTCTGCTGCCACCGCCACAAGGATGTATTCCGCTGCTCCCAATTCCATCAGGATGTCACCGTGGTCCTCCTCACCCTCTGCTACCGGCTGCAGGTAAGCCTTCTGCTTCTCTGCTCCTGCCGTTCTTCAAGAGGAGGACCGAGGGAGTATAGCAGAACGGAAATTACTCGGCACTGGGTTCCAGCCCCCTGGTGCCAGGTCAGGGTAGTTTCCGGGTACTGAAAATATTTCCAGGTACCGGTTACATCACTTCAGTATATTAACCTAAACCTTACCTATTAACCAGCTAATAGAGGGAACTTTGCCTGCAATGGTGGTCTCTCTAGACTTCTTAAACAGCAGAATTATTATACTATAATAATGACTATTTATTTCTTGTATAGCATTGACAGTGAACATAGCACTGTATAGATAAAAGTTGCAGGCACAAATCTCTGCCCCGTAGAGCTTATACTCTATGTTCCTGTTGCCTGAGGCACAGGGAGATAACGTGACATGTCCAAGGTCACTGGGAATTGAACCAGGTTTCTCTGATTCAAACTCAGTGTCATTGTTTTCAGAGCCAGTGCCTTTACTTTTTCTCATGCTCAATACCTGTGCTGCGGTAGAGGCTGGGTGGATCCTGTAGTCCAAGCATGTCAAACTCGCCGCATGCGGCCGACACCGAACATCTTTGCGGCCCAGCCAATATGTCCCGGTTACGGCGGCGGTGAGGAGGATGCGGCAGCTGGTAAGTATTCTCTAAGTTCAGTAGAATGAGGGAATGCTGCCGGGGGGATTGGATGAAGGGCCGCATGGGATTTAATGAAGGAGGTGGGTCTTGGAATGCCTTCTGAGATACAGGGGATTGGTCGCAGGCCGGTCAGAGGAAGCGGGGCAGGGCTTCCACTTTGTGCAGAGCACACGGTGAGTGTGTGTGTCTGTCTTCCCGCTCCTGGCTCCCCTGTCTGCTGCACAGTGTCCCCCGCTGGGCTAGCAGCCACAGGGACCCGGGGCAGAGGGGGGAGGGTTGCCCCCTTGGCACTCCCCCCCTTGGTGCTGCTCCCTTTGCCCCCCCCCCGGCGCTTCCTTTGCCCCCGGTCCCCTTGGTGCGGGAGATGGGCGTGGGGGCGGGCAGTGGTGGTGCGTGATCGCTGGCGGGCGGTGGGTGCAGTGGGAGGTGGGGAGCCGCCTGCTCAGATAGCAAGCCTTACCTCTGTCCCCCGCCCATCCCTCCAGTCACTCACATCCATTGCTTTACTCCACTTTGTGTGTGTGTGTGTGGGGGGGAGGGAAAGAGTGTGTGTGTGTGAGGGGGGAGAGTGTCTGTGGGGGGGAGAATGTGTGTGTGGGGGGAAGTGTGTGGGGGGTGTAGTGTGTGTGTGGGGGGGGAGAGTGTGTGTGTGTGGGGGGGAGAGAGTGTGTGTGTTTGGGGGGGGAGAGTGTGTGTGGGGGGGAGAGAGTGTGTGTGTGTGGGGGAGGGTGAGTGTGTGTGGGGGGGGGAGAGTGTGTGTGGGGGGAGGGTGAGTGTGTGTGTGTGTTTGGGGGGAGAGGAGAGAGTGTGAGTGTGTGTGTGTGTGTGTGTAGGGGGAGTGTGTGTGTGTAGTCTAAACCATGGTATATCTGGCAGTGAAAAGGAGGAATGAATCTGTGCCCTTCTAACTTTCAAGACAATGCAATGTACTGTAAATGAGTAAGAAGACAGGTTCAATGTATCCTTAGCCAATTAAAATGTTCCATGTCTAACAATTATGTGCATAAGTCACCTTTACTGGTGTAATGAAATTTGTGGGCTGTGCTGGATACTGATTGGTTATTCTCACGATCATTGCTTGACTTTTTTGTAAAGTATACTTACTCCCAGTGAGCAAATAAATATACCTATATTTGAAATGTTTATAGATATCTGATTTGTATGCACAGAAAAGGTGACACTGTGTGCTCATTTGCATGTCATTTCCCAGAATCCCTTGCTGTGGTGGAAGCATTATCGGGAAAGGTTGTGTCGCAGACCTGTCTGAGACGTGATATTTTTATTTGCTATGCACAGATTCAATGATCAATCAAACAATGTTTAGTCATATGTTACGACTGAAAGTACTTGGGAAACAGAATAATCACATCTATTTTTTTTCTTTTCTTTAAGTATAAAATACTATACTGAAACAATATATAAAGAAGATCCCAGTGTATTAGAAATTCAACAGACTTGGCATCCTGAGTCTTTCATTGTGTCAGCAGTATAGAAAAAAAAAAAATCTTTAAAGCAGGGAATAAGTATTAATTGCTTCACTTAGAACAAGGTTAGTAAACGGATACTCATAACTTCCTCTATACTTTGAAATATTTTTTTCATCCAGAATATGAAAAGGATTAAGTTAATGTCAGACGCAGAGTACGTTTGCTGATCAAAGTGAACGACAATCACTATTATTGTGGAAACTTTATAGCCCGACCTGAAACCACTGCAAGATACAATTATTAAAATCTATTACTGTACTTGTATTTGCTATTGCTAACATTGATTGATGCCCTTGTGCGAATCACAAAGGACAGAATCTCTCAGATGTTGGTTCTGCATCCTGCAGTGATCTACAATACACTTGGCAGGTTAGTGAAAAGCAATTTTTCTAATATCTCTTAGTGCTTGCTGAGCGGTGAGGATTGCGGGTTAAGAGTTCATGACCTCCATCTTGCTCTTTCATAGAAGTTTAGGCATGATTCAACAGAGCCTAAAATTGGTCTACTCTGACTGCTGAAAGAAGTCGGTCTGAGACACACTCTCTAGTAAACAAGTTTGTCATAGAAACAGAAATGTAGAATCTGACAGCAAATAGGAACTACTTGACTCACAGAGTTTTCCCATTTTCCTATCTGCTGTAGAACTTCGGACCCCCTGGGCTTACTTTATATTTATTCTAGCCTTATGTTTATCACAAGCATTTTTTTTTAAATTCCTTTACTGTATTAGCCCCTAGCACTTCTGATGGAGGCCTTTTCATTATTTCGCCACCCTTTCCGTGATTGGGTGTGTTGATGTCATTGACTGAGTTGCAAACAGGGGTCTTTCCAAAACCACTGAAGCAAGCAGTCATCAGACACGTCATTGTTTGGCCATCTGCAGGACCGTTTCAAACCTTACTTTCCTAGTGAGAGTTATTGAGAAAGGGGTTGCAACCTAAGTGGAAACACACAATTTTATGACCCATTACTGTCTGAATTCAGAAGATGGCATAGTACTGTACTTAAACATCTCTAATTCATGTGCTTAATGCCCTGGTGGCAAGAGACAGGGGTGACTATTCTACTTGACCTCTGCAGAATTTGATAATGTGGACCATATAATTTTGATGGAAAGTTGGAGGAATTTCTGTGGACAACTTGGCACAACCCTCAGCTGGTTCAAATCTTTTTTCAGTGGCAGGTAACTGTCTTAAGACGTGCACTTCTCTGCACCAGATCTCCTGCCATGTGGAGTGCCAAAGGGCTCCATATTATCTCCCATGTTATTTGTGGAGTGCATGCTACTGCTGAGTGTCATTATTAGACAACATGGCCTAGTTATCCCTGCTATACAGCTGACATACACCTCGACTTGTCCTTTGCACTGGGTACTAAGGACCTATTATCAGTCCTGAATAGATGTCTATAGCTGAACTAGAGTGGATGAGTGCAAGCTGGTTGAGGTTACATTTTGATAATGACAGTGGTGCTTGTTGTGGGAGCGTGCAGTCTGATGACAAAAAATACTGCATCTAGGTTAACCAACTGGTCTTCAGCTTGGGGGTTCCCAACTGCCAAACTCTGACCATGTGCCTCATTCACACCTGGGCTAATGTAATAAACTTTACCTGGGGCTTCCGAAAACATTGCTGGGCCATCTGTAACTGCTGCAGAATTCTGCATAGTTCTTGCCACATGACAGCTGTTCTTCTTTGTCTGCACTAACTGCCTGTTAGCTGTCAAATTTGTTTCAAGATTGGCTTGTTGGCATTCAAAGCCCTACATAATCAAGGTGCCAGCTATTGCGAAGAGCGCCGGTTTCCCTATACTATGCTTAAACATGCTCACTTTGATCCACAGATGAAGGATTGCTTATAGTTCCCAGAATCTCCTTGACTTCCACAGGAGCCAGAGTTTTTAGCCATGTTCCTCATTGGAACTTTTTGCCTTTTTTTAAGAGGTCCCCTTTCTAGAAATCTTTGCAGATAGGCATAAGCCTTACGGTACATGTAGCAGACGTGACTGCTCCCGTTGGCACATTGTAGCAGAACACACAGTGGGAGGACACACCATTGTCTTTCCAATAAACTGCTCTGTATCGTTTACCCAGGGATTTGATTAATCACCTCAACCTGTATTCTCTTCATCCTATGTTTTATCTTGTGTTTGATTTCATGTATAGCTTCTTATTTTTTTTCATTGTAATTGTGTGCAGAAATTTGGGTCCCATTGGGAGAAAAGTGCTAAAGAAATACAATTATTTTTATATTCGGTTATTATTACTTCCTCACATTCCCCCCTACCCATTGCCACCTTCCAGCTTCACAGCATGACCTCTTGTTCTAGCAGTTTTCCTGCTCTGAAATATGCTTTCCTCCTGCACTTTGTTGAAACCCTTTCTGAATTTGAAAGTTTCAATCATATCCCCCCTCTCCCTGTACATTGTACATAGAGAGGCCATTGACTCCAGCAGTATGTGGGAAGGACAATTGATCCCTTTCATAAAAAACATTTAATGGCATTGGGGAAATAGATCAAATCCACGGTAAATGTACTATAGTTGAACCTGTTTTATCTATGCAACATTCCCAAGTAAAATGTATTTTCTTATACATACACAGGCTGCTGCTTAACACATGCAAGTTAATTATATAAAAGCATCAATAATCCTACAACAGTTTTATTTTTTCCTGTTTAACTTATATTGATAAAATTAAGTATATGTGACCTCAACATAACTCCTAAAAACATGAGAAAAACGATTGTGTGTATGATAATGGCTGATGGTCCATATTGAAAAAGTAAAAACAGTGTCAACCTTTCAAAATAAGCTTTTTTTTAATATATTTAACTTTTGTCAATGCAATTCCAGTGACAGATGTTTGTCAGGTTTAAGTCTTAAGCCAGCTGTGCATTTAAGATCAGAGATGTGTCAACTGCTGGCTGTTCCCTTTGTAATTTATTTTGCAATTACTTCCCAAAAATAGCAATTTTATAAAAAATGCAATCAAATAGTTGGGTTCAGGAAACAAATAAGACATTTCCATTAAAATGTGTAAAATGTTGGTGATTGCTAGTTGCTTTTCACATACATTAGAGTTCATTTAACTCTAGGTCAACGGTAAGTTGGGAATACAGTTTCCGTTTTGGGGTGATCTTTAATGCAATTATTCTCAAAATCACCTTTCTGAAGGGCTTTCAATGCATGTGATTTGTGGTAGTAAATGTGTGATGAAATGTCTGATTGTTCATAAATTATGAACTATACAATTTTGGCTGCGGATTATTTTCAATCTATTGCAGACTTAGTGCTGCCGTAAAGTCAAACTAATTCTGTACGTGAGAAGCTCCTCATATAAGAAAGAGGCCCATAATAAATAGCATACAGCTTACTGCCAACTCTCTTTGTCTGTAATTAACTATAGTATTAAGAAAAAGAATACACAAAGTAAAACCTGTGAGGTTTCAAAAGGTCTGTATACTTATTTTACCTATGAAGAATTTTATGTTGGTCCATTAATAGTTAACACAACCTACAACACGTCTGCATGTTTCCTGGATCTGTACGGTCACTAGGACGTTTATGGCTCTCTTACAATACAGTAGTCTGAAGTTGTCTCTTCTTATATCAAAGCACCCATTTTCCATGAATCCATTATACAGATGCAGCCAGCCTCACCTTCCCCAAATGGTATGGGGACATGGAGAGTCTCAGGTAGCCACGGCTGGAGTCTTGTGTTTCGCATGTCCCCCATGCATCATTAAACCCCATTCATGGGGAATGCTGCAGCCATGTTCGAGCAATGTTCCCAGGCAACTGGGAAAATACATCTGTCTACAACTGTACCCATGTCCATTGTGCTTGAGTGAAATTTTTGGTGTATGAGCTTGTCACAATAAATTGTTCATATGGTGGCCACCATGTATATGACTCAGATATGTGAACTATTTTACCCTATATTCCTTACATCTCTGGAAAAAAAAAAGGTTGTTATTCTGTTAGAAAGCAATTTCTTAAAGTATATTATTACGATTACAATATGTATGTGATTCAATGTTATTGCTCAAACACATTTAGTGTAGTGTAATTTACAGCAGTCTGCCTTTCATTACATACGTAATGATTTGTTTGTTATGTCCTACACAAATGAACATATTTTTTTAAATGTATATCATTGTATCAACTATCATGTAATGGGCATGTAATATGAATAAAGCCACAGATCTATGAACGTTATCAAAAAGGTTAGAAATGGTAGTGTCAATTGTTACAGTGACGGTAACATCAGTGACATCTTTACTTGAATGGCAAACGAGGAATAGAGCATTCAGGGGGAGATCTGTGAAATGGATAACTAGCAGTAATGTAATTCACTGAAATATAACTTTTTACCACTGTCAGATTCCATAATTATTGTGACCTTGTGTCTAGAATTGTTACGAAGGTTCAGAATTTCTTCAAGCCGCCCAATACGTTCATCTCTTACGGATAACTTTCTCTTGTTAGTGAGTTATCAAGGTACTTTATTTTTTGTTAAACAGGTTCTTAACGATTCCCGGAAACGAAATGATATTTTAATGGCGTGTGCTTCATTCATCTTGCGTTTCTTTTTTATCAGTGTAAGGTAGGAAAGCAGATAAGGGACATAAAGCATTAACATTGAAATGGCTACTTTATTTCTGACCGCCTTGAATAGATGTTACAGGAAATTAACCATCAATTTGATAATAAAGTGGACACAGATTGTTGGAGATAGAAAATGACATAATGATAGACAAGTCAGGTATTAATTTGTTGTAAGTATGCTTCAAGGACACCTTGACCTTAGACTTTTTATAAGAACCTCCGTGAGATCAATGATGTATCAAGTTCTTAAGTATTTAACTGGAATGCTGATTTATTTATTTTTTGCAACTATATATGCTTCACCGTACAGTATCTGTGTCTGTCAAACTGATGAGTGTTCAACCTTATTGGTTTAAATTTGTCTTAAAACAGACATTTTATCAGCATCATAGGATTTTCACTATGTTGCTTTGTAGACAAACTGTAGTTATGGACTAAAAAACAGAAGAAGACAGACATCTGATCATCTGTTTATTTTTGTCAAGCGTCGGGTGCACAAGTAATCATATTAAACCAAGCTCCCTTATATCCCATAAAAGGTAACATGATTCATATTAACTTATTATTCTTTGGTCAAGTTTTGTTACAGAAATAGAATGCAACATTTTTCAAGCCTGTCATTTTTGACCTTGCACATTACAGGTAGTCCGCGCTATCCAACGTTTCACTTTACAACGAATGGCATATCCAACGCTTTACAATGCAACCCTATTGGCCGTTTTTCGACTCCGGAATACGTTATCCAACGCTCACCGCCACTGATTAACATGGGACTCACTTTACAACAGTTTCACTTTACAACGCTACTTCCAGAACGGATTCCGTTGGATAACCGAGGACTACCTGTACTGCACACACAGATGTAATAAGACTTACAGTACTGACGCTGGTGCCGTCACTGAACAAGCAAAAGTCTGCGGTGTGCGGCCGCCTTTCGTTTTCAAACAATCCTTCAGACAGTATAACTCAGCAGCTACAATGTATCCTTATATTACTAAGGTAAGATTACCTATTGTTACAGTTACAGCTCAAACTGCTGGGAACATTGGCAACAAATTATCACAAACAGTAAAGTGTTGCAAATATTTGCACTGTTTGGGAGGTGGGTTAAAACCTGCTACAGAAATAAAAAATGCTTTAAAATTAATTTAAAATGACATTAAGAGTTGAATAATAAAAAAGCAGTCACTATTATCTAATACTACAGAACTGATTTACTTAAAGAAAAAGAAAAAAGAAAGGAGCCTGCAGTACGCATCTTCCCCAACTTAAAACATATGCAAAACAAAGTAAAAAAATAGTAAAAGATAAATCAGGTGCTCCTTTTTTTTTTTTAACATGTTTTACACCTGAGAAAATACAGAGGCTGAAAAGTGTCTTCCATGAGGTGGAACAGAGTGAGTATACAGGCATACCTCACATTAACGTACGCAATGGGTCCAGAGCATGTATGTAAAGCAAAAATGAACTTAAAGTGAAGCACTAACTTTTTCCCACTTATCAATGCATGTACTGTACTGCAATCATCATATACGTGCATAACTGATGTAAATAACGCATTTGTAACAGGCTCTATAGTCTCCCCGCTTGCGCACAGCTTTGGTACAGGTAGGGAGCCGGTATTGCTGTTCAGGACGTGCTGACAGGCGCATGCGCAAGCTGCTGTTTGCCTATTGGGCGATATGTCCTTACTCATGAGTGTACTTAAGGTGAGTGTCCTTAAACCGGAGTATGCCTGTATAAAGCTTGCATTGCAGGGGTGTCTGATTTCCCCTTCAATACTGTAGTCACGCAAAACCTCATCTCCTATAAACATGAGAAGATTAGGCCTTCATTGATGTTGTTTCTCCTTTTTTCTTTCCAAATGGATTTAAACATAGTCAGATCATTTGAACTGTATCACATCATAATTATTGCAAATGTTCCCAGTGTATAACTAGATGGCTGGGCATTAGTGTACGAACACTCAATGTATTACTGCAACACCAGCATAACTTTCCTCCAGAGTCCAGACTCCAGACTATACATTTCAATGCAATATAAGCCCCACTGCTTATCACTAGTAAATTATTTGCCAGCCGAGGAGAAAATGATAGCAAAAGAGAGCAATATGTATTAATATATTAATAAGTGATCCATTATCACAGCTTGGGTTGATTTCTTTTAATTATTTGCATTATACACCAAGGACACATAAATAAAATTGTTCTAAAGCTCAGAAACCACGTTGGAATATTATCTGGTAAAATTCTCCTAGAAATAAGAAATGTATCCCATGTGAATTATTTTCCATGTGGTATTTTCAGTGGGAATTCTTGGAGCACTTCCTAATTCCTGCATAACTTCTATCATTTTCACATAACCACACGGTTTATATTCAAGTGACGTTGAACGATCACGTTATTAATGTCCAGGTTACAAAATAAATCTTAAAATATGCTTTGGCAGACAATTGCACACTTGTTAGTTCATATGTGTTGGACTACAGAGTACTTTTGGATTCCATCCCTAGACATGACATACTGTACATGTGGGGAAGAATGAAATCCATTATTAACAGAAGTAATTTAATCTAACATTCCATTGCATTCCAGTAAGGTTTATTTTCAGATACCAAAGAGTAAAACGACACCAAGTAGCACTGTAGGGGATGCGTGCAGAGGTGAACATAGAAGACTTGCTTTGCGAAAAATAACATAGGATTTTATTCAGCCAAAGTTTAGCAACATAAACTACAGGTTTTTCCTAGCCAAATTGAAAAAATGTATGGTGCTAAGAGCTACTATACAGACATATGTATAGCATAATTTTTTTTCCCCAAATGGTGACCCTTGCTTCCAACAATAATGTGATTAGTGGATAGGTAGTTGGTGAATAACACTTCCCTGGAGACCTCACCATGCACAGGTGTACAGCTAAATCACAGAAGATATTCCAAATGGCAATAAGTGAATAAATTCCAACCACACCTTGATTGCTCAAAAGTTGAAAGATGTTATATCATTTGGAGGACTCACTTTATGAATTTCAGCATCCTAACGTGGTTCGTAGCTTCCAAGGGTCCCTGGTGTGCTTGCGTTGTAAGGATAAAGCAGTAGGAGAAGAAAAACAGAGCACTACTGATGGAACAAAAATAATTAAAAAAAATAGAGAGATGCATATTACATAAAATCTTATATTTTAATGGTCATGAAGACAAAAAAGCAAAGGTGTCGCCCCAGCAACGCGTTCCACACTGTAGCACCTTATCAGTAATTATTGATGAAGCGCTACGACTTGAAACGTGTTGGGGGGGTGACCCCTTCACTTTTTTTTGTCTTCATGACCTTTAAAATATAAGTTTTTATGGAATATGCATCTATTTTTTATTATTTTTGTTCCGTGGCTTTTCCTAGCCATAGTTCAACAACATAACGTACAGGCTTTTCCTAGCCAAAGTTCAGCAACATAAAGTACAGGTTTTTCTTAGTCCAAAGTTCAGCTTCCCCAGTAAATGAAGATCTGTAGATTCCTACACAGATACTCAGTGTCCCTATGCATCTGGGACATGTACATATGGCCTGCACAGCCTGGTATCCCTAGGAATCAACACATGTGGTCTGAACGCAGACAAGGGACAGACATACTGTAGAAACACTTGCCCTTTCCTGCCTTTTAAACATTTGCTAGACTCAGGTGGGCTCGTAGTATTCCAGCCTTCCTCCAGGCAGGGATTAACCATTACATGGCCGACACCAAACAGCTTTAGCTGCTGTTAACAGACTTATCCCCTGTTACAAGCACTTCCCCAAGAATTCTGCAGTAATTCCACATTTGTAGAAATCATGCTGTTTTATTTCTGAGAAGCCGAAAGAATGAGGCTAATCAATTGCTTATATATAGGTTCCTGTAGGAGCTCAAATGCTTGGTCCCTTATTGTCAATTGTATATATGGAGGTTACCATCCAGGGGAAATATAAATAGCTATAATGCAATTCTCAAATTCCAATGTCATATATGTAGACACATAAATCCCTAGATACATCTGGTGAGGGCGTCTTCAATTCTCCTCAAAACGCGTAGGAGGACTGTACTCTCTACCGTTTTTTAATGCAGCTTGAATAAACAAAGTTGTTATTGCCACATGACCTGGTTCTTGCCGCTGTGCACCCTACACAACTTTTCTTGATAATCAATTGCTTATTTGATGTAATCTGTGAAGATGAATAAAACATATGCAGTAATGATGTATATTTTGAAGAGACTGCTCTTTAAAGATATTCCTGCAGGGTGTGAAAAAGAGGAGGGATAAAGAAGAATTCTTGCATTGTTTTGGGACCACTTCCCATCCCAGAAGTAATTTCATCTGTGATCTTTAAATAAACCCCACAGTACAACAAAATATTCAGGTCTTTTTTAACAATCCAATATTTCAAAGTAAACACTGCATAGGAATAAATGCTTGAGAATAGATCACTAACTCGAGCAGTCCCAAAATCCTGTTTAGAAACATATACAAGTTCAAAATATACTCTCCTCGACACCCCAACACCCCACCTAGGAATGTGGTCTCCGATTTTGTTAAAAAGTTCTTCATATAAATCAATGCTTCCAGTTCAGCATATAAAGCATAAAATAAACCACTCCCAAATTAAACAAATGTGAAACGCACATTGGAAGCTCCAGGTTTAACTCTGGCAACACAATCTGAATAAGTTGGTTATGATGTATATGCTTGATTGAAGATAATATTATTATTTTTATTAATGAACAGAGGAAAAAGGGTCATACTTTCTGAGCAGTGCTCTATAATATGATACCACCCTGGGCCTAAAAACATCTTATGGCCTATTCATGCAAAGTCTTTTGCCAAATCTCAGTTTAATACATATTGACTTTGGTCTTCAGACATCGCAACGTCAAGTTTCATCACTCAACCTTCTAGGCCACACAGATTTATGCAGCGCATGCGCAGAAGAGGAGGGCAAACCCTGCCACACATGCGCAGAAGCCCATATAAATTCTCCTGTCCGTATGCGCACTGACGGCGTGGCCAGCACAGTGTTCATGCGCAGGACCGCCCGGCGCCATGCTGCACTGGTGGGCCCCCTCCCTTCTCAATAATAAGGACACCGGCACAACCCTTCCCAATGCTATATAGTCACATACACACAGTGTCACAAACACACAAACAAAAACATGAGGAATTCACAGTTAGTATAAATAGATGCGCAAATAGCTAAAACAGAGATGAGTGCCGAGCACGTGTGTTCTAAGTCATTAGAGTCATCTCTTCTTTGCGTTTTGTCACTGACATGGGGATGTTTTTATTAAAAATCAAAACACAATCACAAATACAATATCTGTGACAAAAGATAAAGAAGATTCACTTAAAATGTGCGTGCTCGCCACACACACACACACTTTTTTAACCATCATAACTTATATAATGTGTGGTTAAAGTTAATCTCAGCTTCACATTGCAAAGCCAGTATAACCAGCCTCACACTAAAGATACTCATAAAGGTTGAATTAGCTGTCTGTGAGTAGGGTTACTGTCTCTGCACTTCTGTAGCTGTGCTGAAAAGCTGTGAAATACAGCAGGCATACACTTATAGGGGTCCATGTTAATATGGACATGAGGTAAAAGGTGACACTGTGCTTTTTTGCATGTCATTTCCCAGAATCCCTTGCGGCAGTGGAAGTAATGTGTGATGAGGAAAGGCAGGGCTGCAGACCTGCCTGAGGCCTTGTTTATACCAGATGCCACTGAGCGTTAGCACAATCTGGTGATGTCACCCTGTGCTGCCACCGAGCGGCATCTTGAGCTTACAGGGGAGACAGGAGAGAAGAGAAGAGGAGACAGGGAGGCGTGGCGGAGGCATGGCCGTGAGCGGTTCACCCTCATTGGTTGAACCACTCACGTGACGCAGCCGTCACCTCAAGAAAATAATTTTGAAAGTCTCTTCATGCAGCGGACACTTTGCAGTATGCGCGGTGCACGAGGAATGTTTACTTTCATTTGATTACAGCAATTTGTTTTTCAGCTGCTGGTGATTTTTGGTATAATCACGGCCTCAAACATGCCAATGTGCTGACAAGTGATATTTGTATTTGCTGTATGCAGTTAATTGAAATATGACTGTAGAAAAGCATATTTTTAATGGTGCAATTCCTTTTTTCTATTTTTTGTCTGCCCTTTTCATACCCCTCATATACTTTAGTCTGAAATTCTCATTCAGTTTTGTATTTTTCTTTAATATTCTCATAGTTAGGGTGACCAGACGTCCCGGATTTGCTGCACATGTCCTGGTGTCCCGACAATTATTTGAAAATGTTCAAAATGTCCCGGGTTCGGCTGCAGAGAAAAGGGGCGGGTGCCAGAAATATGGAGAGAAATATGCAGCTGCAGTTACAGCCACAGGGGGCGCTGCATAGAGTTGGTTCATGTGTGTGTGTGTGTGTAGGTCAGTCTGTGTTTGTGTTTATGTGATGGTCAGTCTTTGTGTATGGTGTGTGTGTGTGTCTCTGCAGATCAGTAACTGTGTGCAGGTCAGGGTCTGTGTGAGTGTTGGACAGGTCAGTATGTGTGTGTGTCTGTTGTGCAGGTCATAGTCTGTGTGTGTCTGAGAGTGTTGTATAGGTCTGTGCGTGTATGTGTGAGAGACTGTTGTGTAGGTTAATGGCGTTGTGAGTGTGTTGTGCAGATCAGTGTGTGTTTCTGTGTGTGTCTGTGGTTTTTTTTTTAGTTTGAGTTAACACATTGTGTGTGTGTATGTGGAAAGGTGTGGTTGTTTATTTGTATGGTGGATGTATCTGGTGTGTGTGCTTGTGTTCATCGTGCCTACATACAGATATAGCCAACGTTATTGCAGCTATTACTGTGTGCTAACGGGTGCAATAATGTTGGCTACAGTTGTACGTGTGGGAGCCAGTGGTCCCCTGATATCAGGACTGAGGATGCACTTTCCACCCCAAGTAAAAATTCACCTGCCAGCCCCTAGGGAGGGGGGGAGGCAGAAGCGGGAGAGAGAGAGGAAGGGGGAGGCAGAGAATTGGGGGGGGGGGAGAGGCAGAGAATGGAGGGGGGAGAAAGAGAGAATGAAAGGGGGAGAGAGAGAATGGGAAGGGAGTGAGATTAGGAGGGAGAGAGAATGGGGAAGAGAGAGAGAGAATGGGGAGAGGTTGAATGAATAATATAGTGGTGACGCTATTAGACATATATCATTATAATATTTATTTTTTAGTGATGTCATTTTGTTGGTGTCCCGGTTTTTAATTTTGAAAATCTGGTCACCCTACTTATACTGTAGTTGACTAATGTAGTGGAGTAGTCCTCCACACCCCTGGGGGGAGCTTATGCAGCTCCTCAGACTGCTATGCGGAGGTGTGGTGGCCATGTTGAGACTGGCAGGAACAGGAGACAGAATATCCTCTGCTAGAGGCAGGATATCCTCTAGAACTGTGACTAGCAAGGTGAGAGCGGCCTGAGCTTGTGGAAGGGAAGGTACTGTCCTGGGAGCAAGTCAGGCTGCGTAGGGTTAGGATAGAGGATCCCCAAAAGCCCCAGTTAGTACCTGAAGAAGTGCGCAAGCGCACGAAATGCGTTGGGCAGTTTGTGAGAGTTTATTTGGACTAAGGCAGAGTACCCACAGGAGTGATCGAGGTACAGCAGTAGGAGAAGGGGTTTTTGGCATTTTGACCCGCCCCCAGTGACGTATTTCCGGCCACGGAGTGGCAGACAGCGTTTGGAGAGCCTGAGACCCACCCTCGGTGACGCACATCCGGTTGCGGAGCTAGGGACAGTGTTTGGAGCAACTCCTGGACGCCACGCATCCATCAGACGCTGCGGCCGTGCATCACTCACCATACAACCCTGTCTGTATTAAACGAACGTCCTGTAAGTAGGATTCCGGTTTTACCACCGGATCTGTCATCTGCCTTGTTCATTTTATATTTTTTGTGTATTAAATTAACTCTTGTATTATTTGTCAGCCTTTTGTGTTTGTCTAGTATTGTCTTGTCCTGTTTGTCTTATGTGTTTATACTGTAGCATTGTTGCACTATGATTTTTCTCTCTTTTCTCTCTCTTTGCATCACATGCTTCTTGTAACATCTTGCTGTGGAGCGTGAAGTGCAAGATTGGACATTTCTGGACACTTCTTTACCATTGGACTGAACTTTTTTCCTATATGGGACTCTGTAGGCGCCGGTTTGTATTGTTGTTTTTTGCTTTGTACTAACTATGTTTTTGGTTAGTTTCACTCGGCAGCCTAGCCTTACATTATTAAGGTATAGTGTGTAAGGTCACACACATTTTTATCCCCTTATATGTTTATATACACTGTTTATTATATATTCACAGCCTTTTAGCGCTATATACACCATTCTTTTTTTCCCTACCCACAGTAGAGGAGTGTTGTAGGGCCGGCCATAACTCAGGGACTTTGCCAGTTAGCCCCAATCGCCGGCTGAGTGGCAGAGCGAGACGGATTGCAGGGGACGATTCCCCAGACCTGGAGGAACGACCACGTGGCTACCAGAAGAAGGAGATAGGGGACATTGTATTGGGAGGCCCTGCATCGTGGGATCACGGATGCTGCTTGTCTCCAGAGAAGGATACCCCGTTTTACAAGTACAAACAGGTAAGGTACCCACGTGCACCACCGATACACAGGGGAGGGTAGCGCTGCCCTCACACATACATTTGGTATTACATTGGCGGACATCTTGCTCTCTTAGGTGTCCAAGGGATAGGGTGCAATCAGGACAATAAGGGGTTTAGTTTCCACCTTGCAGTAGGAGAAAGGAGTGTGTCACTACCTTTACTGTGTATGCTATTATGCCAATGTGTTTTATGATACCCTGTTGGTAAAAGGTTATACTGTTATGCTATTGTGTGTTGTTTATTTACTGGACAAGTTCCTGTGAGGGGCTATCCCATCTGTGGCAGGATCCTCACAGGTGGAGGCGCTGCACCCTGCACCCCAAGCTCCCTATAAGCGGAGGTTCAGCCTCCTGTCACCCAAACCGGTTAGCACCCTAACACCTTAGGGAAGTGATAGGGGTGCTACACTAATACTTAATTTTCCAATAAATGCTTTGCGACTGAGCACATAGCTCCAGCTTTCCTTGTATAATTCTATGTAAAGTACTCCACAGAAACGGTGCATGTTTTATATGTTATAATGTATTTCTTTTGCTGCATTTGTTATTTTTCCTGCTATTGCTTGAAGATGTGAAAAATAAAATGTCTTTTAAACAACTGTGTTTAAATTAAGAAACAGCAATTCAAATGGTAGCAAACAATGTTAAATATTGTAGCTTGCAATGTAAGCAATGTTGTTAAGTGGAGCTATACATTTAAGTTACACTGAGGAATGTATTCACAATTTTTAGCACATTCATAAACTTATTCGCTGAAGTGCTATTTACTGTAAGAAATTAGTTTGTTAAAATGCTATTAACATTGCAAATTACCTGACTGTTGTGTCATGAACACATTTGCAAAAGTTGCCTAAAATCACAACTCCGATCTCGTTACACAAGCTTGCATGTTTGCATTATCCAAATGTATTTTGTCATCCTCATACCCACACTATGCCACTGTATATTAACTACTTACAGTAAAACTTGGAAAAGCATGGGTTGAAGCTACGGATAACAAAATATGCAGGATCAATTCCTGCCAGACCGTTAGCTACTAGAACAGCGAATGACTTTATGAAAATCTCCCAATTCCTTTGTTTTCTCGTCTCTCCGAACAGTCGGTGCACTGTAGGGGGTTTCTGCCCCTTGGGAAAGATTTCATTCTCCTTTGAAGACTGTTCAGCATACAGTACAATAGTATAAGAAATGGGCTGTTTGTATTACATCCCGTAAGTGTCAGCAAGAAGGAGCCTGAAGCAGAATTCTAGAATGCCAGTTCTAATTATCTCAACTTGAGTTCTCGCCACTAATTACAAATATTCCAGAAAATAAATAACAAGTACATTGATTAAAGGAACGTTTGACTCAGCAAAATATTGCTGCGGTCATGTGATTACCTATTGGGAATTTTCACACTTCAATAACACTGTAAATCAACATATTACAAAATTATGTTTAAAGCAGATTGTCTATTTTGCACATTACTAATAAAAACTTTGTTATATATTTAGTGACCAGAGAAACACACTCAATAAAGGTATCTTATCAGATATTAAGCTTTATTACTCTGACCATGGTATTGACCAGTGCAAATATAAAGTTTGTAATCAATCTTTCTGTTAGTACCTCAACGCAGAAGGATTGTTTCACAGTGGACAGAGAAATTACCAATTTTACGGTATCAACTTGTTTGATTTCTAAAGGGAATTTGAAAGGAACACTTCATGTGGGGAGAGATATTGCCATATGCTCTAATTCAACGTAGAAAATAGCCAGTAATATAAAATAAGCAGACGAATGACAGAAGGTCATAAAATGAATGACTCATAAATAATAGAAACATCAATGTCAGGTGAACTTTATTTTAAGGGGATAGGTGGCCTAATCAAAATTTAGAGGCAAAGAATGGCTTATTGTGAACAGAAGGCCACCTCGTCTCTATCCCGGAAAGCAGTTACATAGCTTGGGCCAAATCCCAGACTTTTCAATTGGAGGTACTGTATGTGCCACTGTTTCAATGCTTGTCATTGTCAAACCAAATGGACAAGATAAGGGATTGCTTCAGTCAGACTGCTCTGCGTCTGAGTGATAAACCTCTATCTAATCCATATTAGATTTGAGATCTCTCAGATTCCTGTAGCTGTCACCAGTGCAGAACTCCATCAGCATCTCCAACTTCAATACGTTAGACCTATTTTCAGTTTAATATATGCATGATGTGAATATTTTTTAGGCTATCTCCAGCACCGACCCCTCAATGCCTTTATTTTATCCTTTTGGTGCTTTAAATGTCATTTTGTTTACTCGGCCGTACGACTGGTACCATTATTTATTATAAATATGACAGTTAATCATAGAAAGCGATTATGAAAGTACATAACCAGCTTTTTTCTTCTTCCTTCAGGTGATGTATTTTAAAACATTCATAAACCTCAGATAGTAAAAGACATGGGCATTTTCAAAATCATGTCAGTTTAAGTGATGACATGAATTCACATCACAGAGCATCTGCCACCAGATCACGGTTTATAGCTGCCAAGGCTCATTTACTATACGCACTCCTATCCTCCTCTATACCAGTCTCATTCTTTCAATCTCAATTTTATTGGCTCTTTAACACTTTTTCCAGTCTAAACTGGGACACATTGAAAATGGCAGGAGACTCCTCTCATAGGGATCTATGGTGTAATGAATGCCCTTGTACATTAAATAATACCTCTGTGCTCATGTACTCCTGGAACACATACTGCTGTAGGTATAGTTGATATCCCTATAGCAGGAGTGGCCAACTCCAGTGGCCACCAAAAAGTCAGATTTTAAGGATACCTCTGCTTCAGCAGAGGTGGCTCAGTCATTGACTCAAGTCACTGATTGAGCCACCTGTGCTGAAGCAGGGATATGCTTTAAACATGACCTGTTGGTGGCTGTTGAGAACTGGAGTTGGCTACCCCTGCACTATGGGATGCAATTAAATCTTAGATAATTTCCACATCAGTCACAAGGAGCCTCAGAAATGTTGAGGCTTCCAGGGTCAAGTAAATGAAGTGGTCCTTGTGGATTAGACAGAGGGGGTTCACTCTCTGTCTAAAGGAGAACTGATAAATTGGTCAATACGGCTCCTGGGGTGCTACTCATACTGTTATAAATGAGCCATGGTTGCCATGAGGGGCGGATTGAATTTACGTGCTGGCCCGGGCAATCCCTTGAAGAGCCTCCCTCCTCCTGCAGCATTGTAGCATCATGACGTTGTGGCGCAATCATGTGATATCATGTTGTCATGGCAACGCTTCGGCTTTTGACATTGGGTCGCCATGGCAAGGTGACACTGCTGGATGGCTGCTCCGCAGAAGGTAAGACCCCATATCACTCACTCATCCCCCTCTTGACACACACACACTCTTACTTACCTTGCTGTCCTGCGGGTCTGGGGTCTTCCTAGCTCCTTCCTCTGGTCGGGCAGAAGTTTTATCCTGGCACTGACAAGAGGAGTGAGGGTATTGCAGGGGGTCGGAGAGCTGGGGAGCAGCAGCATCGACCCACTGTACCACTGGAGCAGCACCAAATGCCCAATAGGGCAAGCCATCCATGGTTGCCACATTCTTGGGATTTTAGCACAAGAGTTGCTAATGAGACTTGTCAATTTCTCCATGTAAAAATTGAACCAAATCTTATTTTTAATTTGAACCATGGAGGGAAATTTGCCCTTCATCCAAATAAAATGCAATTGCATGTCTGGTGCAGTCACAACATTGTTTTGAAATATATTGCTATTTTTTCAATATCCTTAAGTGGTTTATTCAGTAGACAGGACCATGGATCAAGACTAAAAAGTCTAATCTTAACTATTGGGTATAAAGAACTTTTATAACCAGCCTCGGATACATTTTCCCAGGCCTCAGCCTCTAAGTCAACCCCGAGATCCACCACTAATTGTTACATCAACTTAAACTTGATTTGAGGAATATCGAAGAGTATAGCCTAGAGGTGACCCATGATTGGGTAGGGTACATAAGAAAGATACTCTTAAAAGTTGAAAGGGGAGAACCAGGCCTATACCGTTGGGCTATACCCCTTAGTTGGACATAACTAAAAAAATTCACACTTGTGGCGGGATAATGTTTTCTCTCTGAAGAATAAAAATGTTAAGCATAAGAAAACTTTCAGCTTTAACTGTATATTCAAACATTATTAAAAGGTGCGTGATGTATTACAGTATTAGAAAATCTGCTAATATCTTAAAAAAAATTCTTACAAAAATTGAGCAAAATTGTCCAAATATACCATACAAACTATATGCTGTTTTTTTGTTGTTGTTTTTTTAATATATACTCATTTGTTTTGTTTATTTTTTTAAATATTTGTTAATTTTCACATTTCAAATATATTAAAATAAAAAAAAACATTAGCAGTGGTTATATTCGAACCGATTTCGCAAATTTTCCAAAGTGTTACATTTTGGCATTTTGGCATTTTTGCAGCCAATTCACGCTTTGGTGAATGATTCGCCTATCTCTATACGGTATCCAAAATATAAGGGTTAAAAATGCTAGAGTGTTGATTATTGGTGTTTGGAAGAATGTCATTTACCGTATGCATTCATATATTTCAGTAAAAGACATAACTAAACCCCCTTTAATACAAATTTTATAATATAATATACCTGCACCATTTATATATTTTTAAAAAAAATTATTTAAAATATTGCTACTGGACTTTGATAATCACCAATGTGCATATTATTGTACAGCCCATAAAAATATCCCTTGTGAGCACATTCACGTCTCAGATGGGCCTTTCCCCTTTATCTCTCAGCATACAGTGCTTCCGCTGCAGCCAGGGATTCTGGGTAATGCCATGCCAATGAGCACACAGTGTCACCTTTTCCTTCTTGTTCATTTTAACATTGACCCCTATAAGCTTATCTATGCAGTATTACACAGCTTTATTGCACATATTATTGTAGTAGCAATTTATGTAATGGTTTGGAAAAAAAACATGCTGTACAGTACTGTATATACAAGGATTGAATATACAATAGGTCAATTATTGAGGGGTTCTTAATTCTGTTAGAGTACAGTACAGTGTATATGACATGGAAAGATCCTCTGTTACTTTGGCTGCGTGTCAAAAGAAGACCCACAGGTCATTAAAGTACCTCCACGGTTAAAAGACTTAATTAAATAGCATCTTGTATTGTGCTGATCCCTTCTATCACTGCTGTTTCACCTCTGTCATTGATCATTTCTTCAATTTTCTCTCTGTTATTTTGGTTCCTTGCAACACACGTTGTCTCTTGTTCCATTCCATCTTTCTTTTCATGACTGCCCCTCTGATTTCACTTTGGGTCTGATGTCTTGCTTTCCTTTGTATGCCCTAATTCATTTTGTGTCTCTAAAGATTGTAATGCACTTTTGGTTACAGCCTGATCTCAGACTGCTCTGCCATGTTTAACTACTCCATCACCTAATGCCTTCTCCTCCGTTGCATGCTATAGCATTTCTCTCTATACAGTAGCATTCTTGGTGTTGACATTCATGATAGTGAAAATACGGAGGTGGATTAATCTTGTCTTTTAACATGACATAAAATCAGGAACTAAATGGAATTGTAACCATACATACATTGATGTGTGTTTATTTAAAGCTGTGAAAACACACATTGTCAACTAGATTATTAACCCTTTCAAGGTACAATGACTCTTAATTAACTTCAAAAGTGTATGTTTATTTTTTTTTAAAGACAACTCAACCTTAAAATATATCTCAGGATCTCCACATCCACTCAAGCAATTTTAATAATCTTCCGTACCAATCTGCGGAAGTAATTAAATAAAGAATCAATGCAAGTCAAAAGGGCTTAGGTGGAAGACAGGGGAAGCATTATTTATATATGATTTGAGAGAGGACAAGTTTACATTTTAATCAAAATATATCATTATAAAGTGTTTAAAGGGGGTTCATAGGCATAGACTGAGTGCAAAAATAAGTTTCCATTATACTTTTGACTTAGGTGGGAATGGACCTAACACTTCTAATGTGGAATAGGTAAAATGGCATTTATTAATAGTAGACACACATTTTGGGTCACATTTACTAAGCAGTGCTAATCTGCAAGGTACCCTACAGCTTTGAAATGGGCCACCATGAAGGTTATTCATTACGCTGCAGTGGTGATCATAGGGCACTATTGCACAGAAACTCCCATTGATTTCAATGCCCCGATCTGCACTATCACAGTTTAATGAATGACCCCCCCATGTGCCTTACATCTTTGTTAATACTGTATTGTCCATTACATCTTTAATTGAACCCTACTCATTATGGCAAAAAGCAGGGTAATACAAAGCTAACAATGTATCAACTTTGTTCTTTAAGTACCTTAATAACAAAAAAAATAGCAAAGAAAATTTAGGCCCCTTTCAGTGTGAGATGGGCAGGCAGATTATTGGAGATAAGGAAAAAGGAGAGGTATTAATAATTTGCCTCTCTGTTTACCAGGGAAGAATCAATTTCAATTGTAGTGCAACAGGAGGAAGCCACAACCTTTATATTAACGGACATTTGGTTAACTGAGGAAGAAGTTCATAGGCAGCTTGATAAAATTAAAGAAATTAAGGCACCTGGCACCGATGGCATACATCCAAGAGTTCTTCAAGATTAAGTTCAGTAATAGCCAAACCATTACATTTAATATTCAAGGACTCCATTTCCACAGGCTCAGTACCACAAGATTGATGTAAAGCAGATGGGGTGCCTATATTTAAAAAGGGAGCTAGATCAAAACCTGGAATTCGAACATCAACTGGGGAAGCTATTTGAAGGTTTAGTACGGGATAATATTCAGGAATACCTAGTGGAAAACAAAATTATTATTATTAATTGTAGCATGGATTTATGAAGGATAGATAATGCCAAACTAACCTTATTTGTTTCTTTGAGGAGGTAAGTAGGAATTTAGACCAGAGTAATGCAGTTGATGTGGTATATATAGATTTTGCAAAGGCTTTTGATACGGTTCCACATAAGAGGTTGGTGTACAAAAAAAAGCAAATTGGACGCTGTAAAAAATATTTGCACCTGGATTTAAAACGGGGTGAAGAATAAACAACAGAGGTTGTCGTAAATGGAACATTTTCAGTTGGGCTAAAGTTGTGAGTGTAGTACCTCATGGATCGGTATTGGGCCCTCTGCTTTTTAACTTGTTTATTAACGACCTTGATGTTGGCATTGAGGGCAAAGTCTCCATCTTTGCTAATGACACTAAATTGTGTAAGTGTAAGGGTTCCAGTCCAGGCTTTGGCTAGAGTCTGCCTTTACCTGGCGGCTGTGGACATCTTGGTTGCTGGCAAGCCTCCTCCTCAACTTTGTTATTGGCTGCACCTGTTCCAAGGCTGAAATAGCAACCAGTGACTTCCAGCCCCTGCCTGAGCATTGTATGGTTTTCCTCGTGTTCCTGGCCACCTTGGGTTCTATTTCCTGAGCCTTCCTTATTTCTGAGCCATCCCTGTGGCTAGCCTGTTCCTTTGGCTTCCCTGTTACCTGTGTAGCCCTGGGTAGTTTTGGGGCTATAGTTCTTTCTCCTCCTGTACAGTAATCCCTGTTAAGGGCAGGTTTGCCAGGAGTAATCATGGGTTTTCCCCACACACACATGCTGTGCAGTGAGGCAGTGAAGATAGTGTCACCAGGCTCTGTGTCCAATCACTGTGACACAGGGGTGGTACCTATTGGAACAACTTATTGCATAGCATTTCCTGAATTTAGTGAGTTCCTCTCCCCCTTGAGAGAGGATAGTCTATCCCAGCAAGCTACCAGGGCCCTGGCAGGTTTTGTGGCCCTCCCTCTGGGAGAGGTGGGAGACTATTCCTTTTACTCCACCAGGGAGAAAGAAGAGCTAGGACAGCTCCTAGGTCCCTGACTAGGAGTGATTGTCCAGGGACTTCCTTTGGGTGATAACCCAATGCTGAGTGGCTGAGTGACTGGGCTGCATGATGGGCAGTCTGCCAGATGGAGGAATAAAGTATATCCTTGATATAGAAACCTTCTTGCCTGAGCCTGTAATCATTCAGGGAGAAGTTGCTGTCTCACTTTCATATCATGGCAGTTGAGTAGCAAAACTTGGAGGAAGAGAGTCCTTTTCATTTTGTGCCTCTTTCCATCAATACGTCAAGTACTTTGCTCCATTTTTGTCCTTTGTGCTTCAGTTTATCGAAACAGAAAATGTATCTAAGGCGCTTATACCCCCAAAAGTATTAACAATAACAATGTGTTGTATTCAGTGATATATTCATTAAAACAGAGTGAATTTTCAAGTGAAAAAAAAAACGTTTACTTGTGAATGTATGTAAATAACCAACCAAGTAATAAATAACCACAGCTTTTGATTGCTGCTCTTAACTCTTGGGTGGATTGATTTTTCAATCCTATTTTGCAGCAGTTTTCAAGATAATGGGGAGCGCAGGTCAATATGAAAATATAAAGAACATATAATAGTGTAATAAGTCTATGACAGTCTTATAAAATGGAAAATGGAACCTTAGTAAAATGGAAAATGGATCCAATAGTGCAGACTTGTAAAAAAAAAAATTATCAGCATAAAATAATATAAAATTGGCACGCTCACATGGTGTTAATTCAGTAAAAGCATTGATCACAATATCAGGAATAACGGCGCTCTCACAGCCTCTCTCCTCAGAGTCTCCGCGTCTCTTACAGGTAGCTCCTGAATTTCCGGGTTGGATTCCCAGGTGGTGAACAGTAGCAGAAGCAGCACTACATCAGTGTCCCACTGCAGCTAACTCTATGCATTTCACCGACTCACGGTTTCATCAGGAGTTTCTCTGATATTCTGTCCAATGCTTTTACTGAATTGACACAATGTGGGTGTGGCATTTTAATATTATTTTATGCTGATAATATTTTTGTACAAGTCTGCATTATTGGATCCTCCACCTTCCATTTTACTAAGGTTACCCCACTCCAAGACTGACATGGATTCACACACAACTGCCACTGATTTAGGATATGCTAAAAAGAACCGGGAATATGTGAATATATCTCTGTGGAATCACATATTCAGTCCACACATTGCCACAGTCATATTGCACTACTATATGTTCTTTATGTTTTCATATTAACCTACACAAACATTATTGAATGTGTACACTATACTCTCAAATGCACTTGCTCGCCTTTCTACTTGTGTTACATCCTGATGTAGCCAAACGTACTGTCCTTGTGGCCGTGTAGAAAAGTGTGGACATCCACTGCCCGTACACGGCCCACCGTGTGGCTCTACATCATCGGGGGGGGGGCTGTATATTGTTATTTATGGGCATCTACATCAACATGGCTTGACTGGACAGGAAACAGTCCAGCCTCCTTGATGGTGTAGCTGCCCAAATATGGCCATATAGGCTCCCCGTCATGATGTATAAAAGCAGCTACATCATCAAGGGGGAAAGAACTACAACCTTCAGTGAGCGGGGAGACACAGGGAGAGAAATGCAGAGACGGCAGACAGGGACCTGCGCAGCTCATTTGAAATGTGAGTATTGGTTCTCTCTCCCTGTAGGATGTCTCAGGAGGTTTAATGCTGCAGGATCCAATTCAGAAGCATGGAACCCAGCAGAGTTAATCCTCCTTGGAAACTTTCTGCCCTTGGAGCTGGGCGAGCAGCAGCCACAATGCGCCGTACCGGCTACATCTGTAGGTATGTAGTAGATGAGGTTGAAAAAAGACATATGTTCATCAAGTGCAACTTATGCTAAATTTAGACAACCGGTACTAATTCTATATTTGTATTTACAGTATTTTGATCCACAGGAATACAAACAAAAACCCCAGTGACACGTTTATCTATTCATTTATCCCTAATGTCAATGTGATACTATAGCCCATGCTTCTTTTTTCTTTTGAAATATTAATGAGAAGAAGTCCTCTGAAACATGTTTGAATACATACAGTATACCTATAACATGAATACAATAACATTTTTAAATGTACAGCTCAACCCCGTTACAACGCGAATCCGCTTATAACGCGGTGCAAGCGTGGCTCCCAATTTTCGTATTTAGGAATACTTTACAACACGATTTTTGTATCTTAAATACTTTATTGTACAACGCATACAATTGTACATTATTTCTAACGCGATCTGCTTATAGCGCAATGTGATTCTTTGGACCCCAAGCACAGCGTTATAAAGGGGTTGAGCTGTAATAGTCTGAATGTTGTATTTGTCTGTGAGGTGTGTTGTGTACTGTTAACAGCTGGATAGCAGACTTATTTAAATTTTTACACATGTGAAAGGATCCCACAATACAAAGAAAACCCTTGACTTGTACGTGTCCCACTAGCATTATTGCGTTCAGTAATCATTTTAACATTCTTGCAATGTAGACTCCTTTGCTGCTATGAAAAATAACTTATTTCAGAAGCTTATTCTGTTTTCCCATATGTTAATTAATCTAAAATGTGTCATTGTTTCTAAGTGGCATTCATAAAAATGATTTAATAGCTATAATAAGCCACACCTACGGAAATTGTAAAATGATCTTGCAGGTTATTATTCAATGTATCTTCCAAGAACCTAACTAGCATTTCTTACACACCTTATAGTTCATCCTAGTGACATTTTGCTCATTCTCTGATAGTAGAGTTAGAACTGCTAAACTATTATTGGATACAGCTACCTTGACCTCCTAATGTCCCGGTAGCTGTCCAATCAAGCCATATATAAAGTTACATAATTAATCATGCAAAAAGGGCTACCTGTATTTAATTGAAAGTGTTCAACCTCCCTTGGCTATGATGTTCACCGATTTTCCAACCTTTTTAATCAAATATCCAGCTAATGATCATACTGATCTTTCTTATATACGTGATACATGATAACAGTCACAGTAGGGCATCAAGAAGGTTGGCATTTCTCAAAGCAGTACAGTACGGCACTCAGCCGCAATATTCTCTCACGTCCATGTAGGCTAATTAGATTAAAGGTATAAGATCAATCAAACTGTACTGCTTGAGAAAGAGTAATGATTTCAGAACTCACTGTATTAATTATTAGTGAACTAAAATGGCCCAATGAAGTAAAAATAGCGGGGAAGACAAACGAGAAGCAGATGGATTAATCAATCAGAAATGTATTTCAGTCATTCCTTCTCTCATCTTCAAACTACCTATCACAACTTTCATATCGAAAATAGAATTTGATACTATATGTATGTGTCTTTATTTATATAGCGCTATTTATATACATACTGTAGCGCTTCACAGTAGTAATACACGTGACAATCATATAAATAACAAATAGTACAAATAACACGTCATGGGAATAAGTGCTTCAGTCATAAAAGTAACTTTTCGGAAGAGGAGTCCCTACTCTGAAGAGCTTACAATCTAATTGGTAGGTAGGAAGAACGTACAGAGACAGTAGGAGGGCATTCTGGTAAGTGCGTCTGCAGGGGGCTAAGCTTTTGTATCGTGTGTATAGTATTAGCCACGGGACTACTCATATGCTTCTTTAAGCAAGTGTGTCTTAAGGTGGGTCTTAAAGGTGGATAGAGAGGGTGGTAGTTGGGTATTGAGGAGGAAGGCATTCTATAGGTGTGGGGCAGTAAGTGAGAAAGGTTTAAGGTGGGAGAGGACTTTAAATACAAAGGGGGTAGAGAGAAGACATCCTTGAGCAGAACGCAAGAGTCGGGATGGTGCATAGCGAGAAATTAGGGTTGAGATGTAAGGAGGGGAAGAAGAGTGTAAAGCTTTAAAAGTGAGGAGGAGAATTGAGTGTGAGATGTGGGATATGATATGAAGCAAGGAGAGTGATTTCAGCAGGGGAGACGCTGAGACAGATTTATGAAAGAGTAGAGTGATTCTGGCAGCAGCGTTTAGAATAGATTGTAGGGGAGACAGGTGAGAGGCAGGAAGGTCAGACAGCAGGAGGCTACAGTAATCGAGACGGGAGAGAATGAGGGACTGAGTCAGAGTTTTACCTGTCGAGCAACAGAGTTTAGGGCATATCTTGGTAATATTGCGGAGGAAAGTGACAGATTTTAGATACGTTTTGAATGTGAGGGAGGAGTCGAGTGTGACGCCTAGGCAGTGTGCTTGGGCTATGGGTGAATGATAGTACTTCCAACAGTAATGTGGAAGGAGGTTGTAGGGCCAGGTTTGGGAGGAAATAGAGGTCCTCTGTTTTTGACATGTTAATTTTAAGTCGGCGGAGGGCCATCCAGGATGATATCGCAGAAAGACATTGAGAAACTTTGGTCTGTACAGCAGGTGTAAGGTCAGAGGTTGAAAAGTAAATTTGTGTGTCGTCAGCATAAAGGTGATATTTAAACTCAAGAGATGGGATTAGGTCACCTAGGGAGAAAGTGTGTACAGAGAAAAGAGAAGAGGTCCCAGGACAAGGCCCTGGGGTACCCCCACAGAGAGATCGATAGAGGAGGAGGCGGTGCTAGCAGAAGAGACACTGAAAGTACGATGGGAGAAGTAAGAGGAGATCCAGGCTAGAGCTTTGTTATGAATACAACGTACATGGAGAATGTGAAGGAGAAGAGGTGGTCCACGGTGTCAAATGCTGCAGAGAGTTCGAGTAATATATTAGTCGTTAAGGGCACCAACATTTTAAAATAGTCTGATGGCAGGATTATTTTCTCTGATAGGGGTCAATGATTAAAACTATAAGTAATGATAATGCATGAATTTACTAAAAGACCTTACATTATATAAATTAAGCAGTGTGTTTATGCAAGCCCCAGTTTGTCAGTTCAAATACGATTTACGCACCTGAATGACTTGTTGGTAAAAACCCATATTACGGAGACAAATTATACTACAATGCAGTGTATTTAATTATACGTGTACTGCTTAATTATTTGTTACTCTGAAAATCCAGAAAAAAAGATGTAACATGGCTCAACAGAGTGAAGTATGATTAATATGATTGCCTAAGTAACATACAAGGTGTATGGATGCTACCTACGCATAACAGCTAAATGCACAGACTGGAAGGAGGGTTGGTGATAGATATCATAAATCCCCCAAAAGCAATTGTTAAAGGTGCACTCCTAGGTAAATTACTGTATAACGTAACATTTTTTATTAATATTTACAATAAGATGGCAAGAGTAAAAATATACATTGACGCAGCGTAACACTCGTGCAGTAATCTGAATTAAAAGTGTCAAAATTAAATTAAAAAATCAGAATGGGTGTTGAGATCAGATGGTGGTTGATGTAGGCTAAACTGGCTAGTTTATTAGGGTTGTTATGCCAGAGGGAGAAATGCTCAAATGCCTAAAATAACATCAAGGGCAGAGGCATATGTGTAATTGGCTTAATAAATGTAAAATTAAACGTATTAAACCTTATATCTAGATGGTTATGCATCTGAGAAGCATTAATAGCAGCTAATTGCTTTGAGCATTTAAGGACAACTACAATCAAGGATAGTCCTAATCATCGTATTTCCAGAGGTTTGTTTGGCGCCAAGGAGGACTTCATTGCTAAGTACTTTTTGTCTTTTAGTTTTTGGGAGAAGAACCATAACCTTCGTAGGCTGCCTTCCCCAATAGGGATTCTGCTCCTTAACAGGTGGACTGGTCTCTGGTGATCATTATCGGTGTTATAAAAACATTAGCACTATTCACTGGTTTTAGTATTTAGCGCAGTGTTTGCATTTCTGTTTCTTTGCTCTTTTCTTGCATATTTTGATCTGGGATTTGATAAAAGCCCCTTCAGAGCTGCATCACAAATGCAAAACCAATGACTATTTGGCAATAGGTTTATGCCACAGTGAAGAGTTGTTGAGCATAGATTTGAAATTTCCCACTGTATGTCTATACAATTTCATAATGATGACTTCAATTCAGGATTCTTCTCATCTTTTCAATGTTGACAAATTATCATTTACATAAGGAACAACTTACAAGCTTTAATTTTCACTCAGATCAATCTGGAGGCATGCTTGGTCATTCCAAGTAGATTTCAAAGCTTTGAAATGTCAGATACTTTCTTTTGAGACATCATGTACTTGTCTATATTTTGGTAATTTACCATATTGATGTTGAAAATCATAACTATACAAGCTAACTTCAATTGTCTCTGTGAAATCTTTGATCTATTTCATGGTTCCAGTTTTCCCTTAATGCTCAGCCAGGGTGCTCAGCCAGCATGTTCAGCCAGCGTACTCTGACCCACACGGCCAGGTCTCTGTGAAGTAATAAAATACTTGTTTGTCTATGTTCACTGAATTAGGCCGCTATTGTAAATCTGGCAGGTGTGGTGCCCATTGAGATTGTTAAGATGATTCTTGTTGGAGAGGAAAATAGCTGAGAATATTATGTGCACTTTAATAATAATAACAACTTTATTTCACATGGCACTTTTCTCCCAGTGGGACGCAAAGTGCATCACAATTACAGTATAGCACAGGGTACGCAGCATATAGGATTGTTACAGGCACAGTCCCTGCCCAGATGAGCTTACACTATGATTTTTGTGCTTGAGAAACTGGGAGAAAGTGACTCGCCCAAGATCAAAGGAGCTGACACTGGGAATTGAATTAGGTTCCTGATTCAAACTCAGTCATTGTTTACAGAGCAGTGTCTTTACTCACTGAGCCACTCATTTTCCCTTATCCTATCAACATTTGATATACGTTATTGTTATTATTGTTATTAATATTTACAATAAGATGGCAAGAGTAAAAATATACATTGACGCAGTGTAACACTCGTGCAGTAATCTGAATTAAAAGTGTCAAAATTAAATTAAAAAATCAGAATGGGTGTTGAGATCAGATGGTGGTTGATGTAGGCTAAACTGGCTAGTTTATTAGGGTTGTTATGCCAGAGGGAGAAATGCTCAAATGCCTAAAATAACATCAAGGGCAGAGGCATATGTGTAATTGGCTTAATAAATGTAAAATTAAACGTATTAAACCTTATATCTAGATGGTTATGCATCTGAGAAGCATTAATAGCAGCTAATTGCTTTGAGCATTTAAGGACAACTACAATCAAGGATAGTCCTAATCATCGTATTTCCAGAGGATTTGTTTGGCGCCAAGGAGGACTTCATTGCTAAGTACTTTTTGTCTTTTAGTTTTTGGGAGAAGAACCATAACCTTCGTAGGCTGCCTTCCCCAATAGGGATTCTGCTCCTTAACAGGTGGACTGGTCTCTGGTGATCATTATCGGTGTTATAAAAACATTAGCACTATTCACTGGTTTTAGTATTTAGCGCAGTGTTTGCATTTCTGTTTCTTTGCTCTTTTCTTGCATATTTTGATCTGGGATTTGATAAAAGCCCCTTCAGAGCTGCATCACAAATGCAAAACCAATGACTATTTGGCAATAGGTTTATGCCACAGTGAAGAGTTGTTGAGCATAGATTTGAAATGCCCCACTGTATGTCTATACAATTTCATAATGATGACTTCAATTCAGGATTCTTCTCATCTTTTCAATGTTGACAAATTATCATTTACATAAGGAACAACTTACAAGCTTTAATTTTCACTCAGATCTATCTGGAGGCATGCTTGGTCATTCCAAGTAGATTTCAAAGCTTTGAAATGTCAGATACTTTCTTTTGAGACATCATGTACTTGTCTATATTTTGGTAATTTACCATATTGATGTTGAAAATCATAACTATACAAGCTAACTTCAATTGTCTCTGTGAAATCTTTGATCTATTTCATGGTTCCAGTTTTCCCTTAATGCTCAGCCAGGGTGCTCAGCCAGCGTGTTCAGCCAGCGTACTCTGACCCACACGGCCAGGTCTCTGTGAAGTAATAAAATACTTGTTTGTCTATGTTCACTGAATTAGGCCGCTATTGTAAATCTGGCAGGTGTGGTGCCCATTGAGATTGTTAAGATGATTCTTGTTGGAGAGGAAAATAGCTGAGAATATTATGTGCACTTTAATAATAATAACAACTTTATTTCACATGGCACTTTTCTCCCAGTGGGACGCAAAGTGCATCACAATTACAGTATAGCACAGGGTACGCAGCATATAGGATTGTTACAGGCACAGTCCCTGCCCAGATGAGCTTACACTATGATTTTTGTGCTTGAGAAACTGGGAGAAAGTGACTCGCCCAAGATCAAAGGAGCTGACACTGGGAATTGAATTAGGTTCCTGATTCAAACTCAGTCATTGTTTACAGAGCAGTGTCTTTACTCACTGAGCCACTCATTTTCCCTTATCCTATCAACATTTGATATACGTTATTGTTATTATTGTTATTAATATTTACAATAAGATGGCAAGAGTAAAAATATACATTGACGCAGTGTAACACTCGTGCAGTAATCTGAATTAAAAGTGTCAAAATTAAATTAAAAAATCAGAATGGGTGTTGAGATCAGATGGTGGTTGATGTAGGCTAAACTGGCTAGTTTATTAGGGTTGTTATGCCAGAGGGAGAAATGCTCAAATGCCTAAAATAACATCAAGGGCAGAGGCATATGTGTAATTGGCTTAATAAATGTAAAATTAAACGTATTAAACCTTATATCTAGATGGTTATGCATCTGAGAAGCATTAATAGCAGCTAATTGCTTTGAGCATTTAAGGACAACTACAATCAAGGATAGTCCTAATCATCGTATTTCCAGAGGATTTGTTTGGCGCCAAGGAGGACTTCATTGCTAAGTACTTTTTGTCTTTTAGTTTTTGGGAGAAGAACCATAACCTTCGTAGGCTGCCTTCCCCAATAGGGATTCTGCTCCTTAACAGGTGGACTGGTCTCTGGTGATCATTATCGGTGTTATAAAAACATTAGCACTATTCACTGGTTTTAGTATTTAGCGCAGTGTTTGCATTTCTGTTTCTTTGCTCTTTTCTTGCATATTTTGTTCTGGGATTTGATAAAAGCCCCTTCAGAGCTGCATCACAAATGCAAAACCAATTACTATTTGGCAATAGGTTTATGCCACAGTGAAGAGTTGTTGAGCATAGATTTGAAATGCCCCACTGTATGTCTATACAATTTCATAATGATGACTTCAATTCAGGATTCTTCTCATCTTTTCAATGTTGACAAATTATCATTTACATAAGGAACAACTTACAAGCTTTAATTTTCACTCAGATCAATCTGGAGGCATGCTTGGTCATTCCAAGTAGATTTCAAAGCTTTGAAATGTCAGATACTTTCTTTTGAGACATCATGTACTTGTCTATATTTTGGTAATTTACCATATTGATGTTGAAAATCATAACTATACAAACTAACTTCAATTGTCTCTGTGAAATCTTTGATCTATTTCATGGTTCCAGTTTTCCCTTAATGCTCAGCCAGGGTGCTCAGCCAGCGTGTTCAGCCAGCGTACTCTGACCCACACGGCCAGGTCTCTGTGAAGTAATGAAATACTTGTTTGTCTATGTTCACTGAATTAGGCCGCTATTGTAAATCTGGCAGGTGTGGTGCCCATTGAGATTGTTAAGATGATTCTTGTTGGAGAGGAAAATAGCTGAGAATATTATGTGCACTTTAATAATAATAACAACTTTATTTCACATGGCACTTTTCTCCCAGTGGGACGCAAAGTGCATCACAATTACAGTATAGCACAGGGTACGCAGCATATAGGATTGTTACAGGCACAGTCCCTGCCCAGATGAGCTTACACTATGATTTTTGTGCTTGAGAAACTGGGAGAAAGTGACTCGCCCAAGATCACAAGGAGCTGACACTGGGAATTGAATTAGGTTCCTGATTCAAACTCAGTCATTGTTTACAGAGCAGTGTCTTTACTCACCGAGCCACTCATTTTCCCGTATCCTATCAACATTTGATATACGTTATTTTCAAAAGAATAAATATGTTTGCAATATATCCCTTGCCTACTATACAGAGAGGTAAGATGTGCTTGTTTTTTTTTGTGTGTGCATCTTTGAGAGGTTTATACAATGTGCCATATTTACTAGACAATTTTAGCTTCTCTTTACAAAGATTTAATCTGCGGTGTAATGGAGAACCCTCTGTGTCTCCAAACTATCACTCCCCTGCCCTCAAAAGAGGGAGCCTGCCCCGGTGTAAGGCTTAGCAGCACCGGGGGCTGTTCCAAGCGAATAGCTTCTGTTTCAGAAGCATTTGAACATTATCCCCAGTCCTACTCACCAGCGCTTCCCAGCCTGTGAGGACCTACGCCCATTGGATCTTGTTGCTTACCTTAAGCATATTCCTACAGAGGAGCATTTGTTTAACTGTTTTTGCATTATTTTGTGATTTTCTTTTTTTGCTGTTTTCTTTAGTGTCATTGATCTAGTTTATATTCCTTTATTAAATGCAATACATGTATGCCTGTTTCTCTGTTAACCTTCTTTTCGATGTGCTGTAGTTGTTTGGAGAACAGGTGGCTGTTTCCCCTTAGCGGCTGCACGAGATCACCCTATACAGGAACTTTTTTGTACTTTAGGATTGATTTCCAAATTAACATTGGTTCTGCTGTTTTTGGATTTAACACTTTGGATCCTGGACTGTGTGACATTGTCATACACTGGTTGTCCACAACCCATTTGGTTTATTGTTTTATTTAAGTGTCCCCTTTCCAGCATATTTGATGTGATTTTCATTGTGTTTTATTGTCACTGTGGTTTCCATGTTGTAGGTTAAGCGCAGTTCTTTTTCTGATATTCAATAAGGAGTACAACTCCACAAGAGATCTGTCAGTTCCCCAAGAGACCTTGTGGCCTATTTAAGCGTATGGACCAGTAGGTGTCTTCCACCATAGGAAGCTGTTTTATGGCATGTTATCACCAATTAGTAGTAACGCCTCTCAATGTCCCAGGCAAGAGAGCAGGACTTAGTAATGTGTAGAATTTTCCCAAAGCAAATCCATGTTTACAAAGTGTTTTGTGAACCAACAGCAAATTACAGGAGGCACATCCCAAGTGTGAGGGTCGAAATGTTGCCTGTATATAGATATATGACTAATAATGTTTGTTTTAATATTGTTTGGGGTGCTGCCACCTTCTATTATTTTGTCAGTAAAAATGGAATATACTGTACCATGTTATTCATTACTCATGTGATCCTTCACCAAGAGATTTATACACATTGGCTGAGGACAGTTACAACGGACAATCTTATATGTTCCATGGGGTGTTACTATATTACATCTACAAACAGGGTTAGTCAACTCCAGTCATCGAGGGCTGCCAACAGGTCAGGTTTTCAGGATATCCCTGCTTCAGCACAGGTGGCTCAATCAAAGTCTCAGTCAATGACTGAGCCACAGATTTACTCACCTGTGTGGAAGCTAGAACTGATTGAGCTACCTGTGTGAAGCAGGGATATCCTGAAAAACTGACCTGTTGATAGCCCTTGAGGACTAAGGATAGCCCTTGTTGGCCACCCCAGAGTTATAACTATCACAAGCTTATAATTGGAGTTCAAAGAACAGTTGTTGTTTTTTTAAGCTGATGAGTAGTAACATTACTGTATATGCAGTTTGTCATATATTACTGCTCTTTATTTAAAGTTATGATATTTCCTATAAATACACATGGTAGAATATATTGTTAAGTGACACTAAAATGCATTAATGACAGAATATTGTTCTCATCATTGCTGTAAATATTTGTTATTCCTTGTGGACTTGTTTAGGTTGATTTATCAGCTGAGGCCTCAGAGCCAAGAAATGTTCTTAAAGAATTATGTTTACAGCAGCGTGTGACTGATTGTACAGCTTTAATCAATACCAACTGTGAACCGCTAATATATGCATTTGGTGTCATCATTTATAATGTATATCACAATTTTAGCCAACATACGCATTAATTCTATTGTCTTGATGTTTCTGGTAAAGAATAGAAACAAAAACAAAATAATCTATGCCTTTTACAGAAAATAACGCATGCAGTACGTGTATACATGCATGAACTTTGATAGATGTTAAAGGTTTCATCTTTTTAATATGACCACTCTCCTATCACTTATTGCTACCCGCAATAAAATTGTTATGAAATGTGATTTCCTCATTGGTTAGAGGGGATTTGTTGGGTGAAGAGGAGGAGAAATAAAAGTGAATTAGCAAAGTATACTGCAGCCTTAGCAAATTGTATGCACCCTATCTCCCTAAACATACTGTAGTGATTATTAACGGCACAATGCTTTCCAAGAGTGAGCATTTTCGCTGGTGTTTTAGTTTTGGCTCCAATAAATGTTTGTTAAAAAAAAAAAAAGAAATAGGGGGAAGAAAAAAAGAAAATCATTTTTTTTTTTACATTTTTGGACTCTACACTTAAAAAAAAAAAAAAAAAAAAAAAAAAGAAAGCTTTGGCTGACTTTGAAAAAAAAAAGAGCCTTTTGTGTATTGGTTCAACTTTTGCTTGGATTTGAAAGTTCCTTCTGAAGTTTGACTTCAACTTCTGAATTAACTGCGAAGTTCCTAAAGGTGGAATTTTGAACCTGTGGACCGGCTGGGCCTGTAGGAGTAGAGTTCGGGGAGAGCAAAACCTTAAAGATGTGGAAAATAAACACTAATCTTACATTACATCCGAGTAATTCACACAGTACTCACTTACCCCCCCCCCCACTCTGTTGCAATTTTTTGCATAGATCACTATCCATCTTTATTGATCCATTTTCATGTCCAGCTTGCCTTCTATATACATGTTTGTCAATAGTATCTGACAGGTTTTTATGTTGCGTTTTCCATATCTTTTATGTTTTGCACTTCCCGCACTCTACTCCTACAACTCCAGGAGGATCTTGGGAGGATCTTCCTTTGGGTTGAGCTGCAGAGCATTACTGGCTAGTATTGTATCTTTTCAGTGTCTATTACTGTATCTATATATGATGTTCTATATACATTTATCATTTGCTATTTGTTGCTAATTCCACCACTATCATTATACCACCAAGGGAGCACCCCAGATATCCTCCACCAGACCAGCTGGCCTGCCCATCCTCAGTGCTATCATTCAATCAATAAATAATATGTTAGTGTGCAGATTGTTAATATAGGCGCAATGAGGTTCTTTTAATAAAAGTAAAGCTTAGCCATTGCCCTATAAGTTGGATGAATATACATAGGGTTGCCAGATGGCTTTTCCAAAAATACTGGATACAATGGTGAAAGGTGTGGCGTGCTTGAGGCATGCATGTACCTCCTCTCTCCATGCTGTTTCCTCCTCTTCTTGGCCCCACCTCCAGACTCCTGACACCACCTCCTGATTGGCTGCTGCTGTGTAATACAGCCAATCAGGATAGAGGAGCTTCCCAGCCACCTAGCATCAGCACTGCTCTCTCGCTGCTCAGGGAAATCCCGCGGCCCTCCAGGCTGGTCATATCACTATGTCCAGAGAGGTAATTCTGGACACAGACATATCCAGTATTACCTCTAATGTTTTAATGAACAGTGTGTCCAAATACAGTACAGTCTGGTTCAATACTGGATACCTGGCAACCCTAGGTCACAGGGTGGCCCTGTATATTCATCCTATCGTGGCTTATCTGGCCAACTATGTCAATGTAAACTGCCTGTAACTTTATTATCAGTGAAACTATTGTAATGAATGTTTAAACTTTGTGTTCCGGGCTCCCTGGGCCTTCTAGACTAGCAATACATGGCGCAGAGGGTCCCAGGAGGAGGTTGGGGACAATGGAGGGTGAGGATGAGCATTCCTCTTGTCTTGGAGCCATTGGTCTGATTAACGGGACTATTGTCTGCCCAGCCAGAGAAGCGCTTATCTCATCAAGAGATAGCAAGTCAGACTTGGAAACAGGAGGAGGTAGGCACTGTTCCTATTGGCTGGTTTCTAATTTCTGCCTTTCTTGCCTAAGCCTCTCCATCACACTCCCTGCCCAGATTGGCCAACACAGACAAGCCCTCATCCTGGTGATTGGTCCATCTTCAGGTTTGTCTATGGGGACAGGACAGCTATAAGAAGTGTAGCAAATGTCAGTACCGTGATAGTTGCTGACCCTGTCGTATAGATTGACTAAGTGCGGTTCTCTGAGGTTGTGCTGGAGTGACCCGAAAGCGAGTCTGTGTGGTCCGTTACAACGGGAAATGTAAAGTTGCTGCTCAGGGAATTCCAGCCAGCGATACCTACGGACTTTAAGCCTGTACCAAAGTGGAAGCTGCACCAGGAAAGGCATTTCGGTGGCGCCGGGCACCTAAACTGTTTAAGATTCCCCTTGTATCAGCCAGAGTCAGTGAGTATAGCTCTATTATGATATGTGTTGGGTCTGCTAGCTCTCGCCAGAATAAAAACACTTTTATTTGACTTTGGTGTCCTGTCTGGTGCTTGAATCCCGTAGAATAGTCCTGGTCTCCCATGGCACAGACACCAAAGCGTTTCCAATACAAAGTTGCTTCTATTGCAGGGGCGGCCAACTCCAGTCCTCAAGAGCCACCAACAGGTCAGGTTTAAGGATATCCCTGCTTCAGCACAGGTGGCTCAATCTGTGACAATCAGAATGACTGAGCCACTGATTGAGGCAATTGCACTGAAGCAGGGATATCCTTAATACCTGGCCTATTGGTGACCCTTGAGGACTTCAGTTAGCACCCCTGTTCTATGGGTATCTTAAAGGCATTACTTGTAATAGCTACTTGGGTATGGCAGCTCGGGCAATCATTTGTTTTCAGGGATTTTGTTGCATTCACACTCAGTGTTGCTCAATATTCTTTTGCAATTAGTTTCCCAACAGCAGATCCCAAAGTAATAACATATTTCTGATCTCGGAGATATAAAGTTAGAGGTAGGATCATTAATACTAACAAATATAACTGGTCATTCTATTGGTACAGTAACTACGATTGCATTTGGAGACAGGTCAACCATATCGATGAGTCATAAATCCGGATTAAACAAGAGCTGTGTGTGTCCGAGGAAATAACTTACTAGATTCTGGATCTGAGTTCCCGTCTCCCTCTGTCCTACTGTTTGCTGAAGTCTGCTCATAATACTCTTCTTGAGGGAAGCCAAGGGGTAGAGGCTGTGACGTACTTGTGCTACTGTTGGGTTCATGATCGCCTAATCCACTGTCGTTGCAACTTTCCTGGGAACCGTCTGGGAGGTGAAATGTGACCCGGCGCTGAGACTGCAAGGAAAGAAGAAAATTACATGGTTTCAGCGATGATCTCAGTAATTGCTTAATGCAGCCAATTTAGGAAATGTATTATTTCAGCTATCTGGTGAGGACACATTAACATTATCTTCAGTTGTGCACAATTTCAGGCTGTTATGAGCAGGCAGTTCACCGATCGAGGCAGCTTCACCTGACAGCAGAAGTTTCCCTATTATCAGCTGCAATGCGTGAGACAAAATGAAAGAGACTTTTCACAAAAGGGAGATAGTCTGTCTTTACAGACATTTAAATGGCTTGAACAAATCAACTTAGATATTTTGGTCATTTCAAGCTGAACTTATACTGTATCTAGAAGCAGATACAGTAGCATGATGTTTTTTTGTCCATCACAGGCTGCTCCTACATTTCAAACATGGGGTCAAATGCTATATTTATATACCTTATCATAACATGGATCCATTATTAATTCACTTAGCCAAACAGTAAAAAAAACCTTTTTGTTTCTTAATGATATTATATATTTTAGGCTATTAAAAAAATATCACTTATGTGCACATTGACACGTCTCAGACAGGTCTACAACCCTGATTTTCACCATTATCTGTTAGCATATAAGTCTAAACTGCAGCCAGGGATTCTGGGTAATGAAATGCAAATGAGCACAGAGTAATTTTTTACTTCATATCCATTTTAACATAGACCCCCTATAAACGTATGCCTGCCGTATTACACATCTTTTCAGCACAGCCTGGTTTAAAGAAGTATGTATGTAAGTATGTATGTATGTATGTATGTATGTATATATATATATGTAAGTATGTATGTATGTATTATGTGTTTATTTATATACGGCTATTAATGTACATAGCGCTTCACAACAGTAATATAAGTGGCAATCATATAAATAATATATAAAGAGAGAAGTGCTTCAGACATTAAAGTAACTTTTAGGAAAAGGAGTCCCTGCTCCGAAGAGTTTACAATCTAATTTGTTGCTAGGAAGAATGTACAGAGACATTAGTAGGAGGGTGTTCTAAGTGCGTCTGCAAGGAGCCAAGGTTAATGTATGAGGTATTAATTATCAGCCATGGAGCTACTCGTATGCTTCCTTAGGCAGGTGTGTTTTAAGGTGGGTCTTAAATGTGGATAGAGAGGGTGCAAGTCGGGAATTGAGGGGAAGGGCATTCCAAAGGTGTGGGGCAGTCAGTGAGAAGGGTTTATGGTGGGAGAGGGCTTTAGATACAAAAGGGGTAGAACAAAAATATCCTTGTGCAGAACGCAAGAGTCAGGATGGAGCATAGCGAGAAATTAGTGCTGAGATATAAGGAGGAGCAGAAGAGTGTAACGCTTTAAAAGTGAGAAGGAAAATTGAGTGTGAGATGCAGGATTTGATAGGAAACAAGGAAAGTAATTTCAGCAGGGAAGATGCTGCGATAGATTTCGGAAAGAGTAGAGTGATTCTGGCATCAGCATTTAGGATAGATTGTAGGGGAGGCAGGAAGGCCAGACAGCATGAGGTTACAGTAGTTGAGACGGGAGAGAATGAGGGTGTGTGTCAGAGTTTTTGCAGTCGAGCAACAGAGGAAAGGGCGTATCATTGTAATATTGCGGAGGAAAAAAATTACAGTTTTTTGCTACCTTTTGAATGTGAGAAGAAAATGTGAGAGAGAAATAGAGTATGACCTCTAGGCAGCGTGCTTGGGCTACTAGGTGAATGATAGTAATCGGGCCAGGTTTGGGAGGAAGTATGAGGAGCTCTGTTTTTGCCATGTTAAGTTTAAGTCGGCGGAGGGCCATCCAGGATGATATAGCAGAGGGACATTGTAACAGGGTCTTATCCCTGTTAACAGGCTTGCCTCCAATCCAGCAGTGTGCTGGTTAATTGCATACCTGCAATCAACCACTCCGCCTGCCTAATCATAGCTCTGTGAAAAAGCCTGTTCCCAGAAACAGGAAGGGGATTTTTCCTCAATACACAAGGGTGCTGACAAGAGGAAAGAAGTCTTGAGCAGAAAGGCTCTGCTGAGATCAAGACACCAAGAGACATATTCTTGGACAAAGGGGACACGATTCTAAACCTGGATCCTGACATTACCTTATCACACAAGAGTGTGGACATCAGGAGAACAGAGAAGCCTCCCCCCTACAACTACAAGAGACATATAAGACTTTTCATATAAGTCTGTTATCTATATCTCTATATATAATGATGTCTCTATGATTTTGGGCTGGTGAATTGCTGGGCTAACCATGCAGTTAAGAGGGCTGGACTGCAAGTGTAAATATACTCCAAAGTGGAGCAGATTTTATTTGTGGATTTTCACGTTTGCTGTGTTTAAAGGGACAGGCGCAATAAAGCCTTATTGTAATTTCACCTTAAAACAGTCTCCATTGCGTACCTCTGCACATGTCCTCTTACAGACATTCAGAAACTTTAGTCTGTACAGCAGGTGTAAGGTCAGGGGTTGAAAAGTACATTTGTGTGTTATCAGCATAGAGGTGATATTTGAACCCAAGAGATTACACTGGTGACACACTTTATTCGAGCTCGGCTATTCCCACGAATTCGGGTATACCCGGGTGTATTGAGGTTTGTGACTGTTTTCTGCCCGAGTGCACTGAGGTATTTTCCAGGCAGGGATTGAAGCATTTTATTCCCGCTGGCTGCAATACTGCACAGTATATATATATATATATACTGCATTACAATTCATGAATTTATGCCATCTTTTAGACACGCGAAGCATTGCAGCCTATTAAATCCTAATCATTATCATTTAACAGATCAGCCGCCCGTCAGCCAGGCATGAACCCAGGCTGGGAAGGCAAACGCAACGGGGCTTGTCAGAGGTGAGGAGCGGCGCATTCCAGGTATCTGCCAGGTACATACTGGGTATTTGCTCGAATAAAGTGTGTCGGTGCAGTAGGTCACCTAGAGAGTGTGTGTAAAGAGAAAAGAGACGGGATCCCAGGACAGAGCCCTTGGGTACCCCAACAGAGCGATCGATAGAGGAGGAGGTGTTTGCAAAAGAGACACTGAAAGTACGATGGGAGAGGTAAGATGCGATCCAGGATAGAACTTTGTTATGAATGCCATGAGTATGGAGAATGTGAAGGAGAAGAGTGTGGTCCACAATATCAAATGCTGCAGAGGTTGAGTAATATGAGCAGAGTATAATGACCTCTGTCTTTGGCAGCATGGAGGTCATTAGTTATTTTACTGAGGAATGTTTCACTGGAGTGAGCAGTGCAGAAGCCAGATTGTATAAGGTCTAGGAGAGAATAGGTGTTTAGAAAATGGAGCAAGCGAGAGAATACAAGACGTTCAAGGAGTTTAGAGGCAAAAGGCAGGAGGGAGACAGGTCGATAGTTAGAAAGACAGGTAGGGTCAAGCTTGCTGTTATTCAGTAATGTTATAACTGTTGCATGTTTCAAGGTGGATGGAATGTTAAAAAAAAAAACTTAAAAATGTGTGTGGGCGTAGGGATTATAGTAGGACCAAGAGGTTTTAGGAGATGGAAGGGAGTGGGGTCAATAGGGCAGATGGTAGAGGGAGAATAGGAGATCGGCAATGACACATCCTCCTCTGTGACACTGGATAAAGAGTCAAGGAAGGCAGGAGGAGAGTTAGAGGTGTAGGAAGGGAGCAGGATACAGAGGGGATGGCCTGACGTATGGATTCCACCTTTTCTTAAAATACTCTGCAAAGTCGTGCGGTGAGCTTGAGGAAGAACAGGCAGCAGAGGGTGGTCTGAGTAGGGAGTCAAAGACAGAGAAGAGTCAGCGTGGATTAGACTTGTGCATGTTGATTAGTGAAGAAAAGTAGGTTTGTTTAGCCTGAGAGAGGGCAGATTTGAAACAGGATAGCTTAAATTTGAAGTGAAGGAAGTCTGTGAGAGTGTGAGATTTCCTCCAGAGGAACGAGTGCAGGAACGCAGCATGCACATGTGGGAATGTAGCCAGGGTCTGGGGTTCAAAAGACGGGAATGGCAGAGAGAAAACTGGGTATGTAGATAAAGAGAGGAGGATAGGTCAGAGTTGTAGTTCCTGACCAGGATGTCAAGGTCTGGAGCAGAACTGAGAGAGAAGAGGGAGGAGCATAAAGTGGAATCAAAAGCTGGTAGGTTAATAGAGCTCAGGTCTCTGCAGAACCGAGAGGTAGATGGAGGTGGAGAAGGGGAGAAGTGAGAGAGAGAAAATGAGATGAGGTGATGGTCAGAGAGAGGAAAAGGGGAAATGGAGAAATCGGAGAGAGAAGTTTTTAGTGAAAACCGGGTCAAGGTAGTGGCTATCCTTGTGGGTGCTGGCTGCAGTCCACTGTTGAAGGCCAAAAGAAGAGGTTAGAGAGATAAAGCGGGAAGCCATGGGTGAGAGAGGTCATCAATATGGCAGTTGAAGTCTCCAAGGAGAAGAGCAGGGGAATCTGAAGAGAGAAAGAAAGAGAGACAGGATTCAAAGTGAGAGAGAAAGGCAGAAGGGGGGATAAGTAGAGGTAGGTGGGCGATAGATGACCGCCACATGGACAGGGAGAGGAGAGAAAAGCTGGACAGTGTGAGCCTCAAAGGAGGGAAAAGCAAGAGAGGGATGAATAGGAAGGCTACAGCAGCGGCAGATAGAGGAGAGCATGAGAACCACGCCTCCACCCTTGCCATCAGGACGCAGAGTGTGGGAGAAAGAAAGGCCGCCATAAGAGAGGGCAGCTTCCAGAGCAAAGTCAGACTGAGTGAGCAAAGTCTAGTTTGCACAAAAAGTGATTAGTGCATGCTAGAAAGTTCTTATTGAATACATTAATAATAACTTTATTTCATATGCCCCTATTTGCCCAATGTGACAAAAGCATGTTACAAATATAGTATAGCAGAAATAGTAATTCTTACAGACACAGTTCCTGCCCATAGAGCTTACAATCTATGTTTCTGATGCCTGAGGCCCATGGCGATAAAATGACTTGCAAAGGTCACAAGGAGCCGACACCGGGAATTGAACCAGGTTCCCTTGATTCAAACTCAGTGTCATTGTTTACAAAGTAATTATCTTTGCTCACTGAGCCGCTTTTATCCTTTTAAGCCTTTTCCAGTATTCAGATATAATGCTAAATAACATAACACTTAACAATATATCTGCAGTTTTATTTTGTGCATCAAATTGTGTTACCCTGTGTTTCTCCTCCGCCATGTCTACTAATCTATGCAGGCTAAACTTACTCTGAGCTTGTCTCTCACTGTGTTTCAGGAAACATGATAATTTTTACTTTTTGAACAGTGAAGGATTGCTTTCCGTCTGACCTACATGGGTGGAAACCAATAACACTATAAAAAGAGTAGAAAAAATGTGGCCTTCTGCTCATTCAATATTTATAACACCTGGATCACAGGAGAGTGAATCTATACTTAGAATATATCAGGGGTGGACAACTTCACTCCTCAAGAGCCAACCAACAGGTTAGGTTTTCAGGATGTCCCAGCTTCAACACTGGAGGCTCAATCAGTGGCTCAGTCAAAGACCTGTTGGTAGCTTTTGAGGACTGGAGTTGGCCACCCCAGGACTAGAGGTGTGCACCTGAGCCCGTGTTTTGATTTTAGTTCTACAAAATGTGTGTTTTGATTTATACTCTAGGTTCCTTTCAAGATTCCGGTCTGTTAGTATATTGCAGTGGATTCAATAAAGTAAAGTTTTTTTTAGCGACCCATGCTCCGTTTTCCGTTTTTTGGAACGCAGTGCACCTCCTTCACATTCCCTTTCGGGACATAATTTCCAAAACAAGAACAGAACAAGAATAGAACAAGACTAGTTACGCAGAGACTATTTACAAACAGTATTCAAATGATTAAGGGTATTATGTTTGAGAGTGCATGAAGAATGCTATTTACCATTCAAATCAAGTATGTTATGGAGGTAGACTAAGGAAGGATGGATATATACTGGTAGAGAGCAGAGTAGACATGGTCAAATTGAATGAAATATTAGGGTTAAATGAAGGTCTTAAACTGAACTAGTTCCTATAATACGTGTGGATGGGCATATTTGGGTTCTAGGAGACACTGGCCCATTATCAGGACTTTTGCCTTGTATGTTACTAGGATTTACAGAGCAAATGACTATTTTACTTTCCTTGGAGATCTAAGACCTTTAATAAATTTCTCCCATACAGTAAATGGGTCACACCCGTACCGGGCGGATCACCATCTCTTTAGAGATGATCTTGTCCCATTTTCTTGGTATATATTTTTTGTGCAATATTATTTCTAATATATATATAATATATATAATATATATATATATATATATATATATATATATATATATATAGCTCAGCCCCCTTATAACGCTGTGCTTGGGGTCCAAATAATATCGCGTTATAAGCGGATCGCGTTGGCAATAATGTACAATTGTATGCATTGTACAATAAAGTATATAAGATACCAAGAATCGTGTTGTAAAGTATTCATAAATATGATAATTGGGAGCCATGCTCGCATCGCGCTATAAGCAGATCCGCATTGTAACGGATCGCGTTATAACGGGGTTGAGCTGTATGTGTATATATATATATATATATATATATATATATATAGATAGATAATTGCAACAACCAGCACTCACATGTCACAAGGTATCCAGATGCTAGTCCCATAAAAAATCAAATAGATGAGATATTACCAGATGGAGGTCCAGCAACAAAGAGACAGCACACCAGGGGTATATTCAAAGTAGTATGTATTGTAGAAACATACAGGCACCTCAGCCAACATTTCGGTCTGCAGAGAGAGACCTTCCTCAGGGCTGTGCAATTGTACAATGACCGTGACTCCTATTTATACCCCCACCCAGTGCAATCAAACACCCAATAAACCAATCAAAACCTAATAAAAAAACATATGACACAATGTAGCAGCTGTCAAGCATGACATTTACCTGGAGTGATTGCAATTTCCATTTCTCCTTCTGTTCCACTGATCAGACTGCCGACGGCACCTGATGACGTCATTGTGTGGCAACAGAAACCTCTCTGAGTATCTTCTATGATCCTTACTGAGCTACTGCACATGTGCAAGTCTCAAACAAAATCGCCATCTTGGTACACCCAGTACTCTCATACTAACCTCAAGGCACCACCTCTCTTAGCTTCCTTAATGCTAATACGCATGTGAAAATCAGAACATGCTTCCCTGCTTCTCCTACCTTATCACAGTGTATGCCTTAGACCTAAATAAGGCAATCACTCAAACGGTTATATATGCTACAATGCCTGGAAGTGCTGATGGTAACCTACATGAGCAATTAGGGCCCTTGTGAATACAATAGTCTAATTTAAAAGAACATTATAAAACACATAATTTTAATAAGTAAAAAATATTAAAATATTGTACTGATGTATCCAAGTATTGCTACATCATTTGACATATGTGTATGGAATGCTTGACAGTTGTCTGCATAAATAACCAAATAAGAAAAAAAAGCCCAATGTGAATAAAAAGGGTGTGCAAAGAGAGAAGAAAAAACATAGATAAATTGGATCCAAAAATGGGATCACCAAAAAGTCAATCTATAAAAAACAATTACATTTCCGTTCCTCATTTAGTCCATAGGGTGCCATCGTTTTCAGATCAAAAATGAACCTGGCCTCTTGTTGTAGAAGAAGTTTGCCTCTATCTCCTCCACGTGCTGGCGGTTGAACTTGAAAAATTGGCATACATCTCATAGTAGACAGAGTATGCCGGTGTGTTTTAAAATGTCTGGCAACAGGTAAATGTTTTAGATCCTCATTCTCGTCCGCATTTTGCAGCGCTTTTCTTATTGTCGAGCGGTGTAATGCCATCCGCTCCTTGAACATGCGTGTTGTTTTACCTATGTAACATAGTCCACATGGGCATCTGATTAAATAAACAATGTATCTTGACTCGCAGGTTAAATGGTGTTGAATTTTGATCGCCTTGCCGCTATGTGGATGAGAGAATGTGGCACCCTGTTGGAGAAACTGACAGTTAATACAGCCGTGGCAACGGTATACTCCAGGTTTTTGTGCCAGCCAGGTTCTTACTGGTGCATATTTCTTAATCGGGTCAGCATCTGTCAGTATATCGCCCAAATTTGGACCTCGTTTATAGCAAAAAAGCGGGGGCTAGACAAAAAATTTCCCAATCTTCTTGTCGTTCTCCAATATATGATAGTGTTTTTTCACACTGTTTCTAATGGAACTGGATGCAGTCGTGTAAGAGGTAACTATATTAAAGCGTGATGACTCCAAACTCTTAGTTTTTGTTGTCACAGGGTACTTCTGTCTACCTGCTTCACTCTTGTCAATGCTTCCTCTATGTCTGTATAGCTATATCCTCTTTCATGGAATCTTTTGGCCATCTGTAACAAAGCCCCATCAACCAGTTCTGGGTCGCTTACAATCCTCTTTACCCGTAGAAGTTGAGAATAGGGTAAACCCCTTTTAAGGGGAACTGGATGGTGGCTAGAGGCGTCTAGCAGCGTATTCTTATCCGTAGGTTTGAGATGAACCCGTGTAGACAATTTACCATAATTTTTGTATATGACCGTATCCAGGAACGTAATCTCTTGTTGACTGAAGCTCATGGTAAACCTGATTGTTGAGGGTATGGTGTTCAAGTAGTTGAAATATTCCAGAAGTTGTTCTTCTGTGCCCCCCAAATTATGAATACGTCATCTATGTACCGAACATACTTCTTAATACATTGTGTGTGAGGCGCATCATGTAACATGTGTGTCTGTTCATACATATCCATATATAGGTTCGCATATGAAGGCGCCATGTTTGAACCCATAGCGGTTCCCATGAGCTGCAGGAAATAATTGCGTTCAAATTTGAAGAAGTTTTTATGTAAGATAATCTCAACAAGTAATAGGAGAAACTCCTTGGGGGGCCCAATGTAGTCTTCATAACTCGTCAGTTTACTCTTAATTGCCACCAATCCATCACTATGTGGTATACTAGTGTACAGACTGGATACGTCCATTGTAACCAGTATACAATTGGTGGGATCAAATGTTAAATTGCTCATCTTTACAATAAAGTCAGTCGTGTCCCTGATGTAAGTCTCCATCTTTACCACTAATGGCTGGAGAAAAAAGTCCACGTATTGTGATAAAGGATGGCAAAGTGATCCTATAGCTGATATGATAGGTCGTCCTGGAGGCAACATGACAGACTTATGTATTTTTGGTAATGTATAGATAACAGGTGTGCAGGGGTGGGTCTGTGTCAGGAATTTAGCAGTCTCTTCAGATATCCAATTGTTATTTAGACCCAATAATATAACAGCATCAATCTCTTCTTTATATGAAGCAGTGTGGTCCCTTTGTAATCTCTTGTACTGATCCATTTTGGCTAATTGTTGTTCAATCTCCTGCTTATAGTTAGTGTATTGCATGATTACTATGCCACCACCTTTATCTGCAGCCCGGATAATGATCTCCTTGTTCTCTTTAAGAGTTTTTAATGCATCCCGTTCGTCTCTAGTTAGATTGAAAAAAATAGTTTGTTGATGCTTAATGGTGCTTCGAGTCTCATTTTCTAAGATATTCATAAAGGTAGAGATGTTAAAATTGCTCGATTGTGGATCAAAAGCACTTTTTGTCTTAAGGGGACAAATTGAAGCAGGTGGATTTGGACTGGGTTCCTTTTTATAGAAAACATCTTTCAAATTAAGATGTCTATGGAGTTTAAACATGTCAACCTCCCAGTCAAAGGGGTTTTGTCTGAACGTCGGGACGAAAGATAGACCTTTTTGTAACACACTTATTTCTGCTGGTGTAAGATTGTGTGTTGAGAGGTTAAATATTACCATCTCTCCGGTTGTCCTTTGCTTCCTCTGCCTCTCCTCCCTTCGCGTTCTAGATGTCTTCGATTTGTATCCTCCCCTCCTGGTCGTTCCATGTTTTTTCTTTGTAGCTGAGGTTTTGCAACATCGCCTGTTTTTTGTCCTAAAAAAAATCTCCAGAAGTGCCCTCTGTAGCATCAGATAAATCAGTATCACTGGTTACATATCCTGCTTTTTTTCTTGCCCTCACGATAGGCTCGCCCTGCATTCCTTTTGGAACCACCCCTGCATGTAGTGTTATCAGTAAGACCCAAAATCCAACGATATACCCGCCGCTCCTTATAATCTGCTTTAACCAATCGTAACTTTTCTTTCTTGTATTTAATTAGGTCAGCACGATATGCATCAAGAGTGGTCTGCATTTTATCAAGCCAGTTTGTATTGGTATCTGACTCCAATGTATTCTTATGTTGATCCATGATTACATCAATGTCACCCTTAATCTTCACTATTTCCTTGCTTAATTGCTCTATTACTAGTATTGTCAAGTCAAAAGAGCACTTGTTAAGTATGGCTATCCACTTCTTACAAAAGTCCACATCGCTGCGTCCTATAGTGGGTTGATTTTTAATCCTAAAGCCTCTAGGTAACATCTTTTCATTATGATAGTGAGACAGGGTAACACCGTGTAAAAAATAATCTATTTCTCTTTTTTTAAGCTTGACCAAATCATTATACACATCCAATGCATTATCAGGTCCTAACACAGATTCAAAAGTCTCTGTATATCTTATGCTGGCTATTTCGGCATCACTATATCCTGCTGTATCTGAGAGTGTGGTAAAGATCCCAGTGAAATCTGCAAATTCATCCATGAGTGCAAGATATTGTCACAGACCGAACCTTGGCTGAGGTGCCTGTATGTTTCTACAATACATACTACTTTGAATATACCCCTGGTGTGCTGTCTCTTTGTTGCTGGACCTCCATCTGGTAATATCTCATATATATATATATATATATATATATATATATATATATATATATATATATAAAAATATAATCTCGTACTGTAGGTAGGCATATACATTTTATACAGACCAGTTATAGATTATGTAGTATTATGTAGTATTTTCTGAAATACTACCAGTGCCATGCGCTACCGCAGGGAGACAGTCGGAGATCAGGGAGGTTAATGCATGGCTAAGAAAGTGGTGCAGGAAGGAGGGGTTGGGGTTTTTAGAGCACTGGGACTCCTTTTCTGAGAGGTGCCATCTATATTCTAGGGACGGATTGCACCTCAATGAAGAGGGATCTTCTGTGCTATGGGGGAAGAATGCTAAAAAGGTTGGAGGAGATTTTAAACTAGGATGGAGGGGGGAGGGGAATGAAACAGATAATGAACTAAATGGAATAGATGAGGTTACAAGGTGGTATGGAGGTAGAATGGGGGCAAGTGCAAGTTTGACAAGCAGTGAGACACCCATAGTAAATACAGATAATACTAGAAAACTTCTAAAGACTAAACCAAGTGGGAGCAATAAGGAAGGAGCAGATAAGATAATAGTACAGGCTGAAAAAAAAGTTAAATGCATGCTTGCAAATGCAAGAAGCCTGACAGATAAAATGGGGGAGCTTGAATTAATAGCTGCAAGGGAGCAGTATGATATCATAGGCATTACTGAAACATGGTGGAATGAAACTCATGACTGGACAGTTAATTTAGAGGGTTATTCTCTTTTTGGAAGGATCGAACAAATAGAAGGGGAGGTGGAGTATGTTTATATGTTAAACCGGATCTAAAACCTAATATAAGGGATGATGTCTATGAAGGGAATGATGAAAATGTAGAGACTTTGTGGATAGAAATTAGCAGTGGAGGTAAAAGAATAAAGAAAATGTTTGTGGGAATATGCTATAAACCACCAAATATCTGTGAGATTGAGGAAGCTAAAATACTTTTGCAAATGGAGAAGGCATCAAAACTGGGTCATGTTTGCATAATGGGGGATTTTAATTATCCAGACATAGACTGGGGCAATGAGATTAGCGTTACAAAAAAAAAAGGGAACAGGTTTATGGGGGTGCTTAAAGACAATTATATGACCCAAATTATTGAGGAACCAACCAGGAGGGGGGCAGTTCTGGATTTGGTCATATCAAACAATGTAGAAGTAATAACAAATATTCAAGTCCTGGAACATTTGGGTAACAGTGATCATAACATGGTATCATTTGAAATAAATTATCAAAAAACAGATTACTTGGGTTCAACAAAGACCTTCAACTTTGGAAAGGCAGATTTTAATAAACTGAGGTCTAATATAGTAGTAATAAAATGGGATGATGTTTTTAAAATGTAAAAGATAAATGGGCAGTCTTTAAAACATTGTTAGAAAAGCACACTTATCATTGTATACCCTTGGGTAATAAGTATAAAAGAAATAAGTCAAAACCAATGTGGCTAAATAAACAGGTAGGGGAGGAAATGGACAAGAAGAGGAAGGCGATTAGATTCTTTAAGTCAGAAGGGACAGAGACATCGTATCAGAATTATAATGAATGTAACAAAAATTGCAAAAGGACAATCAAATTAGCAAAAATGGATAATGAAAAAAGGATTGCAATAGAAAGTAAGGTCAACCCTAAAAATTTCTTTAAGTACCTTAATAACAAAAAAATGAGAAAAGAAAATATAGGACCCTTTCAGTCTGAGATGGGTAGGCAGATTATTGGAGATAAGGAAAAAGCTGAGGTATTAAACAAATTCTTTGCCTCTGTGTTTACCAGGGAAGAATCAAGTTCAATAGTAGAGCCGCAGGGGGAAGCCACAACCTCCAAATTAATGAACAATTGGTTAAATGAGGAAGAAGTTCATAAGCGACTTGAAAAAATGTAAGTAAATAAGGCACCTGGCCCTGATGGCATATATCCAAGAGTTCTCAAGGAGTTAAGCTCAGTAATAACAAAACCATTATATTTAATATTCAAGGACTCAATTTCCACAGGCTTAGTACCACAAGATTGGCGTAAAGCAGATGTGGTGCCTATATTTAAGAAGGGAGCTAGATCACAACCGGGAAATTACAGACCTGTAAGCCTGACTTCAATAGTAGGGAAACTACTTGAAGGTTTAATACGGGATAATATTCAGAATACCTAATGAAAACAAAATTATTAGTAATAGTCAGCATGGATTTATGAAGGATAGATCTTGTCAAACTAACCTTATTTGTTTCTTTGAGGAGGTAAGTAGGAATTTAGACCAGGGTAATGCAGTTGATGTGGTCTACTTAGATTTTGCAAAGGCTTTTGATACGGTTTCACACAAGAGGTTGGTGTACAAAATAAAGAAAGTTGGACTCAGTAATAATATATGCACCTGGATTGAAAAGTGGTTAAAGGACAGGCAACTGAGGGTTGTCATAAATGGAACTTTTCCAGGTTGGGCTAAAGTCTTGAGTGGAGTACCTCAGGGATCGGTACTGGGACCCCTGTTTTTTAACTTGTTTATTAATGACCTTGAGATTGGGATCGAGAGCAAAGTCTCCATCTTTGCTGATGATACTAAATTCTGTAAGATAATAGAATCAGAGCAGGATGTAATTTCTCTTCAGAAGGAATTGGAGACACTGGAAATGTGGGCAGGTAAATGGCAGATGAGGTTTAATACAGATAAATGTAAGGTTATGCATTTGGGATACAAGAATAAAAAGGCGACTTACAAATTAAATGGAGATATATTGGGTGAATCCTTAATGGAGAAGGATTTAGGAGTGCTTGTAGACAGCAGGCTTAGCAATAGTGCCCAATGTCATGCAGTAGCTGCAAAGGCAAACAAGATCTTATCTTGCATCAAAAGGGCAACGGATGGAAGGGAAGTAAACATAATTATGCAAATACATAATTATAATTATGCATAATTATAATTATGCATAATTACAAAGCATTAGTAAGACCACACCTTGAATATGGACTACAATATTGGACACCAATCCTAAGAAACGACATTATGGAACTAGAGAGAGTGCAGAGAAGAGCCACCAAATTAATAAAGGGGATGGACATTCTAACTTATGAGGAGAGGCTAGCTAAATTAGATTTATTTACATTAGAAAAGAGGCGTCTAAGAGGGGATATGATAACTATATACAAATATATTCAGGGACAATACAAGGACTTTCAAAAGAACTATTCATCCCACGGGCAGTACAAAGGACTCGGGGCCATCGCTTAAGGTTGGAGGAAAGGAAATTTCACCAGCAACAAAGGAAAGGGTTCTTTACAGTAAGGGCAGTTAAAATGTGGAATTCATTACCCATGGAGACTGTGAAGGCAGATACAATAGATTTGTTCAAAAAAAGGTTGGACATCTTTTTAGATGGGAAAGGTATACAGGGATATACCAAATAAGTATACATGGGAAGGATGTTGATCCAGGGATTAATCCGATTGTCAATTCTTGGAGTCAGGAAGGAATTCATTTTTCCACTTAATGGGTTTTTTTGTTTGCCTTCCTCTGGATCAATAAGTAAGTATAGATATAGGATAAAGTATCTGTTGTCTAAATTTAGTATAGGTTGAACTTGATGGACTGAAGTCTTTTTTCAACCTCATCTACTATGTAACTATGTAACTATACTATGTATGAACTTTAGTTAAGTATGCTGAGGAATGTGCTATACTTTACAGCTCATACATCGACTGTGGCCCCTTGCACACGTACTTACTAGAACAGCTTCCTACTGGCTCTGTACGTTCTCCCTACTTATCACTGGAGTTGAGAATATCCGACGTAGGTAAATATGTCCTCGTGTTTTGTTCAATGTACGTACAGTAAATGCAAAAAGCATAGAACAGTAGTTCTTCCAACGCAGCAGATTATTGAGCAGAAGGATGTAGCACTTTCACTTATGAATAATTATCTTTCATTCCTATTCTTTTCACTTACAACACTTTTATACTTCAGTAGACGCTTTACTTTGATTTCTACCAGTTTTTCCTTAGTGTTCTTTCATATAACATACACATGTATTCCCACATTTCCTCTAAATTCCAGCTGTTTATACATGGATGAGAGAGCCTCATCTTAACTAGGGCATTGTTCAGAATCAGTGCCCATCAACATTTTGCTGTCAGTGCATTTAATAAAGTGTTATATATTACATTGTACTGGATGTGTATTACACATTAATCGTTAAGACCTCTAGACTTTGTCCGTGCCGTGTCCATACAATCATGCCCTACCTTTGCTGTGATTACTTTTAGGTCTCAGATGCACAGGATTTTTAATAAAGCAGATCATTTAATTTATATGGTTCATCTTCATTCATAAATTAATCCAGCTGAAAGAGAGCCCAGTAGGCTATTCAGTTCTGTGTAGATTTTGTCAATAGTAGTACTTTTTTATATTATTTACATTTTCTGTCGTAATTACAAAGTGCCATATTCAAGCAACATTTTAACCTACCACTTTGGCCTATGTTTACTACATTGTGCTATGTCAAAAGTCACCTTACATACCATTAACTTCTTCACCTGGATGGGTTATAATGTTTGGACTTAATTCAGTTTGTTTCCAGTGAGTTTGCACTCCTGCTCAAATGTTTTACTTTCCGACTGAATGTGTGTGCTTATAAGTAAATTACATTTGAGAAGTATATACAGTAGTATCCTCTTTTATGATGGAAAACACTTTGATGTTTGTCCGTTTGAAGGTTAGGAAATTACTAAAGTAATGCAAGAGATGAAATACTGTATGATCAAGTGCATATTATATTTCTCCTTGTAAGAGATGCGTGCAGAGGTAAATTTAATGGAGACCGATTAGGGTGAAATTATATCTTGGCTTTATTTCACCTGTTCCTTTAACAAGGACAAATATATAAAAACAAACAAAATAAAGGCCTACTCCACTTTGGAGAATAACTAAACCTTTACTCCAGCCATTTCTAACTAGGTGGGTAACTAAGCTGGTTCCCACCTAAATATATATATATATATATATATATATATATATATATATATATATATATATATATATATATATATATAGTGAATAGATGAGAACAAGGCACTCCGTCAGGTAGATAAAGGTGGGTGCAAATCCTATATGAATCAAATAGGTGATACGATACCGTGTGAGCGAATATCAGAGGCAGCACTCCACGAGGTTGTCAAAAAAGTTTTGTATTTAGTGAGACATAATAACCAACGTTTCGGTCCTCCACACGGGACCTTTCTCAAGGTGACATCACCTTTTTTGACAACCTCGTGGAGTGCTGCCTCTGATATTCGCTCACAAGCTATCGTATCATATATATATATATATATGCAAATATAGCTGTATGCTCATCTGCATGTCTTAGGCAGGTCTGCAACCCCGCCTTTCCCCATTATCACCCAGCATACAGCACTTCCACTGCAGCAAGGGATTCTAGGAAATCACATGCAAATGAGCACACAGTGTCACTTTTTATTACAACAAGACAAACTGCCTGCAACAGACTAAGCAAATAATGAGTACTTAAATTAGTAATATAATAACCACTAACGGTGCTAGGGACTAGAAGTAATATAACAATGAAAAGAAAAAGAAAAGCGTCCCAACTCAGCACTCAAGTATACTCAGAACAAATATCATACATACATATATATATATATATATATATGTATGCACAACTGACAAATTACTTCTGTAAATTAATCTTAATTTAGTTCACTATAATATATCTGTTTCTGTTGTTGTAGCTGTAGGGGAAGAGGCCTTGCTGTTCTCTTGGATCAGCATCCTTGTGTGCTATGGCACTCTCTGTGTCCAGGTATGGAGGCCTTGTTCCTTGTCTTGCTTTCAGCAAACATATCTTTTGTGTGCATCATGACATCATATTTTCCTCAGGTCAGCCCAATTATGAGCTAAGGAAATCTCTGCAGTCCCCTTTCTCCTTATGTCAGCCCAAATGTGAGCTAAGGAATCTCTCTCCTGTTTCTCACATCAGGCTTTTTCTAAGAGTCCTAAGCAGCCAGGTGGAGTCTGGTTGATTGCCTTTGCGCAATTAACCAGCCGACTGCTGTATTTAGAGGCAGTTTCTCTCAAACAGTGATAAGTCATGTTACACTCTTAAAAAAATGTTTATTAATTAACAAATATATGTTCTTATTACAAAAAAAAAAGACGGGGTGTGTCGAGCAAGAACATTCTAAGTGAAACTTCTTTGTGTTTTGTCAGTGAAATTGTATTTTGATTTTGATGTTTTTGATTGAATGAAAGAGTGTTGAGAGTATAATTCAAATTTCAATGACAAAACACAAATAAGTTTCACTTAGAACGAGCATGCTCGGCACATACCCCGTCTTTTTTTGTTTAATGCATCTAAATACTGTATGTTTTAAAACATGATTAGTTATTAATATTTTGCACGTAAGCTTCATGCATTAGACTTGTTAGACCTAAAATCAAACCACTTTTCAGTTGCAGTTTTAATGTACACATTGGTTTGGAGCATTACAAATGTCCAAACAAAAGTAGGGTAATAAAGTACCCTACCCCCAAAATAAGGGGTTTCTCACTTTATTTTCTTTTAGCATACATAATGTATGTCATACAAATGTAAAAAATAGCTCTTTCTAAATAGCTATACAAGAGACACTAGTACTACATTTTTAATGGCATGCAAACCAATGCTGCGGCTTCTGCGCATGCGTGAGTGGATGTGAGATTACCAGCAGGGGTGCGCGTGCTCGTGCATGCACCTTCCGTCACTTCCATTCCACATTTTCGTCTCTATGAAGGAGTTTTCTCCCATTAAAATGTACTAGGTGCCACTAAAGAATTCAAAAATATAATGTAAAATAAGTACAGAAATATAGCCATTATTAGTATCATTTGATCACAATGCAGCATTCAGTTCACAGATCTTATTCGAGTTATACAAAAACATATACAAATGTCCTGCCCCTGTAATTTTAATTTCTTAACCTTATACTGAATAACCTTATATAATTACAGTATGTCACAGACTTGTTTGTTGATTTTGAACCCATTCATTATTTTTTCCTATTTCTGTTGAAGATACCAAGCAGACATCTCTCCATACGTCTTTGAGGATATATATCTATATTTTACCCTTTGTTATTTTAACAAATGAAAGGAATTGTATTGGCAATGCCTCATAAAACAAATCTGACTGAGTAAATACAGTCTCGGACCATCTCTGTGTAATCCCCCTTGCTGTTACTATGGCCTTAGATCATGAGCTCTGCCCAGTTCTGCCTGAGAACTGTGATGTCACAATAGGATATATATAGTGAGAGAGAAGGATCTGTAAGTCAGGCCTCCGAGGAGTCTCTTTGGAGGGGCCTCATTGTGTATAGTGTAAATAAGTTAGGTGATTCTATAATAAGGCATGTGTAACCTTTATTGTTTTGTAGTTAGGGTCAGTGCTTTAACAGCTAGTATCCTTTGAAAAGGCTCATCCACGCTCTCCTGGCTCACATGGGGGAGCCCAGATGGGGTTCCCTGAAATGTAACCTCAAAGCATAGTAGGATCCACCCAATCTGAGGATCACTAGCCAACTATAACCCAGAAGGCATTCAGTACCCGAGACGGGTCTACTGAGAACAGGATGAGAGGAGAGAGAGTAAGGCCCAGAAGAGGTCACCAGGAGATAGAGCACCACAGACTATCCAGGAAAGGGATCAGTTATGCAATACAGCATAAATAAAGTCTCTGCACTTCCCTTGCGGGTCGCGATCAGGGTCAGCTGGGGAAGACAAAAGAAACAGTACAAACAGCGGAGAACTGAAATACTACATATTGTGAAGTGTATGTTTATTCATACCATTTAATAAAGCTCCTATTTGTTTCATCAAAGTTCCTGGAGCCCAATTTAGCATTTTCCAACACCCGGCTTGCACGGATCCAGCACCCTGACAAGTTAACGCAGACTGAGCACTGCCATGTAAATACTATGGCATATAAACTCTTTTATTGCCGGACAAGGAGGGTTACAACTTTATATGTATTCTCTATACTGTAGCAGTACAGCACTTGCCAAATTTCACGTAAAAGGCAGAAAGAATTTACTTTGTTAATCCACACACACATAATAAACATCTGGAACATGCCGCCCTTCTCCAGTGTCGACAAAATAAATCCTCATCTTTTGTCACATTTGTTTTGATATATTTACCTTCAGGCATTTCAATTTCAAAGCATATGTAGTTAAAATACCCACACATTCTAGCTGCTTCCCTGATAGTCTGCAAGGAAGGATTAAACTCATGGAAAGAATCCAATAGGTATTATAGATCCATTGATTTAATCAGACTGCTTTGTATTGTGGATAGTCTTTTGGCTGTGTTTTTTATTTTGTTCTCTGCTATGGACTGTAATTTGTGTTACAGAAGACAATCTATTTATTTGTGAACAGTCACTGCGTTGTCATGTTTGGTTAAAGGAGAAATCCAAGTGCTTTAGTTTTTTTACATTTATTTTTTTACGCAGGATTGGTGCAGGGGGTCTCTGGAACTGATTAATTTCAGCTCCGGAGACCCCCTGATTACTGAGATAGAGACATCCAGAGGGAGTGCCGGTATCTCGACAAAGATTAAAGCTCCAGCGTCATGCGAGGCAATAGGAAGCCGGACCTCTGGACATTGTCTTGCTATTGGCCCACAAGGCGCGGAAGCTTTGAAAGTTTGCCATTATGTGGACACTGCTAGCCGAGAAACAAGGGGTCCGCGTAGCTGAAATGAATGGGGTTCAGCTCCGGAGCCCCCCATGCTTCGATCCTATGTTAAAAATAACAAAATTTGCCCCCAAAATTGTGCACTTGGAATGCATCTTTAAATGCTTGTGGTTTCTCCATGAACATGAAGAAATATCAACACATTATACGTATTGGCCAGAGTTGATCTCAGTGAATTTTATGTTAACTAGTAGTTAGGACACTTTAAAATCTGACAAAAAGTACAGAGTAAAAGTTGAGGAGGAATATCTTTTTAGTTAGGCATAATTTCTTTGACACATTTATTGCTACACTGTATTAGACTTGCTGCTTACTTAGCACAAGGAAAAGAGAATGTCTTTTGCTTGCAGAACTGCCCCAGGCGCCATCACAAATAGTTTAGGTGCGAACTGCCAGCCGAGGAAGGGGAAGAATTTGCAACGTAACCTTTCCCTGCAGGGATCGCGCTGATTTACCAGGGAAACCAAAGCATTTTTTTCATTATTCATGTTGAAATGACTGATCAAAGCTTCCATCTAGTCAAAGTTCAATCTTTAATTGAAATAATTAGACTTTGATAAGAGGAATATAAAAAGGCATACATTTAAGACAATCTCTTTGTTAGTGGATGTGTAAACAGCTACGTACAAGTAATTGTCTATATAAACCTTAATTGTGACATATTGAAGTACTGAAGGGCTGAAATGAATGCGGTTCAGCTCTGGAGACCACCTGCTTCAATAATGTTATTAAAATAAGAGGTGCACAGAGAGAATGACTTCTATCTACTCTCACATCACGTTTCTTCCAGACTAATGCAGCCCGGTAGGACTAACATAGCAGGAGTCCCATTCAGAAGCATCGAGTGTTAATCTTGATGGGCCATTAGTCTGGTTGCAGAGATTCCGTGAGCAGTCGGGTGTCGGGCACGTGCTATTGGCGAATTACGTGCCGACTATGCGACAAACCATCTGGCTGCACCTGCAACTTAATTTCAATAAAAGGTCATTAATAATTTTATGGACTGCTCTTTGGTGGAGATTTATGCAAATTGAGCACCAACAGGTGGATCTATATATTGAGTTGCACGGATGTAGATTTATTGTATCTTAAGTGCCGTTGCAACACGCGGGTGCGCCATTGCGTGGTCGCAGCAGCGGAAGATTAATGCTGGGGGAGGTCCGATTCGGAAGACCCCTCGCAGCTCAATCAAAGTCCCCAGCAATGCAGACTTTTGCTTCTTTGGCCGCTGAGCTGGGAACAGTGAGTCCTGGTACATCTAAACAGTAGGTCATTTGACAATGAAATATGTGCTAGTAAAGACTACCCATATCTATACATATAAGCAGATCCTGCCTATGTCTGCATTATCCGTGAATTTGCAGCGTACAATATATGGGTGGCCATACATTTTTACAAAAAAAAAAATAGTGTATGGGGTTAAGGTATGTCCACAAGTATTAATGTAGGTGGCCAACAACCATACCTGTAATTGTATACTTTGATTGTAAGCACAATGAAACAGGAATGCTTTTATATTTCATGCAAATATTGTTTTACATCTCTCTGCGTTTTAATGTCTATTTTCTAAAGTGTTTCATATATTGTTGCCACTGTAATATATTAATTATGCATATATTTTATATGAAACATATGGCTGAAAGAGTGGCACAGTCAGGAAGGCACTAGCTCTGAAAACTACATTTTGAAGAAGGGAGCCTGATTCTAGTAGTACTAATCCAGCTTCTTGTGACCTTAGACAAGTCACCTTTTCCCCTATGCCTCACCATGATTAAATTGTAAGCTCTTTCGGGAAGGCTCATTGTGCCTGTGTACACTCTCAGCACTATATACTGTAAAACAACAATTGTTTTAATATATATTTGTAAATATATTTTCAAAAGCATCAGTTCACAATAACATTTAAACATCCTTTAAAAGAATAATGGTGGGGGCGCAGGCGCGGATCCTGGAGCTGATGGTCACATAAAGGCTGTGCTCCTCTCCGACAGGGACTAAAAAGCGAATTAAAGTAAGATCTTCATAACCAAACTTCACCCAAACTACTCAGAATTCTCCCCTTAACAACCCAGGAGGGCTCCCAAACAGCCACCTCACAAAAAAATATCTAGAGCATACAAGGCACCTACTTCCAGAGGCAGGGGGCTCGGACACAGAGCAGGAGCCTCAAGAAATGCTGTAGCTCCCAAATTACACCCAAGTCACCAAGCAGGACTTCCTAGACCTCTATGGAAACATGAGAGTGCTCCTAAAGAATGAGATTGGAGATGTGCGGAAGGAAGTGGCCTCGCTGGGGGAGAAGACTGACACGATGGAAAATAAACTTGATAAATAGATCAAGGGCCAAGAGGACTGGGTGAAAGTTACAGAAGAACAGAGAGACCGCATGGATAACCTGTCCCACCAGCACAAGGACATGAAGAACTGGAAGCGGTGCAACAATCCGGAGGCCTTCATTTCAAGATGGCTGACGGCCATGCTGCCGGAGAGGAGGGAAGCCGAACTACTCCTCGATCACTGCCATCATGTGCTTAGGCACCGCCCGGGACCGTCGGAGCCCCTGCGGGGCATCATCATCTGCTTCCACTTCTTAAAGGTTAAAAGAAGCCTTACACCCAGCAGCAAGAGTAACTGGAAACCTTATATTTGAGGACATCCTGCTCCAGGTCTACCAGAAGCTTTCCCCGACCACCCTCACGAGAAGATGACGGCGGTGCTGAGGGACCGGGGGCTCAAATACAAATGGGCCTTCCCCTTTCACCTCCTGGTGATTAGGGGGGCAAGGCACACACACTGGTGGGGTTCCCGCATTCTTGGAAGGCCTGGGACTGAATCTGGAGGCCACAGAAGAGGGGGCAAGCCCACCCAGATGCACGCCCCTGACCTGGGAGATCGCGGGCTCCACAAGAGCCTAACAAAAGAAAGCCTGAACCACGCAGGAGGAGGAATCGGCCTAGCTCTCTGGGCCCATGTGAGTACCTTGAGCCTCACTGAGAAATCCCACTCCAACATGACACTTGACTTTTGACTGTTCTCCCCACATGGGGCAGTCGGCCCTGGACCCTCTCTCCCGGCTTCCTGTCAGCCCGATTTAATCTCCTAGGGGATCCCACCAGACAAAACCAGGCCCCACTGCGGAGGCCTGAGCTTGTTGTGTAAGAGGCCTCTCCTCGCGTTCCTCTTGGGACGCGGGAGGGAAGGCGTGGGGGGAGCAGTCCCACAACAAGAGACAAGAACTGTAATGTTTGCGCATATTCTATATAAGGTCTGTGGGGGCAGTGGATTCAGGGGGGAGATATATATCATCTGGGGGCAGGGGGAGAGAGGCCTAGGCAAGTGTGCAACCCCCCACCCCCCCTCCAGGGAAATGCCACAGGGATCCGCTCCCGGATATATGAGAGGGAATGAGAAGCCCCAAAAGCCACAGCTCTTAGCTTAGAGGGGGGACCTTTACTAAGGAGACCTACTTAAGCCATATGCTGTCGCCCCCTCCCCCCCTCCTTTGGTGGCAAGCTGAATCAGCGGGTCAAGATGCCAGAGCAGGTAATCCTGCTGCCTTCACTCCTCCAGGCACTCCCTTATTGAGCCACATATAAGAAAATGTCCCCAGACAAAGTCGGGCACAAGGCCTTGGATGGAGGAGAGAGGTGGAGGAAGCTCATGTGGGCTCTTTATCTTTATTATTATGCTAGTCCCTATAGGCTCCCTTGTTACAAACCACTCATCAGAGGCCTGCTATTATGGGAAAAAACAGTACCCCATGAGTCCCTTATTTTGAGATCCTTCTTTAGGTTCCTTACACTTGGTGGGTAGTTCAGCTCATAGATCTCGGTGTAGGTTTTAGGTATAAAAACCCCTAAATATTTGAGTTGGTCTGTTTTCCATTGTATTGTGAATTGTTGCTGATGGTAAAATCAGGGTAGCTAAAGGCAAGATAGCGGATCTCTGCTAGAGCCAACCAGAAAGACTGCAATAGTCTAATCCTGGGGAGCCTTAATGAGGAAAAACTGGAGCTGAACCTGCTTCTTACGTCTCAAGTGGAAAACTCTCTTAACTGGACTAAATGCAGGTTCTACGAGAAGTCCAACAAATCTCAACAATGTTGGTAGCTAAATTAAGGAAAAAACAGTCAAGCCAATCTATTCAAGCTATTAGACGAAGATAAGGCCTCCTCACATCTAGCCCCCCTTTAATAAGTAAATAATTCATGTCATATTACTTCTCCCTCTACGATGGAACCAACATGCTCCACATTGCGAAAACCTCTAATAATCTTTGGCAAACTTCAGACAGGCAGCAATGTTCTTTTTAGAGCGCAGTGCTCCTGGCTATCCTTCCATGAACTGCATTCTTCTTCAGTCTTTATGATACTTTGTCATGAACACTCACATAAGACAAGGCAAAAGTGACCTACAGATCCTTGGATATTACTCTGGGATTCTTTGTGACTTCCTGGATGATTTTCTGGTTTGTTCTTGGAGAGATTTTGGCAAAGCGACCGATCCTCAGTAGAGTGACTGGGGCTTGAACGTTCTCCATTTGTCTTAGAGTGAATTGGTGGAGCCCTAAATTCTTATGATGAGCATCAATAACTGCTTTTCTGAGGTCCTCATACATTTTGTTTGATTGTGGTATGATTTGTTTCCACACACCTGTATAGTGAAGACCAAACTCACAAAGTTTCTGATCTTTATATACTCTAGGATGAAACCTCCAAAACTCACCCTTGAAGATCTACCTAATTATTTTAAAAATTTGATTTTAATTATCCAGATTAATTTAGCGTATTTACTTTTGCACATACATTAATTAATTCTCTTAATTACTCATTGTTTGTCTAATTCATACATCATTTTATTTAAAAAAAACATGGAATTGGTTGATGCAACCCTCTTGGATTTTTAAAGAAGGTTTAGTGTTGATTTAAGAAGGCTATAATGGAAAAACTATGGAATTTCCATAAATCTTTGGGATTCACAAACGTTCTCTCGCCACTGTGTGTGTGTATATGTGTGTGTGTGTGTGTGTGTGTGTGTGTATACAGTATATATATATATTATTAACATAACTCTTAATATATTATATATTTCTTAAGTTTCTTTTTTCCTTCTTTAAGAAATAAGTTGATAACTCAAAGTTGAAAAATCTAATACAATATTAAGACAATCCCAGTGCAGTCACAAAGCTACTGTAAGTGATGCTATGACTGCACATTGGTCATTCCCCAATCTTAACCTTTAGGCTGCCAAGGGTCATTGGGCGTTATTAAAGTGCCACCAGACTACTAACATTTCTTAGGCCAGGGTGTGCAGCACACAGCAAAGATGAAAGAGCAGGTCTTGCAATAAAAATCCTTTATTATTCAAACATCTGGTTGTGGGACAGCAGCAAACTTCAACGCGTTTCGTTCAAAGAACTTTTTCAAGAAACTTGAAACTTGAAACTTGAAAAAGTTCTTTGAACGAAACGCGTTGAAGTTTGCTGCTGTCCCACAACCAGATGTTTGAATAATAAAGGATTTTTATTGCAAGACCTGCTCTTTCATCTTTGCTGTGCGCTGCACACCCTGGCCTTTGGAACGTTTTACCATACAGCTGCACGCTTTGGAAGGGAGACCCTGGGAAGGACAATACGTGAGTACATTACCGGGTGCTAACCCAATGAGGAAGGGGGGGTGTCTTTGGACAACCACCCCAACCTTCAGGGTATCCTATGCCCACCTAAGGTTTAGTACTGTTTATATTATTATACCCAGTTTATGCTCCCTTCCATTATACACAGTCTTAGCACTTTTAGAGCACCATTCACAAACAAACTACTAACATTTCTTGGTCATGTGATTGCCCAAGGAGCAACCAGGTGCTGCATCCACGTCCTCGCTCAGGAGTGTCCAACTACGGTCCTCAAGGGCAACCAATAGGTCATGTTTTAAGGATATCTCTGCTTCAGCACAGGTGGCTCAATCAGTAGCTCAGTTGTCGACTGCACCACCTGTGCTGAAGCAGGGATATCCTTAAAACCTGACCTGGAGGCGGCCACTCCTGTCCTAGATGCTCAAAACGGAGGTAGAGGGGGTACACTTCCGTTTTGATCTGGCTGGCTGCTATTCAGAGTGGTTAGCCAGATCACCCTAGAAAATGAGCATGTGCCCTTGTTGTACTGGTACATCATAAGGGCCTCAGGTGTGCCAGGTAAGTCTAGGGCACTATAAAGTTAAGAGTATGCAACTGACAGATCGCTCCAAACAATGGTGCGTTACAAAACACAATACTGTACATTATTAAAGCAAATCTTCTGGTGTTTTAGATTTTTCATACAACTGACCCCAATATACATAAATCTTGGAAAGGTCCATGACATGAAAGAAAAGTAAAACAAGATAGTTGCATGGGTTATTCCAATAGGGCTAGCACTGATGTGCGTACTTTGGTTTAGCTGGACTACATAAAAAGAAAAGAATGGCTTGCTTGAATAATATACTTGGTATGACAGAATCCTGCTTAATTATAAAGGGAAATTAATATTACATATATCAGCTTCATATTTCAGATTACATTAGAATGTATTGGTCCGTGTTGGCTCACCTTAGCGAAACTCAATTTCCTCTCCATATGAAACTATAAAAATTATAATTCATTTATTAAATGAGATTTTATATGAGCGAATGTAAGTATATGATGGTCATTACATTGCCTCTTGTAACATATATAAGGAAATATATGTAGACTATGTAGTAAAAGCAGTTAGATTAATTTTTATTCTATAGTCTTCTAGTACAGTGTATTATGTACAGGCATACCCCGCATTAACGTACGCAATGGGACCGGAGCATGTATGTAAAGTGAAAATGTACTTAAAGTGAAGCACTACCTTTTCCCCACTTCTCGATGCATGAACTGTCCTGCAATCGTTATATACGTGCATAACTGATGTATATAACACATTTGTAACAGGCTCTATAGTCTCTCCGCTTGCGCACAGCTTCGGTACAGGTTGGGAGCCAGTATTTCTGTTCAGGACGTGCTGACAGGCGCATGCGTGAGCTACCATTTGCCTATTGGGCGATATGTACTTACTCGCGAGTGTACTTAAAGTGAGTGTCCTTAAAGCAGGGTATGCCTGTATAGTACATAGTGACATATGGAGTGTAATTCCTTAAACAATTAATATATTATGTAGTTGCAGGTTTGTAGAGGCTGAGGCTTCCTGGGAGGTCAGACTAAATAAGACACAAAGGGGTACATTGAATAGACTATGAATCGGCCATGCAGGCCATTTTCAGCTGAAAATCCCTGTATGTATGTATGTCTTTATTTATATAGCGCCATTAATGTTACTGTCACGGTTGTGCTCGCCACAAATCAGGGTCGGACCGCGTGGCTGAGGTGGGGTTGTATAAGCACCGACCTTAGAGCGCACAGGCTGATCCGGATTGCGCAGTTCATAGTCGTACATAGCAGAGTCGGGACTGGAGAGAGCAGCGTAGTCAGTGGACGAGCCAGGGTCAGGATTGGAGACAAAATGGTAAACGTAGTCAATGCAGGAAGTCGGCAACAGGAGATCAAGCAGGTCTTCCTTCTTCAGCGAAATTGCTGCAGGTCGGGAATGGGATTTGCGCGAGTGGTGTCCACGGCCCTTGGCGCCGGTCTCAGGAAGGAGAAGGCTGACCAGAGTGGGCACACCGCCAGGCAGCACTGGTAAACCAATGCTCAGCGCAGAAGTCCAGAACGAGCCTGTGCGGGGAGAGAGAGCTACAGACCTTAGGACTCAGAGACAGGCCTATGCTATGGGAAGGGCAGCAGGCCTCAGGAAACAGGGAGCTGAAGTTACGCTGGAGATCCATCGCTTCAGCACAGGAACCAGGATACGGCCTCTGCAATGGAGAGAGAGCAGCAGGCCCCAGGAACAAGGAACATGAACATGAAAACAGTAACAAGGCGGCCAAGACAGGTGGCTGTAGCAAACACAGTGAACATCAGAGAAGGATTATGCTCGGCAGAGAAGCATTGTGGCAATGCTGTATTTAAAGGTCAGTGAACCAATAGCAGAAGGGGGCGTGTGACAGCATTGCTCTAATGACTGAATCCAGGCTGGGGCTGCAGTAATAGCTTGCACAGCTGCAGTAGATATCAGGGGGAGTGTTCCAGGACTGCACAGGTCTGTAAAGCAAGTTAAGCAGTAAACTGAGGTGTGGATTCCTTACAGTTACATAGCGCTTCACAGTAGTAATACACGTGACAATCATATAAAATACAAATAACAGATCATGGGAATAAGTGTTTCAGACATAAATAAAGTAACATTTAGGATGAGGAGTCCCTGCTCTGAAGAGCTTACAATCTAATTTGTAGGTAGGAAAACCATTCAAGACAGTTGGAAACGTCCCGCAAAGTATTTAGAATAAGGTAGAAAGGAGGAGATTGAGTAAGCTTTAATACAGCGCATAGCAATGCAATTTTGTCTTAACTGTCATTGAAGTCAATGATACTGAATGCAGAATCAAGGTGTGATGGTCCCTATCGAAGCTTGGAGAATCCTGTCGATTGAGTATAAGTTTCAACTTGTGTCTCGTTGCTTCAATGTTTCAAGGTCTGTGCCAGGGATGCAAAAGTTTCACAGGAGGTTATGAACTACACATAATTTGTAATTTTCTTACCGCTATCATTTTGTGCTGCCTTTTCATACTTCTCCAGCATTTTGCTTAGCATTAGGTCAGTGTGCGTGGCAATTTCACTTAATATGCAAATCAGAGAAATGTTCTGAAATCACCAGATTCACTTAATGCTGAGATTATTAATGAGAACCTACTTTCTATTTCACTGTCTGTCTGTCTCTTCTCCTGAAAATGTACAAAGTTGCAAGATCTAAGGCTAATTTAGCGGCATTGTTAGCCCTTCAAGGCTTGGCAAAACATTTTGCGAAGTTAGGGGGGAAACCCCCCCCAAAGACGTTTGGTGACTGCATTTTGCATAGTTTTGAAGATCTCCAACCTTTGCTTCAATTCTTCCTCCATGTGCATCATTTGGAAATGTCAACAGGAGGAGTTACACAATGCACAAATTGTGTTACTTTGCACCCCTTTAATCTGCATAAAAAAATCATCCAAGTTTGAGGTGGTGCAGATGTCTTGCTTCAAACAATATGCTAGATGGACAGATTACGGTAAGCGCAAAAACAAAGAATGAGAGGAAAGCAACTGTGAATAAAAATTCTATAAAACACAGCTGGTGAGAATAATTGTCTTCAATGCAGGGGAGGGAATGGGAACTGGGAATGGGGAAAGGGAACATATGGAAGGTGAGTTATTAGGTGAATGGGTGGGATATTAAACATATATTAAGAAATATCACTCACACGGCTATATTTTTTAATATCCCACCCATTCACCTAATCACTCACCATCCATTTGTTCCCTTTCCCCATTCCCAGTTCCCATTCCCTCCCCTGCATTGAAGACAATTATTCTCACAAGACGTGTTTGCTTTCACGTCAATTGCTTTCTTCTCATTCTTTGTTTTTGCGCTTTCCGTAATCTGTCCAGCCACTCTGTATGAGGATTCAGGGAAGTTCCTTTTTTTGGTTTGGTGCTGTAGCGAAGACTTGGGGCCAGTATTTTCGTATTTTCTTGTCTTTATTTTGATCATGTTCACACAGCAATGTGCTGTTTGAGCAGAGGGTATACCCCCTACATATCCTATTTTATTTGATTGAGGCAGCGCCACAGTTTCTTTCTTACCATTCAAACAATCTGCATCTGATGTACACATCAATTTTATACATTTGAACATTTTGTACTAAAATGGAACAATGGATCGAAACACATTTCTCTGGTCCAAAATGGCCTTATTATTTATCAAGATGTAGTAGGCAGATGCGAAATACTACTGACCATACAGTAGCTTTACTGCAACGATACAAGAATGAGCAGTCACGGATTCAATATGTTGTGAAGCTGCTTCTCTATGTCAGGGAAATCTCTGAACTCCAGTCATATTAACGGAGATCAGAACCTTCCCTGAAATAGAAAAGCCCATTGACAGCATATTGAATCTTTCATTTATTGGTATCCAGATTTTTTTTTTAGCCTGGAAATATTTCCCTTACTCACCATCATTAAGATATTTGTCTTTTAGGTGGCCTGAAGATACAGATTTAGCCACACTAACGATTTGCTCTGCCGGGCGAACCTGTGGCATCCTGCCAATGGCATAACCTGGTAGAGGGAAAGCTCGCTATGATGTGTATTATTATTTGGAAGTAGCTATAGAACAGGAAAACCCGGGTGCTACCTAATGATTAAGTGTAAGGTGTGGGTGTAATAACAACCTTGATAGTGGGCAAGGTCTCCCTCTGTTTCTTTTCCTCCTGTGACTCTATCAACCCCAAAGGAGGACCTACCCAGGATCCTTCAAAGTAAAGGAGACAAGAGAAAGGGATGGGGGAGCACTGGTGGAATAATAGAGTAGGGTACAATTTGGTTCAGGTGTGTGGGACTCTGAAACAGTCAATGTGGATGTTTTAAATCTAAAATAGTTTTAAACACTCACACGGCCTTGTGCAAATGCTTGCGCATCAAGGTATCTTAACGTCCTCACTTCTGGATCCGATCTCTGCCTCTCGTCTGGGCTCTTCCTTTCTTCCTTCTTTAGTGAGATGTTACCTTCTTTTTCTTGTAGATTCAATCTTCACCTCTCGTCTGTGCTTTTCCTCTCCGTCTTCCTTGGTTTGATGTCACCCTCGGAATAAAAGCATATAAATGTGAACGAAAATATGAACACAAATGAGTGCAAGGGGACAATAATAACCAGAGATTGGAGACTTTAAAGTTTCAAAAACACTCACACGGGCATGTGTGTGTGTGCTCAGAGGGATGGTATCTTTGGACTTCCGTGTGCAGTCCCACTGCTCCAAAATTACTGTATGACAAGTAATAAGGGAAGGAAATCTATCCAAGTAATTACTCACACGGCCAAGTGTGAGTGCATACTTGAAATGGTATCTTTTATGGTTCCTAGGGAATAGTAGCAGCCTCCGATGTTATCTTCTCTATCCCAGAAAGAGACGCGGAGAGAGTCTAACTGCAGCACCACGACACCTGCAAAACATCCCCCAGAGACTGGCCTTTTTACCCCACCCCAAACCGCAGCTCACTAGTTGAGTAAGCGGTGTGCTTGTTATTCATTTTTTATTTCTTTTTAATAAAGTCGTTTAGCCTTGACTCCCTAGGCTTATCACCTTATTGATCTTTCTGGGAGAGAGAAGATAACATCGGAGGCTGCTACTATTCCCTAGGAACCATAAAATATACCATTCCAAGTGTGCACTCACACTTGGCCGTGTGAGTAATTATTTGGATAGATTTCCTTCCCTTATTACTTGTCATACAGTAATTTTGGAGCAGTGGGACTGCACACGGAAGTCCAAAGATACCATCCCTCTGAGCACACACACACATGCCCGTGTGAGTGTTTTTGAAACTTTAAAGTCTCCAATCTCTGGTTATTATTGTCCCCTTGCACTCATTTGTGTTCATATTTTCGTTCACATTTATATGCTTTTATTCCGAGGGTGACATCAAACCAAGGAAGACGGAGAGGAAAAGCACAGACGAGAGGTGAAGATTGAATCTACAAGAAAAAGAAGGTGACATCTCACTAAAGAAGGAAGAAAGGAAGAGCCCAGACGAGAGGCAGAGATCGAATCCAGAAGTGAGTACGTAAAGATACCTTGATGCGCAAGCATTTGCACAAGGCCGTGTGAGTGTTTAAAACTATTTTAGATTTAAAACATCCACATTGACTGTTTCAGAGTCCCACACACCTGAACCAAATTGTACCCTACTCTATTATTCCACCAGTGCTCCCCCATCCCTTTCTCTTGTCTCCTTATTATTTGGAAGAACGGATCTTCTCCAGGCAGCCCCATGGCATTTACTGTCTCCTAGAACTGATGCGTTTCGCCTTTCTACACACGGCTCTGGGGACAGAGTCTGGCTACATCTGTATGTAAAAAACGGCGCCTCCAAATGGAAAAAATAAAACTGACCAAATATAGTCCAAGGGTATATGGAATGGAGTCCCGAGGGGAATCTTCAGTGAAGTCTCATAGACAGACAAACAAACATTTGGTCAGTTTTATTTTTTCCATTTGGAGGCGCCGGTTTTTCTGTTTTTTTACTGTTTGTATTGGTTTGTGTACACCTTTTTGCCTAGACAGCCCTCACTTTAAGTTTAAAGTATATTTATTGTATGTTTGTCACTTATTGTGTCACTTATTTATATTAACTGCATTAGCGCTGATTTCACTGCTCTTCTCTTTTATACATCTGTATGTACCTTGATACACTGATGTTAATAAATGCATATTCTAAATAATACCTAGGCTGAGAGCTTGAAACATAACCCCTTAATGTTCAAACAATGATTCATTGGTAATACATTTATAGATTTCATTGGGTAAAAATATTTTTACAGTTTTACCTGTGTCCAAAACATTCTCTAATCATTTGAAATAATGAGCGACACGGTATCAATACATTCTGAATAATTTTTGATGGGTATATTATAATGTGGTAAATAACGTTTATACTTAAGGGATTAAATCACGGTGGCTGTATCAATTAAAAGGATTTGTATTCAAATACAGATTAATGTACAGCAGGGGAACACAAAATTTTGCTGATGCGCCCCCCTGTCTTCCTTGCCCTGGCTCACGCTACCTTGTATCCACGTCAAATGACGCTGCGGGATCATGTGATGTTACGTATTGTGGACCTCGGCGTCCTTTGATGCGTGATGTAACGTCACATGGCCCGCGGCATCATTTGTCACCGCATTGCTATGGGGACCGGACCAGTCACACAGCCAGCTGAATCCCGGCAAGTGGAATGCTGCAGGGGCCCCACGTGATCATCCGGCATTTTATTTAAATGCCTCAGGGCAGATCTGGGGGCCTCTGCAGCCACCTGCGCCCCCCACCGCCGAAAAATCTCCCGCTCCCCTTGGGGTGCACCCTCAGTTTTTGCACCCTGATGTACAGTATGCTACACATTTTTCTATATCATAAACGGCATTGATGAAAGCATTTTCCCTATCTTGTAGTAATAATAATAATAATAATAAAAAATATATCTTGTACACCTGTAACAGATTTTGGCAGATGTGCCCATCTCTACTCCCGAGCCGCAGACCTTAATGTTTTTGGTGCAGCGGTTGGGTCGCGGATTTTATTATGTTGTTCCGCGCCACTGAGACCAGTAAGTCTTACTACATCTGCAGTAACACACAGGTAGACACAATTATTTGAGACCTACAGTATGCTTGATGTGTTCCAAAAACAACTGCCAATTAAAACTGCATCTTTCATACTAATCATAAAAGACATAACATTATAAAGAGTAGAGAGTGATTATAATATGGAAACTGTTAAAAAGTCTCAACCATTTCATTAGACTTCAGAAAGACTGGTACCTCATGCTAAATATGTGTCAAATTGCTTGTTAAAAGAGCCCGTTTGAAGTAAAATGTATATAAAAAAACTCAAAGATGCGATGTGAATAAATTGTATATGGAAAATGCATAAATAAATTGTACTAGTGTTTGACTTCTAATAAAATATTAATTGGCACAAATCTGACAGGTTTATCAAGCAACATTTTAATTACATTACCTTAAAATCTTTTAGACAACAAAGGTCATCCTTAGTGGTCCCAACGATAAAGTAAGTCTCATGTTTTAATGAGTTACTTTAAACCAAAACTGGAACCAATTATTCAGTAACAGAACTATACTGTTAAAGAAAATGTTCTCAGGAACGAAAAAATATTCAAACATTCACCTGCAATTTAAAGCTCAAAATCGTTTGAAGAAGGTAATGTGATTTTCCAAATGTTCTAAGGGGTTACACTAGAATACAACTGGGTTCAAGTAGTACTGTAACAACAGAACAGAGTTCATAGGAAACGGTGCTACAAATGAATCGGGTATCCAATCAAAGAAACAATTGAGTAAATAAACTTGCTTGAAGAGAAGAAATGAAATCATGAAGGCGACCTGAAGTAGGTGAGTACTGGTAACCAGAGGTGTAAAGGCTCATTAAAAGGAGGTGTATATAAATGTTCTGGTAGATAATGCAGATGGGAGGTAGTATATCCGTCCCACTGGTTATCCTCCTATTTGGACTGCCTCCCTAGATCATCAAATGTCTCTGTAGTTTCAATACCAGTGATATCCCATGCTGCATAAGCAATAAATGGCATAAAGTACTCTTCCCTCCTGGGATCATCTGTTTTACAACTGGGTTCATACTGCTTTAAATACAGTATATTTCAATTAATTGACAATTGGCATGCTTTTGACAACCCACCTCAGCTAAACAGCTGAAGCCGCTGTTGAGTGGGCTTAAGGGCAAGGGTGTGGAAGTTCCCTGCCCCACTTCTTCCACTTTTCTGTCCTCTAGAGCTAATGCTGACATGGTGGTAATACTACAGGTGATAGTAGTAGTGGCAGTTGTGGATTTTATCTTCATTCCCACTCTCCTCTACGTAGCTTCTTTGGGGGAAATAGACAAATACCCCTGATAAAGCTCTGTAGAGGAGCAAAACGTGCATCAGGCATATCTATGACATCACAAATGTGATGCTGGCTTTAGGAAAGTGATAGGGTCTAGTGCTAGTGAGTGGATTGTAGTGTCAGTTTAGTCTCAGCAGGTAAATTATAACAGTACCTGCCAGCTCCTGTTATTAATTTTGACCTCCATATTTACTGCAGCTATATTAATTACAATAATTCCCAGGAGGTTTTTTGAGGTCTTGAAAGTGGGGAGTGAGGAGGCCTTTCACTTGTAATGTGGCGGAGACCTCTCCCAACACCTAACAGGTGTTGTCTCCCGACACCTAACCCATCCATGTTGTCAGCATAATCAGATTGCTATACTGTAGGTGAAGCACCAAACAGAGTTATTAGAGCTGAAGTATTTGCAAAACTGGCGTTCACATATTAAGGGACAATTAGGGCCACTTTCTACTATTGGAGACTGATTTAATTAGAGACGATCTCTTATTCACGCAGCATTATCTGAGACTGCCTATTGCAGCCTGCGTGTTAACAGTCTAACAATTCACTTGCTGTGCACTGGTTTCTGCCCCTGTTACTGTTCATTCCATATGGTCATACTCAATATTCTTAAGAGGTTGTGTGAAAGTATCAATACGCCATCATAATTGCACTTTTTATCGGGACTTTCACATATGATATCTGTGGCCATGGTTACTATCTATTATGGACTTACTGATGCAGAGGCCGTTATTCCCGTTATTCGAACACATCACGGTGCGGATTTTGAGTTCTCTGCTGTTCCCCCCGCAGCATGAACGCGGCGAATCGCCCCAGGTACCCGCGCTTATGGCAGATATTTTGTTTGAGTTTCATGGATTCTGTTTCTTCGTTTGCAATAAAATGGATGAATTGTAATGTGTACAGTACTATGCTACTGCTACTGCTCTCTCATCTTAGTGCGGGAAGGCTGGAATTCATCCTGCGGTTTCAAATCGGGATTCCGATGTACATGACGCGTGAAGTGTTTGAAAAACGGCCGCTGCATCAGTAACACAGTAACCTGTTGTTACTTTGTAACAGTATATTGTGTCTGGAATCTCTGGGGAAAAGTAAGAAGCAATATACAGTACTATAGTAGCAATCTGTGATCATTTTGGAGCTGGAAACTATTACTTTCAGCTATACAGTACACATTTGTAAAATTGCTACTTTCTGATATACTTGCTCCCTGCTGAGCGTTATACTGCCCCACTCCAGGATACCCTTATTTATCAGACCATTTGTGATTAAGTATTTTAAGTTGTCAATTGAATTAAGTTATCATTTTAATCATATAATAAAAGTTGTTTTAGTCCACTGGTGGGCTCCTTAAGTAATCGTATTTTCTTAAGATATAAGCTCTTTATATTTCCTTATACTCCCTGTTATGTATACTCCTAGGCTCACATGGATGCACCCCATTTCCCTTGACAGGGATCGTAGTGGGAACGGGTATTAAGCTTCACATCAGATTGTTGTTTTTTTGGAATTAGTTGAGCGATTTTCTTTGTTTATCTATGGCAGGGCTGGCCAACTCCAGTCCTCAACGGCCACCAACAGGTCAGATTTTAAGGCTATCCCTACTTCAGCACATGTGGCTCAATCAGTGGCTCATTCATCAACCGGAGCAAACAGACACAACAAAGTCACCTAACAGAGCTATACTCACTCCACAAAGGGAATACAGGGGGGAATCCTAGCAGTCCTAAGTACCCGGTGCCACCGGAAAAGGCTTAGCCGGAGAAGCTTCCACTCCTGTGTGGGATAGGGAACTCCAGGCAGCGCTGGCTGCAAGATGCAAGCAGGCAATTTTCAATCTCTCACTTCATAAAGGCATGCAGACTCGTCTTGGTTGTCCCTTGCATAATCTCTGAGAACACCATTAAGGCCATCTCCACGCCAGTCCAGAAATTATACGTAGAACAGAGATCGACCGCCCTTTTTCTAGATTCCTGTCTCCATAGGAAATCATGGAGAAATAGTGGCGACCAATCACAGAGTGGATGCTGCATGTGGGACCAATCACAGCACTTGATACTACATGGGCCAATCAGGGCTATGGGAAATTCAAACTAACTAACCACTGAGACCTGAGTCATTTGGGTCTTAAAACCTTGGGGTCCAGTTTTAGCTGGATACGTGCTGTAGAGATGGATGACTCAGAGTCTGAGATGAACAAAGGCCCTGCCCTCAGAGTCACAGTTCACCAGGCCTGAGTACACACTTCTCCCACCCAGGCCCTGCAATAGCCATATCTCCTGACATGTGGGCTGGACAAAGCTCTGCATGTCCAGAAATGGTGGCTATGCTTAAAGACACATTTTTATGCTTGCAGTTACATTACACATAGAAAATAAAGGTTATGCATATGCATTCATGTAATCTTTTTGACCAAATGAGCCACAATAGGATGTACAGGCATACCCCGCTTTAAGTACACTCACTTTAAGTACACTCGCGAGTAAGTACATGTCGCCCAATATTCAAACGGCAGTTCACGCATGCGCCTATCAGCACATCCTGAACAGCAATACCGGCTCCCTACCTGTACCGAAGCTGTGCGCAAGCGGGGAGACTATAGAGCCTATTACACATGTGTTATTTACACCAGTTATGCACGTATATGACGATTTCAGTACAGTACATGCATCGATAAGTGGAAAAAGGTAGTGCTTCACTTTAAGTACATTTTCGCTTTACATACATGCTCCGATCCCATTGCGTACGTTAATGCGGGGTATGCCTGTATATACAGGTCAATCCTATATATTCATGCAGACAATAGGGCAATGGCTGGGCCACCTTTATGATAAGAGCCTCAATGCCCATAACGTCACAGTGAGAACTTTCACAAAAACGCACAATTCAAGAGAAAAAAAACTGAAAAAGGTGTGCACCAGTTTTGAAGACCTCTGCTCATTTCTACTACAGATATAATTTCAGAATGGATCTGTACCTAAACTCACATTATTCAGATTGGGCTTCCACGAGAGATGAGCAGGCACCAAATGCACACGTTTGGAAAAATGATCTCTTATTTTTATTTGCGAAAACCTAACTGGCAAATTATCTTTAAAAGGTTTGCAAAGGCCAATGCTATTTTTTCCTGAAGGTTTCTTTAGATAAGCAGTTTCTTCAAATGGTATTACTGTTCCACCAGCAACTTCGAGCACAGCAAGAGACCACAACGGCATCTGGGCATATTCATGTCACAGTAGTGCATTCTGCTCTCCTACTGATCTCTTCAAGGTGTTCAGAGACCATAGTCAGCAATTAATTGTGTTCCAACTACACAAGAGAACCAAAGCACAGCATTGAATTGTTCTTTCACCTGCTGTTTTGACTTGGTCAGGGAAAACATTGAAAATACAATGCTGTATAAAAAAAAAGTATATAATTTAAGAACTATTATCTATTTATTGCCATGTTGTCTCTTGAAAGCCTGGATGTTCAAAAAACGTGTTTATCGTCATTCACACGCAACAAGCATAAAAACACCTATTCATACAGCCCACACTCCCTCTGCTGAATGACTCCCTCCCTCTGGAGCCAATTCTCCATCTGCTGGGGAAACTCTTAGAAAATCACCCTTAGTAATTAGCCAGATTTTGTGCCACCTAACATTTAATTTATTCCCACTGATGTTAATTAATCAAAACCGCAACCAAAGAGCATTTTGTTACCGTTATCATTTTACAAATACCAAATTGGAAGATTAAGTCAAATATAATTAAAAAGTGAGTGTAAGAAGTGTATTGCAGTTTTACAAATTTGAATGACGTATTTGTTAACTTCTTAGGCATATAACTCCAGCTTTACAAGGTCTTCTGAAGTAGCACACCGGAGTTAAAATGAACCGTAATATATTGTACACTTTCTTTACCATTTTTCTCCCAATGAGGCCAGTAATACTCCAGGCAGCAAAATGACTAATTGTTTTTTTTGAATGACGGTATTCAATTTAATACCAATTTAGGCCCTTATCCAGAAAAGGCTATTCAAATGGTTGAGAGTAAAGGCGTATTAAAGCGTAGCACCCTTCTGTGTTTCTGGGCCTTTCGGCTCAATTATACCAAATGCTGCAAGACGGCAGCGCTGGGTGACGTCACAGAATAGCGCTGCCGCCGAGCAGCATAGTGATTATACCAGAGGGCCGGTGGAGAGCAGGCAAAGAGGCGTGAGCATGAGCAGTTCGCCCTCATTGGCTGGAACCGCTCACGGGCCGTGGCCATCCCCAGCCAAGAACAAATCTGCAAATCGCACCAGGCAGCAGGTATGTACGCTGCTATTGTTTTTTTTAAAGTTGTTTTTCAGGCGCACGTTGGCGCTAAACGCAGTACCGCGCGCGTTTTCCTGTATAATCACGGTTTCGGTGTCTAAGCTAGTTGTACTTTGCATTTTCATTTTAAACTATTGAGAATGGAACAGAAAACAAATGTTTTTGGTTTAAGCATCAAAACATATGTTGGCATTATAACATGTAAATTGCACACAGTAGATTAACTGCCACCTATCTCACTTCTATAGCAATGTACTGTAATTGTAAATGCCGAGACAGTTCTAAGAACAACCTCAACATTTATAAAAATGTTCTACCAGGAAGTAATACATTGAGTTACCCCTCGTTTTCAAGTGTATCCTGGGCACAGAGTTATAAAAAATACATGGTTATATTAAAAGAACAGAGGTTATACAGTGAATTCACAGACATTTCATGCACAGATAGAGTTGGAAAATTGAGTACAGGGGATAAAGGGCTTATGAGTTTCAGATAGAAATAGAGCAGTTTTTTTGAACATTTAAATACACTGTATCTTGTATCGCACTTGAATTGTGTAGGCACGTCAAGTATAGGAATATATGGTACTCTATTAAGTTTTATGGGAGGATAAAAATACATTGTTTTGATATGCTGATGTTCTTTGGAGAGCCTAGATAAAGTAATAGTCAATTCTATTGCTACCGAGGCCTGTGTGGTAGAAGAGGGGCAATGCAGAGTTAAGTGAAGTAAATGTAATCTGATGCATGTCACTTTATTGAATGGATGGGTCAGTCTGTATGGGAAATATTGATGGAGACTTTGACAGATGTATAAAAACAAAATCTGAAGACGTCAAGCTGACACAAGTCTGGTTTGTAACTGTCTCTGACACAACTGTACTATGAAAAAGACAGCCATGTGTCAACTTTGATATTGTAACATCGGAGTTCCAGATTCGCAGAGGTCCGTTAAGTAACTTCCCAAGACGCTAACCTAAGTTAATATCTCGTTAAGCATTAACGTGTACCTTCAATGCATAACGTTGGGTGAAGTCGTGTTTTAGGGCAGAAAGGACAATTGCGTGAAGTACAGTATAACGGCCGTTAGTGCTAATTATATGCCAAAAAGGTCTTCCCTATAGCAACAGCTATACACAGGTCCGTTAACATATACATTTAACTTGAGATTAATTAAGTCATACATATAGGGATGGAGAAAACTACTTTTGTCAAGCATCAAACAACTCAAATAGCTCCCCAAATACTCATTTTTTTACAATAAGTGGAGAGATACCTGTGAAAGAAATGGAAAACACATGGGGTATCTGGGAAATATGCAGATTTAAGGAATTTTCCTTGACATTGCTTATTCAAATTAACGTATTCCCCAGCTGTCTCGGGTATGTTCAGTTTTGTCAGGAGGTATATCTTCATGTGTTGTAAAAAGATATAAAAGTGTTCGGGAGGTACAGCAGAGAAGTCCCTTTGATAAAAATATATTTCAGGATCTGGATGGGAGCAACACCACCTTCACTGTCACTTGCATGTTGGTTGAAGCTAATACAGGGTAGGGCTAATTTAACATGTTGAATGGAGCACGGCTAAGAGACACTTAGATAATGCTATTGGGAATGATGGAGATGTGCTCACTTTTTACCTGACTTTGCAAATATGGTGAAATCTTCCCCTTTTTGAAAACTTCAAGCTTTCAAACTTTTACAAGAACTTGTGACGAGTTAGAAAAAAAAAAAAAAAGCTGTCATTGATTAAAACTTCATTTTTGATTGAACCTTGATTTTGCCAGACAAAAAAGTACCTTGAAATCATGAAATTGCTAGAGTACAAAGTAATTTATATACCTTCCCAAACACAAAGAGAGACAGCTGTGCTCAAAACTGAACACACCTAATTTACCTGGGTATAAACTGTATACATATATATATATATATATATATATATATATATATATATATATATATATATATATATATATATATATATATATATATGTATATATATAATCAATCAACTGACTATACTGTACTTTTCAAATCCAGATTAGCAGGTTACTTTTCATCTTGCAAAATTACATTTTTGATCGAAAATGTCTAAATTCACTTCGACTTAAGTGTAAAAGTTTTGATTCAATACTTTTGAAACATTTTCTAAAAGTTTGATGAAACTGCAGGCAAAGCGAACGTTTGCAATTGCCCACATCTCTCATTAGAAGCTGCTACGCCACGCCACAAAAATGTGACGTTACGTCTGTTTAAAGGTTATGCAATGGCTGCTGTTTTAATTAGCTTTGTGGATATGCATTAACCGCAGTGAAAATAAAGTCCATTAATGATTTTGGTAAACATCACACTAACGAGCCCTGAGTTAACGAGCCCGAGTTAACGAGCCTCGGTGGATCTGGCTCCGCGTCTTTACACTTGTACACTTTTCTATTACAGAAGATTTTTTTTTTAAACTGCTGAGCGAATGCCTTTTTTGTTTACATGCTTCTTAATTAATCTAAATTAATCATTTAAAGCAGCAATACTACTTTACCCTTTTTTTCCCTTTCTTATTTTTATGTGTGCCTAAAATAATGGCCGCCTTTCAGTTTCAATAAATCCTTCAGTCAGTGTAACTCAGCAGCCACGATGTATCCTTATATTACTATTGTTACAGATTGCAGATCAAACTGTTGGGAATATTGGCAACAAATAATCAAAAACAGGAAAGTGTTGCAAATATCTTACACTGCTTGGGAGGTGGGATAAACCCTGCTATACAAATCAATGGATGCTTTAAAACTCATTAAAAATGGTATTAAGAGTTAAGTAAAATAGTTAAATAACAAAAAATCACGAACTAATAATACATGTCATATACGGCACACCTATGAGCCCGTGACCTTTATATTTATTTATTTTATTTATTTATAAAATGTTTTACCAGGAAGTAATACATTGAGTTACCTCTCGTTTTCACGCATAATCATCTGTAACTTTGTGCTGTCTGGTTTTGTGCTTTGCTCTCCCTTGTGTTTCCAGTCTCCTTGTTCCTGACCTGGCCTGGCTACGTACCCTCTTTGGATCTTGACCCCTGGCTTTGGACTCGACTACGCTTCTGTAACAGGGGATTTATCCCTGTTCAGGAAATGTGCCTCTAATCCAGCAGTGTGGTGGTTAACTGCTGGTAGTCAATTAACCAACACCACCTAGCTGATTAGATTTGTTAGAAAAGCCTGCCTTTGAGACAGGAATTGAGATTTTTCCTGAGTGTCACAAGTTGTGGGACTGACCATAGGAACAGACGTCTTGAGCCTACCAGAAGAGGCTGCCAGCAAGACACAGTGGAAAGTACTTCTAAACCTGGATCCTGACATTGCCTTATCGCCCAAAGGTGTGGAAACCAGAAGAACAAAGAAGCCTTCCCCTACAAGAAACAGATAAGACTTTCCTTTCTAAGACTTTTTGTATATCTGCACATATCAAGATATATGTTTGGGGCTGGGAGAAATGCTAATCTAAAGGGAGTTGTGGACCGCATAGGTTTCACTAGAAATACTCCCAAGTGGAACAGAAGCTTTGTTTGACCCCTTATTTGCATATGTTTGGATGATTTTCTTGTGCTAAAGAAACAGGCGCAATAAAAGCCTTATTTAATTTCACCTTAAAAAAGTCTCCATTTCATACCTCTGCACATGTCCTCTTACAGCTTCCCTCTCTACTCCTCGGACTCGGTAAACAGACACTCACTACACGGCTATCTCTACTCCCGGACCATTGGCTTATGGACGCGACTACGCCTCCCTCTGGAACCCAGGATCCGGCAAGTACCCGACTAACCTTTCTCTACAGCCCAAGACGCGTCTACACTCAATACCACACTCTGGGCATGCCCCATTGCTGCGGGTGTGTGGGTTCTCCCTTCTCCACCTCAGTACCGGGGTCTTGTTAGGTTTGCGGGCAGCATGAGCGATACAGACAGACGCCATCTTCATGGTTGCGTCTGTGTACTACACGTGCATGCTTGCACTTAAACTTGACAACCTAATGTCTATTATCCCAGTAGAAACAGTTATCTGTCTTACACCTCTTACCCATGCAATGTGTGGTATAATTTGATTTGTCTACTCACACTGGTCACAGATATCCATTTGTTACCGTTACTGTTATGAATTGCTGTCAGGCCCATCATTTCTTAGATTTAATAACGTCCTCCAACTAAATCGTGACCTGTTTGTCACCTCTCTCTGGGATGCACAAGTAATAATTCAACTGTTACATTTTTCTTTGAGGCTAACAACCCTGGATCTAGATATCATCACCAGCCTTCTAAACTTCACATATTTCACTCTTAAATCAGTGATAACCCCCAATTAAGCCCTCTTTGAAGATCAGCACAGACACAGGAAGGATCTTGACCTGCCAGAAACACAATATTTTGTATTTTAAAGACAAACTATAAACATATTAACCCCTGAAGCACCAGATTGATGAAAATACTTCATATTCACCACCATTATTATTACACTTCAGAACTGATTTATTTTTTAAAAAGACATATGATTTCACATGTTTTCCGGCTTTAATGGGGCATATTTATATTAGTGTACCACTTGAACCAAATGATTTAAAGCGTTGAAACGTGCGTAGAATTGTATGGCAGTCTAACTCTGTCTCTAAAGTGTTTTATTTCAGGGGAGCGCAAACCTTGGCTGCTGTGCTTCCCAGTCTTCCCGGCCTGGATGCTCACACCCCCCCTTCCCTACCTTTAGACCTTTGTCAAAAGACGCTGCTGGGTCATGTGATGTCACATCACATGACACACGGCATCATTTGATGCATGAGACGTCACGTCACATGACCCCACGGCGTCAGTAGACACAACGTTGCCATGGCGATGAGTCACATTAGCGCCTGAACCTCGGTAAGTATAGCGTTGCAGAGGCCTCATGCGATCCCCCGGCATTTAATTTAAATGCTTTGGGGAAGAGTGCAGGTCCTCTGCAACCGCCAGCGCCCCCCACCCCCCCAGAAAAATCTCCCGCCCACTGGACAGTGCCCCCCCCTCCAGTTTGCGCACCCATGTTTTATATGATAAAAATACTCAATCGACATTCACGTTGATAGTCATATAAGAAAGGCCAGGTACGGGGTGAATAAGGGAAATGAAACACGCATTAGAACATGCTTGGAGCAAAAGCCCTGACCCTTCTGTTCATGTTCAGTAAGTAAATAGACAACGGTTGTTCCCAGTGGTACTATTCTTTGACCTTGGTTAAATACTTCACTTCAAATGAAATTGATATGGGCAATTAAAGAAAATACTGAAAATACTATTGAGGTTTTTGATAAGTAAATATAATTACAGAATTTTATAAATGCAGATATATGTCTATGCATCAAGGTTATCACAACATTGGGGTTTCTCGCTCTCTTTTACTGCATGTTAAACACATTAAGAGGACCTTGTTTGATTTTGTGGGTTCCATTGTACATTTTTAATTTTGTTTTGCTTCTCTGTAAATGAAATGCAAATGTTTTTTCTTATGGGCCTATAAATGGGAAAGTGTTTGGCAGCAATGGTTTTCTTTTTACCATTTGCCTGCTCTGACCTTATTAGAGATGATTGGAAAATTAGAGTGGGCGTTTTTCCTTGTGCAAACTCTTGTTGCACACACAATTGACAGAATGCAAAAGGGAGTAGCTGGAGCAGTCTGTTGGAGTGTCATATGTGTCCCCCATTCACCACTATGAGTACAGCATCGCAGGGTTGTAGCCACCGCGATCCCTCGGCAATTAATTTAAATGCCTGAGGAAGAGCGTGGGACCTCTGCCCGCGCCCCCCAGCAAAATCTCCCGCCCCCCTGGGAGTCGCGCCCCCCACTTTGCGAATTGCTGACTTAGAGAATCACTTGCCAACTCTGGCTCAGCCAGAACATAAAGAACACCTACAAGCTCATATTGAACCCCCAAAATAACCACAACATATATATAAGCATATAAGTGTCACAGGTGTCCTGTATGTTTTACAATTCTTGTTCAGCTGGTCTTAGCGGATTGGAGGGTGTCTCCTCCTACCTAGTTTGAAGCTCACCCCCACCCACTTTCAAATGGTTAAAAGCTCACTCCATTGCATCTCCCACTCTCAGGGGATCTTGCTTGCTTGCAGTTTGATTGTGACAAATCTAATACAGAGTGCTTTACCTGGTAATGTACAGGTTAATAAGAGCTTCAATCAGACTTAGAACTATGCAACTAATTTTGACAAATTTATTATAAATCATTCTTCCTGGTAATGCACAGGTTATTAAGAATTTATATTAGTGTTAGGGACCCTTGAGATGTGATCTGCCGTGTAGTGGCTCAAGGGCTTACAACACTTTGGCCAAAATGTTAAACTAAAAAAACATTTTATTCAAAAGATATCTATACATATATATTTAGGCACTGTACCGTGTATAAGTTTAATTGGATGTGCACTGAGCTCTGTTTGTGTTTCATATTCTGTCTCTGGTTTTAAATATATATTGCCATGCTCAGTAGCACTCCTCTGTGACACTTATATGCTTATATATATGTTGTGGTTATACGTCGGATAATGCATTCCGCGGAATGGATTATCTGGCAAAAGATAATCCATTCGATGGATAACGGACTGTCGATTAGCGAGGACCACCTGCACTTCTCCCTTTTTCCCACTCATTATATTACAACAGTACAACCTTTTCCCCAGCAATGTCTTATTTTTCTTAGTACAAATGATGCAGTAATTGATTACACCATGGTCACAATATGTGTAGATCAATTATATTCTATGTATTAAGGCAGAAATCCTGGCACATAAGGAGAGTGCATGCCTGCCAAGGGCTGTATCTTTGAATAACCAACACCAGCTCATTAATGAAACTATCTAAATCTGTTCAATTAGGAAGCCAGTATATTTAAAATATTGCACTGAGTAGAGTTGTCAGACCAGCAATACGTATTTAAAATACAAGAGGTAGTAGCCTTAGAATATAAAGTATTTTCAACTTCAACTCTTTAGAAAACCTATAGCTAATCAAGATTTAACCTTCACATATAATTTGCTGGCAACTGCCCAAGCAAAAGAATTCTAATAAAAAGAGAACACAAAACAACCATATCCTCTCGTTATTGTACTAATGAGTCCTCACTGCTTTAGGGTGTCTGTTATATTTAACTCAATATTTATTCCAGAAGTATTGCCTAGGGGTCCCACTCGACTCCTCTCTCACATTCTCTTCTCACATTCAAAAGGTAGCTAAAACCTGTTGTTTTTTCCTCCGCAATATTACCAAGATACGCCCTTTCCTCTGTTGCTCAACTGCAAAAACACTGACACAGACCCACATTCTCTACCATCTCGATTACTGTAACCTCCTGCTGCCTGGCCTTCCTGCCTCTCATTTGTCTCCCCTACAATCTATCTTAAATTCTGCTGCCAGAATCACCACTATTTGGCTAACGAAGCTTACTGAACTGGGGGCCAGGCCTCCGACAGGGCTGAGCTTTACGTACAGTAGATATGGATGGGGAGCATTTGGGCATTGACTTCTAATTAAAGAAATTAGATATTATCTAGAATTCGGGCATACTCCATAAGCAACACAGATTAATTATTTAGAAGTGCCCAGCAGATCCAGCCAAGGCGGAATACTTAAGGGATGCGATATGAACATTTTGAGGAACAAGGCAATCATGGGGTCTCCCAAGATTTAAGACCAAAAATGCACTGACTCACATCTATTTTTGGTCCCCAAAGCCACAGGGGACAGGGCCGTCTTTACAGCATTACAGGCCCCCCCAGGAAAAGCAGTGCACTGGGCCCTGCCTACACAACCCCAGACATTAATTGCCTCCCGCGAATCCGTTACAGTATTCTGCTTCCATAACATTGCAAGCAATAAAAACGGCAACATTTCTCTCGCGAATGCAGACATGCCAACTGCCCGCTACAAGTCGTAATTTTTCTCTTTCTACCGAGTTAGAGGAAGATTTGAATATTGAGGCAGGTAATCAGAAAATTAGTGTTGAATTCTGGTCTGTACATAGATTAGCATGGGGCCCCTATGCTTGTGGGGCCCCCGGGTAACTGCACAGCGTGCCCATGCGTTAGGACGGCACTGACGGGGGGGATGTACCCAATGGTTACAAGCATGGCACTTCAAAATGGAAACTCTAAACTCAGTCCTAAATGTCATACAAGAGGGAGAGTACTTGGCCTCAATCTACCTCTAGGATGTCTGTGTGTACATCACAATAGTAGCTCAGGAACATCACACATAGTGTGCATCAGGTTTTGCTGCAAGGGAATACATAACAAGTTTCAGGCTTTACAATTCGAGATTGTGTGTGCAGATAGTGTTATCTATCAAAAGTAATGGATGGGTTATAAATATCCCAAAGAGTACCTTGTCATTTATCACCATCCCAAAACATAATATGTTTGGGGGCAAATATTGATAGGCATTAGGCAAAGGTCTATGTTCCAACAGAATAAGTCACAAAGATCTTCAAGGAGATAAAGCTATTCTGAAGAACATCTAACTCATCAACTCAAGCATATATGGAGATCCTAGGTCTGATGTCCTTGGTGACAGTCATGGAATCAATTGTGCACCTTTTTATTTAAAGGCCTAACAGTCAAACTTTTAAAAAATATATTGGAACAAGTACCTGTATCCCAGGAACCCAAACCAGAAGGTCGGGATATGTGGCAAAGAAAGATTTGGAAGTGGTGGACGACTCCAGACAACCCATTGCAAGGTTGCACTGTCAATCACCCAGCAGAAGATTCTCACTATGGATGCAATATTTGCAATACTTATTTGCATTTTCAACATTGAAAGGCTGTGGTATTTTTGTGTGTTCTTCTGCCCCCTGTTTTTCATAGTGTCTTCAGATTACAAGAGGTTTGGAAACACCTTCTGGAAGAGAATTGCACCAATTATCCATAATATAGCAGTGGCCCCTTTTAACCACCTACATCCCCGAAAAAATTCGGGGATGTTTTCCGTTTCTCACGGACTTTGCCGTGCGTCCCGCATTCACCAGATAGCGCTAATAGCGCTAGACATGAAAGCGCTTAGCGCTAGACAATGAAAGCGCTCGCGGCACCCAAAACGGCCGAAAACATGCCACATCCACCGCGATTTAAAAAATCGCGGGGAAACGGCCGCAGGAGGTTAAAGGCGGCCGCCACTGTACATTACCATTTCCTTTTTCCATCACAGAACTATCATGTGCTTTAGCACAATTGGTTCACTCCATTTGTGTGTTATATGATGCATTTTGTATATTTGTTAATATCAAAAAGAGACTAATAATGCATAATATCACTTCGGTGCAGATCAATGGAGGTCCTTGGACATTAGTGAGGCTCTAAACTAAGTTAATACATTAAGTGTTGACGTGTATCTTCAAAATTCACTAACGTTAGGTTTTCACGAGTTTTTTCTCGCTCACCCTCTCCAGCCAAACGTATATTTCAGAATCTCAATGTGAAAAACGCCACCTTAAATTAGGACTCGCTCAACACCATGTTCTTTTAAGCTAATGTAAGGCAGTGCTAACTTGACATGGTGCTAATGAGATATACAGTACAGTAGCTGTTGTTTTTGCATATAATTAGCTCTGTGGAAATGTATTAATCTTGGAAAAAATAATGTCCATTAGTGATTTTGATAATGGCCCATTATTAGCGGATCTCTGGGAATCTGGACCTTAGTACAGTATTTATTACAAATTAACTATCTAGTTTTTTTTAGTATAATCACGATTATCTTAATCTGTAGTATGTTGTGTAGGCTATAGGAAATATTTTATATAATGTTACAAATAGCTGAAAAATTACAGTAGAAAATAAACTTCTATAGTTTATTTGAAAATACCACATCTTAGTGGTTCATTATTTTGAGTATCAATGGGAATTATTTTACCCCAGAAATGTAGTAACACTCTGATGATCTGTTAAGTTTAGATTGTATTGTTTTGGCACAGAAATGCTCTCGTTTTCAGTCACATCATCACTCTATAACCAATATAGTGACAGGTTTTTAATGCAATATTAGTAATGCATTAACTTTAATTCACACAAATATATATTTTTACTTAATATGGGAACCCAATGTGAGGAGGAAAGTTCTGTACAAAGGAATTTTAAACTGTTATTAACTCCAGATCTGAGATGTTTCTGTATCAGGCAGGTGATAGAAGAGGACATATCTAGGTGTGGGGCATTAGAATAGACTAACCAAGACAGAAGGGTCATATTCATTATTGTATGTTTCTTGAGCTGCAGTGTATATTGTTTCTGTTTAGGGTATGATGCATTTCAATGAGCAATATAATTCTTCATACAGTAGATGAAAATTTAGTGTACACAGTATTCAAAATATCATAAGTTTACTTTTCATGGGTACTGTGAGGAAGGAGAAACCGATAACATTTTTGAAACCTTTAAACAGTATTATTTCCTCTAGGATGAACTTGAACGTTAGTTAGTTAGAACGAAGGTATCACAATCAACAACTAATCTGCTTTTCTCCAGGACTAATACAGCTTCTGGAGCTTTGAACTCCAACTATGCTTTCAGTTTGTTTGTTGTCCCAGGCAAGTCACAGATTAAGTAAATCCATTGACCCATAACGTGCCATGACCTTAATCTAGAAGCAATATCAATGAGGTGTTCTACTTTCCATACCAATTAAATATTTGGCCTCTGTTCTATGGCAATCAGCTAGTATGCCAATTGTGATAGGAGTTTTACCCTAATTACATGCATGTGTGTTGGACTGAAACCACAAACCATTTAACTTGAGTATGCACAGCAACCAAAAGCATTTTTTCTCATTGAATGATACTTTCAACTTCTCCTGAGTATTTTATTACAATGGTTTTAGACAATGGTAAACAGTTCCCTAAGAAAACTTTGCATTTCAACATTTAGATTAACAAACAATGTGTTTACTGTAGCTATTTCCTTTAAGTAAAATGTGAGACAGTAGAAAACAAAATGAAATTGTTAAGCTCTCAGGGCGCACGATTTTAATCTTTTCATATGCTCAGTAAACATGGTTTTGAATTCCAAGAATGTAAAACCCTGCAATAGTAAATTAAAAATTCAATAAGGAAATAAAAAATAGACACAAGTGAATCCGATAAGGTAAAGCCAAAGGCAAATGTATTAATGGCTGTGCTGCAAACAACTGTTGATTTCACTGTTGAATCATTGGTCGATTGGCTTTGTTTATACACTCTTCAGATTTTACATACATTAGATCAATGTTTTTCAACCAGTGTTCCCTGTAATTTTCAGGGAGGGTAATCTCAGACGAGGGTTCCTTACAATGCATCTGATCTCACACGCACTATTAGAGAGGATTGGGTTCCTTACAATGTATCTGATCTCAGACGCACTATTAGAGAGGGTTTGGGTTCCTTACAATGCATCTGATCTCAGACGCACT